>NC_077231.1:143265684-144465684 GCF_027887165.1 Monodelphis domestica | reverse complement strand
AATACAGTATTCTTTAAAATATAAATATTAAAAAAAATCCATTCAGAAACCACTAGTTAATTAAAATTATTTCTGAAGATTCCTTAGAATTACCATTTAAATGCTTAGCTCATTAAATTCTCCAAAGGTTGTTAGCCAGGTTGAGTTCATCCAAAATCTATGTGACACATAACAATGCAAAATGGAAGAAAAAGGTGTTTATAGGCTTTTACAATATTACAATATTTTTTCAGTAGTCATAGGGGAAAGGTAATAGAATATATCTAATAGTTAAAACAGAGTCGATTAAACTGATTCAGTGTAATAGAATAGTATTGAATACTATTACTATTACTAATATAAGAATTGAAAGCAACAAAATTAAATCTTAAACAAAACAATCAGTAAAATACAATAAGACACAGACTTTCATTAAAAAATGGAGTCTGAAATAGCTTAAAATTTCACCTCCAGACCCTTTAAAATTCCTTTTTCTAACATTCAGATCCATATTGTCAGAATTGTGGTATATCCCATAGCGAGGGAAAACATGGGTTTTAGGAATCTCAAACTGGGAAGGAAATGGCAAAGAGTTTCAGGGAGATGAACTTCTCCCCTGAATCTCAGGCAAGATAAGTGAAAATATCAGTGAACTCATGAAAAATCATCCTAAAACTGGAAGCTGTTTGAAATATGTAATACATTGCTCTTTCATGGAATAAGCCATGCTTGTAATCAACTTTCTATTTGGAAGACTAACTTCCTTCTTCCCTTCCCTTCCCCCCTGGGGTCACCTGCCACATGGAGGCTGAAGGAAAGAACCCCAGTTTTTACCAGTTGGTTTGTGATTCTGAAGACACGGAGGCAGTTACCAGCAGCCTGGGATGTGAGACTATGGCTGGGTGAGTGATCTGGATTGAGAATGTCAGGAGGAAGCAGTATCAGCAACACCAAAGTCAGCAGCAAGGAACTAGGAACAGGAACAGGTGTTTAAGCAGTTGGGCAAGAGTTCTCAAACTTAAAACAGCCAGACTAATAAGGAGGCAAAAAGTAGGGATTTAAGAAAAAGGCAGAAGCTCCAAAGAGAGTTCAGAGTTTACAAGGATGGGTGGGCATGGATGTAAAGCCTTGGCAGGAAAAACATGGCTTAAAAAAATTTATCTAGGCTATCTTAAAAAATTTAGAGGTTCTTCTCCAACTAGTGGTTGCCATCAATGTAAAAGTTAAAATTAAATCCCAATAATAAAAAATATTATATTTAAGATGTTTATTAATCATTAGAAATAAAGAAAATACAAAATAAAGACTATGTACCCATGGCTGATCAGCCAGTTCAGACACTTGCTTTACCACCACCAAGCTTGGGACTGGTAGTAAAGAGGTGGGACCCTTCGTGTCCTTGCCTAATTGCCTGATACCCCATGTCTATAGGAAGTACATAATGACAGTAAGTCAATGGGCTCCTGGGAAATGTAGTTCTTTTTTAGGGTAAAGGATGTTTCAATTATACATAGGAATTACAGGCATGTGCCCTTACAACAAGTAACTATTAAGGTTTAATAATTATTATTAGGATCAACTTTGAATCAAATCTAAACAAGAATATAAGGAAGTACATAGAGATGAAGGATACAGTGAAAAAATTGTATCCCAATTTTCAGGTACTGCATAGTTTTATGTTTACAATCCATGAAATACATGACAAAATAGGTCCTGATTATCACTAGATAATAGAGGGCAATGAATATGATATTTTTAGCCAATGCTCAATTTCATTGGGTATTACATGTGTACTTGATCAGAACCTACCATATTCTTGGTGTTTGCATTAGGATGTTCATTGAGAGGCTATATCCCCAGCCATATCCTCTCAACCCATGTAAACAAGCAGTTGTTTTTCTTCTGTGTTTCTACTCCCAAAGTTTTTCCTCTGAATGTGGAAAATGTTTTTTCTCATAGATTCCTCCAACTTGTTCAGGATCACTGAATTGCCACTAATGGAGAAGTCCATTACATTTGATTGTACCACAGTGTATTGGTCTCTGCGTACAAGGTTCCTCTGGTTCTGTTCCTCTCACTTCATCAATTCCTGGAGGTCATTCTAGTTTCCATGGATATCCTCCAGTTTATTATTCCTTTGAGCACAGTAGTATTCTATCACCAACATATACCACAATTTGTTCGGTCATTCCCAATTGAAGAGCATCCCCTCATTTTTGAATTTTTTTGCCACCTCAAAGAGTGCAGCTATGAATACTCTTGTACAAGTCTTTTTCCTTATTATCTCTTTGGGGTACAAACCCAGCAATGCTATGGCTGGATCAAAGGGCAGACAGTCTTTTATCACCCTTTAGGCATAGTTCCAAATTGCCCTCCACAATGGTTGGATCAATTCACAACTCCACCAGCAATGCATTAATGTCCCAACTAGGCTACATCCTATCCATCATTCATTATTTGCCTTTGCTGTCATGTTAGTCAATCTGCTGGTTGTGAGGTGATATCTCAAAATGGTTTTGATTTGAATCTCTCTGATTAGAAGAGATTTAGAAAACTTTTTCATGTGCTTATTAATAGTTTTGATTTCTTTGACTGAAAATTGCCTATTTATGTCCCTTGCCCATTTATCAATTGGAGAATGGCTTGGTTTTTTGTACAATTGGCTTAGCTCTTTATAAATTTGAGTAATTAGAATTTTGTCAGAGGTTCTTGTTATGAAGATTGTTTCCCAATTTGTTACTTCCCTTCTAATTTTGGTTACATTGGTTTTGTTTGTAGAAAAACTTTTTAATTTTAAGTAATCAAAATTATTTATTTCACATTTTGCGACTTTTTCTAAGTCTTGCTTGATTTTAAAATCTTTCTTATGCCAAAGATCTAATATGTATACTATTCTGTGTTCACATAGTTTACTTATAATTTCCTTCTTTATGTCCAAGTCATTCACCCATTCTGTTTGTCTTGGTCTAGAGTGTGAGGTGTTGATCCAAACCTAACATCTCCAAAAAGGTTTTCCAATTTTCTCAGTAGTTTTTATCAAATAGTTGATTTTTGTCCCAAAAGCTGGCTTCTTTGGGCTTGCAATAGACTGTCTTGCTGAGGTCACTTAATCCAATTCTATTTCACAGATCCTCCTTTTTTTGTCTCTTAGACAGTACCATATTGTTTTGAGGACCACTGCTTTATAGTTTAGTTTGAGATCTGGTACTGAAAGGCCTCCTTTCTTCACATTTTTCTTTCATGACTTCCCTGGATATCCACGATCATCTGTTCTTCCAAATGAACTTTATTATGTTTTTTTTTTTCCAATTCAGTAAAAAAGTTTTTTGGTAGCTCGATGGGTATGGCACTAAATAAATAAATAAGTTTGGGTAGGATGGTCATTTTTATTATGTTAGCACCTCTTAGCCATGAGCAGTCGATGTTTTTCCAATTTCTAGTTTTAATTATGTGGATTATTTTATAGTTGTGTTCATATAGTTCCTGTGTTTGTCTTGGCAGATAGATTCCTAAGTATTATATATTGTCTAGGGTTATTTTAAATGGAATTTCTCTCTAATTCTTGCTGTTGGATGTGTTGGAGAGATACAGAAATGCTGATGACTTATGAGGGTTTATTTTGTATCCTGCAACTTTCCTAAAGTTGTTTTTCATTTCAACTAGCTTTTTGGCTAATTCTCTGGAGTTCTTTAAGTAGACCATCATATCATCTGCAAAGAGGGGTAGCTTGGTCTCCTCATTGCCTATTTTAATACCTTCAGTTTCTTTTTCTTCTCTCATTACTACAGCTTCTGTTTCTAGTACAATGTTAAATAATAGAGGTGATAATGAGCATCCTTATTTCACCCCTGATCTTATTGGGAAGGCTTCTAGTTTGTCCTCACTGAAGATGATGTTTACTGATGGTTTTACATATAAACTGCTCATTATTTTTAGGAAAGGCCTTTCTATTCCTATTCTTTCTCATTTTTTTTTCAATAGGAATGAGTGTTGTATTTTCTCAAAGACTTTTTCTGCATCTATTGAGATAATCATGTGATTTTTGTTGGTTTGCTTGTTGATACGGTCAATTATGTGGATGGTTTTCCTTATATTGAACCATCCTTGCATTCCTTGTATGAATTCTACCTGGTCATAGGGAATAACCCTCATGATCACTTGTTGGGATCTTTTTGCTTGTATCCTATTTAAGATTTTTGCATCTATATTCATTAAGGAGATTGGTCTGTAGTTTCTTTCTCTGTTTTTGACCTGCCTCAATTTGTAGTCAGTACCATATTTGTGTCATAAAAGGAATTTGGTAGAACTCTTTCTTTTCTTATTCTGTCAAATTGTTTGTATAATATTGTGATTATTTGTTCTTTGAATATTTGATAGAATTCATTTGTGAATTCATCTGTACCTGGGGATTTTTTCTTACAGAGTTCTTTGATGGCTTTTTCAATTTCTTTTTCTGATATGTGGTTTTTTGGTTAATTGATTTCTTCCTCTGTTAGTCTAGGTAATTTATATTTTTTGTAAATATTTATCCATATCACCTAGATTGCATATTTTTACCATATAATTGGGCATAATAATTTTTAATGATTGTCTTAATTTCCTCTTCAAAAGAGGTGAGGTATCACTTTTCATCTTGGATACTATAAATTTGGTTTTCTTCTTCTATTTTTTTAATTAGATTGACCAGTATTTTGTCTATTTTATTTATTTTCTTTTAAGTACCACCTTCTAGTCTTATTTATTAAATCAATATTTCTTTGACTTTCACTTTTATTAGTTTCTCCTTTGATTTTTAGGATCTCTAATTTAGTCTTCATCTGAGGATTTTTAATTTGTTCACTTTCTAGTTTTTTATTTGCATGCCCAATTCATTGACCTCTTTCCTCTCTAATTTGTTAATTTATGAACTCATGGATATGAATTTCCCCCGAGTACTGCTTTGGGTGCATCCCACAGTTTTTGAAAGGTCCTCTCATCATTGTCAATTTTTTCAATCAAGTTATTAATTGTTTCTATCATTTTTTCTTTAACTAACTGATTTTGGAGAATCATATTGTTCAATTTCCAATTAATTTTTTATTTACCTCTCCATGTATCCTTACTAATTATTATTTTCATTGCATTCTGATCTGAGAAGGTTGCATTTATTATTTCTGCACTTTTGCACTTGTTTGCAATATTTTTATGCCCTAATACATGGTCAATCTTTGTAAATGTACCATGTGCTACTGAGAAAAAGATGTATTCCTTTTTGTGTAACTATTTATTTTTCTCTACATATCTACTAAGTCTAATTTTCCTAAGATTTCATTCACCTCTCTTACCTTTTTCTTATTCATTTTTTTGGAGGTTTGATTTATCTAGTTCTTATAGAGGAAGGTTTAGGTCTCCCACTAATATAGTTTTCTTATCTATTTCATCCTTGAGCTGCACTAGTTCTATTTTATTAATTTGGATATGATGCCATTTGGTGCATACATGTTGAGTACTGATATTTTCTTATTATCTATACTGCCTTTTATCAGGATGTAATTACCTTCCCTATCTCTTTTAACAAGATTTATTTTTACTTTGGCTTTGTCCGATATCATGACTGTGACTACTGCCTCCTTTTTATCAGTTGATGCCCAATAAATTTGGCTCCATCCTCTTACTTTTACCCTATGCTTGTCTACCTTCCTCATGTGTGTTTCTTGTAGACAGCATATGGTAGGGTTTTGGATTCTAATCCACTCTGCTATTCACTTCCTTTTTCTGGGTGAGTTCATTCTATTCAAATTCAGAGTTATAGTTACCAGCTGTGTATTACCCAGCATTTTGATTTCTACTCCTTGTCCTGCCTTTTCTTCTTTCAGTATTTCCTTCCACACCAATATTTTGTTTTTAATCAGTCCCCCTAATTCCCACCCTTGTTTAACTTCCCTTTCTACATCCCTCCCTTCTAATTCCCCCCTTATTTTCTTTACCTGTCATCCTCTTCCTCCCTTGTACTTCTTCCTTCCTCACCAGTCTGTTTGTTACCCTTCTACTTCCCTATAGGGTGCAAATCAATTCTCTGCCCCAATGTATTGCATTGTTTTTCCTCTTTGAGTCAATTTCAATGCACGTAAAAGTTGAGTGTTTTCTGTCTCCAATCTCTTTACCCCTCCAGTGTATTGATGTTCTCCCCCCTAGTGCCTTGAGCTTCTTTGTGACATATAAATGTATCCCCTTTTCTTTCTTTTGCCATTTCTTTTAGTATTAATCCCTTTTTAGCTCTAGTTATATATATATATATACATATATACATATACTTATGCATACATATATCTATATACCTATTTATGTCTTGTCCTTTCATCCTATACAGTTTGTCACTGTTCCCTCTAAGTGTAATTCTTCTAGCTGCCCAGGTGATCATAACAATTTTTAAGATTTACCAATGACCTCTTTTCTTATAGACATACAGATCATTTTAACTTATTGGGTCTCTAAACATATTTTTTGTTGTTTTTGTGTTGTTTTTTGCTTTTGTTTTCCTTTTTTCCTTCTTTCTTAATTATCTTTTGATGATTCTCTTCAGTTCTGTGCTTGGGCATCAAATTTTCTGTCCAGGTCTGATCTTTTCCTTACAAATGCTTGGAATTCTTCTATTTTGTTAAATGACCATATTTCCCCTGTAATAATATAGTCAGTTTTCCTGGTAGTTGATTCTTGTTTGTATACCTAGTTGCCTCGCTTTCCAGAATATCATATTCTGTGCCTTTCAGTCCTTCAGTTTAGATGCAGCCAGGTTCTGCATTATTTTCACTGTGGTTCCATGGTATCTGAATGACTTCTTTTTAGCAGCTTGTAATGTTTTTTTTTTTTCCCTTGGTATGATAGTTCTTGAATTTGACTATAACATTCCTGGGTATTGTCAGTTGGGGATTAATAATAGGAGGCGATCTGTAGATTCTTTCAATCTCCACTTTTCCCTCTTGTTCTAGAATATTGGGGAAATTTTTTTGGATAATTTCCTGTAGGATGATGTCCAGGATTTTTCTTTTGCCATGGTCTTCTGGTAGACCAATGATTCTTAAATTGTCTCTCCTGGAATGATTTTCTAAATCTTATGTTTTGTGAATGAGGTGCTTCATATTTTCCTCAATTTTTTCATTCTTTTGATTTTCTTTTATAGTGTCCTGCTGCCTTGTGAAGTCTCTTGATTCTAGTTGTATTCTGGTTCTTAAAGACTGGATTTCATCCCTGGATTTTTGGTCATCCTTCTCCTTCTGGTATGATTTTCTTTGGAGTTCATCTTTCATCCCCTTTGCCTCATCTTTCATCTCCTTTGCCTCCTCTTTCATCTCCTTTGCCTCATTTTCAAGCTGGTTAATTTTGGCTTTGAAGAAACTATTTTCTTGTTTTAGTTCAAGTGCCTCTGTTTCCAGATGACTTATCTTTGTTTATAAGTTCTTTTCACAGTTATCTTCAGCCTCTCTTAATTGTGTTTTGAATTGTATTTTGAGTTCTTCCAGAGCCTGTATCCAATTTGCTGCATTTTCTGTTTTTTTGCTTGGTGTTCCCTCATCATGCTCTGTGTTGTTTGTTCAATGCCTATATTTGTGAATGAGGTGCTTCATATTTTCCTCAATTTTTTCATTCTTTTTATTTTCTTTTATAGTGTCCTGCTTCCAGGAAACTACCAGGAAAACTGACTATATTATTACAGGGGAAAGTATGGTCATTTAACAAAATAGAAGAATTCCAAGCATTTGTAAGTAAAAGATCAGACCTGGACAGAAAATTTGATGCCCAAGCACAGAACTGTAGAGAATCATCAAAAGATAACTGTTGTTTGGAATTTCTTTTTTCTTTTTCTGTTGTTTGCTCATATTTACACCTTCTTTATTGCCTGCAGTTGCCTGAGCTCTTTCTCCTCTCACTTTTTATGATTTGGGGCTTTTATTTCCACCTTCACCATTGGAGTTTTGTCAGTAAATCTCTCAGTGCAGTCTGTGGTGGATGGGTGCTAGAGCTTGAGCTTCCCTGACTTCTGGAGGCTTTGATGAGATTAAGTCCAGCATTCTGTGGGGGATGGGTTTTGGAGTTTGAGCTTCACTTCCTTCTGAAAGCTTTGATGGGGTTAAATCCTGCTGGGCTGCTGGATGTGCCTTGAGGCAAAAACCTTGGGGGGGGGCAATATGGAGTGTCTCCACTGCTGCAACTGCTGCCCACTCTGTGCTCTCTGTTTCTTCTGTATCTGCTTCCCCACTGCCTGTGTTGGATACTCTGAGCCTGGCACAGCTCTCCCCACATGGTATTCCCTCTAGACCAGTGCCTTTGCCTGCCCAGAGGTTCCAGCTGCTGCTGGAAGCTTAGTTCTCTAGGTGGGGGAGGGGTCATGGGACCTTCCTTCTTCCTTCCCCTTAAACTGGAGTGTTATCAAATTCTGGCTTGGGGGGGGTGTACCTTTTAAGTTGAGTCCAGCAGGAGGGTTCCTTTACTCTTGCTGTTAGGTTTGATTTTCAGTCCCCTAGAAGCATTTAGTTCATAATTGGTAAGGAAGGGTTTTCAGATATCTGGACATTTGCTGCCTCTATGGTGCCATCTTGACTCTACTTTCTAGGCTATCTTTAAAAATTGAGAGTTTTTTCTTTAGTTTCTGGTCGCCACCAATGTAAAAGTTTAAATTAAATCTCAATAATAAAAATATTATATTTTAGGAAATTTAACAATGATCATTAGAAATCAAGGAATAAAAGTATATGAAATAAAGACCACATCCCCATGGCTGATCAGCCAGCTCAAATGCCGGCCTTACCACCACCAAGCTTGGGACAGGAAGTAAAGAGACAGGAAGTAAAGGGACCCTCAACACTCCTGCCTAATATCCCCTCCCTACTAATGACAAGAAGTTAGTGGGCTCCTGGCAAATGTAGTTCTTTTTTAGGGTAACAGATTTTCAGTTATGCATCACTCAACCTTAGGTTAATATAATTATAAGCTGACTGAATTGGATGCTGTTTCCTGATCAGGCTAAAGACTATTGTCATATGATTAATTCATTTTGCTCAATTTAGACTTCCATATGTTCATACCTCTTTCAAAGTGAAGTTCTAAGGTCAATGGACTGATTTTTGAAATGGCTCTATTTACTATAAGGAAACTATAGTAAATAAGATTTTAGTTCACTATCCACTGTACAACATTCCAAAGAGACATTGGTCATTCAGTTGTGAAAATGAATATTTTTTTTAATTCTGCATTTTTAAAATTCAACCACTCCTCCCTCATAGGGAAAAAGTAAGATGTGTAAGAATCCCAGATATTTTGCTTCTGCCTTCATAGTCCCAGAGCCCAGTAAAAAGCTCTACAAAAAATATGATTTTATGGATTCTGTTGGTTGGAGGATAGAAGACAATTTGAAATAAACTATTTAATGTTGGCAATACATTTCATATCCATTTAACATTATATTCTATTTGAGATATAGTAAACTAGTATTTTTATATTTGTGTGCATATTATGTTTCATAGGAAACTTTGAATGGTCAATGCATTAATTATATATAGCCATGTAGTATAAATATATTATATTTCTATATATCTTATGTAAGACCATATATATAATATTTATATATAAAATATATTTTATATTGTATATCTTTATTTATAACATATATGACTATATATATAGTTTGCTATTTTAAATCATCATAGGAGTTTTGTTTTTATGACATTGTTATATATAACTATGATTTACTCAAAGTCAAGTGAGGTCAAGTTTGTAGTAAGGAAGATCACTTGTAATTACAACATTGTTCTTGTGGGTAAATATAGTCTGTTTATAATGATTCAATTTATGACATAGTTTCCAGAATCCATTTTGTTGAAAAGCAAAGATAACCTTTACTTAAAATAATGAAAATATTTCCCTGAGGACCCCACATATCAAAATTATATAATATCTACTGGTAGAGTTATATGATCTAGATTCAAAGCAATCATAGACTCTGAATATGACCCTAGAAGTTACTAATATTTTTAATTATATTTCATTAGATGATTTAGAAAATTTTTCCATGGTTACAAGACTCATGTTCTTTCCCTCCCCTCCCACCCTTCCCATATCTGAGGCACAATTCCACTGGGTTTAACATATGTCATTGATCAAGACCCATTTCCATATTATTAATATTTGCACTAGAGTGATCTTTTAGAGTCTACTTTCCCAGTCATAGCCCCATCAACCCATGTCATCAAGCAGTTGTTTTTCTTCTGTATTTCTTTTCCCACAGTTCTTCCTCTGGATGTGGATAGCAATCTTTCTCATATATCCCTCTGAATAGTTATGGATCATTGCATTGTCTCTAGTAGAGATGTCCATTACATTTGATTTTACCATAGAGTAACAGTCTCTGTATACAATGTTCTCCTGGTTCTGCTCCTTTCACTTTTCATCAATTCCTGGAGGTCATTCCAGTTCAAAAATATGGAAAGCTTCACGAATTTGCATGTCATCCTTGCACAGGGGCCATGCTAATCTTCTCTGTATTGTTCCAGTTTTAGTATATGTGCTGCCAAAGCAAACACTACTAATATTTTTAATTAGCTATTTTGTAACAAAATTCCAAAATGATTGAGGAAGAAAGGAGAGGAAGAGAGAAGACCAAAGAATACTTGACATTTCATAATAATTTAGGACAGATATAGTGCATATAATGCCTTTTATGCTCTATTATCCCTCACCCTCAACTGAATTTACTCCAGATTTTCTTCTCATAAGCTTTAACCATACAAGATATTTCTTAATACAATTTTAGTTGATATCTGCACAAGGCCAAATGCAAAAATGTTACATGTTTTCTAAGATAGATACTTAATATCTGTGTTTTTCTGCCCAACCCTACCCTTTAGAAAATAATTTTTTTGCCTTTGTCATTGAGACTTAATTTGTAGAGGTTCAGGTGTTCTTACTGGTTATAACCAAAATAACTATAGTATATATCAGTGTTTAGCACTTGCACAGTTCTAATAAATCTCTTTCCCCTGTAGAGTATTTTCAGGGACTATGAAACATGAATATTTTTAGCAGTGGATAATAAAAGCAACCACTATCCCATTTATTCAAAAGCTTGGACCTCATTGATTCTTTCAGTGGAAGGTATCATTACTGTTATCTGAATGTTATTAGAGCAGTTACACTATAGTAATTGTCTGAACCAAGTTGATATTCATTTTTTTTTGATTGACAGATAATGATTCAGAGCACAGCATGGCTAGGGGCTTACATGTAGGAAATAACAAGAAAACTAAATGAAAACTTTATCTAGTTATACAGTCACCTTGCACCAATGGGGAATGAAGCATGAGACAGATACATCCACATTGAACTAGAAGTTGAATTTTTCTTTCTTATCCCCTGAGTTTTCCTGAATTTGACCTGATTTGATTTATTTTATTCATCTAACACTTGAGTTTATTTAATTTTATTTTTATTTCCTCCTTGCTTTGAACTTTAAGCTTTTCAAATTGGATAATCACATCACATATTAATTCCTTTTTTTCTGGTGTACAATACTATAACTTAATGATCTGATTTATTAGAATCTCAGGGTTATCATTGTGAAGGGGAGAATCTGAATATTAAACTTAAGAGTTATCCAGACACATAGCTTCTTTTACCTCTTCCCCTTCCCACCTACCTCTCCATCCTCCAGTCCATAGCCACAAGACATTTGAAAGTTCTTTGATAATCTAGCAAAAGGTAAAATAGAATGTTAAATTACCTTTAATACTACTTTTCAGCAGCTATGGCTTGCAGTGTTTGAGGAAGATAAGGGGGGATAAACAAAGTTATTTACAAAAAAGTGTTTTGGCTCTAGATTTTAATTATCCGTATTATCTCTGTGCCTGGTCCACTTCAGAGAAGGAAAGTCTATCAATCCACAAGCCTGCGATAATTTTATTATTCCATTTAACCAAAAAACATTTATTAAATGCCACTATGTACCAGGAACAGTGCTAAATTCTGGATTTACAAAGAAAAGCAAAAATGTCCCTGCCTTCAAGGAACTTACAATTTTATTGGAAAGACTATATGTTTCTCCAATATATAGTGTAAGTATGGTCAAACAATAGATATACAAGATAAATTATTAAGAGATATATAATGAAGAGAAGGCACTAGAGTTGAGAGAAATTAGGAGAAATTTCTCATAAAAGTTAGGATTTTAGTAGGGTTTGGGAGGAAGCCAGGAAAGTTGGGAGGGATAGAATTCTATGATATAGGGGCCAAGCAAATAAAATGCCCAGAGTATGAGTTTCTTCTTCATAGAATAGGGAAGACATCAGTGTCACCAGATTGAAGAGTAAATAGGAAGTAAGGGAGGTATAAGGAATAAGAAAGCATTACTTTGAAATGATTGCTACATATTCACAAGACTTTAAATTCCATAAAAGCACAGACTATTAGAAAAATCACATTCCATTGAATGGTAACCATTTTTGGTAAATATACTTCTATTGTGAATAATGCAGAATGGTCCATAAACTAATAACTAAAACAAATAAACTAAAAACCTACTTGTCTATTAGTTTAAAATAACTATAGCTGAAATGATGGAATGGACTAGGAAATTTCATAAAATCACAAGATTTAGAATGAGACATTTCACTGCCATCCAGACCAATTCGTAATCTTAAGGCATTTCACATGTATAAACTTGGCTTTGGGGCAATCTGACGCAAGTAGTGAATCACTACTTATTTACTTGGTGTCATGGTTCAAAGAAAGTTCTACTTTATGTAAGAAGAATTGAGTTTGAATTCCAGCATTATTACTATGGGTATGATCCCCAAATCAACTAGTATCTATTTTTTAAAACTTTCTTTTTTTAATTACATGTAGAAACAATTTTTATAATTGTTTTCTGACATTTTGGGATTCAGATTCTCTCCCTCCCTCACTCCGTAAGGCAGTAAATGATCTATGGTTATGCCAGTGCTTTCATTAAAATAAAAATTTCTATATTCCCCATTATGAAGAAAAAACATAAGAGACATGTGATTTAAAAAAACATAAAGAAATTAAGTAAAAGATAGCAAGCTTTCACTTGCAGTCAGATTCCAACAATTCCTTTTTTAATTTTGGATAATATTTTTTCTCATGAGTCCCTTGGGGTTGTCTTGGGACCTTGTTTTTCTGATAATAGTTTAAGTAACTCACAGCTGATCATTGAACATTATTTCTTTTACTTTATATACTCTTCTTCTCATTCTACTTACTTCATTTTACACCAGTTCATATACATCTTTCCAGGGTTTTTGAATTCATCCTATTATCATTTCTTATGGTACAATAGTATTCCATTAAAACTACATACCTTAATATGTTCATCCATTTTCCAAGTGATGGACAACCCCTCCCCCAGTTTCTAGTTCTTTGCCACTATAAGGAGAACTGCTAAAATATCTTTATGCAAATAGATCCTTTCCCCCTGTCTCTTACATCTTTTGGCTACAGACCCGGTAGCAGTATTACTAGGTCAAAATACTAGGTATTACTAGTCTTATGGTCCTTTAGGCATGGTTCCATATTGCTCTCCAGAAAGGTTGTATCACTTCATAGTTCCAGCAATCATATATCAGTGTCCCAATTTTCACACATCCTCTGTAACATTTGTCATTTTCCGTTTTGATCTTGTTAGGTAGTCTGATAGATGTGAGGTGGGATCACAGAATTATTTTAATTTGCATATTCCAATCAATAGTGATTTGGAACAACTTTTCACATAATTATACATTATTTTAACTTCTTCCTCTGAGAACTTCCTTTTTCTATCCTTTGACCATTTTTCAATTGGAGAATGCTTTACATTCTTCTAAATTGGATGCCGTTCTCTATGTAATTGAGAAATGAGGCCTTTTCAGAAGTACTTTTGATTTTTTTAAAACCAATTTGTTGTTCCTCTTATAATCTTGGCTGCATTAGGTTTTTGTGTACAAAAATTTTTAAATTTGATGCAATCAAAATTTTCAGTTTCACTTTTTGTTATTTTGCGTCTTGTTTTTTTCACAAATCCTAACCCTATATGTAAGTCTCACAGGAAATTTTTTCCATGTTCCCCTTGTGAAAGAGGGTTTGGACATAGGAAAAGTCATGGGGGAGGGGTCCCAGGAAGTCTGGAATGTTGAGAGAAACCAGAAGATTCTGACTGGGATTTCAGTTGGATAGCTCTCTCAACCTTGAGAAGCCTAGGAAGAAAGGTCTGACCAAGCCTTTTTCCTGGGATATATCCATCTCTTTCTTCTCCTGGTGACTGGACATTCTCTGCCCCACCTTTCCCAAACTGAAGGAACTGAAGAAGACATTTTGAGCCTTTGTCAAAACTTTACCTCACAGCTCCTGGTGCCCTGGGTCTGAACTGTGGCCAGGGGCCAAACCCAGGGTCAGTCAACCTGACTATCTCTCGGGGGCTCAGGCTTCCAAGGCCTGAGTTCCCCAAAACTCAAGGAAGGAGGGAAATGTGTAGTTAGAGAAGGGACTCCCTCCCCATTTTCTTCTTTCCCTGCCAATCATTTTCTTTGTGTTACACTACTTGACTTAATTTATATTGAAGTGGTTATCCTTTACCAAATTTGAATCAATTGTGAGTGAGACAGCTTGAAGGGAGAGAGAAATCTTCCTGAGAAGAAACCTTTTATGCTCTAGTAGTGGAGGGGGACAAGTGCCAATCTGTGTGATCAGCCATACCTGAGAAGGGAAGGCTAAAGGGGGAAAATTCTTCAAAACCCCCTTTCCTCTCTCTGAGTCAACCTTAAAATATAAGCTGTCTCTCCTGGATCCTGTTTTATCTTTACCACCCACAAATCTTTTTATTACACCCTTATTTGTTTATGTTATCAACCTTTATTTCTAGATCAAGTATCCATTTTGACTTTCCCTTGGTGTATGGTGTGAGATAATGGTCTATGCCTAGTTTCTAAGAGCCATATCATTTTCCAAGTTCCTACCAATTTTTGTCATAAATTGAGTTTTTCCTGCAGTAGCTAGGATCTTTGGGGTTATTGAACACTAAATCAATCTGACTGATTTCATAACCTATTCTAATGATCCACTATTCTAATTATTAGCCAGGACCAAATTGTTTTGATAATTGCTGCTTTATAGTATACTTTGAAATCTATAGCAAAGCATCTTTTCATAAAATTTTCTTTAATTAACTTTATATTCTTGACCTTTTTTTTCCCAAATGAATTTTGTTTTTTTTTACTTTTTCCAATTCTATGAAATAAATTTTTGATAGTTTTATTTATATGGTAAAAATAGGTAAATTAATTTAGGCAGGGTTGTCATTTTTATTATATTGGCTCATACTATCTATGAAGAATTATATTTGTTTCTATTTTAGTCAATCATATAGTTTCTGTTGGTTTTATTATTGTTATATGTTTTGTATTGGTATTGTTTCATTGTCTATAGCAGTGATTGTGAACCTTTTAGAGACTATATGACATGCCCTGCCCCACTCAGAGGCTATGTGTTATATCCTGTCCCTCTAAAGACCCAATGCCATACACACACACACACCTTACTCTAGACAAGGGAGGGTTGAAGCCCTCCCATTGTGCTGCTGCTGGGCAGAGGGGCAGGTGAATCAGGAATGTTCTCAGTTGCCCATGGTGAGGAGGAGGGGAGTGGTCTGAGAGCTTTGCTCCCCTCCAGCTCTTCCCATCTGAGCCACCCACCTTACACCATAGGAGAGGGATAAAGTGCTCCAATTGGGCTGCTGGGTAGAAGAACTAGTGAAGTAAGAAAATGTTCACAGATGTAGTAGAGAAGGGGAAGGGAGACGCTCATCCAGAGTCCCTCTGCCTTTCTAGTAATGAACTCTGGCAGGTGATGGCATGGATGCCCACAGAGAGGATTTTTGTGCCCTTTCTGCCACATGTGCCATACCTTTGCCATCATAGTTATAGGGTTTCTATTTCAAAGACACATGCTGTCAAATGATCAGTTAAATACTTCGGAGAGTGATGGTGAACCTTTTAGAGACTGCATGCTATGCCCCACCCCACAGATTTTGAGTGTCATACATATCCCCTTCCCCAGTTACCTTACTCCAGACAGGAAAGGGAAGAAGTGCTCCCATTGGACTGCTGGGCAGAGGGTGAGTAAAGTGAAAAAAATGTCCTCAGGCATGGTGGAGAGGGGCTCTGTGTGTCCTCTCTGATACGCATGCCATAAGTTCACTACCATGGGTCTATAGTGTTTTTTTTTTTATCAAGATGTAACATCTTTGCTTTGTCTGAGATCATGATTGCTACCTCTACATTATTTTGTTTTTTTAGTTCAGCTGTAATAAAATACAGTTCTTTTTAGCCCCTTATTTTCAAATTATGTGTGTCTCCCTGTTTCAAATGTTTTCCTTGTGGACAGAATATAGTGAGATTTTGTTTTTTAACACATTGCTATCCTTTTCCATTTTATGGGAGTATTCATCTCATTCACACCAATAGTTGTGAATACCAACTGTGTGTTTCCCTCCACATTATTTTCCCTTTGTTTATCTTTTTCTCTCTTTTCAGCCTTTCCCTTTCATGTGTATTTCACTTTTAACCACCAATTCTCCCAGTTTGCCCTACTTTTTCTCCATATACCTCTTATTCTCATTTCCTTCATACTTTCATGAAGAGTAAAGTTGATAACTGTAGCTAGTTATTCCAACTTTGAGTTAATTCTGAGAAATAGAATTCAAGCTTTCCCTACCACACCCCCATTGTTTTCTCTAAAGTGCCTCTTTGTGTGACATAATTTATTCCCTTCTCTCTTTCCTTTTCTTTTTTCCCTATGTGTTTTTCTTTCCAATTCCTCAACTTTTTTTTGGATATTAATCCATCTACTTCCACATCTACCCATTGTTCTTTTTATGTATACTCTTTCTTACTGTCCAAATTATAATAAACTTCTCAAATATCTTAAGTTCTTTAGGTATCTTGAATACTTTAAATTTATTAACTATCTCAAGACTCCCGAAGTATCTTAATTATAACCCTCCTAGATTGGAATATACTCAAATTGGATTTTATTGAAACACTTAAGTTCTCAGTTGTCTGTTTACCTTTCTATGCTTCTCTTGAGTTGTGAATTTGTTTATCAAAGTTTCTTTCCAAATGTTTTTTTTTTTCCTTTTCTGGTAAAAAATGCCTGGGAAACTGCTATTTCATTAATCATCATTTTCCCCCTAGAGGATTATGCTTACTTTTTCTGTGTATGTGATTCTTGCTTATAGACTAGATCCTTTGTCTTTCAGAATATCACATTCCATGCTTTCTGGTTCCTTAGTATAGAAGCTAAAAGGTCATGTGTAAATCTGACTATGGTTCCAGAACATTTGATTTGTTTCCTTTTGGTTGCTTTTAATACTTCTTCTTTGGCCAGGGAGTTTTTTTTTTTTAATTTTACTATAGTAGTCCTGAGATGTTTTATTTCAGGGTCTTTTCCAAAAAGTGATTGGTTGATTCTTTCAACTTTTGTATTCCTCTCTTCTTTGAGGATATCGGGACAATTTTTCCTGATGATTTTTTACAATCTGATGTTCAGGATCTTTTTTTTTTTATTATCAAGTTTTCATGTATTCTGGGAATACTGAGATTTTTCTTATCCTGGATCCATTTCCCAAGTCAGTTGTTTTTCCAGGGATGTTTTTCAGTTTTTCCTCCTATTTTTTCATTGTTTTGATTTTGTCTTATTGTTTCCTGATGCCTCATGGAGATATTTGTTTTTATTTTTTCAATTCTAATTTTAGATAGGTATTTTGTTACATTTTTCATTTGGTCCATTTTAATGTTTTGAAAGTCATTTTCTTTAATTTAGGGGGGCTTTTTTGCCTCCATTTCCATTTGACTTATTCTAGTTTGTAAGTTGTTGATTCTACCATTTATTTTATTGTTTAATTTTTTAAACTTTTTTTAAAAATTCATCCAAAAGTTTTTTGGGGGGTCTGACATAATTTTTTACTTTCCTTTGGATCTTCAAATGTTTTCTTATTACCACTGTTATCCTCTTCTGAGTTTATATTTTGATCTCCCTTTTAAATAAAGTAACTTTGTAAAGTTAATGTTTTTTCTTTGTCTCTTGCTTATATTTCTATTTATTATTTTCCCCCTTGTTACATTGCCTATCTTTTGAGGTTCCACCCTGTTCCTGGGATAGAGGGAATGTTATTCCAAACTTGCTGTGTAGGCTTCTCTGGTGCTTGGAATAGGCTCAGTTGTGTTCCTGTCTCTCAATCTGTACTTTGCGGGGGTGGCCTGACTGGCTTCTTATAGGAAAAAAATACAGTTTTTTTTTTCTTCAGTTGGATTCTACTCTTCTAGTTGTTGGGTTCCTTGTTGTTGCCTATTTTATACTCTGTCCTTTCCTTACTTCAATCTGCATGGAAGCAATAGGTCTGGATTTGGATTGGCATTGAGCCACTCCTCATCTACCATTTCCTTCCCTCAGGCAATTTAGCAGAGGTAGGACTGGTCCATGTTCTGCTAGTTATCCCTGATGCTACACTTCTTGGGCTTCTTCCTTCCATGATTCAAAGGCAACCAGGAAATCAGTCAGGACCCTGATTCAAAGGCAAACAGCATCAGCCAAGACACCAGAATTCAGCCAGAAGTTGGTTTGGCTCCCAAACTGCTTTTCCCAGTAACATTCCAAATCAGAATTTCATTTGATTGACAGTCAGGTCACCATTCAGCCACTGCTTCTTGTCTTGCTGCATGCCTTTCCAATATCACTTCCATAGGTAGGACTGGTTCATGTTCTGCTAGTTACCCCTGATGCTATACTTCTTGGGCTACTCTCCTTTCTCACTTCAGTGAAGCTTACATCTCCTCCTTTCATTTGTTTTGAGGAACTTTATTTTCTTTTTTGAAAGCTGAGTATCCCTTAACCCTCCATCTTAGCTCCCAGTGCCCCATTTTCAGCCTTGTACTTATTTTTATGTACCTTTATTTTTTCTCTTTTAGAAAATGAGTTCCTTGAGGTCAGGGACAGATTTACTTTTGTCTTTATATCCTCCAAACTTAGAAGTGTTTGGCATAGATTTGCTGTTATTGTTTTTCCTTCATTTTCAAGGGCAACCAAGGCAATTCCAGGATTATGTATTGTCTTGGTGCTGAGTTGAACTTGTGAGGGAAAACTAAACAAAGTCTTCAGCCTCATTCTCTCTTTCAGAGCCATCCAAGTGTTAGGGGTAAAACTTATGGCTGGACTGAATATATTTTAGTTGGTCACCAGGGATTGAAATTCTAAACCCCAATGAAATACTAAAGTCAGAATGGAATTTTATGGTGATTTATTTACAATACAGTGAAGATATTAAGGGAGAAAGAAAGAGAGGAAAGAGAGAGAGAGAGACCAGGCAGGAGTTCAGAGGTCCCAGACAAGGGGGAGGGAGAGAATTAAATGTAGCATGAGGCCTCCTCCATAATGAGGGGCCTCCTCAGAGGCTGGTGCCTCTAGAAAAACCAAGGGAAAAGGAGTCCCAAGAGGTGGGTCTCTCCAGAGGCTTGTGCCTCCAGAAAAGTCATGGAAAGGGGAATAAGCTCTGCACTCACCACATGACAGTATGAGGGAAGCAGCCTGAGGTCTCACACTCAAGCTTCTCCACAATCAAGTTCCACTGCTGAGTCCTTCTCACAGGAAGTGACATGAAATATAAAGGCAGTTCTTTACATCACTTCCTGTGTCTCACATGTACTAATGGTGGCTTAAATTTGGCTTTGGACAGTGCAGAGGGTCAGTCAATTGTTTCTGATTGTCACTTGCTAGCACATGCTGGTCATAGACCTTCCTCTCCCACACTTAATCCTTAAGTGGGGATGTATAAATTCCTGCTTGCTAAAATTCTAAAGACTAATCAGGGTGGAGTCAATCTAAACTTAACACAAGTCTATCCAGGCTGGTGGAAAAACAAATGTCTTTATATGTTGATAGCTTGGGAAGTAGTGGATGATCTTGGTCTGACCAAGCTCTAAGAAATCCTTAGCCCATGATTTAGCAGCCATCAAGGCTGTTAATAGGAATTGTTCTCACAGGCCTTTTCTCCTTAGAGAATTCTTCACATGTTTGGGGTAGACAACCCTCTAATTCACAAAGGGTTTGAGGCATTTTGGTTACACTCAACCTGGTTGAACCTGTCTTTCAAGATGTTTATGCTGGTGTGGCTTCTACATTTACTCCAGCTTCTTGGAGCCACAGGTGAGGTCAGAGTGATACGTAGACTATAAAGGTGAATGAGGAATCCTGAAATGGACTCAAGTGCTCACACTACAGGTGCTGATCCTCTCTGAACATCTCACACATCAGCACAAAGCAGGAATGTAATGAAAGTTGCTGATGATTGATTGATTGATAGATTATGGTCCTTTCATATAATTTTGCTCATCCTCAGACTCCTGATCTCAAAAATAAGAGTAATATTATATTATTCTTTGAATGGGCTTGGTTCAAATAGGAGGTACATATGAAAAAGAATGTAAAGTATTTTCTAGCTGTGATGCATAAGTCTGGAAGCTGGAAGTCTAAACAATCATCATGTCTCCCAACCTGGAGAAAGTTATTTAGGGATCTGTTCCCTCCTCCTACCATAAATGACATTATCACTAATACGAAAAATCAAAGAAAGTTTCCAACTTCCATCATTATAGATACCATTTTTGGCCCTGGATTCAAGGTGGTATTAATATCATTTTTTCAAGGGAACTCATTTCCTTCTCTTCCCATCATATATGACTTTATTAACCTCAGTATGTTACATTTGAGTGAAAGTAAAAGCTATTAGATGTGAGCTTTTTATATCTTGAAAAAAATAGAACTGGATTATAGGTATTAACAAGAACTAAGTAAAATGGACAGTATGTGTATGTTGGGAGGGGAAATTAAACATATCAAATGAGCAATGTGATCCATTCTCTTTTTTTATTCCTTTGAGTGCTTTGTCAGCCTGACAAAATTCCTTGTTTGAGAAAGTAAGAGTGATAGCCATTTAAGGTGATGGGGTACATATAGAGAAGAAATATGCTGGACAATATTTTTTTTGCAGGGAAAGGAAGGAAAGAGTGGCCTAATAACTTCTTAGAATAGCAAGATGTTGCCTTAGTGCTGAGGATTTATAGAAACTTGAGTTACAGGCCTGCTAATGTTTTTTTTATAAATGCCATCTGGTGCTTGAATTAGAAAAGTGCACTAAAATTTACTTGTAATGAAAAGCTATCTTGTATTCTCCAGGGAGTGCAAAATTTAGAAGAATAGATGCGTAATAAAATTTAAAAAAGCATTATAGTAGGGTTTCTTCACAGAAATGAGATCCAGCTATTGATGTCCAAAACTGTAACTCACAAGAAAACAATATTTGTGTAGAAAGGTATCAGAATATAGTAGAAAAAGTTTAGGATTAAAAGAAACCAGGATCCAGATAGTGCCTCTTCCATTCACTAATTGGGTGAGCTGGAACTACCCTTTTAGTTTCTGAAACTCACTTCCCTCATTTGTTAAATGGGAACAATCACTTAGATTGTGGATGTGAGGAGAAAATGAAACAACATACATGAAGTGCTAAATAAATATCTGGTACTAATATGTGTTCAAATGAAATTGCCCTCTATCTGGAAGAGTATGAAGTGGGGAGAGCAAGTGAATTGTCTGACCTACTGTATTTCCCACTTAGAAGGTGATGAGTCAGGTATGATGGAAGAGACAAGTTCTGAAAAATACTATAACTACCATACTATATCCCATAATAGCAATGTCCTTGGATGTAAATGTTAAAAGTTCTTCTTGGTATTTTTTAAAAAAATTGTTTCTTGTGGTTCTTGCTATTACTGTTTTTCTCTACTTTCTATGCTTCTGTCAAGTAAATTTTCTCAGTGGAGAAATGTAATTAGACTAATAAATCAGTTTTTCCCATTGTCTATTGAATATGTCTTTTGCTTTTTTGACTCCATTCTTTTATTCAAACTACTCTACTATGTGCAAGATCATAAAATATCAATTTCCTTGGAATCCCTTCTCTTCTTTTCTCCACTGTAGCAATTTTACAATCAATTTAGCTTCCACAGTTTTTCATTCTTCACAAATGCCATTTCACCACTCATCCCCATACCTTTGAATATCTTAAAACTGTGAAGATGAGATTAACCCCACCCTACTTATTCTTTAGATTTTTAGCCACCAGAATTGTTTACACCCCCACTTAAGGATTAAGTGTTGTGGGGGGAAGGTCTATGACATAATGTGTTAGGGAGTGAGAAATCAGAAGCAACTGACTGCCCCCTGTGTAGTCTGAAGCCAAGTTTAAGCTACCATTGGCACATGTAAAGGTGGACCTCAGGGACAGGAAGTGACACAAAAAAACTGCCTTTAAATTTGGTGGTCACTTCCTGTGAGGAAAGTCTTTGAACTTGGCCTTGGAGGAGCTTGGGCTTGAGAGCTCTTTGCTTCACATGTTTTTTTTTGTTATCTTTTTATTCCTTTATTTATAATGATCATTAATAAATCTCTTAAAATATATATATATATATAATATTTAAATTATTGTAGACTAATTTTCACTTTTATATAACCCAGACCCAAAATTCATTCTCATCTCATCATTACCTTGATGATAGTACTGGGGCAAATCTGGGCTTGTGATACAATGAGTTAATAAATAAGCACTCATTAAGCATGTGATATTTGCAAGTCACTCAACTCTGAACATATAAAAATAATAATAATAATAGTAGTAGTGGTAGTGGTAGTAGTAGTAGTAGTAAAAAATATAAAGAATTCTCCATAAGGAAACTCTCTCATTGAAACTGCCTGTTTTCAAGCAACTGGCAAAATTTATAAGTGACTTGGGGATTTTAAAAAGTCTAGTTACTTGCCTGAGACCCCATAACCATTTTGACTGTCTCAGGCAGAAAGTGATCACATGAATTTTCTTAACTCTGAGCCTAGCTTCTTATTCCCTATCATATAATATCTCTATTCTTTCTTTTCATTTACTTATACAATGTATCTTTCTGCTCCATCAATCTTCCATATTATTTAAGAATCATTGGGACTTTTATTTCTGTAAATGTGGGGATGTCTAAATATGTAAAGCTTTTATTATTCAGAATATGCTCTAATCCCCTTCTCAACTGATTGTATTTTGTTCTTCTAGCTTCCTAGGTCCAAAAGCTTCTGTTTATTTCAAGAGAAATAAGAATGAATTGTACTTATGTCCAACTTTACTCCCTAAGCTGAAAGATGAACCTCACAATGAATATTTGCAATTCTTCTAACCTATGGCAAGAAATTTTGAAAATTTTTCCATGGTTCACATAATGTTGATATGAATCTTACAGTGTTTTTAAAAAATATTTTATTTATTTATTTATTTAATTTAGAAAATATTTTCCATGGTTAAATGATTCATGATCTTTCCCTCACCTCCTTCCACCTCCCTCCCATAGCCAATGAGCAATTCCACTGGGTTTTACATGTATCAGTGATCAAGACCTATTTCCATATTATTAATATCTGCAATAGAGTGATCATTTAGAGTTTATAGGCCCAGTTATATCCCCATAGAATCATGGGACAAAGCAGTTTTCTTTCCTCTGTGTTTCTACTCCCACATTCTTTCTCTGGTTGAGGATAGCATTCTTTCTCATATATTCCTCAGAATTGTCCTGGATAATTGCACTGCTGCTAGTGGGGAAGTCCATTATGTTCAATTGTGCCAGTGTATCCATCTCTGTGTACAGTGTTCCCCTGGCTCTGTACCTTTCACTCTGCATCAATTCCAGGAGGTTGTTCTAGTACACATAAAATTCCTTCAGTTCATTATTTCTTTTAGCACAATAGTATTCCATCACAAAAGACACCATGATTTGTTCAGCCATTCCCCAATTGAAGGACATCCCCTAATTTTCAAAAATTTTTGCCACCACAAAGAGCATGGCTATTAATATTTTTGAACAATTTATTTCCCTTATCATCTCTTTTGGGTATAAACCCAGCAGTAGTGTAGCTGGATCAAAGGGCAGGCAGTCTTTTAGCACTCTTTGGGCATAGTTCCAAATAACCTTCCAGAAAGTTTGGATCGATCCACAACTCCACCAATACATTTGTGTCCCAGTTATGCCACATCCCCTCCAACATTTGTTACTTTCCTTTGCAGTCATATTAGTCAATCTGCGAGGTGTGAGGTGGTACCTCAGAGTTGTTTTGAATTGCATTTCTACAATTATAAGATATTTAGAACACTTTTTCATGTGCGTATTGATAATTTTGATTTCTTCATCTTAAAAGTGCCTATTCAAGTCCTTTGCCCATTTACCAATTTGGAAATGATTTGAATTTTTGTACACTTGATTTATCTTATGAATTTGAGTAATTAAAACTTTTTAGGAGGTTTTTGTTATAAAGATTTTTTTCCAATTAGTTATTTCCCTTCTAATTTTGGTTGCATTGGTTTTGTTTGTACAAAATCTTTTTAATTTAATGTAATCAAAATTATTCATTTTACTTTTTGTAATATTCTCTATCTCTTACTGATCTTAAAATCTTTCCTTTCCCATAGATCTGACAGGTTTACTATTCTGTGTTCACCTAATTTACTTATATTTTACTTCTATTTATATTTAAGTCATTCACCCATTGTGAATTTATCTTGGTGTAGGGTTTGAGATATTGATCTAGACCTAATCTCTCCCATACTGTTTTCCAGTTTCCCCAGAAGTTTTTGCCAAATAATGGGGTTTTGTCCCAAAAGCTTGGAACTTTGGGTTTATCATGCACTATCTTACAGAGGTAATTTACCCCAAGTGTATTCCATTGATTGTCCCTTCTGTCTCTTAGCCAGTACCATATTGTTTTGAAGAGCATGGCTTTATAGTACAGTTTAAGATCTGGTACTGCTAGGACAGAATGCTTCACTTTTTTTTTTACATTTTTTCCCTTGATATTCTTGATCTTTTGTTCTTCCAAATAAACTTTGTCATAGGTTTTTTTTGTTTGTTTTTTTCCTAATTCAATAGAAAAATATCTTGGTCATTTAATAGGTATGGCACTGAATAAGTAGATTAATTTGGGTAGGATTGTCATTTTTATTGTGTTAGCTCATTGAACCCATGAGCTAAAATAATACATAATAATTAATAATTAATGTTTTTCCAAATGTTTTAAAGGGTTTTGTAGTTGTGTTCATATAATTCCTATGTTCATCTTGGCAAATAGATCCCTAAATATCATATTATCTAAAGCGATTTTAAATGGAATTTCCCTTTCTAGTTCTTGCTGCTTAATGAGTTGGAAATATATAAAAATGCTAATGATTTATTTGGTTTTAGTTTGTATACTTCAATTTTGCTAAAGTTGTTGATTATTTCCACTAGCTTTTTAGTTGATTCTCTAGGATTCTTTAAGTAGACCATCATATCATCTGCAAAGAGTGATAGTTTAGTTTCCTCAATGCCTATTTTAATACCTTCAATTTCTTTATCTTCTCTAATTACTACTGCTAGCATATCTAGTACAATGTTAAATAATAGAGGTGATAATGGGCATCCTTGCTTCACTCCTGATCTTATTGGGAAGGCTTCTCATTTATCCCTAATGCAGATGATAGCTGCTAATTATTTTAAATACATACTATTTATTATTTTTTAGGAAAGGCCCTTCTATTCCTATACTTCCTAGTGTTTTCAGTAGTAATGTATAGTGAATTTTTTCAAAGGCTTTTTCTGCATCTATTGAGAAAATTGTGTGATTTCTGTTGGTTTGGTTGTTGATGTGGTCGATTATGTGAATAATTTTCTTAATGTTAAACCATACTTGCATTCCTGGCACAAATCCCACCTGATCATAGTGAATAATTCTCATGATTACTTACTGGAATCCTTTTACTAATGAATTATTTAATATTATTCATCCATATCACCTAGATTGCCATTTTTATTGTCATATAATTGGGAAAAAATAGTTTCTAATAATTACTTTAATTTCCTCTTCATAAGGGGTGAAGTTACCCTTTTCATCTTTTATACTGTTAATTTGGTTTATTCTTTGCCTTTTTTATTAGATTAACCAGTACTATATTTTATTTGTTTTTTTTTTCAAAGTACCAACTTCTAGCCTTATTTCTTAATTAAATAGTTCTTCTACATTCAATTTTATTAATTTCTCCTTTAAAAAAAAACCTTACCTTCCTTCCTGAAGTCAATACTGTGTATTGGCTCCAAGGCAGAAGAGTGGTAAGGACTAGGCAAAGGGGGTCAAGTGACTTGCCCAGGGTCACACAGCTGGGAAGTGTCTGAGTTCAGATTTGAACCTAGGACCTCCCATCTCTAGGCCTGGCTCTCAATCCACTGAGTTACCTAGCTGCCCCCAATTTCTCCTTTTTTTTTTTAGGATTTCCAATTTCATTTTTATCTGGAGATTTTTAATTTGTTCTCTTTCTAGTTTTTTAATTTGCATGCCAAATTCATTGACCTCTTCCCTTTCTTATTTGTTGATATATGCACTCAGGAACATAAATTTTCCCCTTAGGACAGCTTTGGCTTCATCCAATATATTTTGAAAGGTTCTCTCATCATTGCCATTCTCTTCAATGAAATTATCATTTTTTTCTATGATTTGTTCTTTAAGCAACCAATTTGGAGAATCATATTATTTAATTTCAAATTAATTTTTGATTTACTTTCCAAGTACTTTACTAATTATTATTTTAATTGCATTGCTATAATTAATATTTCAATTACATTGTTATCTGAAAAGGTTGTATTTATTTTTTCTATTTTTTTTACATTTCTTTTGCCATATTTTTATTCCCTAATACATGGTCAGTCTTTGTGAATGTACCATGTGCTGCTGAAAAGAAGGTATATTAGGTATATTACTTTTTTGTCTCTATTTTTCTCCATATATCTATTAACTCTAATTTTTCTAAGATTTCATTCACCTCGCTTACCTCTTTCTTATTTATATTTTTGGAGTTTGATTTATCTAGTTCTGATAGAGGAAAGTTCAGGTTTCCCACTAGTATAGTTTTTCTATCTATTTCATCCTTGAGCTTCACTAGTTCTCCTTTAGGAATCTGGATGCTATGCCATTTGGTGCAGACATGTTGAGTACTGATATTTCCTCATTGTCTATACTGCCTTTTATCAGGATGTAATTACCTTCCCTATCTCTTTTAATCAGATCTCTTTTTACTTTGACTTTGTGACTCCTGCCTTATTCTTCTCAGTTGATGCCTAACAGACTATGCTTTAGCCTCTTATCTTTACTCTATGTGAGTCTACCTGCCCCATGTGTCTTTCTTGTAGACAACATATGGTAGGATTTTGGTTTCTAATCCACTCAGCTATTTGATTCCATTTTATGGGTGAGTTCATTCCATTCACATTCAGAATTATGATTACCACCTGTTATTCCCCATCATTTTGATTTCCTCTCCCACTCCTGCCCTTTCTTCTTCAAATATTTCCCTCTACACCAGTGTTTTTCTTTTAATCAATCCCCCTAATCCCCATCCTTATTTTGCTTCCCTTCCCACACCCTCCTTCTTATTCCTCTCTTATTTTTCTTTAGGATCTATTAAATTTCCTCCCCCTTCTCTTACCCTCCCTTTCTGTACTTCCCATCCCACTCCCCCCCCCTTAGTTTTTCCCTCTCAACTTCCCTGTAGGGTAAGGGAGAATTCTAGACCCCAATGGATCAAGATGCCCTTCCCTCTCAGAATTAATTCCACTGAGCATAAGGTTTAAGTATTAACTATTCATACTCTCTTTCCTACTTTTTACAATAGTATTCTTCCCCTCCCCCACCCATGCATCTCTTAATGTGGTATAATTTATTCTATTTTTCTACTTCCTTCAAGTTTCTCTTGGTGCCATCTTCTGCTTCCACCTCCCCCCCCCTTTATTTTTAACACATCATCCTAAACTACATAGTACTCCAACCTCTACCTACGAATAATTCTTCTAACTACTGTGGTAATGAAAACATTTTTTGAGATATATAGATATAGATTTAGATATAGATATAGATATAGATATAATTTTTCCATATAGGAATATAAACAATTTGACCTTTCTGAACGCCTTACAATTTTTCCCTCTTATTTACCTTTTCATGTTTCTCTTTAATTTTATAGTTAGACACCAAAATTTCCATTTAATTCTGGTTTTTTCTTTACCAATGCTTGGAAATTTTCTATTTTCTTAAATGTTCATACTTTCTCCTGGAAGTATATAGTCAGTTTTGATGGGTAGGTGATCATTGGTTGTAGACCCAATTCTCTTGCCTTTCTGAATATCATATTTTAAGCCTTGTGGTCCTTTAGTGTGGAAGCTGCTAGATCCTGTGTAATCCTGACCCAATTGCCTTGATATCTGAATGGTCTCTTTTTGGTTTCTTGCAATATTTTCTCCTTAACTTGAAAACTTTTTGAATTTGGCATTTACATTCCTGAGGCTTGCCTTTTGAAGATTATATATATATATATATATATATATATATATATATATATATATATATATATATATATATATATATATATATATATATATATATATATAGTGATCTATGGTCTCTCTCAATGTCTATTTTGCCCTCTTATTCAATTATATCATGGCAGTTTTCTTGGGTCATTTCTCATAAGATGAAGTCAAGGCTTCTGTTTTTTTTTTTTTCCTAGCTTTCCAGGTAGACTTATGATTCTCAAATTGTCTCTCCTAGACCTGTTTTAGAGGTCCATCATCTTCTTAATAAGATATTTCATGTTTCCCTCTATTTTGTCATTCTTTTCACTTTACTTTATTAATTCTTGCTGTCTTGTAAGATCATTAGCTTCTACTTGCCCAATTCTAGTCTTTAAAGCCTGGTTTTTAGCTATGATCTTTTGATTTTCCTTTTCAGTTTGGTCTAACTTGCTTTTTCATGACTTGCAGGAGGTCAATTCTGGTCTCCAATTTGCTTATTATTTAATGTCATTTCTGTGCCTCTTTTTCCAAGTGGAAGATTCTGTCTTTTAATTTGTTATTTTTCTTGTGAATTACTTGCTTTTCTTTCTCCCACTTTTTCCCCATTGTTCCTCCATCTTTCTTACTTGGTTCTTGAGCTCCAATTTGGGCTCCTTGAGAGCTTGTGACCAATTTCCATTTCTTTGGTAAATTCTGAAAGTGTTTTTTTGTTTGTCACCCTTTGCCTCTGTACTCTGCTTCTTTTCCCCATAGAAGTTATCCAATGTCAGAAGCTTTTCTCTATTTTTTTTGGTATTTGTGGATTGTAGTTCTTGGATGTTGGTGGCCATTGTTGTGTTAATTTTATCTTCCCTTATTAGCCAGAAGTCTGAGTGAGGAGGGCAGACAGCACTTGATGTAGTGAGGTACAGAGTGGTTTTTCCCCTGAGGTTATTTTTCTAGTCTCTACAGCATCTGCTGTGGGCAACTTTTCTCTGAGTTATCTCTACTCCTGTGCTCCACTGGTCCCAAGTCTCAGTGCCAAGGCTTTGCATTGTCCTCAGGGGTAAGACTGTGGTGCCTTCAGTCAGGTTCCAAGATTGCCCTGGCCTTTGCTCTCACTCTGGGGAAGTAGGTGGTGTGTATGTGTGTGTGTATGTGTGTGTGTGTGTGTGTGTGTGTGTGTGATCAGTTTGTACTTTGGTAGGTGTAACTTTATCCCCTTAAAGCATGGAAATGTCCAAACCCTGCCTACCTTCAAGGCTGTGCCCTATGATAGAGCTCCTTTCCTTGTCTAATTTTGATTTGTGTCCTTTTGAGAGACTTTGTTGTAAATCCCTTCTATACTGCAGCCATCTTAGCCTGGAAGTCCCTAAGGTGTTTAATAATAAAGAATATCACAACTATCTATACTAACAACTTAGTAGAGGTTGAATTGGCTTATGCATTTTTCTGACTTTATACACACACACACACACACACACACACACACACACACACACACACACACACACACACACACACATATATATATATATATATATATATATATATATATATCCTTTTCTTTGTGAGAGATTTCTTCAACTTTCTGATTCCCTGTTCATAAATTGCTGATAGAATAGAATGGGAAAGGGCAATTAATAAATAATTTATAGATTATATTTAGAGTGTACTGGGTCATATGGCAAGCATGAAATGAAATTCAAATATAATTTTGTCAATTGTTAAACATTTTAAAATCATATTTCTTTCATGAACCCTGATGATTTGCTCTCCAACATCCTAACACCCTCACCTCTTCCAAGTTCTTTAAAAAGAAAAGTGGTTTCCTTTTAAGAGGTCATGTGAAACATGGTTCTTTAATGCTGGCTTTATTGAACAGATGAGGGAAAAGTAATATGTAGAAAACATTCTAGAGAAAGAGCAGTATTCTGTGTCTACCTTTCACACAGATAGGAAAAAACTCTTTACAAACATCAATCAAGATAATCTTCCAAACACACCTGTGAGGTAGTCAAATTGCTGTTCCTATTTTCAGGAAGATAAATGTGTAGCCCAGAAAGGTTAAGTAATTTGTAAAAGGTCAAAAAGACCAAATCTGTGTCTGCATTTGCTTGGGAGGTCAGCACATGGAATGGATCAGAGAAATGAGAATCTGGGTTATTGTTCTGTGCACCAAGATAAGAGAATGATAAGAGCTTTGAAAATATATCTAGATAGATAAAAATCCCTGTGCACTACCCCCTTGTACTTTGTTGAATGTGTCCTAATTCATACCATTTGTCTAGCTATTAAATCTGTTCAAGTTTAACCTCCAACTTTCATTCATAATAGGTTTTGTGGTCCTATATCCATGTTGCATTACAAATGGGGCTACATTTATTATCTTATCTGTCCTTTCAAATAAACTGCTTGATACTCTAATAATTCTCCATGTGGTACCCTTAATTCCCTTCCAAGTTTCAGTTGTGGCCGTTTTATCATACTTTTCCCCTTTATTATTATAGCTCTATCCTGTTTTCTTTCAAAGGGTTTAAATTTGTATGCAAACCCTCAGGGCAATATATCTTAGCCTTGATTCAAGCATACAGCTCCCATTGAGTTCAGTGAAAGAGCTGCATGAGGATTGAGGGCAAGGTATAGCCTTAAGAAAAATGGACTAGAATATCCATATGGTTAGAGAGCACTATTAGACCCTGTGATGGAGATATTAGGAGTGACAGAAAGGTGGTATTATCTGTGAGAATTTCATCCTCAGATTTTACTAAAACAAGAGCTGAACCAAGCTGCTTATGTTTTGCTTTAAGGAATGTTAACAGCAAAATGGGAAGGATTGAAAGAATTTCTCAACTACAAAATTTTACTTCAGGGACTATTTCTTTGAGTGGGTTCTGGCTCTTTGCATTATAAATGAAATTAAGTCATTCCCAAATGTGTTCACTCCTCTCTTGCCAGCATCCTCAAATTACCTATTCTAGCAATTCAACCCTGGCCCCTTGCTGAAAAATTCTTTCACTCTAATCAATAGGAATGGCATTTAAATATCCTTTTGCATAATTTTGTTCATGGTTCTTATATGAGGTACCCTTGTGTTTCTTGAGTTTTTTTTTCAGTTGCATCCGACTTTTTGTTACCCCATTTTGAAGTTTTTCTTGGCATAGATTCATTGTGGCGTGACTTGCCATTTCCTTCCACAGCTTATTTACAGGTGAGGAAACTGAGGCAAACAGGATTTATTAACTTGTCCAGGGTCATCTACCTAGTAAGTGTCTGAGACCAGATCTGAAATCAGGAAGGTGAGTGTTCCTGGTTTCAAGCCCAATGCTTTATTAAATGTACTACCTAGATGCCCTAAGTAAACAGGTAGCATTTAGAATCTATAGAAGTGGCAAAAATGAGAAAAAAATAAGTCTTGTATGAGAAATAGCCTCAATAACAAGCATGTATTATTTTAAAAACACATTTCTTAATGTCTAGAAACTTCTTTTTCTTCAGAATTAAATCGAAATATTGATATTTTGTTTATACTTATTAGGAGTAATGTGGTAGTCAAAAGAATTAAAATCATCTCAGAATGGCAGCTAGATAGTGATATAGAGTGCTGTGTTGGAATTCAAGAAGACTCAAATATGGACTCAGTTTCTAGTTTTGTTACCCTGAGTAAATAATAATTTTGCTTGCCTTAGTTTCCTAATTTATTAAATGTGATGGAGAAGGAAATGGCAAACCATGCTAATATTTTTACAAAGAAATCCTCAAATAAGGTCATGAAGAGTTGAAGATGACAAAAATGACTGAACAATAACAAAAAATAATCATGAATTACATGTCAGCAAATCTCAAATGGAAGTGTAGAGGTTTTACTTTCTTGTGTTAATATTCCTAGTTCATTTTGTTTTAAATCCCTAGGCAGTACCTATCATGGAATCTACACTACATATTTGTATCTAGACATCTAAGATTAAGATTGTCTTTCTTGCTGACTATAATTTCCAATGATTTACCATGCCTCTCCATTGCTATTATGCCATACCAGCTACTTGGTGTTAGTTTAGAAGACATATAGGAAGTTGTTTTTGTTTTGTTTCTGCCTACAAACATTTTTGTTTATTTAAAGGCTCAATATTTAAGTCTCAAGATTATTCTATTTTTCTCTACCTCCAGTAAATATTAGTTATTCTTAGAAAAAAGCCTACCTTTTATGCATGTTAATATTTGATTTAAAAATCTAAAACCCATTCTCTGACATCATCTATGAATTTCCCAGCATAATTGAGAATAAAATGGCAAATAATTTCTTTATTTTTATATTTTATTAGATTTAAAGCTTCTCAGGGGAAAATTATTATGCATTATATTTTATTTCAAAAATACTGATCATTGATAAGAACTTGTGAATCAACTGCTATATACCCAGAATTGTGCTAGGCCATGGGGTTACATTCTATTAGGGAAGATATGGGATATATGCAATTATATACAAAATAAATACAAATCAGTTGAGGCAGTAGAGTGAGACTATGCTAATGATTCTCAGATCTACTTCTCCCACCCTCACCTCCCTGCCCACCTCATGATTCACATCTCCAACTGCCTATCTCTACCTGGGTATTTTGTAGATATCTGAAACACAACATGTCCAAAATTGTATTCTTTATCTTTCCTCCCAAAACCCTCCCCTGTTCTTAAATTCCCTCTTATTGTTCAAGGTATCCTTCCATTCTCTTCATCTCACAATCTGACTGGTATCATCATCTTTTCACTTTCTCATATCTTCCATATACAATTTACAGACAAGTTCTGTTAATTCTACCTTTGTCATATCTCGAGTATATGCAGTTTTCAGATGGAGAAATAAAAACTATCAATAATCACATGAAAAAGTGTTTTAAATCTCTCCTAATTAGAGAAATGCAAATCAAAACAATGATGAGATACTACCACAAACCTAAGATTGGCCAATATGACAGTAAAGGAAAACAGTAAATGTTGGAGGGGATGCTGCAAAATTGGGATCTTAGTGCATTGCTGGTGGAGTTGTGAACTAATCCAAATATTCTGAAAGGCAATTTGGAATTATGCCCAAAGGGATTTAAAAGAATGCATTCCCTTTGTTACAGCAATACCACTGTTGGATTTGTACCCCAAGGGGATAATAATGAAAAATATTTGTACAAAAATGTTCATAGTCACACTCTTTGTAGTGGCAAAAAAAAATTGGAAACTGAGGGGATATTCCTTGATTTGGGGATGGCTAAACAAATTCTGGCATATAATGATGATGAAATATTATTGTACTGTACGTAATGATAAACTGCTTGATTTCTATACAAACTGGAAAGACCTCCATGAACTGATAAAGAGTAAAAAGAGCAGAACCAGAAGAACACTGTACAATAAAAGCAAAATATTGTGGACCAATCAAATGTAATCTACTTTGCTACTATTAGCAATGCCATGATCCAGGACAATCCTGAAGGGATTATGTGGAAGAACACTGTTCACATCAAGAGAAAGAAATGTGGGAGTAGAAACACAGAAGAAAAGTTTGATTATTACTTGTTTATATGGGTGAAGGACTTGGGGTTTGAGTTTTTAAAAGATTGCTTTATTACAAAAGTGAATAATATGGAAATAGGTATTGGGTGATAACACATGTATAACCCAGTGAATTTGTTTATTGGCTCTGAAAGGGGGAGGGGAAAGGGGAGGAGAAAAAACATGAATGATGTAACCATGGAAAAATTCTTTAAAACAAATTAAATTTAGAAATATCTCTAGTATATGCCACCTTACGTGATTTTTAGATTTTCTCCATTTTGCTTAGTCTAGCACCCAGGAATGTACTCACCCACACTACATTTACATGTACTAGCAAGTGACAAATCAGAAAACAACTGACTGTCCCATAGGCTGTCCTAAGCCAAGCTTGAGCCACCATTGGCAGATGTGAGATGTGGGAAGTGACATAGAGAACTGACTTTGGAGTTCTTGTCACTCCCCCTGAAGAGGCTGAGTGCCAGTTTGATCCCGGAACTCGAGCCTGGAGGAGCTCCCTCGGACAGATTCCTTGAGACCGTCACATGGTAAATGATAAGACTGACTCTCTTTTCCCTTGGCTCTCAGGGGAGGTCCCCCTTGGCCAAAGCCTTGAATTCCTGCCTGGTTCAGCCGGAGTCAGAGCAGTTTAAATTAACTCTTTCCCACTCTCTCTTTTTCTTAATTTCTTCCTCCTGTTGTAATTAAATTACCATAAAGTTCCATTCTGACTTGAGTGTTTCATTTGGGATTTGGTGACCAGTAATTTTTACATTCAGTCTCAACCCTAAATTTTTACACCACCTTACACCACCCCAGTGCAGGCCATAAGTATCTCATGCTTCATATCCTAACCTTTTCTTTAGACTCCTTGCCTCAGGTCTTATCCCTCAAAAGACCATTCTCTATCCAATTGTCAAATGACTCTTCCTAAAGCATTTTCCTACAGATCTGTCCATATTAATCTTCTACACAATAAAATCAAGTGGCTCCTTATAGTATAGTATAAAACATGAAATATTTTGTTTGTCTTTTAAAGACCTTCCTAACCTGATTCCTTCCTATCTTTCTTGTTTTCTTATACTTTGCCATTCTTTACTTGTATAGAAATCTGGTGGCAGCAGTTTCTTTACTGTTTCCTGAACACATTACTGAATAGCCTGACTTCTGTCTGACTTTTCATTGGCTAATACTCACATCTTGAGCTCTCTACTGCATCATCTCCACTTATTGGTTTGCCACAGATTTCATCTAACGTTCTTGTTTCTGTAAGAAGATTTAATATTTTCCTTCTATGATTATCTACAAAATTTATCTGCTTTCTTGCTTGTTTGTACACAGTCATTTGCATGTTGTCTCCCCTACAGGAAGGTAATCTCCTTGAGGGAAAGGACTGTATTTTTTATGGGGTTTTTTTTTTGGTTTCTTCTTTCCTTTTCTTTATATCCTATCCTCAGAGTTAAATACAAAGCTTGGCACAAAGTAGGTATTTAATAAAAGCTAGATGAGTGACTGACTTTCACTTTCACCTGGATTTAGTTCTTTAACACTTAGCATAATATCTTCTGTGTAATAATCAGTGTTAGATTTGGGAAAAATTTTGCTGTTCATTAAAGGCACACTTTTAACCAATAGGTTAAACATATAATTTATTGGTGAATTTAAAAGTGTGTCATGGGCCGCTAGGTAACTTAGTGGATAGTGTCAGACACAGAGATGAGAAATCTTAGGTTCAAATGTGACCTTAGATACGTCCTAATTATGTGATCTTAGGTTGTCACTTTACCTCAATTGTTTGGTCTTTACCACTCTTCTACCTTGGACTCAATACTTAGTATTTAAAAATGTATCAAAGGCCTGTAAATTCTTACAAATAGTGTAAAATAACTAACTTGCAAAATGGTGATGTTTCATATTTTAAAAAGTAAGTCAAATGTTGTTAGGCTCATTGTATGGCACTAATTTTAATTATTGAAATTTACAAAGAAATTTTCACACCAATATAGCTTTGAGATTAGATGGACATTGAGTAAATTCTTTAACTTTACAAAGGTTCTGTGTCTTACTATTAAAACAAGGTAGTTGAATTTCATGATCTCTGAATTTCATTTCAGTCTTTATACTCCATGTACTCTACACAAATCCCATATTCAGAAACAACTCCTTCCTAATATATCTCACTGCTAGTACCTCTAAGATTATATCCCATTTATAACATATACATCTTGTATGTATATATTTCTTTTTTGTGTTGCCTCCCCAATCAGAATATCATCTCCTTGAAATTAGGGATTGTGTCTTTGTTTTTTGTTTGTTTGTTTTAATCTTCAGAATTTTTCACAGTGCCTGGCATAAAATAAATTTGTAATAAATAATTGTTGACTGAAATGACTGAATTGACTGACTGAAATGCATGGTTCTATTCTTAATCTCTCCTTCAGCACATTAATATAGAAGAGTTTGTGGTGTCTAGCACCAGAAAAATACGAATAACTGGGAGATTGAAAAAAATTTTTCTAGGCAGCTATGTTTGAGGATTAAATAAGGGATGTAGAGGTGCCTATAGGAGTAGATTTTCAGAGAGTTGGGAAACTTCCAATTCTAATTTATCAGGCTCTGAACACAAGCAAAAGATACAAATACAAATACAGTTCAGCATTAGATTATACAGGTAAAATCTCAGAATCATTTACTGCTTCCTCTGACCAAAAGAGTTTAAACATATTGACCAACCATAAAGGTCATAGATCTAGTCAGGAAGTCTTGAATTCAAATCCAACTTTTGATACTTTCTTGTTGTGTGACTTTTGGCAAGTCACTTAACTGCTATTTGAATCAGTTTCCTCTAATGTAAAATGAATATAATAAGATTTCCCAAATTTGTTTTGAGAATCAAATTGATAATAATTATAGAGCTTAGCACATAGTTAGTGCTATATAAATGATGGCTTTTATTACTATTTAGCAATTTCATTTATACATCCCAGAAGGCCTGATGATCAAGCATAAAGAAACAGTTATAAAATGAGAATCTATGTAGCTGCTAGCCTACAGTTAGTGAAATAAGACTTATTTTAGCATGGGTCTATGGGAGTATTCACATTCAGTTATTCATGAAAGATATATTGATATGCATATAAAAATATTGGAACATAATTATAGCTGATGTGAATTTTCTTTCTGAGGAAATATTTTAGACAAATCTAGATTCTGAAAGCTGTCCAAAAACTGAAGTGCCTATGGATAGCAAGTACAGGTGCTAATTAATACTCATGGCTCAGGTGTCCAACATCTTTAGTGAAGAAAGAACCATTGTTTCTACATTGGTCTTGTCAATAGCATTTGTGTATCTAGGTCAAAATTATAAGTAGCAACCTTTGGAAATAAAGTAATACTAACAACTCACTTATTCAAAAGTCTTATTTAACAAGTTTAGTATCTACTGCTGGGAAAATTGGATGACAGTGTGGGAGAGACTAGGAATAGATCAACACCTCACACCCTACACCAAGATAAATTCAAAATGGGTGAGTGACTTAAACATAAAGAAGGAAACCATAAGTAAATTGGGTAAACACAGAATAGTATACATGTCAGACCTTTGGGAGGGGAAAGGCTTTAAAACCAAGCAAGACATAGAAAGAATCACAAAATGTAAAATAAATAATTTTGACTAGATCAAACTAAAAAGCTTTTGTACAAACAAAACCAATGTAACTAAAATCAGAAGGGAAACAACAAATTGGGAAAAAATCTTCATAGAAACCTCTGACAAAGGTTTAATTACTCATATTTATAAAGAGCTAAATCAATTGTACAAAAAATCAAGCTGTTCTCCAATTGATAAGTGGGCAAGGGACATGGATAGGCAGTTCTCAGATAAAGAAATCAAAACTATTAATTAGCACATGAAGAAGTGTTCTAAATCTCTTATAATCAGAGAGATGCAAATAAAAACAACTCTGAGGTATCACCTCACACCTAGCAGATTGGCTAACATAACAGCAAAGGAAAGTAATGAATGCTGGAGGGGATGTGGCAAAGTAGGGACATTAATTCATTGCTGGTGGAGTTGTGAACTGATCCAACCATTCTGGAGGGCAATTTGGAACTATGCCCAAAGGGCGACAAAAGAATATCTACCCTTTAATCCAGCCATAGCACTGCTGGGTCTGTACCCCAAAGAGATAATGGACAAAAAGACTTGTACAAAAATATTCATAGCTGCACTCTTTGTGGTGGCCAAAAACTGGAAAACGAGGGGATGCCCATCAATTGGGGAATGGATGAGCAAATTGTGGTATATGTTGGTGATGGAATACTATTGTGCTAAAAGAAATAATAAAGTGGAGGAGTTCCATGGAGACTGGAACAACCTCCAGGAAGTGATGCAGAGCGAGAGGAGCAGAACCAGGAGAACATTGTACACAGAGACTAATACACTGTTGTATAATCGAAGATAATGGACTTCTCCATTAATGGCGGTGTAATGTCCCTGAACAATTTGCAGGGATCTAGGAGAAAAAAACACTATTCATAAGCAAAGGATAAACTATGGGAGTGGAAACACCGAGGAAAAGCAACTGCCTGAATACAGCTGTTGAGGGGACATGACAGAGGAGAGACTCTAAATGAACACTCTAATGCAAATATTATCAACAAAGCAATGGGTTCAAATCAAGAAAACATGTAATGCCCAGTGGATTTACGCGTCGGCTATGGGGGGGGGGGAGGGGGAGGAAAAGAAAATTATCTATGTCTTTAACGAATAATGCTTGGAAATGATCAAATAAAATATATTTTTTAAAAAAAACAAGTTTAGTATCTGATACACAGCTGAAAAACAGGTAATCAAAACAGTCATCATAAAACATTCCCTATCACAAGAGCCATTTAGACTGTTACTTATAAACTATTTACTTTTATTTTATATGAAATTATAAAGGATGTTTTCTTAGACCATGGTAAATTTAAATCAACAGAAAATCATAGAGAAGGGAAGACATTTGCTTGACGAAGGCACACTGACAGAAGCAAGAATCAATCACTGATAACCTGCCAAAATGAGAGAGAACAGGAAAGGAATTACACACAAAATCACTCAAAATAAACCCAGAAGACTTGTTCTATTTTAGTGTAGGGGTAAAACAGCCTTTCATACCACAGTAGCTCCTGAGGACATCCCTAGTTTCATAAAGAGTAAATATAAAATACACGGAAAATGCTGTCACCAAGAAAAGTATACATTTTGTTTAGTATTCTCTGCTCAAGAAAAAAATATGTAACTAGATATTCTATGAATTTATATTTGGGCATATGTGTGTATAGGGCCAGTTGGATAGGGAGATCTGTGGATAGAGTGCTGGACAAGGAATGAAGAAGATTGGTTTAAGTGTGGCCTCAGATATTTACTAGCCCCAGTGGAAATCATTTAACTTCTTTTGTCTTAATTCATTGGAGAAAGAAAAGGAAAACCATTGAGTATCTTTGCCAAGAAAACTCCATCTATAGTAGAGTCCACAGAATCAGGAAGAGTGAAACATGACTGAACAACTGAACAATACAGACAGTATGTGTGTGTGTATACACATTTATTCATATACACACGTGTCATATGTGCATATATGTGTGTCGAGGTAGAGGTGGAAGAGGGGACTAGCATTAAGATTAAAATTTTCTAGAGATTATATCTTAATTACTAATTATTTATTAAATAATAAAAAAATGGACCAGAGAGAGAGCACAAGTTATGTGTGGCCAACTATTCCTTTAGTGGCATCCTCCAACAGGAAGGCCAAGAGCCAAGAGCTGGGGGCGAGACCTATGCAAACATTTTCACTCTGGATTCCCAACCAGAAAGCCCCCACTTTCTCCTGCCATTCCAATTTATGCTTTTATGACATCTCTTTCCAAAGAATCTCCAACTGGAAGACTCCAAACTCACTCTGGGTGGAAGACAGATCTTCTGGATGCCAAGAATCATTTGATCTCCTTTAGAACCTCTGCAGTCTCAACTCTGTTTTCTCTGCCCACTATCATTCCTCTACACCACCATCTTAAGAGGGTTGTTTACAGGTAAACAACAGACTTAGTCTGCATTCTTATTCAACCAAAGAAAAGAGTAAGCAGTTATAATTTTAATCTTAATAATATTAAATCTTTCCCCCCTTAGAGGTTATCTTAAGGTACCAAAGAAAAGGGTACAAACTAGTGTTAAATTTCCAGTGTGATTTGATGCTGATGAACAGAGCTGTTGGTCAGCTTTATCTCACCTCTTCTTTGTCTAAGTGATTCTCTCAAGTTTCATATTCTTGGCCAAGCTGTACAATGGTCTGAATTTATCTACTGGTGGTAGTCATATTCTCTGAAAAGCACGTTAGAATCTGTGAGAGAGAAACTTCTGCAAGCAGTCACTGGAGCTATTCATTGGCTCGAGTCCTCTGAAATCCATGATGTAACTACCAGGATTGGGAGTGTCCATTTCAGGATTATTGTTTTGAATTCTTATTACTCCTCCATATTTCCTCTAACCACTCCTCTAGGTTTTGTTTTTGTTTTTATTTTTGTTCTCTTTAGAAGAATGGCTTTACTTTCAAAAGGTTTGGGGGACATAATGAGAAGAAAAATAAAGGTCCCTGCCTCAAGACCAGCCCAGATAATTGGGCAACTCAAGCCACCACTTCTTATTCATTGCCTGGAAGCACCCCAATATATTTCCTCTTATTTATATAGTTGTAAACATGAATCAGTAATACTTGTTTATACTCAGTTTCCCCAGCCAGAAAAAGTGTTCTGGCAAAATAATGAAGTTTTAAAACTGTATCTCTCTTTTCCTTGGCACTTCCCTATTATCCTTCCATTAACATTTGAGCAACGATTTGTATATATATTAATAATGTATTGATTATCATTGTCTATCATAATAGTCAACTTTCTATGTAAATAAAAGTAGAGGTAACTTAAAAGGATTAAATACTTTTGAGCAACTTATAGGCAGTTTTGGAATAGATCAGCTTCCTTCCCTCTCTAAAAAGAGAGAGGGAAAAGGGGCAGGGGGAAGAGTAAAGTAATCATTAATTATGGTCTCTGGAATTCTGACAGATTTGAGAAGTATAGTGCCTGATTTGTGTCCTGTATATGACTTGATCACAGTGTCTTGTTTCAAGGAGATCTGGCCTGACAAATATGACTACCAATTCCACACTCTACCTGCCAGAAGTATCTTGCTTATCAACTTTCTCATAATTTCTCATAATCCTTTAGGGTACAAGGGATTCACATTTACTTATATACAAATGAATATATTTTATATTTATGCTCTTATTACATCTAATACCTGTTTCAAAAGCTTCTCCTATGAAAGCTGTATGTAATTTCACTATTTTTAAGAGTCAAATTGCATATTTTAAATTTGGAAGTTGAGGCAGGAAGGTTTTTTTTTTTTCAGAAACTAAGAAAAGTTAATGGAAATGATTTAAGAGATTCTGGAAACTTGGAACCAGTATGGCAAAATATCAAGAAGTTATACCGTGAGTTCCCCGACTTAAAAAAAAAAGCTTCCAAAGAGAACCAGAAATATGAACCATATATACCAATAAATCTGATGATCTAAGTGAAAGAGATGAGTATTTAAAGAAAATGAACCAGACTGAATCCTGATGGGAAAATCCAAGAGAAAAAGCATTCCTTTTTTCCAGCCTAAGTAAGCAGAGGAAAATGAACCTAGAAATCTAGAGACAATGAAGACAAATTCAGGACAGACATGATGCTTGACATATTTTAGTGATAGAAACAGGTGCATATTGACAGCTTTGTAACCTATTGCCCACTTCTGAGTGTGTAGAGGGAGTTTCATGTCCTCCCATCTTGGATTCCTGACCCAGTTCATCACATTTTGCGTGCAGGCCCTACACTCTGCACAGGGTGATATGCCAGAGTCAGAGGATAAGAGGGGTGGGTGTAGACTCAACCCTCTCTCTACTACCCAAGAACAAAGCACAAGAAGGCTGAAGGAGGATGGTGAGGGAGGATCAACATGTGGTCAGACTTAGATTAAAAAATAGAATTTACACTTGTATTTGCTTTCTTTATTTCAAGTGATTATTATTAAAGTCTAAAGAAAATAAGAATCTTGAGTTATTCATTTAAACCTAACATATGACAACCACCTTAGGAAGAGAATTCTAAAATAGACCAAAAAAAATTTTTTTTATGAAAGCCTTTAAGTATAGAGTAGGGAATAGATGAATTTTGCAAAGCTGCCTTTTGCATTTTTTTGCTCCCACAAAACCACCAACCCCTTGCTTCTTCCCCTCCCACCATTTGGTCGGCACTGGCTGGGGGTACCTGCCAAGACTGCTAAGTCCCTCACTTCTACTGATAAGCTATTCCCGTCTGTCCCAGTTGTTCAGGCCTCTTCCCTTCCCTGCCCAGAATCCTTCCCTGCTGCTGCTCTGGTAAGAAAACGCCCCCCACCCCATATGTCCCTGAGCAGTTCCTCTACCCCTTCCCTGGTAAAGCTACAGACTTCCAGCTTGAAGCTGACGGGGCTCTTAGTTCCCCATGCACACAGCACAGCCTGGACAGCCACCATTCTGAGAGCAGCAAACCCACAGTATCCACCCTCACGTCCGCCTGCCTCTGAGCAGATCATAAACTAATCCTGGGGGGATTATAAATTTATGTATATATGAGGAGGATTTGAGGATGCCAACCCTAGATCCTGACCCCACCTAGTACAGCAGGGGTAGCTGGGTTGCTCAGTGGTTTGAGAGCCAGGGTTACAAACAGTAGGTCTTAAGTTCAAAATCTGTCCTTGGACACTGCCTACCAGCACGGGTGAGTCACTGGCAGTTAAGTGGCTCCCCTTAAGGCCTATCACACCCCAACCCCCCAGTCTTGGAAGAAGGTGGCCAATGACTTTATCTCTAGGGTGAGGGAGAGAGTCTGAAGGGACAGAACTCTTACAAGGAAGTATTTTTTCTTTTTCTTCTCCAAAACATTCTTTAAAGACTAATCCCAATTCCTAGCATTTGTCTGTAACAACACCAATTTTTTGCACTCTTCCTAAACTTTAGGATACCCCACTCTAGCCCTTACAGAGGCCCTAGCCTCTACACATAGGTGTAGGGCCACCTACAGGTGAGATGTAAAAATTGCAGGCAATTTTTAAAAATTCCTTTTAAAATAATATTAATAAATATTATATACATATATTATAAATAAAAATAAAAATAATAAAATAATATTAAATTTAAAATAATATTAAATATTAAATCAAACCAAATTGAATCAAATCAAATAAGTTTAAATAAAATAATTATTATTAATTAAAAATTAATAAACTAATAAAATAAAATAAAAATTAATTAAATTTAATAAAACAAAATTAACAAACCCAAATTAAGCCAAATTAATTCAATGAAGTATTAATTAATTAAATATATTAATTCATTGTTTTGTTTTTCAAACATCATAATAAAATAATAATTATTATAGACATTTATTATTGGTACTATTTCATTGCAATAATTACTTAGTGCCTTAAAATAACTTCTTATTTAATCTCACTCTAGTTGCCTTCTACAATAAAATTAAAGGAAGTTGTACCTTTTTTTAAATTTATTTTTTAGGAACCTTTTATTGTTTAAATTGACCACTCAGTAATAGTCAGACCAGCTTAAATAGAAAGGTTAAGAGAGGAAGATTTGACCCCATGGGAAATATTGCAAAAAAATCAAAGGAAATCAGAAAAAATTCCTCCAGATTCACCCCTGAATAAACTACTAAATTTTGTGGGGTAATCCTAATCTCCATAAGGAAACTTGGATGACAAAGAAGGCAGTTTAAACATTTGCAAAACCTGCACAGATAAGTCCCTTACCTGACCAAAGTATGACTCTTTTGATTTCAAGATCTTAAAAGATTTAAAATCTGCCATTAAGAATAAAGATTCCAAAGACTATACATACTGCCTCTTATGGACATATCATTTTGATAAATTAACCATACCCTCATTTCCCTCAAGTGAGGAGACAATGCTTTCTTTGGAACTAGATCATTCTGGCTTAACTCCTTCAGTTCCTCCTCCTGAACCCTTGATTAGATCTAGCAAGCAAAACACCCTATCATCCTCCCACCCAGACTATGAGGAAGTTTCTCCTCCTACTGACCCAAATCAGGACTTGACCCCTTTGGGTCCTCCCCCTATCCGACCCTGCTCATCCTCCACTCCTCCCATCTCCATTCCTCCCAATTCACCTCTCTATCCTCACTTATCATTGGACTCTAAATCCCACTACCCTTACCCCAGAGAGTTTCTTCTTCCCTGCTATCCAGTCCCCACCCACCTTCCCTATTCCTATTAGAAACATCCTTTTCCTTACTCTCTTGGCTATTTCTGTCCTCCTTCCCCTAACCAACCCTACCCTCCTCCTATGCCTCCTCCTCTCAACCGAACCCATCCTACTATGTCTTCCTCTCTCCTTCCTGACCCCTGGTCTCATCCCCCAACACCTCCCCTGCTCAGTTTATCCTAGCTTCCCCTCTCTTTCTCCTCCTTCCTCCCCTTCTCACCCCAATCAGTCCTTTCTCACTTCTCATCTCCTCCTAGTCCCCAACCTCGAATCTCTTCCTCATCCCTGGTCCTACCCCCAGCCCTACCTGCTGCTACTCTCCACCCAAGTCCCATCCCAACCCTGTACCTCAATGTCCCACCCTAAGCCCCAACCCCCTCTTCTCTGCCCCACCCCTAGACACACAACCCTACTCTCTGGCTCAATCCCAGGGCCACCTAAAACCCTTTCACCCTGCCTCCTCAGCCCCTGACTAATCCCTCCTTCTCCATTCACCCACTCTACCCACTTCCCCAACCCTCTCCACTACCAGCCAAGTAACCCAAACAACAAGCCAAGTTGTAGTAATCACAGACAATTCAAAATAAAGGCCTATTCCCTCTTAGGGATGTCCCAACTTATAATAAATGAGAGAACTTACTAAACATTAGACATCATACAACTTTCTCTCCACAAGACAGTTAGAGATTCAGAGAAAAAACTCCTTCCTTTGAAAATGAGTCCATTGTACCTTATACCAAGAAAAATTGAGAAGGGGTAAATGACTTAAATATAAAGAAGGAAACTATAAGTAAATTAGGTGAACATAGAATAGTATACTTGTCAGATCTATGGGAAAAGAAGGAATTTAAGAACAAGTGAGAAATAGAAAATATCACAAAATGTATAATGAATAATTTTGATTACATTAAATTTAAAAGTTTTTGTATAAACAAAATCAATGCATTCAAAAATTAGAAGAGAAGGAACAAATTGAGAAACATTCTTCATAACAAAAATCTAACACAAAGGTCTAATTTCTCAAATACATAAGGAACTAAATCAATTCCCCAATTGATAAATGGGCAAGAGGCATGAATAGGCACTTTACAGATAAAGAAATCAAAACTATCAATAAGCATATGAAAAGGTATTCTAAATCCCTCCTAACTAGATAAATGCAAATCAAAACAAATCTTAGGTACCACCTCACACCTAGGGGACTGGTTATTATGACAGCAAATGAAAATAATAAATGTTGGAGGGGATGTGAAAAAAATTGGGACATTAATACATTGCTTGTGGAGTTGTGAATTGATCCAACCATTCTGGAAGACAATTTGGAACTCTGCCCAATGGTAACTAAAAGACTGACTGTCCTTTGAACCAGCCATAGCACTGCTGGGTTTGTACCTCAAAGAGATAATGAGGAAAAAGACTTGTACAAAATATTAATACCTGTGCTCTTTGTGGTGGCAAAAAAAAAAAGAAAATGAGGGGATGCCCTTTGATTGGGGAATGATTGAACAAATTGTTGTATCTGTTGGTGATGGAATACTATTGTGCTAAAAGGAATAACGAACTGGAGGAATTCCATGTGAACTGGAATGACCTCCAGGAATTGATGCAGAACAAAAGGAGCAGAACAAGGAGAATATTGTACACAGAAACTGATCCACTGTGGCACAATCAAATGTTATGGACTTCTCTCCTACTAGCATTGCAATGATCCAGGGCAATTATGGGGGAGTTATGAGAAAGAACACTACCTATATCCAGAGAAAAATCTATGGCAGTAGAAACGAAGGAGAAAAACATTTCCTTGATTACATAGTTCATTGAGGATATGATTTGGGATATAGACTCTAAATGATCACTCTTGAAAATAATAATATGGAAATAGGTCTTGATTAATGACGAATTACACATTGACTACAGGAGCGGGGAGTGAGGAGGAGAGGGTAGGAATACAAATCATGTAACCATGGAAAAATATTATAAATTAAACTAACTAATTAATTATTTTTTAAAAGAAACATTAGGCTAAAATAGCATTCCAGCATTTTTAGTTGAACTCAAACATGGAGAAAGATCTTGTTATTACTTTCACCTTAATCTAGATTCTGGGATTGATACCAAGAAAGAACCTCATTTGGGGAGAAGTAATACCTGTTATTGACTCATATTTTGCATTATTTATCCTTGCCATGTTTTTACCTACTTTATTCTTATTATGTAAATCTGTTAAAATACACATGTGTATGCATACATCCTTATATACATGTCTATATCCTATATTTTTCTATTATTCAATATTGCTCTCTCTATATATGTAATACAGATGTCTATGCACACACTCAAAAAAAATGAGCCTATTGTAGTAATAAATAAGGTTGAAAGCATTTTCCACATGTATAATTCCACATTGATTAATGTGGAACATTTGCTACAAGCCTTGCTAACAGAAAGGAAAGAAATAAGATTGTTCTCTTTTTAATCAGGCCCAGGGATTTGCTTGCCAAATGAAGATTCCAAATGGGTCTCAAATTTAGAGGAGGATTACATACAAATACTACAGTCTGGGAATACATTACTAAAAGCAATGACAGCTTGTTCTGATGGGCCTGGTATGTGGACTAAATTTGAACAAGTAAAACAGAAAGACAATGAAAACCCCTCTCAGTGTATGGATAGACTTGTTGAGCTGGGAGGCAGATTTATAGACCTAGACCTTTCTAGGAAAAGAGATATTAGACAAATCAAGATATAATTTGTTAAAACAAACAAACAAACAAACAAACAAACAAAACATTTGTAAGATGGTTAAGAAGTATTTTTTGACTAGCTCTCCAAACTGGCCTAATATGGATCTCAAGGAATTATAAAGAGTGGCAGTTTATGCTTTTGATGGACATGAGAAAAAGGAGAAAGAGAACACCAATTCAATGAATACATTAAGGAAGGAAATAAAAGAATTAACTGCAAAACAGGGATAGAAGGATAAATAGAACACCAATTTAGTGTAGACTTTAAGGAAGGAAATAAAAGAATTAACTGAAACAGGTGGAAATGCAAAACAGGGATAGGTCATAGCTCACAATAATACACAAAGAAACTACTAACATGTTATTTTTGTGGAAAGGTGGATCATCTAATTGTGAATTGTAAGAAGAGGAGGAATTAGGAAAATAAAAATAGAAGCCTGTGGTTTAATAATTGTAATAGGAGGAATAGTAATTTGATTGAGGCAAATCATAACTCATACCAAAACCACTGTGCTCAATGAGGGAATCCCCCTCAGTGTTGGGGAACCCAGAGGATTAGCCAGGGATCTTTCTGATGGTGTGTTGGGGTAAGAGTTCTGGAATTGGAGGATGAAACTTTTGATTTCCTAGACCCTGAAGTTAATGCCAGTTATCCCAGTTCATTCCTCTTCCCCAAATAAAGTACCTCATATGACCCTGAAAATTGGGAACACATATTGTGATTGTCTTTTAAATACTAGAGCTTCCAGGTCAGTTTTAGTGAGTAAACCTGATTCTCAATGTAATCCTATTAGCTCATTAAATGTAGTAGGTGTGTCCAGAGGACCTCTAAAGGTCTCAAATATTTCTCTTCATGTGGTATCTGTGGGACCTCTCTCACTAGAAAATTTTTCCTTACAATGCCAGATTCCCCTAAAAATTTGTTAGGGAGAGAACTTTTATGCAAATGTACAGCCACAATAACATGCTTTAAATATGGCTCTATGATGCTAGAATTGCCGGAGGAATTTTTAAATTTGTTACTTCTCCTTTCAGACAGTCAGGGGGTGAAGGAACCCTCCACCTTTGAAGTCACAGCTAATATACCTGAGTCTCTCTGGGCCACATCTTCTTCAGATGTAGAACTAATCAAAGCAGTTGTTTCTGTTCAGATTGAGGCAAAAGTTGTCTACTTCCTTCAATTCCTCAGTATTCCCTATCAAAAGAGGCAATTGATGGAATTTCTCTAGTGATAAACTCGTTAATTAAACAAGTAATAAAAATTCCATGTAAATCTAAATATAATACACCTATTCTCCCTATAAAAAGGCAAATCTAAGACCAGAGGGAAAAGGTATCTATAGATTTGTACAGGATTTAAGGGCTGTAAATAATCATGCCATAAAAAGGCACTCTGTGGTTCCCAAGCCAGTCACAATTATTTCCTCTGTTCCTAGCACAGCCACAATTTTACTCTTGTGGATCTGTGCTTAGCATTCCTTTAATTCTCTATTGATGTAAATTCCAGAAATCTATTTGCCTTTATCTGTGTAAATGCCAAACTCTACAGATAATTTTTAGTGTCTTGATTTATATTAAAAATAAGTGGTCTCCATGGGAAAATTCCCAAATATAAAAATACCCAAGTCAGCTGGGTTTTATGGAGATTTAAATTAATACAAATGAAGGAATTAAGGGAAAGGAGAGAGAAGGAGAAAAAGAAAATAGTAGAAAGGGCCTAGGCCAAATGGCCTAGGCCTGAGCCTAAAGGAGAGTGAGTCAGTCTTTATCACTCACCACAAAATCTTCTTCAAGCTGGGTTCTTCCACTCCAAACAGAAATTAGCCTCTGAACTGAACTCAAATTGTAACTGAATTCAATTGCCCTGAACTTGTTCCTTTTCTTCCTTTTAAAGAGATTTTTCTCTTATGCCACCTCATCTAAATTTTCACATCTACAAATCACAGTAGATGCTTTCCCCCAGGACTGCCCATTCTTAGTTCTCACCACTCTTTAGTTCTCACCTTCTCTGGGTAGACTAAAACTTCACACCTCTTTTTTTAAGCTTTCCTTTTGTAAGTTGCTTGATCTTTTAGTGATTAGTTTAACCTTTATAGGTACTTAGCATCCTTTTGTATTAGATCTAAAAATAGACCACCTAGCTTAGGGTTTTTGCTTCACTATAAGTATGAGTTGGGGACTTTTCATTGTTAAATCAGGAATTTTCAACTATCTTCCCCTAAGGTATTGTCTGAGCAGGGTGGAGTAATTTTAAAGTTCTCAATACATTCCTGACCAAGTACCTCCATTGTTTAAAATGGGGAATAGCTTAATCAAATCTTCTAAGGTACAGTCTGAGAAGTTTTAAGATGCACATCTGGGATGCTACCAGTAATCAAGTTTCCTGTAACCAAATGGGTTCATTGATAGTCTGACACTGTTCTTACAAATTTTAACACAAGATTTAGCTAACATCATTTTTCAGGATGGTGGTTTGATACAATTTGAAAGTGATCTGTTCTTGGCCACACCAAGTGCCACAGTGTGCCAAGAAGATAGCAAGGATCTTCTCTTAGCGTTACATAGGGGAGGCCACAAAATCTCAAAGGCAAAGGTACAGTGGTGTCTCCCTAAAGTAGAATATTTAGGGATTGTTCTAACTGCTAGTACCTGCTCCATTTCCCCTAAGTGCATTGAAGATATTCAGAAATTGAGCACACTCTCCACTAAGAAACAGTTGAGGGCAGTTCTTGGAGCAACAATGTTTTGTAGACAGTGGGTACCTTGCTATGGGGAAATCACTAAATCCCTTATAGCTCTGACAAAAAATTCAGTCCCTAAACTGCTTAAATTAGAGGCAAAACACCTGTCAGCTTTTTCAGAATTAAAACAAGCTCTCCTATCTGCCCCTGAGCTAGGCATACCAGATTATAAAAAGCCATTTATCTTGTATGTACATGAACAGAAAGGGGTAACTTTAGGTGTTTTAACTCAAACTTTAGGACCTATTCAATGTCCAGTTACTTATTATTCAGCCTAGTTGGACCCAGTAGCTTCAGGAGCCCCACCCTCTGTTAGAAGAGTATTTGCCACAGCTTTGTTAGTAACTAAATCCATTGATGTAGTATTGGGGTACACATTAAATATAATATGCCCTCATGAAGTTGAAGCATTGTTTCTAAGGCATAGAACACAGACATTTTCAGATCAAAGACTCACTAGATAAGAGATAATCTTGTTAGGTAATGAGAATATTACCTGGAAATTCTTTACAGTCTTTAATCTTGCCACCTTGCTTTCAGATTTGCCAGTTTCAGGAGAACCATTGCACAATTGTGAATCTTTATTGTCCATGGCTGAAAAGCCTTGAGATAATTTCCTGGAAACTCCTTTGGACAATGCGGATTTAGTTTTATTCACTGATGGTTCTTCTTTCATGAGGGATGGCATATGCTACACTGGAGTTACTGTAGTGACTGAATTTGCCACTATATGGTCAGTTTCCCTGCCCTCAAATATAAGTCTCAAGGTGCAGAATTGAGATCTAAAACATACCTGTATAATTGCTAAGTGTAAGAAAGCAACAATTTACAGAGATTCTAGATATGACTTTGCAATATACCATGTAGTAGGTTTTCTATGGCTCCAAAGGGGGTTTTAGACTCTGTTGGAAAGTGTATTGCAAATGCAGAGATCATTAATAAAGTGCTTTCTGCTCTCCAGCTACCTGAATCTCTAACTGTAGTTCATTGCTCTGCCCACACAGGTGGTGCTGACCCTGTTTCTAGAGGGAACTACCAGGTATATACTATAGCAAATCTCACTGCCTTAGAGGGACCTGAATTAATTTTGGCTTTGGCAACTAGTGAAAACTCAAATTTATCCCTCTCTTATAATTAACAGGAAGTGGAAAAGTAGAAACAAAAGTTTAAAGCAGAACAGATCAATAAGGTATGGGTGTCATCTGAAGGAAAATCCCTATTGCCTAGAAGTTTTTATCACCAGATATGCTTATCTGTTCATGAGAATGATCACTTTAGCACTCAGTGAATTGTAGACTCTGTTAAAAAGGTATGGATAGCCCCTAGTATAACTAGCATAGACTCTAAAGTATGTGCAGCCTCTTCCATTTGTCAGGCATACAATCAACATGCTTTTTGAGGCGGAGCTTTTGCTGGGCATCCTCTGGCTTAAATTCTGAACATTTACAAATTGACTTTATTACCATGTCTAAGACTGGACACTATAAATTTTATCTTGCCATAGTGAATAAGTCGATGAGATGGCCAAATGCCTTTCTGAGCACCTGAGCCATAGCAGCTTTTGTTGCTAAGGTGCTCTTAATGGAGATTGTTCCTTACTTTGGCCCACCAGCACAAATGGATTTGAACAGGGGAACCTATTTTAGTGATTCAGTTTTATCTCAGATTTATTCATGTTAGAGGATCACTCCCTAATTTCATGTACCATATCAACCACAGAACTCAGGCTAAGTAGAGAGAATGAATAGAGATCTTAAAAATATAATTGGAAAATTGTGTACTGAGACTCACTTGAAATGGCCCGAGGTTCTCCCCTTAGCTTTGCTTTATCTTCATAACAGATCTATGGGAGATCTACACATCTCACCATTTAAACTGCTTTTTGGACATCCCCCTTTTATTCCTGTATACATATCGTTATTTTGGGGGTGGGGGTGGACACACTTCTATTACTTCTTATATACAGGATTTACAGGTCAAACTGTGAGAACTCCATGAATCTGGAGCTTCAGTACAAGTGAAACCTCTAGACTTCTCACTCCATGACCTACACCCAGTAAACAAGGTATACATAAAGAACTTCCAGCACAATGGAGGAATTCAGCCTACCTGGGAAGGTCCATTGCAATTACTGTTAACCACACCAACAACTATCAAAATTGAGAAAAAAAGGACTCTTGAATTCATTACTCACCTATGAAACCTTCTATTGACACTGAGTGACTATATCCTGTCACATATATTGTATTTTCTGATCATTTATTTTAAGATTTAATTTTGTTTTTACACTTACATATTAATCCAGTCATTTACACATATAATCCAGACATTATACTATATCAATTTCAGTTACTGTGTTTTGGCTATATATATGTTATATTACATTGTCTTTATTTGTACCCCCTTCCTATGACTGAACTGGAGAAAATAGCATTATAGAAATCCATAGAAAAGTTGGAAATCTTTTCTTTGGCAAAGCCATAGGTACATTACCATGTCTTGCAACACAAGGCGGTCACATGTTGACTATAAGGCTTTTTGCTCTGTTTTGCCTTTGTTAATTCTCATATTGATGATGATGAATGGACTCCATCAAAATGGTTACAACCTGTATCAGTAACCTTTGGAGAATTTAATGAGCTAAAAATTGCAATTGATTTTAACGGGTATTCATAGGTGATTTTCAAATTTCTAGGAGCAACACTACCTCTGACTGATCATTCACCTACTTTTGACTTGTTTGTAACAAGAGGTAACGGTCCATTGAGTAATAGTAAATACATGGGAGACAAAGTGATGTGCAACAGCACTATTGCATTCCCCACCTCCATAGTTATCTGTGCTAGAGTACAGTTTAAAAATGCAATGGATGAGACATATAAATACATGCCTTTTACAGTTGTTACAGTCTTATCCCAGAGGAGGAAGAATTTCCCATGAAGTTTGGTTACCCTGAACAATTCTATATTTTCAATTCTTCAACTTACTCTACCCTTCCACCAGGATGGAATGGTATTTGTGGTTTAGCCTATGTTATTCCACCTGTATCTATACATGATCACTATCTTGGCCAGATAGACAAATCCACAGTGGAAATCTGGGCTCTTGGTGGCATTCTAGATCCAAGAGATTGAGAACAAATTCAGTAACCTCTTCATCAGTAGTAGATAAGTTTTATGGGCTCTCCTGCCAAATTTTTGAATGATGATAGTTATAGATTATATTAGAAATATCTCAGTTGCGGTTGAAAGATTGGTTCAAGACATAGCTCAAACCTTCTCCCAAACCACTATAAGGGGTAGAAAATTTGAGGGGGGTTTGTAAAAGGTTGGGATGGAGTATTTAAGAATAGGGTCACCAGGAATTTAATTCCAAAGAGATTTATTTTAATAATTTATTTATAAAATATAGAAAGAGTGAAAGTAAGAAAAATCAGAGAGAGGATAGGGTAAGATATCTGGCCTACGCCCTGAGTAATTTGTTCCAACCCTGGTTCAACCCAGGCAGCACTAATTAATCCTTAGCTGAAGGGGCCTCAGATGTGAGCCAAGGACCCAGGGATGCAGGGAGCCTCTCTCCAGAGGTAGGTCTCTCCTGAGGATAGTCCCTACAGAACATCCAGGAAAGGAGTCAGCCTTTTTCACTCAGCATGTGTCAGTCCAAAGGGAAACAGTCTGAGATCTCAAGTCTGAATGCCTCCAAAGTCAGGTCAAAGACCAAAGACAGAAGAGAGCTCACAGGAAATTTCATGGCATTTTTAAAGACTGTTTCTTTTCGTCACTTCCTGTGACTTCATTCATTTGATGTGTACCAATTATAGTTAAAGTTTTGCTTAGGACTGCCCAGATGGTAGTCAGTTGATTCTGGTTCATTACCCACTATCGCACACATGGGTCACAGACCTCCCCCACTCAATTGTGAGTGGGGTGTTTACACTTCTGGTTATTAAATTTAAAATTGGGCAGGGGAGAGTTAATTTAATCTTCAAAAAACTAAAGCCATTTTTTATCTATAGGAAGAGATTGACTCCTTAGCAAAAAAGGTTTTGCAAAATCAGCTGGCTCATGGCCACATTGTGAGGTACATGTGCCTTTATTAATCAGTCTTATTGTTTACTTGTAAATAGATCTGGAGAACTTGTGGTAAGTATCCATGAGTTTCAAAGGCTTCTCAATGACACAAACCAAGTGACTATAGAGACTCATAAGAATCTAAATGATAGCTAGTAGAAGCTCTCATGACTGCAAGGAATGGGTTTGTTTGCAATTGTCATAAAATGGGCTCATGTTTTTGGGATTTCAGTACTTCTTAAAATCTGCATTAGTTGTTGTTCTACTGTTCTTTAAAAAACTGTTATATGGTGAAAAAATCATGTACACTAATACTCTGAATCATGGCCAAGTTAAAAGGGAAATAGATATCCTTTTTTAGTGAGATATCTTTGTGTTGTGCCTATGCTTGGCTAACACATTGTCATATGAACTATGAATTTATATTTATTTTTATTATTGCTGTTATTGTTGATATTTTTATTTGCAATAGGATATTTCATTTTTTCTTATTTATTTTTACTTGAAATACGTGGAATCACTATTAATGTTTTTGATTTTGAAGGATAAATTTATAATATCTATTAGCCCTAATACCAATGCATACCCCAAAACATTAGACTATGGAAACCTCCCATTGATTATTAAATATCATGGGAGTTTTACTAATAATTGTGTCTGATTTCAGAAGAAGGGATCACTAAAGAGCCACTACACAGTGCTGAGAAGCACAAGGTCAAGGAGACCAACACTTCCTGTAGGATTAATGAGAATCTGTGCCAAGATAGAGAACTTGTTTTGAGGTTTGAGGAAGTGGCTATTTGACAACTTCAGACACAGAATTCCCTTGTACCAGAAGATAAGTACCTTAGTTTGGCTTTCATTTTGACTCTTCTATCCCTGAGAGTGAAGGTAAAATCAGACTAGGAAATGATGCTTCCTTTTTACCCCAGAACTTAGTCTATTCTCATTTACAGTTTGGCAATTTTCTGTAGTCCTATCTGATGAATGGGTAAATTGCAAAATTGCTGCAATTATCCTGCAGGCTTGTGGGACATAAATCACTTGAATTGGGCCTTGCTGGTGATTCAAGAACCTATTTCAGATTTATTCTCTTTTGCTCATAATTTTATACATTCAAGATTTTTGTTTTTTTATTTTTATTTTATCCAGAATTCAATTTTTGTTCTTTTATTTGGGATATTTTTTTAAAGTTTGTGTTTTTTCTTGTGACAATTGATTCATATACCTCATAACTCAGCCATGTATCCCAGGATGATTCTGGTATTGGTCAACACCATCCTGGGGGGGATTGTATAATTATCCTAAAATTCAAGGTTTAAAATCTTTTGGAGAAATTTTAGGAAAAGAAACTCATCAACCCCCTGAATCAAGAAAGCAGATCTTTTTGGAGAAGGTGCTATAAGGATGCCTGTGGAAACTACACACTGCATCAAAACATCCAAAATGAACTTTGGGATGTAATGAACTGAACTGAAGGGGGTTGAACATATTTATTCTTAATGTAAACTCTTATGCCAAAGGGGAGTGCCTCCAATATGCATTTTGTCAATATACCTATCAATCATTTTTTGTTTTCTTTTTCATTTCCTTATTATCTCCAAATTATTGTAATTTCTCCTTTCTCAAATGCAATATGATGTACACCTCTAGTCAGAAGAATCTTTAGAGGTATAAACTGGTTATGCCAAATGATTCATTGGGGAAACTAGGCATGTAAATCTGGGAAATTTCAACATGCCTGTCTCCAATATAATCACAGGGGGGTTATATAGATGGAGTTTCATTCCCTCCCCCTCCTGGATTGCTGACCCAGTTTATCCCATTTTGTGTGCTGGTTCTATGATCTGCACAGGGAGGTGTGAGAGAGTCAGAGGATAAGAGAGGTGGATGGAGACTCTCCCCACTCTTCACTTCCCTGAATATGGCATGAAAGCATGGAATGGAGGACTGTGCAGGAAGATCAACACATGGTCAGACTTCGTTTAGAAAATAGGCTTTAAACTTCTCTGTTTTCATTATTTCAAATGATCATTAATAAACTCTGTAGAAAGTAAGAACCTGGAGTTATTAATTTAAAACTAACATGAGTCATATAACAAGGGTCTTGTGCTTGGTGGTGGTAGTCCAGTTGCTATGCTGGGCTATGTGCTCAGAAAAGTTCAAGTTTAGAAGCAAGCATAATGTGATGTTATAGATCCAAAGAATAGAGCAGGGTCATATTTCTAGATTCCAATGTAGTCCGGAGCCTGAAGAAGAATAACCAGGCCAAGAATAACAACAAAGAGGAGCTTAATTTTCTCTAACTATGAAGCAGTAAAGATTCCCAGCTGCCTGATAGAGACTGAGTACACCAGAATTCTGCTTTTGCTCCATCTCAGACAGAGTTATACAACTCACTTAGCTCAGACTCGGGGACAACAATCAGAATTTGCCCTGAATCAGAATATTTTGAAAACACTGAGATGTGTCTGAAATCCTTGAATTAAACACTATCCAATACCCCAAAGAAGCAGCAGCAAGACTACCCTACAAATCCAGTCATAATATCAATCTGAAGATAGAAAGTAAGCTGTAAGAATTAGTAAAAAAGAACCCAACAGTAAAAAATATGTTAATAGGAGATACTTAAAGCACCAAATCAGGAGAAGCAAATGGCTCCAACAATATCTACAAGTAAAGTCTTAAAGGAAATAATAACATAGGAATTTTTTCAACTAGAATTCTTAGAAAAGGTAAAACAAAAGTTTTAAAAAAAGAGTTTTGAAAAGTTTTCAATTTAATCCATAAAATGAGCAAGAGGAAAATGGAAAATAAATAGGGGGGAGGGAGGAAAGAATTGAAAGGGAATCAATAGCTTGAATCAAGAGAATTAAAATCTTGCTCAAACAACAAAATCCCAGATATTAAGACAAATGAAAAAGAAACCAATGATATCATGGAAAAATTTAAGTAACTTTAAAAATAGAAAATATAAAGTATCTCATAGAGAAAAAAATTCTTTGGGAAAAGATTGTGAGGGGAAAAAATAAAATCTTTGGACTGTCTAAATAATAAGACCCAAAAAAGTCTACACATGATATTTCAAAAATTCTTAAAAGAAAAATTCCCATGTCTCTTAAAATTAGATGGCTAGTTTGTCAGAGAAAGAATTCATCAGTTATTTATTGAAAAAATCCCCAAAAGAAAACTACTTGGAACATGATAGCCTAAATCCATATCATCCTGGTGAAAGAAAAATATATTGCAAGGAGGCAGAAATAAAGTACCAAAAATGAGGATCATACATGTTTTAGGCACCTCCTCAATAAAGAAGCAGAAGGCTTAGAAGATGATATTCCAGAATATAAAGGATATAGGTTTTTCCTATAGAATTCAGAAAAATTAAGCATAATCACATAGATACATAAAATGTATTTTTTTTTGCTCCCCTCCAGCTCTGCCACCTGTGAGGCACCCACCTTAGCCCCTGTATGCTCTCATTGAGATGCTGGGCAGAGGGGTGGATGTTGTGAAAAAAATATCATCTGGCATGGTGGAGAAAGGGTAGAGAGCAGGTCTGCCCAAGTCCCTCTACTTTTCTAGTAACAGACTTTTGGTGGGGGTGGGGGATGGAGGATAGTCAAGTGGCCATAGAGAATACTCTATGAGCCATCTTTGGCACCTGTACCATAGGTTTGTCATCACTTTGGGCTAGGCAATGGGGGTTAAGTGACTTGCCCAGGATCTCACAGGTAGGAACAGTCTAAGGCCAGATTTGAGCCTTTAACCTCCTCATATCTAGGCCTAAATCTCAATCACTGAGCCACATAGATGCCCCCAATAAAATGCATTTTTAACCAAAGAGAATGTTTCCAAGCATTCCTTATTAAAAGACTATAAATATAAGGAAATTTAAAAATTGAAACAAAGGAGATAAGAGAAATATTAAAAGTGTAAATGTGAACAATAGAAAAATTATAAGAATTAAATAAGAATATATTGCTCACTTTCTAATATGGGTAGATGATACATGTGCCTCCTCCAAACAATATCATCATCAGTGGCCATAGAGGAAATCAAATTGGACAAAACATGAAAGTAGTTTTGTTTTGTCTTTGTCATCTCAAGAGAAGAATGGTAAGTGAGAAGAAGAGGAATATGCTAGAAGGAAAAGGAATGAATATCAGAAGAACTCTCACAAAAATCACGTGACAAAAGTAGTCATTTATATGAATAAGGGAGAGGGAGAGGTGAGGAATAGCTGACACTAATTCTAATCTGAACTGGTCTAGAGAAAAAATACACATGTTCACATGAACAAAGTTGGGTCTAGAAATATATTTTCCTATGTGGGGAAATCAGTGGGAAAAGGGAGAAAGGAAAACAGAATTATGGGATGGGTTGATCAAGGGATGAATTATTCCTAAGCAAAATAAATTATGACTCATAATGTACAAAAGTATTTATAGTTACTTTTAAAGAGGCAAAAAATTAAAATTTGAGAGAATGCCTATCAAGTAAGAACTGTCTCCATAGCTTATAATGTCATTTTTCAGTTGAATACTATTTTTTTCTAGGAAATGATGAAGAAGGTTTCAAAGAAAACTGAGATTTTTAAGAATTTATGCAAAATAAAGTAAATAGGATGAGTAGAAAAATACAATCAAAACAGTATGGTAAAGGTAAACAATGTTGAAATAACTGGGAACTAATCAGTGCATTTCTAGAATATTAATGATGAAATAAGCTACCCACTTCCTGCTGAAAAGGTGATGTACTAATGCAAATAGATAGGTAGACAGATTAATATAGGTATTTATATGTACACACACACATAGATATAGATATTTGGACATGGACAATGAGATTTGTTTTGCTTGATTATACATATAACAGGAATTTTGTTTTTCCTACATACCCATTTAAGCACTGGAGATGTTTTCAAGTCACTGTCTTTTTCTATGTTTCTCTCTTGAGCTTCCTTGTTTCCATAATAGCTCTTTAAGTTTAGATTTATTACTTTTTTGCTCACTATTCTAGTCATCTTCTTGACTTCGGAAAGTATTAGTGTTGTTCTCTATGCACATCTGAGGGAAATATCTTGTCCTCTTCAAATTTTCTACTGATTTTAAAGTTCAATGTGGGCATCTACAAGTTTTTTCTCCTTCCAAAGTGATGTGATTCTGGGAATATTCAGTTACTGCTTTTCTGGTTCAGTCTCTGAAAGTTCTTGACCAATAATTGCATCTGCTGGCTTATTTTTGGTTGGGATTTTCAGTGTACTTCTACTGAACTCAGTCACTATTATTTAGCTGGGAACCTCTACCATTTCAGAGTGACTGAACTGAAGGTTTCCCTTATCTCTGGGATTTTAACTATAGTTATTCCATTACAGGCTTCCAATCTGGGAGATAGGTGAGAATCATCTGTACTCTGATCCATAGAGCAGTCATACCAGCCACTCTTTGCTTCTGAAATTTGTTCCCTAGTCACTCTACAGGAGCTCCTCTGGAACTACTCCTTTCTATTCTAGATTTGTGACTGGATATTGAGTGTCACAATTGTCAGATTGCAAGGATTTCTACACCTTTAGATAGTTCAGGAGTCCCCTAGGAACTCTTCCAACCCAGAAGTTTCTTGTCATGTTGCCCAGAATTTCCTCTTTTTTAGGTTGAATAATGTGGTCCAGTACTAGTAAATTCCCATTCTCCTATGCCTGCACACACCTTGGTCTGTATTCCTTGGCCTTCCTAAGCTGAGAAAATGATTCATAGTTTTTCTTGGATTTCCCAATTATAATTTTGGGTCTTTGGGGTTTTCTTGTTCATTGTAGAGGAGGTCTGATGAATGAGTTAAATTGTGCTTTTTCATAGTCAAACCTCCTGACCAAAACATACTTGCAAAAACTGTCTTCATGATTAACTATATATTAAAAAATTAAGTAATTCAAAGAATAATTCTGGAAAGAGACTGTTAAATTGTATAAAAAGTCATTTTAATATTTATGTAAAGTCACAGACATTAGGTTTTTTACATTAGTGATGTATATTATGTTCTTTTAAAATTATATTTAGTCAATTTAGAATATTATTCCTTGATTACAAGAATCATATTCTTTCCCTCCCTCCCCTCCCCCACCCTTCCCGTAGCTGACATACAATTCCACTGGGTTTTACATATGTCCTTGTTCAGAACCTATTTCCATGTTGTTGATATTTGCACTAGGATGATCATTTAGAGTCTACATCCCCGGCCACATTCCCATGAGCCATGTATTCAAGCAGTTGTTTTTCTTCTGTGTTTCTACTCCCACAGTTTTTCCTCTGAATGTGGATAGTTCTTTCTTGAAGATCCCTCCAGGTTGTACAGAATCACTGCATTGCTGCTAGTGGAGAAGTCCATTACCTTTGATTGTACCACAGTGTATCAGTCTCTGTATATATATTATCCTGGTTCTGCTCCATAGAGATTAAGTTTTCACAAAAAGAGAGATATGAGTAGTTCTTTATGGAGAAAAAGATTTCTTCAGCTTAATAAGTGAATAACATTTAATTTACTGGATTGGGTGCCTTTGGCAATATGTTGGTTAAGGTCTTCATTATCACTTACTTGGAAAATTTCAATAGTTTGTTTACAGCTTCTACACATCACACTGTGGAGAGACATTTTTCCTTATGTTTTACTTATACAATGACAACACCACAACCACCTCTAATTAACTCTATTACCTGCTGAATAAAGCTCTAATACCTGGCATTCAAAGGTCTTCATTAACTGCTTCCACAATACCTCTCCAGTCTTATTTCATAAGGTTTCTTTCCTCAAACTCCAAATGGTAACCAGTACCCTTTAGTTCTCTCCCGTAAATACAGCTATCTGAATGTGTGTGTATACACACAAACATACACATGTGCCTGTCTATACCCAGGCTTTGCTTTCTCTGTTTTGAATATCTAGAATGTACCTCCCTCTATCTATCTGTTAAATACCTACCTATAAGATCACTTGATCCAAAAACCTATCTGGAACCCTTCTTTGATAATGAAAGTTCTTTCCTCAACATCTTACATGTACTTCTCTGATATACTTATCATATACTATAAGTATGAATACACACAATATATGTGTATATACCTAGCAACACATATATATTATTTATATGCGTTTCTCTCTCTTTCTCTCCCTTACTCTGTCTCTCCCTCTATCTCCTCTACTTACCTTCCTTTACACACATATATTTTGTTGTCTATGACCATTTATTAAGCATCTAATTATATATCAGGAGTTTTACTAGACCTTGAGAGTTAAAAGACAAAGGTGAAACAATCTATTTCCTCAAGAATCCGTTTCTTCATACTCTATATAAAATAATCTAATAATTGAAATATATAAATATTTATAGTTTACGTATTTTAAAAATAAATTACTTAATTAGATTAACACACCCATCTTTTAAGCTAGGTGAGGCAAATTTTATTTTCCCCACTACAAAAAAATGGAGGCACAAAATAACTTGTACTCCATCAAATGTAACTGCCAGACTAAAGTTTTACATTTAAATCTTAGAATAACAGAATGTCAGTTAAAGGATTCCTCATTTTCTTTCTTTGCCAACATATATCACACAAAAGAATCTCTTTTATATCACCCTTATCAAACAGTTCTGAAGCCATTTTTTCAGGGTTATAGTATCTGTAGTTTCATCCCTGCAGTTATTCTCTCTGCCAACATAGACCATAATTCTTCTCAATAGTAGGTAGTCTTCCTGAGATGCTATGTGAAAATTAAATTGGCATATGATAACCTGATCTTTGATGAGCTTTTCATTACTGATATGATGGAAATAGTCTTTTGTAGTGACTGAATTCATAATGTTTCCAGCTTTGTAGGTCTTTACAGGGCTTTACATATTAGAATGGTCTATTTTTTTCTATTGTATGTTCCACAATGTATTAAATTCATTATATAGTTTAAATATTTGTGAGCAATTAATAAATATTATACACAACATATTTATGTATATATGTGTATATGTATATAATTTGAATACTTCCTATAATATAGTATTTAGAGTAATTTTTATGACTGATTAATTCCTAAAATCACTTTAAGTGTTTATTTCTAGGATCAGGGCAGTTATTTAACAACACATATGTGAATACTTATTGAGAGTATGTAGTCCTAAAAAGCATAGTTATCCCTGTTGAGATAATCCACAGTAACCTTATGTGATACAATCTTAAATTACATGTTAAATTGTTTTTCTAGTTTTTTAGGGTCTTCCACTCCTGTTATTAACCAAATGTCCCTTTGTTAGATGCTTGAAATGCTTATGTATATAGAGGATATAAGTGAAGAATGCCACCTTCAATCCTGATGTCCACCTGCTCACTTTCACCTGGTATTGCACACTATTCTAATAAACTATACATATTGTTATCTAAAATCATTATCCATGAGTTAAATTACAACTTCCTGGCACAACAACCTGGTGAAGAAATCACAGTTTTCATGATATGTTTCTTTTGTTTCCCTATTTGATTTGCTTTTTACCTATTCATGTCTCAATACATTGTATTATATTTATTCTCTTTTTACTCTAGAGCCTTATAACATTTTCCCAAAGGTCTAACACACACAAATATTATAGAGAAAAGAACCAAGAATAAATTAAAATATTCTATGTTATATTTATCTTTCCTACCCCTGATTCATTCTGCTAAAAGTTTTTTATTTTGTTTAGGATTGTAAAAACTTCATTTCTAAGAAATCATGTATGTGAGAGGTTGAGAGACAGAGACAGGTAGAGAGAAGCGAGACAGAAGAAAGGAAAGAAATATCTCCTCATTACAACTTTCTATAAAAATAATCAAATCATCATAATTATATTTCCTTTATTAAACAATTGATAGTTTAAAGACTAAATCATGTCTTGGGGGGAAAGTTTTTTTTTAATTACTTGATAACACTGGAAAATTTTCATAATAGGGCCAATGATTAGTTTATTAAACTTTTACCAACAGTTCCCTCTATGTATAAGAAAGTGCCTTATTATTCATACTCTGAACAATTACATCAGCTTTTGATACAATTGCATTCTTTGTATCATTGAACTGTTCAACATAGTATACTGATATAGTACAAATCAAGAGTGTGGATTACAAAAAAAATAATCCTCTTTCTGCCTAAACCATCCTTCATTATGCCTTCTATTTCAATTGATTTGATTATTCCGTTTTCATTTTAGTTTTGTTTAAAAAATGATCAATTGAATATGGTGCATGAGGTTTGCAAATAGAAGATGAGAGAGTACAGAAAATAACTCTTAGTAAGACCAATGTTTGTGTATCAGAAGATGCATATTGGCACTAATATATTTTGGAAGTCATCTGATTAAAAACTGACACTCTATTTTCAATTGCTGCTTTTCATGGTCTTAAGGAATAATGAAGAATGTACAAATTAATGAAATAAAATAGAAATTGTACTAATTTAATTTCTTTCATGTTTTAAGTGGATCAACCATTATATCTAAAACAAATAGATAATTATGAAATAGTGAATTACAAACTAACATTATGATTTATTTTGTGGGTCTTAATAAATCTCATTCAAAACTCAAATTTAAAAAGAATGTAGGGAGGTATTTCACCCCTGCACAGTGATTTTCTAATGAACTATATAAAAGGGAAAATTTCTATGAGGCTACTTGCATTAAAATAAGAAATATTATGTAATAGAATAACTATTCTCTATACAAATTGAAATGATAAAACCAAATAGGAAATAGGACTAGAAATGCTAAGATAATCAAATAGATTCATGATCAAAATCAAATAAAAAGAATATTCTTTTATTCATATTAATGTCTATTAATTGGAAATCATGAATGCATACATGTATGACTCAACCTAAAAGTTTGAGGTAATTTTTAAATTAAACATGTATTTGTTATAATATAATTCTTTCTATTTTGTTTCTATGTTTTTAAGTGCAACAGAATATCTGAGAATGAAAGGGTTAAAATGAGTAACAAACTATAAATATAATTTTGCCATAATCATAAATCATATCTCAATATGTATACCTTTGTAGCATTGTCAGCTTAGAAAAGAGAAAATCAAAAAGGACTTGATCTTCTATTTATCAATCAGAAAAAAGTGATAGGATAAAAATTAATTCTTTCCTGCTCTGTAACACAGAAACAAAGGGCAACACAATTTAATTAAATGAAGATAAATTTAGAACAGACTCAAGTGTGTACCTCTTCAGAAACTGAAACCTAGGGACTTCCCTGACAAAGGGAGACATAGATCAAATATCTGGCTATTCTAGGAAGTTAGTAATTTCTGAAGTAAAAAATACTTAGGAGGGAAGTTTCTTTTTACCCAATAGGATATACCAGAGAAGTCCTTTGGGGAGTTATTTGAGGCACATAGGGGACATATAGCAAGTATAGTAAATAATCGCATGCTGATAGATGAAAGGAGGGGAGAAGGTTCCAAAGAAGGTTGAAGTTAACTAAATTCTAATTATGGCTTAACTGTTTCCCCACATTCTTTCTCCCTTATCCCTTCTCTAAAATCCATTGCCTAATCAAATTTGTCTCCCTTTTATATTACTCCCTTATATATAATCTTTTCCATTTAGAATGTAAATTTCCTTGATGGCAGGGATTACCTTGTTTGATTGTATTGATATCCCTAATCCTTAGCAGGGAAGTTAATAAATGATGAACTTAATAAATGCCTTTTATCAGCCTTGGTGAAGTGTTGGTATATGTGCCTGGATGGCACATGGGAGGGGGAGCTGCTCTGTTCCCCCTATTCCCAGCACTCAAGATCATTTTTTTCATTCCTCGCACTTCTGATCAACCACCTGTGGAGGAGATGGATATACAATTTTACATGTATTCTCTAACTTCAAAAACATGACAAATACCAATCAAGCAGTAAGAGTGAAACCAAGATTAGTTGAAGTTCCATAGGGTAACATACTACACAAGATTTTATGAGAATGAAGACTAGTCTTAGGTAGAAAAGAAGATATTCCAGGAAAAGAACAACTAAGTCATTCAACAACAACAAGAACACTCCTAACTTGTGGCAGAAAACTCCAATTTCATAACTATGACAGAGGCAAACACCTAGAATGCTATGGAAGCATATATTCACATTGGATCAATTTGTTATCAAAGAATTTAACATCAAGTTATAGTTAAGAACTGAAACAGGTTATCCATATCTCTCAACCTTCATCCTAAAACAATCTCTACTGTGGGAAGGAGGAGAGGGAGGGTATATATACCATGAAGATATTATCTTATAGTTTCAGATACCTCACAAGAAACAACAATGTGATCATGTCATCAATGAAGACACATAAAAATGACATTTGAGGGGAAAAAAGCCCTAGTCATGAGCAGCAAAAGAATAGCCCTAGGAAAATAATCAGAACTCAATAACAGTCCATAAGAATGAAACCCATTGAATGGAAAACAAAGGAAAACACAAAAGACTACAGTATCAACAGAAGTTACAGACAAGAGAACATTTCACATGATAAAATGATAACAGGAAAGCACTGCAAAAGTCAGTAAAACAGAATAAAAGAAATATGCATTTAAAAGATTAGCAGCTAAAGAAAATCTCTACATATTCTATACTCACTAACTGCCTATATTAGTAATAGAAAAGAAAGTAACAAAATTATTTCAAATGAATACATAACTCCATGACCAAATGAAATACATTATATCCAAATTCTATCTCCAAGAAATAACTAAAGAAAACATACAATAAATCTCTTTGTGAAAAATTTAAAAATCAAAAAGATAAGCAAATTTCAAATACATATTCTTAACAAAATCGTAAGAACTTATGCATAATACAATTATGCTTACACACACCCATGAAGATGAACATAAGTAAAACTTACTTCCATGCATGAAGAGGAACACATATACTACTTCCACACATGAAGAATAACTGATGAGTTCTGACAAGCATTCATGAAGAACACATTGCTTACTTCAATGCATAATGAAAATTTCGATCTTACATACATGCACATGTAAAAAACTTACACACATGCATGTTCCTGAGTGTTCCAGTTTGTTCCTGAATTGAAGAACACAAGGCTACAATCAAGAGTGACAGCAGAGAAGAGTGGCATGCTTACCAGATGACAAGAGACAAAGGACACACAGTTTATACAATCAACATCAAAGGACATGGAAGGACCTTGAAAGTTTGGACTTATGATCATTAGGTCATGTAAGAATGTATCATACATGTTAACATCACATATGTGCATGTACATGCTACATAGAAATACAATGTAGGAAGATATTTCATGGAATGGGTAAGTAAACAACATAGATGCAAAACACAAAAGTCACACTGATATAAATTTCTGTGGAAAATTCAGATATATATTTCTTTGAGTTTGCACAGAAATCAAGAACATTGTATATGGATGTACATATGTAAATCTGTATAAATACTACCTATGTACACATGTAAATACTAATGTACTAACAAACTAACTATATTAGGATAATGTATTAATGTTCTAATAACTAAACTATAGAGATAGTTTAGAAAAATGTGTTCAAACTCTTAGGGAATGAAACTACCTAAGTATAGAAGTTAGATTGCAGTATGATTTTAGGTTAACAATTGTTAGTGATAGAAAATTTTACTTAGTTGAATTTATAAACATTAGGAGATAGGACTGATGCATATTTAAAATGCTATTGAAATTGTTTAAAATTGTTACACGATTTGTTATTATGTCAAAACCATGTTCATGAAAATCCCTATTACCTAGATCATTTTCCTATACCCAAACAGCATAGAACTAGATAGACAGAACAGCTAAGATAAGTTTAGGATTTGTTATTTTGGGAGGGTAACAGAATATTTAAGATAGTACAGAATTGGGAATAGATAGTTGGAAATATCCAAAAGGTAAGTATAATTTAAAAATGCAAGTTGCATTTTTTAAAGACAAAAAAGGGAGGTATATTATGGAATAAGCATACAAAGGACAGAAACTGGGGATGGATTATTTATCTGTCAGTCAAATGAAAATTCCATTTGGAATGTTACCAGGAAAAGTAGATGGAGCCAAGCCAACTGCTGGACTGAGCTGAAAGGCTAAGGGACTTCTGGCTGATGTGGAGAAAGAAGCTAGTTGTATCTCTGGGACTTGTGATAGTCAAGGAGGTGACCTGGCTTATTTGAAGGAAGAAGAAAGACAGTTGTCCTCATATCTCTCTGACTGATTGTGTTTCATGCTTGTGACAGAATTGCCATTTCCCACAATATCCTCCAATCTAATTTATACTCTCTATAGAGAACAGGGAGGGAGAAGAAGAAGGGGAAGGGGAAGCAGAAAGTCTTCTGAGGAGGGAAGAAAATGGGAGGAATAGGGAGGAGAGTAGGCAAAACTTGATCTATTAGTTATTTAGTATACCATCAAATATACACCCTCAAATTATCATATATTACACACCCAAGGCAAGCATATCCTCCCTCTGCTCTCTGGGGTAATGTGAGGAGGTTACAGGCAGCTCAAAGTTGCAGTTTGGGCATGAGAACTTGAAAAACTTCACCAACTCTGCCTTATACCATGATCCCAAAGCTATAACACTGAATTTAATGCAAAGCTTCTTAGAAGCTAATTGACCCCACTTCACATCAGTAAATAATTAATTATTAATTGAACATCAATATGTGTTTTGCACTGTCAATTACTTGGGACATAAGAATAAAATAATTTCTTCACAATCAACTTTATTCAACTGAGACGATGATTCAAATTCATTAAGCCACTGGATTTATTTATGACATGATTTGATGATATGTAAGTTTCCTACAACTCTAAAATTCTATGATTTTATGCTCCTTGTTTAAATTCCTGTGGGGAAATGACATGTGCTCATGATCTCTGAAAGTTATATAGAAAAGACTGATGAGATGGAGAAATATATCTGATTTAGAACAGATAATTTTAAGTACATTTTTGACTCTCCTCTTACAGTAATTGAATCTTTTTTGTTTCTGACTATTTTCTAGCTAGTATAATGTATACTTCACTTTTTATCAAAAACTTTGTATTGATTACCTTAATATCAATTTAGGTCTTCTCTTAAATTACAAAACTGAATCAGTCTGGTTGTTTAGTATTTAATTGTTTGCTCATCATACTCATCCATGAACCCACACCACTAAAAAGTCTGCCAATCAAGTCCTGGATCCAGCCAATCCAGTTCTGTCCTTTGGCAGTTTCCTAGGTAACCAATACATAGCCACAGATCAGATTGCATATGATGGAAAGAAACAAACAGAAAACTCTGCTGCATTACCATTTTTTTCACGTCTTTTAATGGTTAAAAATGCTACATCTATCTTGATATTGAAGAATAGTTATGAATATACTTATAGTCCTTTGTCCAAATCATATTCTACCACCAGGATACAATTTTCTTTCCACTTGTGTTTTTTTGGTACTTCTTTCAAGATAGATATATACATAAATATTAGGCTACTGGATTCAGCAGATGAGGGATTGAAGGACTCTTTGTTCATATCTTAAGTTTAACCTTCATGTATTCCCTTAGTGCAACTGTTAGATTTTTTGTCATAGTATCCCTTGTGCTAGCATAATACCTGGCACAGAACAGATTTTTATAAAATTCTTGATGATTGATAGGTTCTTCATTTCGTAATTTTTTCCATTCCTGTTATTCTCTTCCTATCTTTCTTTACCTTACTTTTTCTCCATGCATCCTATGGTGTCTATCCATTTCTAAATTTCTGCCCTTCCCCAAATCTATCAACTCTTCACTTTACCAGTGAAGTCCTGTAGTTCCCATTCTAATCATTCCATTCTCAACATTCTGACTGTTCGAACAGGATAAGCGAGTAAAAAGGAGAAGAGAAGAAATAGATTCATACACTATTTTCACTGGCAGCAAGAATCAACCAACTGATATCAAACACCTACTTTTTGTCTAGGACCTTTGCTAGACCTAAAGGTACAAGTTAAATGAATGAATTATCCTCTTAAGCAAGAAATTCCAACTGCTCTTTGAATTTTACACTGTAACAGATGTTTCCACTCTAATATTGGAAGATAAGTCAAGTACTAGTTAAGCAGAATGATTATTACAGGTATCTTTAAACTTCTTGATATTCAGCTGCTATTGAAAAGAGATTTTTTAAGATTAAAATATAAATCAGTAACCAAGCTGGTCCCATCATTTCAGGGTAATTAACAAATATTTATTTAAAACCTACTATGTGCCAGGGTATCTTCTAGGCACTGGGCTTTAAAATAAATTAAATAAATTCTGCTTTCAATGAATGTAAGTTCCAACGTTACATTTTAGCATCCCAGTGACATATTATTTCATATCATAAATATTAGAATTGAAAGAAACATTAATGATGATCTAGTTCCAATCTATTATTTTATAGATGAAAGTAAGGCTCAGTGCAAACTCTTCTTGATAGCTCTCCACCCTGACAACTTTCCTATCTTCTTTTGTATGGTATTAAACTCCTTGAGGGCAGACTGCGTTTTTATTAATTATATTTCTTGCACTAAACACAATGCCTGGCCCTTAGTGGTGCTTAATAAATGTTTATCAAATATAGTGAGGTGAATCAATTTGACTGGTAATGGGTAGCAAAAGGAAGATTTAAATGTTCCCTCTATGAACTCATTTTTGACCATCTATACCACACTAGAAACTCCTAACTCTCCCTACCATTAAGTCCCCCAAATTGAGCTTTTCATAGTTTCTTGTCAATACTGAGCACACCACATCATACTTCCAGTCTCCCTTCTACAACTCTATTCCTATTAGCCTTCCATAAATACTGTCATCTTTGTTCTTATATGCTTTCTCAATGATTATCATAATGCCTAGTACACACCATATTTAAATGTTTTATCCATCTATTAATTTTACTCAGGTTTTGGTGATTTGGGGTTCTTGGATATTTGTCCTCTGTGTGTGTGTGTGTGTGTGTGTGTGTGTGTGTGTGTGTGTGTGTGTGTGTGTGATTCTAGGCTTGTGCATGCACATTAAAAAATATTAAAACATAATATATTAACCTTAACTCCTATTATCCTTACCTGGACAGGAGTAGTTGAGATACAAGATGTTAAAACATAAAGTTTTTATGGGACTTTAATCAACCATTTCACCTTCACTTTAACTCTGCATCATCCTAACAACTTCAAAAAGGCCCACATATTTCAGCAAACTACAGCATCGCTATGTTTGGAGACATCTTGTCCTTGAAGATACTAGCATTTTTTATCTGCCAGTCACCCAGATCTTTCTAGGTTTTTATAGTTATAAGATAATTTCCATGGCCATAAATATCCAACTAAGGATTATTATTAAGTCATATTAGTTCAAGGAAAAAAAAAACACAAAACAGGAGAGGTAACCAGGCCCTCGAGATTCAATCTTAACTTTACCTGGAGAGAAACATTTTCCTATGGCCATATATGAGCAACCACATAAACAGCCTCCAGAATCCTATACTCCAATACTGGAAGTCCAAGAAAGACCTGTCACAATCCCAAACCATATATGCAGAACAGAAAAAAAGAGTGCCAGTGGAAATTAACTTTCCTTTTAAAATATCTAAAGTAGATGGTACTAGTAATTTTTCTTTAAATCCATCACCTTGTCAGAGTGGAAGTGAGAGGTATATAAGTACAAATTCAAAGCCTTTGGTTTCATAATACTTTAGGAAATATTATTCAACCCCACATTTGGATGGCTCAGAATTCATGTTCATATCTCCAGAGGATACTCTCCAAATAAGTAAATGTGGGCTGGGAAAAACAGTTCCTTTGATAAATCTCACTGTTACTCATTGTATATCATTTCATATGTCTTCCCATGACTTGATGGACTCTATATATGCATAATTCATTGTATTCATGTATCATAGCTTGTTTAAACATTTAATAATTGATGGGCAATTACTTTGTTTCTAGTTCTTTGGACCTCTAAAAAAAGCAAATAAATGAAAACACTGTTGTAACTATTTAATTGTATATGGGACCTTCTTTTCTGTTTTGGAGCTCTTCATGGTAAAAGCCTACCAGTGACATTTCTAGGTCAAAGGGTTTAGCTATTTAATATTAGCTAATAATTGTCATTGTTATTTAATTGTTTTAGTTGTCTTTGACTCTCCGTGACACAATTTGGGGTTTTCTTGGCAAAGATACTGGTTTAGTTTGTTATTATAAACAGGGTTAAGTGAGTTGCCCAGGATCACATAGCTAGTAAATGTCTGAGACTGGATTTGACCTCAGATCTCCTTGACTACATGTCCATTGCTCTATCCATTAGACTATTTACTTGTCTTTACTTATTTTACTAATAATGCCTGTTTTTAAGAAGGTTTTAATGGAGGCAGCAGGTGTCTCAGACAATTGAGAGTCAAGCCCAGAGATGGAAAGTCCTTCCTTCAAATCTATCCTCAGGTGCTTCCTAGCTGTATGACCCTAGGCAATGCACTAAACCCCTATTGTCTAGCTCTAATTGCTCTCTTGTCTCAGAACCAATATAAAGTATTGATCTGAAAATGGAAGGTAAGGTTTCAATGTAAAAAGAATGTTTTGATCAATTCATAGTTCCATCAACAATATATTGGTGTGAATATAAGCTAGTAACTTTGTTATTACATTTTATGCAAAGGCCAAAGTTGCAATTCCAAGGGGTATAGCTTTTGACTACTAAGGCCTTCCAATCTAAGGATTTTTTCCATCAATTCTATTTTTATATAGTATGTTCCAATGTGTATATATTGTCTCTCATTCTAAAATATAGGCTTATTCATAGGAAAGAATACTTTTAATTTTTCTATTGTAGTATCCTAATAGTTTAGCACAGGGCCTTACACATAATGCTTAATAAATACTTAATTTGTTTTACAAGAGGTAACAAGTTTTACCTGGTTATCACCTAACAGCCCTCTTTCCCCCTACATCTAGTAAAAAAAATAGCTTCCTCTTTAGTATGAGACAATAATTTTATCCCACCCCATTCCAAGAATGTAGAGAAGTAATTCTAGCCTTACTTTGGTGTCAAATCTAGCAAAAAATACACACATCAACAATACAACAAAAGCACCCAAACTTGATTGAGTAGTGCCTGGTGTGGATGAGTTAACCACTGGCTAGAAAATTATTCACGTTTTCAGGCCAAGTTTCTGCTAACTTTTGGTTATTCTTATAGAAAGACATTTTTTCAGTCTCGATGTTAGAAATATGTCAGACTGGAAAGGTTAAAATTAAAATTATTACTACTATATATGTCATTAGATTTAAACAAGTTTAGAGCTGTTCTTGGTAGAAAAGAGGTAATCTTGATTGAATTCTGAAAGAGGATTAAGCAATGAATTTCAAGATTGATTTGACAGGAATTTGTTTTCCCCAGAATTTAGCAAACTTAATAGATCTGGTAGTTTACATCATCAACTATCTGGATGCAAGGAGGGGTTTGACTCATAACTGAGAACCCATAAAAGACATAGGAGATGGATTGGGTGACTGATAGCCTATAAATCTGAAAAAAAACAATATGGAACCCTTGTCTTTGGGTTGTGGTATTATTAAACTACTTGGAGTTTCTGATTTTGATTTAGTTCTTCCATGTGATATAGATAATACATATGGTCAAGTATTCCCTATAAGAAGCACAGAAATAAAATCATTTGGATGTACACAATTTAAAAAAGAAAGAAAGAAAAATACATGCAATATTTCAAAAAAGAGCAAAGAATAGCAACAGGACAAATGGAGAAGGATTTTTAGCAAATGTGACAGAAAAAAAGGAAAATCTAAAATATAAGGAACTGTTAAACAGTTACACTGATAGTTCTTAGACCACAATTAATGGTAAAGATATAGGCAGAAAAATTCCAAGAGGAAACTCAAATTGTTAATTATAATTTGAAAAAAGTCCTCAGTATCTATTAATCAGACATGATTTAAAATAAACTTGATGTTCTATCTCACTCCTGTCAAATTGGCAAAAATAAATACAAGCACCATAACTCAATACTAGTAGGACTACAAAAAAATAAGTGTACCTATCCATTTTAAGTAGAATTTAAAAATTTGAATTCTTTTTTTTTTGTGGGGGGAATAATTTGACAGTATTCAAAAGAAATCAGAAAATTTGACATATTCATTGGTGTATTCATTCTATAAATATATTGTTGAAAATATTCTACAAATTATTAAAATGATAAAAATTATGTGTTCAAATATTTTGATAGTTGTCTTATAGGGAATTAGAAGAAACAACTATAAAAACACTGAAATGTGAAAACAACCCAAATATATAACTACAACTACAAGATTTAACATGGGTTAAAAATTTATGGAACATTCATGTAATATAATACTCGAATTTATTTATAGTCAATCCTCAACATTTGTAGAGTTAACTCTTATATACATCTATCTGATTTTAGTAGTAACTTAATTTTCATTTTCACATTGGCAACTGGGCATATTCCAGGTATCAGGTATGTGCAGCAGAGAAAAAAAAAAAGTGAGATGCCATACAAGCAAGTTTGTGGAATGACTGGCATCCTACTAGCCACTTCACTGATCTTATTCACTCTACTGTTATAGACTAACACATACCTATGTTGTCTATTTCATTGTCTGCCTTTAAACCTTAAATTTGGGGTTGAAATTATGCCTCCAAATTATAATACAAGTCTTTTCAGATTCATGTTCAATTGTGTATAGTCAGTGATACAGTGATACAGCTAAAATAAAGGTGTTATTTATGCAATATTGCATATTTATGCAATATTTATGCAAATATTAGAATATTTGTAGCCACTGTCAGTCTAATTGATTAACTGGTCAGAGATATCAAAGCTGCTGATTCCATAATAGATCACAGCCTGAAGGATAAATGTTAGCTTACTTTTGCTATGTTTTCATACTCTGAGATCCAAAAGAATCTCAAACAGAGCATAAAATTCACTGACTAATTATTTCAATGTGGTGTATCCACAATCTCTAACACCATACATCAATTATGAAGGGCAATGTCAGAGGTGATTCATCCTCTGACAGCAGTGACTAAAGTTTCAGCAACCTCTCATTGTTTTTCAGAAGATGATCAAGGTAGAAAGGTTTAGAGCAATATAGTATATTATACAACTCCTTTACACTGTCATGTGACATAGTGGAAGGTAAGATTCAGGTAAAAATATTCCTTGGAATTCCTTAGAATACTACTGAGAAAAAATGTTTTGCATGTTAACAATTTTATTGTGTATTATATTTTGTGAGTATGATGACTATTTTAGGAAAAGTGTGTATTATCATAAGTAATATTTCATTATAAAAATTATGTTCAGAAAAGTGTATTTTAGCAACCAATAGTGAAAGGTTGCAATTTTTAGTGCTCATGGGAACATAACCCTTCTTTGCTAAAGGTTCAATTTGTCCACATTCATATATTTTACTTTTGTGCCATTTCTAGGAATATTACCTCTATGAAAGTGGAGAAGTAACTGTACATATGAGTGGCACAAACAAATATGGAAAGGTCTTTACATGCAAATATTTCAATTTTTAGAAAAGCAGCACCTGAAGAATGGGGTACATACTTTGACCATATGCAAAAAAACAAAAATGATTAGAATAAATTGACAAAATTCATTGAATGATGGTTTAGAAAAAAATACAAAAATCTTTGTGATACTTTATATATTAATATCACTCAATGTAAGTATTTATCAAACGAGTTTAATTATTTATATTTGCACTTTATCCAATAGTAATAAGAAATTTGCAACTGAGAAGAGCTTTGGTGGAAAATAACTAATTCCATTTTAGATACATAGAGTTTAAGACATGTAGAGAACATTCAGTTTGATATATTTAATAAGCAATACAAAATGGAAAACTGGAGCTCAGCAACAATGTTAATTCTGCATATGTAGACAAGAGAATATTTAATATAGAAGCAATAATTGAATCAATAGAAATTGATAAGAGTAAGTGAAATAGTATAGAGGAAAATGGTAGTAAATTCTTGAAAACTGATTAAATAAATATGGAAGAGAGGATAACTTTAATCTACTTATTCAATAGAATCAACAAAAGGTACTTGAGACTTTATGGTTAGCAGTGGTGTATCCCTGTTTTTTTATCCCTTGAGAATGGAGAGAATGTTGTTCTATCAATTACTAGGAGTTTAATGAATAAATGGTATAATCATGGGTTCAAGCATTTAAGATTTGCATGACTCTCCATTAGTCAGAGAATGATGATTAAATGTTTTGTTTCTATATGAATAACAGAATTACTTTGATATCTAAGGGAGAGGAGACATTGTTCTTCCTTCCTTCTTTGAGAGAGGACATTGTTGTACCAGATGCTTTTCAATAATAAGTACAGAGAGATAGAGAACAGATTCTAGAAAATAGTCATCTAGAAGATCTTTTCCTTCAATATGTCCCTGATTTCAGCCTTCCTTCCTTAGAGAATTTAGGGAATTTCTCCTTGTCTGATTCAAGATACTTAGTTGAGCTGAGATATCTCACTCCATGGGAGAGTTCATTCACTCTGTGTATATTTATTGTCTGATTTATTCTATATTGCTTCTTTGATTTCTATTTGCTTTCTGTTTATATAAATGTTATTCACTAATTGTGACATTCCTTTGTGTGACTAGCATTTGGTGAAAAGGAAATTAAACTATGGATAAAAACTTGGGATGCTCCTTCCTTAATGGAAGATGCCCAAAAAAGTAGTTTGAATTTAAGAAAAAAGTATTTTCCATAAACTAGCAATATTTCAGGAGGATGTTCAGAAGATTAACTCTAGCCTAATATCCTGTCTCACAGAACAGAACAGCCCCCCACATAGCTACTTTAGGTGGGAATCAAAATCACTCATGGAGATATTCCAGAAAAATCTATTCAAAGCCTTTCCACAAGTCACATTAAGATAGATTTGTTTGGACATTTCGATAACTTACATGGTCAACATTACCTAAAATGTATTTAAAAAGTACCTAATGTTCTATAATTTTAGGCATCATGAATAAGAATCCAAAGATCTTTGTTTCATGTCAGTTTAGGATTATGGAGGTATTATAATTACATTAGGAATCAGTTTGGGAGGACTAAAAAATAACTTTTGTTCAAGATGTAGATGTTTACATAACAGATCATAGCATTCAAATTGCTTAATGCTCAAGTACTGTGTTGTTATAGGGCTCTTGAACTAATGTGCTATTAAATAATTTAATGTTATCCTAATTATTTCTTGCACTGAACAAAATATGTCTCTCAGGTAAGAGAAATATGAATGTCATTACTCTGCTATGATTTGTATTTTAGGTGGAAAAATATGATTTATATTAAGCTCGGGACACATTTTTAGGATTCATCCTATTGCCAGACAAGTTAAAATCAAAGTAATCAAGTTTATTAACCCAGGAATAAAACCTTAGAGTACATTCTGAGTGTGAAAAGTTATAGAGTCAAAATATTCTGAATTACTTAGAGATTTTAGACCCTCTTGCTTGACTTTAAAAAGAAGGTAGTTAAAATACAAAAGATAATCTGTGGACACTATTTCTTGTTGCTGCAGTGACTGATGTACTCTGACTTGAGACTAGAGAGAGCTGCTACTAAGCATGGGGACACACTTGCCTATTTGCAATGGAGATAGAAATACTATGAGAGACACTGAGAGATACTGATACAGGGGAATGCTCTGGAGTTTGCCTACTGATCCATACTGATGGCTGATGGATTAATCTATTTCCTAACCTCCTCCTCCTTCTTCTTCCCTCCCTCCCTCCCTTAACCTCCCATTTCTGGAAGCCTTTTGGCTTCCTCTCTCCCCCCTGAGTGGACTATAAAATACTCTAGTTTTCTTTCTCAGGTAAGGGGTTTATTGTGATAACAGGATAGGAAACTGAGGTAAGAGGGATGAGGGTTTCCCTTAACTACAAGGAGAATTTAGGAGGGTTATGGAAATAATCAGTCTTATCACAAACTGTGACAGAGAGACAGTTAAAGAGATGGATGGAGGACAACTGTTTAAAATCTTCTTTCTTTTTCACAAAGCCACCAAGAAAAGTCTCTCCTTCAGCTTGGCTTTCCTCCAACTCTTGGTCAGTCAAATCTCAGAGAGAGCAGAGGTTTCCCCTTGGTCAGAAAGCCCAAAGCTAAGCCAGCCCTACAAGGGTCCTTCACCCATGGACAGAAGCTAACTGGGATCAGTTCTCAGCTTCTTCCCCTTCAGTCAGGCTCAACTGCCAACTCCTGAGAATATTCCATTTTGAACCTTCTTCTTAATTGACAGGCAGGTCAGGTCCCCAGCTTGTTTCTTGCATCTTGGCTTGTCCTAAAAAACCTCTCTCTCTTCAACTTATCCTTCAACTTGTGACACCAACACATATGGAAAACTAGAGATTGGTTAAAGAAGTCTCAGTGACCTTGTGATACAGCCATAATTTTCTGAATCCTAATTTAGTGTTTTGTTTCCCTAAGATATGATACAATTCTCAGTAGAGTCCATATACAATATTTATCTGGGGTTACATATAAAAAAGAGGAAAGTTGCATTAAAAAAGTAACCACCAAAGAAAAACCAATATGTAGGGACACTCTTACCCTTGAATTTCCCTCTTCTACCTTTCCAGACATCTCATGGTATGACCACAATATAGTATTCTAGCCTATAATAAATACCAGGCCAAATATTTTTGGATCTTGTTTTTATCTCCTATTTATAGAGTCTCAGAGTAGCAATGAAGAGGGTATTGAGGCTGCTGGCCAGAGCTGTTGTCTTCCTGTCTCCAAAGATCAATTGGTTTGTCTCTATTATTGTGCCAGCAATGTTTCTTTCATTCTCTATCTAAAATGAACAGTTCTACAATTACTGTTCAATAGGGATAGTCTTTAACTAACATCAACTTATAGGTTATGGCCCTTTCTAGTATATCTCATGGCTTCAGGCATCCTCAAAGATATTGAGAGTCTCATGCCCTTATTACTTCCATTGGCAGCAACTACTGTCTTCTTGCTCCCACTACTCCAACTGTGTTGGTTGTGTGATTGTGCTAACAGATCATTCAGGGCCCTGAAGAAAACTATGAAAATTCTTTTGTTACAATATCATTGCTGCTCATATTTTTGTACATACTGATACATCAGTGCTAATAAAATATATCAAAGACAGAGCTGTTGGATTGCCCCTGGCCTTCTATTTATGACAATTAATAATGACAGAGAAGTATTATGCAGTGACCAATAGGGAGTATTTGGAAATTGAAAAATTATAGAGATATTGTAAAGTCTCATAATGGAAATGTGTAACACCTCACCATGATATACATACACAGTAAAAAAAAAGAAAAACAAATACATCCTATTTTGAGAAACAACATTTGCCAAAGAACTACAAATAATAGATGCTACTATTTTTATGATTTTGTTTAAACTTCAAGTCATTTATGAACTGTGAATTAAGGAAATATTAACTGATATGAGAAGAGACAATGTCATATCTAAACCTGGAATTGTGTAAATTAGCCTCCAATGCAGCATTCTGAAATCAGAAGGCTCATCATAAATGTTTATTCAATCGAACTTCAATCCCGGAATATAAAGCTAAAGAAAATAATGGAAAAGTTTGAGCATTAGAATTAACTGCAAAGGAGGAATAATTTTAGGCTTGAGAGCATATAGGACCTATATCTATGCCAATGATACACATAAAAAAGACTTTGAATTACAAAAAGTTGGGGGATATTTTTGTCTAATAAGACATTTTGTCACCCAATGGCAGAATTATTGTAGGAAATTTGCTATAACACCTAGCTAGCAGGGGTATGAGGAGGAACGTTTGAATGAAAAATTGAATTGGAATCTTAAAGCAAAGGTTACCCAGCAAAAACCAAGATGATTTTTTTTAGGCATAGGTCATACCTAACAATCATGGTTTCATATGAGTTAAATTCTACAGCATATTAAATGACATTCAAAGGATAATTTCTCATTCATATAGACATAGACTAAGTTTTTGGTATTATTAGCTGAGGCTGCCAAACTTGTTTTTGTTTGCTTGTTTGTTTGTTTGTTTTGAAAGAGATCAAGTTCTAAATTAAAGTATTCAGGATGATTAACCATCTCCTATCACCATAGATATCTCTATTTACAGGGTACAGCCAAGATGGTAAAGTGAAGTAAGATTTTTTTTCCAAGCTCTCCCAACTCACACTTGGATCAACTTTTAAAAACACATCTAAAAAAATTCTGAACATGATAAAGCACAGGTCACAGTAAGAGGAGTGGAGCCAAGATGTCAGAGTAGAAGCATTCATCTGAATTCTCCCAACTTTACCATCTAAATATTAAAATTAATGACTCAAATCTAAATATATAGTGGCAAAGTCAGCAAGGAAAAAGGATGAGACATTTTTCTATACCAAGATAAATTAGGAGATTGAAAGGAAAGATTGTCACATGGGGGTGAAAGCTGGCCTTGACTTCACATGGAAGCATTACCATTTGAGGTACTAGGAGGTGATAATTGCAACAGGAGCCTCAGGAGCTCTAAATCCAGAAATGGTAAGGGTACCTTGAAATTAATCAGAAAGAAATTACAAGGGACCCTTGCCCTAGCACTAGATGTAGAATGTGATGCTGTTTGACCACTCCATTTCCTCTGCCTATTTTTTATTGACACCTCAGGGGCAGAAGGGAGACCTTTTGGTCAAGAGGGAGAAAGGCCTCTGAGGAGCAATATAACTTCAAGTCACAAGGGGACAAAAACCTTAAAGAACAGTATTTATGGAAATCCTAAGAGATAAGAGGACCTTCCTGGCTAATGTATTATGGTAGTTTGGGGGATGGGACAAGATGGATTGAATTGGGCCAGTAACGAGATGTTACACTGTGGGTTGAAGGCCAACAGTTAGGTCTGAGATCGATACACAGACCACTCAGTAACTTGGAAAGTATTTTAATTAATAGGGAAAGGTCTAAAGGGAAATAGGGTAATTCTGATACTAATTTCCTCTAACTAAAGTCCCAAGGATCTAAATGTCTCCTTTTGGAATATCTTCAAAGAGCTGTTGGTTTATTCTAATCCTAACCTCAATTACCTAAAATTCCCAGTCCCTGCTTTAGGTAACTCTTCACTAAACCCCTCTTAGTATCAAAGAGTAATGGTCTGTGGTAAGCTTAGCTGGGATCAGAGAAAGATCCCAAGTCAGAATGGACTCAGATCTCACACTCACTAAAGGCTGCACTTGACTGGATGTTGAATCAGATAGCTTCAGTTCAAGAATCTTCTTCTCAGAAACCATAGGTCTTAACAGCAACATAAAGGTAAAGGTAATCCACCAGGTAGCTTGGCAGCAAAGCCTCCCAGATGCTTCTAATCAGCAAACCCCAGAGAGACTCACTGCTTCTGAGTTTTTCAGCTCAACCCTCTTTTCAACATTCCAGAATTCTTTCCTTGCTGGTCTCCTGTCACTATCTTTTTCATCTGTCCCCTGTAGACGATCTTCTCATGCTATATTCCTCTCTTACTTATAACAGTAAGGACTAGATTATAGCCCAAGAGAGCACAGCTCTTCCAATATCACACCACCTTAGAAAAATTGAAAATACTCAAGCCCCCAGAACCAGCTCATCAAAGAGCAATGTGGAAAATGCTGAAGTTTAACAGTTGTTAGGGGTAAAACTCAGGGTTGCACTGAATATATATTTTAGTTGTTCTCCAGGTATTTAAATTCTAAATCCCAATGAAATACTCAAGTCAGAATGGAATTTTATGGTGGTTTATTTACAATAGAGTGAAGATACTAAGAAGAAAGAAAGAGAGGAAAAGGAGAGAGATACCAGGCAGGAGTTCAGAGGCTCCAGTCAAGGGAAGGGGTGGTGGAGAATTAAATCTATCATGGCTTCTAGCCACAAGGCCTCCTCCAAGATGAGGGACCTCCTCAGAGGCTGGTGCCTCCAGAAAAGCCAAGGAAAGGGGAATACGCCTTGCATTCACCATTTGACAGTCTAAGGGAAGCTGTCTGAGGTCTCACGCTTGAGCTTCTCCACAGTCAAGTTCCACTGCCAAGCCGCTCTCGCAGGAAGTGATGCAAAATATAAAGGCAGTTCTTTATGTCACTTCCTGTGTTTCACATGTATCAATGGTGGCTTAAACTTGGCTTAGGACAGCCCAGAGGGTCAGTCAGTTTTTCTGATTTTCACTTGCTATCATGGGGGAGGGGTGCATAGACCTTCCTTCCCCACACTTAATCCTTAAGTGGGGGTGCATACATTCCTGGTTGCTAAAATTCTAAAGACTAAGTAGGGTGGAGTAATTCTAAAATTAACATAGTGATTCTAAAACTGATGACCAAGAATAAAGTGAAACTTTAAATAGATTAAAAGTCAACAAACAGGATACCAACAACAGCAAAAATGGTCATAAATACTTAATCATGATACAAAAGATACAAACTAGAAAGACAATAAAGTAAAAATATCTATAAAGTCTAAAGGAAATAAATTTGAATTTGTCACAATCCAACAGGAATGCCTGGAAGATAAAAATGATTTTTAGGGCGTAGCTAGGAGGCTCAGTGGATTGAGAGCAGGTTCGATTATGGATAAAACACTGATTCCTAATGAAAAACAACACTCATTCCTATTGAAAATATTAGAACATATAGGAATAGATGAGCCTTTCTTAAAAATAATAAACCATAGAGTATTCTTCCCGACATCCTGTCAAGATGGCGGCTTAGAGAAAGCTAAAGTTCAGATCTCCGGAAAACCCTTCCCGACTGATCTCAAACTATAAGCTCCTAAGGTACCGAAATTCAAAACGATCAACAGCATAGACCCTGGGAATCCTCCTCCTGGACCTGGACCAGGATCAAAAGGTACGGCCCCACTCAAAAGCCAGAACCCGAGATCACTCAGACCTAAGGGGTAGGAGCACAGAGTCCAAGGCTCCAGGAAGCCGCAGCCCGGCCTGGCTCAGAGAGCAGGGCCTTCTGAAACAACAGCAACCCTCATGGCGGGCAAGACAGCCTCACGGGCTGGATCATGCTATACAAGTCTCAGTGAAAGTCACTGCCCTCAGAACTCCGGGAAGCCGCAGCCCATCCCCCCGCAGAGAGCAGGGTATTCTGATAAAACAGCAACCCTCAGGGCCAACAAAACAGCCTCACGGCCAGCTATTCTGAAGGCAACTTCCGGAAAGCAACCCGACCCAGAGAGCCGGGGAAGAGTGTGGCCTCCTGGTCCGACACTTCCATTCCAGTTCCAGTGAAAGTCATTGCCGGAAGGCATACTCAATTTAACCCAGGAAAAGCTCATAGAACCGACAATCTGCTCAGGACTAAAGCCTCTGAACACCAGATAGAGATAAGAAAAGCTAATCCTCCACATTCAGAGATGGCAAACTCCACAGAAGCCCCAAAATAACAAGAAAATAAGAAGGGGCGACTTTGGACATATTCTATGGAGCCAAAATACAAAATACAGAGGAGATAGAAGATGATATACAGAAAAATGCTCCAAAACCTTCCAAAGGAAATGGAAACTCTCCACAAACCCATGAAGAATTTGAATCAGAAATGACCAAAAAGATGGAAGCCTTCTGGGAGGAAAAGTGGGAAATAATGCAAAAGAAATTCACACATTTACAAAACCAGTGTGACCAAACTGAAAAGGAAAATGAGGTTTAAAGGCCAGAATCAGGCAACTGGAAGACAACGATTGTGTAAAAGAGCAAGAATGAATAAAGCAAAGCCAAAATACCAAGAAATTAGTAGAGAACATAAAATATCTCACCGACAAGGTGACAGATCTGGAAAATAGAAGGAGAAGAGATAATTTAAGAATAATTGGACTTCCAGAAAAGCCAGAAATAAACACCAAACTCCACATTGTGATACAAGATATAATCAAAGAAAATTGCCCAGAGATCCTAGAACAAGGGGGCAAATACAGCCACTGACAGAGCTCATAGAACACCTTCTACACTAAACCCCCAAAAGACAACTCCCAGGAATGTAATTGCCAAATTCCAAAGCTATCAAACAAAAGAAAAAATCCTACAGGAAGCCAGAAAAAGACAATTTAGATATAAAGGAATGCCAATCAGGGTCACACAAGACCTTGCAAGTTATACTCTCAATGATCGTAAGGCATGGAACTTGATCTTCAGAAAGGCAAGAGAGCTGGGTCTTCAACCAAGAATCAGCTACCCAGCAAAACTGAATATATAATTCCAAGGGAAAGTATGGGCATTCAACAAAATAGAAGACTTCCAACTTTTTGCAAAGAAAAGACCAGAGCTCTGTGGAAAGTTTGATACCGAAAATCAAAGAGCAAGGAATACCTGAAAAGGTAAATATTAAGGAAAGTGGGAAAATGTTATCTTCTTCTTTTACTCAAACTCTCCTCTATAAGGACTTCATTTATATCAATCTATGTATACTAACATGTGGGGAAAGTGTAATATATAAATAGGGGGTAAAGAAAGACCAAATAGAATAATCTTTCTCACACAAAGATTCACATGGGAAGGGGAGGGGAAGAAACTCCTATAAGAAGGAGAGGAAGAGAGGGTTTTTTTTTTTTACTTAAACCTTAATCTCAGGGAAATCAACTCTGGGAGGGAAAACCTCCAGATCCATTGGGATCTTGAATTCTATCTTACCCAACAAGGGTAGGGAGAAGGGAAAACCAAGGGGGGAGGGGAGGAGGGAGAACAAAAAGGGAGGGAAAGAGAGGGGGAAAGGGGAGGGAACAAAAAGGGGAGACTAAAAAGGGAAACATCAAGGGAGGGGACAAGGGGGACTGATTCAAAGTAAATCACTGGACTAAAAGGTAGAGCCGAAGAAGAAAAGGTTAGAATTAGGGAAGGCTATCAAAATGCCAGGGAGTCCACAAATGACAATCATATCTTTGAATGTGAATGGGATGAACTCATCCATAAAATGTAGACGAATAGCAGAATGGATTAGAAGCCAAAACCCTACCATATGTTGTCTTCAAGAAACACACATGAGGCGGGTTGACACCCACAAGGTCAGAATTAAAGGATGGAGTAAGACCTTCTGGGCCTCAACTGATAGAAAGAAGGCAGGAGTGGTAATCATGATATCTGATAAAGCCAAAGCAAAAATAGACCTGATCAAAAGGGATAGGGAAGGTAATTATATTTTGTTAAAAGGGACTCTAGACAATGAGGAAATATCATTAATCAACATGTATGCACCAAATAATATAGTAACCAAATTTCTAATGGAGAAACTAGGAGAATTGAAGGAAGAAATAGTCAGTAAAACCATATTAGTGGGAGACTTAAACCAACCATTATCAAATTTAGATAAATCAAATCAAAAAATAAATAAGAAAGAGGTAAAAGAAGTGAATGAAATCTTAGAAAAATTAGAATTAATAGACATATGGAGAAAAATAAATAAGGCTAAAAAGGAATACACCTTCTTCTCAGCACCACATGGCACATTCACAAAAATTGACCATACATTATGTCACAGAAACATAGCACACAAATGCAGAAAAGCAGAAATAATGAATGTTGCCTTCTCAGATCACAAGGCAATAAAAATAATGATTAATAATGGTACACGGAAAACCAAATCTAAAACCAATTGGAAATTAAACAATATGATACTCCAAAACCGTTTAGTTAAAGAAGAAATCATAGAAACAATTAATAATTTCATCAAGGAAAATGACAATGGTGAGACATCCTTTCAAACCTTTTGGGATGCAGCCAAAGCGGTAATCAGAGGTAAATTCATATCCCTGAATGCTTATATTAACAAACTAAGGAGAGCAGAGATCAATCAATTGGAAATGCAAATGAAAAAAATTGAAAGCAATCAAATTAAAACCCCCCAGCAGAAAACCAAACTAGAAATCCTAAAAATTAAGGGAGAAATTAATAAAATCGAAAGTGATAGAACTACTGATTTAATAAATAAGACAAGAAGTTGGTACATTGAAAAAACAAACAAAATAGACAAAGTACTGGTCAATCTAATTAAAAAAAGGAAGGAAGAAAAGCAAATTAACAGCATCAAAGATGAAAAGGGGGACAGCAGATCCAATGAAGAGGAAATTAAGGCAATCATTAGAAATTACTTTGCCCAATTATATGGCAATAAATACACCAATTTAGGAGAAATGGATGAATATATACAAAAATACAAACCACCTAGTCTAACAGAAGAGGAAATAGAATTCTTAAATAATCCCATATCAGAAAATGAAATCCAACAAGCCATCAAAGAACTTCCTAAGAAAAAATCCCCAGGGCCTGATGGATTCACCAGTGAATTCTATCAAACATTCAGAGAACAGTTAATACCAATACTATACAAACTATTTGACATAATAAGCAAAGAGGGAGTTCTACCAAACTCCTTTTACGACACAAACATGGTACTGATTCCAAAACCAGGCAGGTCAAAAACAGAGAAAGAAAACTATAGACCAATCTCCCTAATGAATATAGATGCAAAAATCTTAATTGGATACTAGCAAAAAGACTCCAGCATGTGATCAGAAGGATCATTCACCATGATCAAGTAGGATTTATACGAGGGATGCAGGGCTGGTTCAACATTAGGAAAACCATCCACATAATTGACCACATCAACAAGAAAACTAGTAAGAACCACATGATTATCTCAATAGACGCAGAAAAAGCATTTGATAAAATACAACACCCATTCCTATTAAAAACACTAGAAAGCATAGGAATAGAAGGGTCATTCCTATAAATAATAAACAGTATATATCTAAAACCATCAGCTAATACCATCTGCAATGGGGATAAACTAGATGCATTCCCAATAAGGTCAGGAGTGAAACAAGGATGCCCATTATCACCTCTACTCTTTGACATTGTACTAGAAACACTAGCAGTAGCAATTAGAGGAAATAAAGGAATTGAAGGCATCAAAATAGGCAAGGAGGAGACCAAGTTATCACTCTTTGCGGATGACATGATGGTCTACTTAAAGAATCCTAGAGATTCAACCAAAAAGCTAATTGAAATAATCAACAACTTTAGCAAAGTTGCAGGATACAAAATAAACCCACATAAATCATCAGCTTTTCTATATATCTCCAACACAGCTCAGCAGCAAGAACTAGAAGGAGAAATCCCATTCAAAATCACCTTAGACAAAATAAAATACGTAGGAATCTACCTCCCAAGACAAACACAGGAACTATATGAACACAACTACAAAACACTCGCCACACAACTAAAACTAGACTTGAGCAATTGGAAAAACATCAACTGCTCATGGATAGGATGAGCCAATATAATAACAATTTGCAGGGATCTAGGAGAAAAAAACACTATTCATAAGCAAAGGATAAACTATGGGAGTGGAAACACCGAGGAAAAGCAACTGCCTGAATACAGTGGTTGAGGGGACATGACAGAGGAGAGACTCTAAATGAACACTCTAATGCAAATATTATCAACAACGCAATGGGTTCAAATCAAGAAAACATGTAATGCCCAGTGGATTTACGTGTCGGCTATGGGGGGTGGGGGAGAGGAAAAGAAAATGATCTATGTCTTTAACGAATAATGCTTGGAAATGATAAAATAAAATATATTAAAAAATAATAATCTATATATGTTTAAAACCATTAGCAAGTATCATCTGCAATGGGGATAAATTAGAAGGTTTCTCAGTAAGATCAGGAGTGAAGCAAGGATGACCATTATCACCTCTATTATTTAACATTCTTTTAGAAATGCTGGCAGTAGCAATTAGAGTAGAAAAAGAAATAGAAGGGATTAAAGTAGGCAATGAGGAGACTAAATTATCACACTTCATAGATGATATTATAGTCTGTCAAGATCTGCTTGACAAATTACTCATAGGCCAATGAAAAGGGAATGAGAAAAGTGATTCTGAGATTACAGGAGGGCCAAACTGACAGACTGAAAGGCACAGAAATCCTCTTGCTGACCAGTGACAAAGTTTAATGATTTGGAGTGCATACTTTATAGGGAAAATTACATACAAAGTAGAGACAATGGATGTAGATTACCTCAGTGCTTCTAAACAAAGTTTTCTATCGGTTATAATTTAATATGTCAAGGTATAACAACCTAAGTTTTTTATAGAATTCCTGCACCACTGATTTCTTGGAAGAACATACAGTATTTGTGAAAGGGAACAGTTTTTCTAATGTTTAGGAGCAGGCTACATGTTTGGCAACTGCTAAACTATGGCTTTGATTTTAATGGGGCCTACTCTACTACTGGGGAAGACATCTGCTCCTTTTTTATATAAATTTAACAAATGAAGACAGGGTAAGTAAGTATATGATTTGTATGGATTGTGTAAGTTTATAAAGCTAAATTCTAATTACATTTGCTTGGAAATGGAACCTTCAAAACTGCATTTTTTACTAGACTCTTACTGGGGACTACAATGGTCTAATTAAAAAAAAACCTAGAAAATCAAATAAAAAGCTAGTGGAAAAAATAATTTTAGAAAAGTTGCAGGATACAAAATAAACACATATAAATCATTATCCTTTCTATATTTTTCCGACACAATTCAATAGCAAGAGTTAGAAAGAGAAATTCCATTTAAAATCACCCTAGACAATATAAAATATTTAGGAATTTATTTGCCAAGAAAAACACAGGAATTATTTGAACACAACTACAAAACACTTTCCACAAAATTAAAACTAGATCTAAACAATTGGAATAATATTAATTGCTCATGGGTAGGAGGAGCTAATGTAATAAAAATGACAATCCTACCCAAAATAATTTACTTATTCAATGCCATACCTATCAAACTACAAAGAAACATTTTTATTGAATTAGAAAAAATTATAAAAGTTCATTTGGAAGAACAAAAGATCAAGAATATTGTGAAAATGGTAATAACTCCACCTACTTATTCTTTAGATTTTAGCCACCAAGAATGCATACATACCCACTTAAGGATTTAATGTGGAAGGGGAAGGTCTATGACCCACATGAGCTAGTGGGTGACAAATCAGAAACAAGTGACTGCTCTCTGGGCAGTCCAAAGCCAAGTTTAAGCCACCATTGGTACACATTAAGGTGGAAGGAAGGCACAGGAAGTGATGCAAAGAACTGCCTTTAAATTTAGTGGCCACTTCCTGTGAGGGGGTCTTTGCCTTGGAACTTGACCTTGGAGGAACTTGAACTTGATATCTCATACTTCTTCCTTTTGGACTGAAACGTGGTGAGTGAAAGGCTGACTCCCTTTCCTTGATTTTTCCAGAGGCACTAACCTCTGGAGAGGCCTATCATCTTGGGACTTCCTTTCCTTGGCTTTTTAATCACAAGCCTTTACAGAGGTCCCTCATCTTGGAGGAGTCCTCATGACTGGAAGCCTTGTTAAATTAATTCTCTGCCCTCCCCCCTGCCTTGCTAGGGCCTCTGAATCCCAGCCTAGTACAGATCAGGCCAGAGCAGGTATCTCTCACTCTTTCTCAATTCCCTTACTTTATTCTCTCTATTTGTAAATAAACTACCATAAAAACAATTCTGACTTGAGTAATTCATTGGGGTTTAGTAATTAAATTCCTGGTGACAAAACTCTCAAATATTCAGTCCAACCATAAATGGAAAACAGTATGGTAAAGATTAGGTTTAGATCAACATCTTACACCCTATACCAAGATAAATTCAGAATCGGCAAATGACTTAAATATAAAGAAGGAACATGGAATAGTATAACTGTCAGATCTATTGGAAAGGAAAAAAATTAAGAACAAAAAAGAGTTAGAGAATATTACAAAGTGTAAAATGAATAATTTTGATCACATTTAATTAAAAAGCTTTTAAACAAAGAAAACCAATGTAACAACAATTAGAAAAGAAGCAAAAAATTGGGGCATAAAAATATCTAACAAAGGTGTAATTTCTCAAATTTATAAAGAGCTAAGTCAATTGTACAAAAAATCAAGTCATTCCCTAAATGATTAATGGTCAAGGGGCATGAATAGGCAGTTTTTGGGAAAAGAAAATAAAACTCAATTAGCACATGAAAAAGTGTTCTAAATTACTCATAATTAGATAAATGCAAATCAAAACAACTCTGATGTAGCACCTCACACTGAGCAGATTGGCCAATATGACAGCAAAGGAAAGTAATAAACGTTGGAGGGGATGTGGCAAAATTGGGACACTGGATGCATTGTTGGTGGAGTTGTGACTGATACAACCATTCTGGAGGGCAATTGGGAATTATGCCCAAAGGGCTTTAAAAGGCTGCCTGCCATTTTATCCAGCCATACTACTGCTGGGTTACCAGTCACTCTGAAGGGTTAATGGGGAAAATTCCATGTACAAAAATATTTATAGTTGTGCTCTTTGTGGTGGCAAAAACTGGAAATTGACAGGGTCTCCATCAACTGGGGAATGGATGAACAAATTGTGGTAACTGATGGTTATGGAATATTATTATGCTTAAAGGAATAATGAACTGGAGCAATTCCCTGGAAAAAAACTCATGCAAAGTCTGAGAAAAAAATATAGATTGGGCAATTATTCTGGAAGAACTCACAAAAGAGAAAAAAACAATTAAGAGAGTTAGAGGAAAAGTCAGGAAAAGAAATGAAAATGATTCAAGAAGAAATGAAAGTGATACAAGAAGAAATGGGCTAATTGTAAAAGAACCAAAAACTGACAGAGGAAATTCAGGTCTTAAAAAGCAAAATTGACTATCTAGAAACTAATTGCATCTAGAAAATGATTGCATGAGAAATCAGGAAACAATAAAAGAGAATGAAAGGAATGAAAAAAAAAACAGAGGAAAACATGAAATATCTTATTGAAAGAAATAACTGACCTAGAAAATAAATCTAGGAGAAGCAATTTACAAATTATTGAACTACCTAAAAACTATGATCAAGGAAAAAACCTTGGACATTCTATTATAAGAAATTATCAAGGATAACTGTGCAGAGATCCTCAAACAAGATAATAAAATTAAAATTGAAAGAATTCACATATCTCCTCCAGAAAGAAGTCAGCAAATGAAAACTTCCAGAAATATAATAGCTAAATTCAAGAGCTACCAAGACAAGGAAAAAATACTTTAAGCATCCAGAAATAAACCATTAAAGTACCTTGGAGCTACAGTAGGATCACACAGAACCGAGCAGCTTCTACATTAAAAGATTGAAAGGCATGGAATATGATATTCAAGAAGGCAAAAATTTGGGTTTACAATTCAGTCACCTATCCAGAAAAACTGAATATATTCATTCTTTCAGGGGGAAAATGGACATTCATTAATATAGAGGATTTCAAAGGATTCCTAAGGAATAAGCCAGAACTAAACAAAAAATCTGAAGCCCACACATGAAACAGAAGATGAGCCCAAAAAAAGGTAAAAAAGAAAGAGAAAATGTAAGGTAATCATTAAGATCAAAATATTTATATGTCTACATGTAAATAGAATTTCTGTAATTCTGAAAAATTATTCTTATTAGTACAGAAGATAGAAGGAATTTACTCAGAAAGAGGGTGGAAAAGTAACCTGATTATGTAATATGATGTATATCATGATAGATGACATTATGATGCATGTATAAATGTGATGATTTGGAGCAATATATATACATACATAAATATAATATGATATCTATACATATGAATGATACATTAAAAATCAAGGGCTGAAACAGAGGGTTGCACTCAGAAAAATGGAAGGGAGAGATAGAATGGGGTAAATTATATAACATAAAGAAGCATGAAAATCATTATAGAGAGGGGAGGATAATGGTGGTGAGAGATAATGCTTAAACTTTTCTCTCAATTGTAACTGGCTCAGAGAAGGACAATCAAGTATACTCAGTGGACTATAGAATTCTATCTTACCCTATAGAGAAGTAGAAGGGAAATAAGACATGGGAAGAGGGAGGCAATTGGAAGGAAGGGGGTGTGGTGGAGGGGTGACAAAAAGCAACATATTGGTGAGGAGGAATAGAGAGAATGGGAATATAGCAGGATATAAAGGAGATATAACGGAGGACAATACAGAGTTAGTAATAATAATGCTGAATGGGAATGGGATAAACTCATCCATAAAATGGAAGCAGATAGCAGAGTGGATTAAAAACCAGAATGCTACTATATAATATTTACAAAAAACACATTTGAGGCAAGGTGACATTCTGAGATTAAATGTTGTAAGGGAGGAAATGGGTTAAATTTTAAAAGGGTTGGACTTGGTGATTTAAGAGTGGTTGCCAGGAATTTAATTAATTCCAAAGAGATTTATTTTACAATGTATTTACAAAATATAAAGAAGGAAGAAGGAAATCAGAGAGAGGATAGGGTAAGATATATAGCCTAAGCACTAAGTAATTTACTCTTGGCCTCCCCCAAGCAGGGAGAATTAGTTTCAGCCAGCATAGGCAAAGTTAAGAACCCAGGAAAGTCTCTCAAGAGGATAGGTATTTCCTGAGGCCAGTCTCTTAAGAAAAAACAGCAGTTAAAAGTCAGCTTTTCACTCATGTCAGTCCAGTCAGCAGATTCTTGATCAGCCTCCACTCCAAGTCGAACTCTCAGTGGAGCTCCCAGGAGACAACACAACACAACCTATAGGATACTGCCAAAGCAGTTCTCTGGAAAAGTTATATCTCTGAGTGCTTATATCAACAAAATAGAGAGGGAGAATATCAATGAATGGATCTTTCAAATTAAAAAATTAGAAAAAAGAACAAATTAAATATCTCCAGATAAAAACTAAATTGAAAATCCTAAAAATTAAAGGAGGAATTAATAAAATTAAATGTAATTCTGTGATTTTCCTTAGTTCACATAAATAATAATGACAGAAAAAGGAATTGAACCCATGTCCTTGAACTCCAAATCTAGCACTCTTTCTACTAAATAATCCTTTTTTGCTTTCTATTTTTTCTTTCCTCCTCTTTCCTACTCCTTTTCAGTTTTAATATTAGACACTTTCTAGGTCCCAATGGATGTTGAACATCAGTAGACCCCAACATGTTACAAATAAGGATATTCCTTTGTAAAATTGAGGTTTGAACTCTGGACTTCAATCCCCACAAGTCCTTGCTCCACTTCCCCAAAATGCTTTGTAATCTCATGGAATTCTGAGGTGGGCGAGATCAAGAAGGTACATAAGCTAATTGCAAAGGCTTTTGAGGGCTTTCTCTTTTGGAACTGCCATTTGGAGCAGACGTGGCTCTTTCCATAATGTAGGTGAGGTCTTGTCTAGACCTCTGGCCTAGGCACGTTTTCCTTATCTTATATTTTCTTTAATCCTTAATCCTTAATAAACCTCTAAAAATATAATACTCCTTGCAGGGAGAAACTAATTTCTACCTGCCTCAGTCTCCTCATATTCCTAAATTTTCATCTTTACACCTTAGAGAATTAATGTGAGTTATGGCATCAGAGGAATGCATTTATAGAATGGCCTATGTTTTTGTCAAGTCATCATTTTTGCCATGGTGACTATAATTGGTTAGTTATATTATTAAAGTTCATAGTTATTTACTGTATTCAAATTACTGTAAATAATGTGAAAGAGACAAATTATTTCTCTAGAGATTCAGTTCTGCAATGACAGAAATTTGTCCAATTTGAAATAAAGCAACTGAAGCAGAATTCCTAAGAGAATAACTATTTATTAGAGGGACCTGACCCCCTCCAACAAATAGGATCCCAGACCTCCCTCATGGTCTGAGACCTCTATCTTCTCCAGAGTACAGTTTTTATAACCTTCAGTGTCAAGCCCAGTCCTTACATGACTGGCCAGTCCAGCCATCAGTAAGTTATCTTGTTGGTAGACTCTAAACTCTTGGTATACCCTTTGGTCACATTATCAAATTTTAAGGTGGAAATATCACCACATACCCATCTATACTCCATTCTCATGACATCCACTCTTAGCAATGAACCCTGGGCACCTTACCAATAGACCCTAGTTAATATGGTTGGCATTAGATGAAGCCTCTTGTCTAGGTCTGTCTGGAGAAGATCATAAGGAAGAAGTGATACAGGGTGGAGAATCTCTTAATATATCTTTTGGACTTTTCAATAAAGCTTGTTGACAAGTAAAAGTTTAAAATTAATTTTAACATGAGGAAAGACTCAGAACAAAAAACCTACTAAACTTTAGGCTATTCCTAGTTACTTCTGATTATCATTTTTAATAATAAATAACTAATTACCATCCCTATAGAATCACATTAAAGTAGAAAATACTGATTAGTATTAATCAGAAGGATAAAATATTGATTTAAGATAGACTGGAGTCTACTAAAACAGTGTAGAAGTCAAATCATTTTTCACTATCCATCAAATTATTTTTATATTCATAGTAGTGGTCCATGCTCTCTTTCTACAATTCCTTTCCCTATTTACTTTCTCCTAGGTAAAAGATCTTACTGTCTAATTTCTTAAGAAAATTGAAGTCATCCATCATGAATGCCTTCTTCTCTTATTTTATAAAACTTAAAGGTTCAGACTCCTCTTTTCTTCTTCTCATTTCATATCAATTCCTCAACAGCTATTTTTCATGATCTTCTTATGTGGTCAATAGCATATTTTAGTCCCTCATCACTTTTCCCTGAACTACTACAGTAGTCTCCTAATTGAAATGACTGCTTCAAGTCTCCAACTCTTCTTCAATTAATCATACATATAGTTCCCAATATTATATTGTGATAGTTATAAATTATAGTACAACCCATCTTGTTCATCTAGGTTCTAAGGATTATCTATTGCCTCAGGTTTAAATACAATCTCTTCTAACATTTAAAGAATGAAATTCTTCCTAACATTGTAGTCTCATTTAATTTATAAAATGGGTTCTACAGTACAGCCAAATCAGTCTTCTTGTTTTTCCTTATATAACCTTGCCTATCTCATCTTTGAGTGGTCACATGTGCTAGACTAGAAAACACTTGGTCTTCACCACTATATCTAGTAATCACTAGATTCCTTTAAAGCTCAATTGAAGATGCTTTCCTGTATATGACCTGTATTGATTCTTACTTTTAAAAGGATGCTCCTTGCCCTCACTGTTATTTAATCATGTTTGCCTCTTCATGATCCTACCTGGGAATTTTTTGACAAAGTTACTGAAATGGCTTCCCATTTCCTTCTCCAGTTCATTTTATGAGATAAATTACTTGCCCAGGTTAAAGAGCTAGTTAATGTCTAAGGCCAGATTTGAACTCATATATTCCTTATTCCAGCCCTGACACTCTATCCACATTATTACCTATGGATGATGTAGTGTTCAGGGAAGTCTAGTATTTCTACTCTGGGAGCTTGCTGAGACTTTTCAGTTCTCACCTATGGCTCCAAGAAGGTATAACATGTGCAGTGGTCACAGAATTGTAAATAATCCCCAAAAGCAGGCTATATCAGGTTGAGGATATGTGACAGACTTCATACTCATTGGTGATTTCAGGGTTGTATATCACAGGTAAATGAAACAATCTATTGGCATAAATGGCAGATAAGAACAACTCTTAAGGAGGAGGAATCAAGCTTTTTATGGCATTTACAGCTTAGATAGACAATGAAGAAACCAAAGTGATCATTATCAATTTTCTTGTTTTTTGTCTTGCCACTTATAAATGTAAGTGTGTGTATATACATATATTTATGTATGTATATATGTGCACACACATTCACATATATCTATATCTCTCTGGATATATCTTTATGTGTATAAACTTATATGTGTGCATATTGTCTTCACCAAAAGAATGTAACTCCTTGAAGTTTAGACCAGTTTTCATTTTTCTCTTTATATATGGTTTTATATGGTTTATATACTCTGGTCTCTTTTCTTAGATTGACTTGTATTTATTTATATTTCTATATGTTCTATCTCAAAATGTAATACAAACTTCTTAGGAACAGAGATTCTGTTTTAATTAATTAATTTGGTATTTTCCACCATAACATTTTGCACAGATACTAAGTGTTCTTTTTTTTAAAATAGGATTTAAATAAGGAGGATTTAAATAAGATATTTTATATTGTTAACTTGAAAAATTGTGATTTAAATAATTAGAAAAATTATACACAGATATCTTATTGCTGGTAAAATGACTTGACTATTCTAAATTTCAGGTTGGGACTATTTCAGTGTCAATCAGAAAAAAAAATTTTTTTCCAAAGTAGTAATAATAATGGTCTTTAATTGAGGTAGATCAATCTGGCAACCTGCACAGAACCTTGGTCTTGGGTAATCCACTGAACTACAGAATGGAATGTCATATAAATTTTGGAGAAGTGGGGTGGTGGTATGTATTGTCACTCACTTGAGACCTATACTAGCCATAATTTAAAATGCTTATAAGGGTCCTAACTAGGGCTATGATGGCAAACCTATAACACATGGGCCAAAGATAACATACAGAGACCTCTCTATGAACATGGGTAGTGTACCCAACAGAGTTAGTTACTAGTAAGGCAGAGGGACTCCTGTGGAACTGATCCCTTTCCCCCTCTCCATCTTGAATTCCTGCCTCTCTGTGCTTACTTCCTCCCCTAAGGCCTAATGTCACTCCCCTCCCTTTCTTCCTCACCTGTTTGGGATAAGGTCGCATTAGGGGTGAAGATTTAGAGGGGCACTTGGTCTTTGGGGGAATGGGGCACAACACATAGTCTGGGGGGAATGGGTACAGCATATAGTCTCTAAAAGGTTCTAAATGATTTGCCATCACTGGGCTAGGATATCTTGGAGTAGCCTAAATACAAAACTAGGAAAAGTGAAAGGATACTTAAGACCTAATTATATGCTAGGATTTGATGTGCTTCTCCTAATGATTTTTCTTTCTTACAAAAGAGGATTCAATCTGGAGGCATGGGTGGGAAATGAATGATAGAAAGATAAAAGTCATTAATAATACATTTTTAAAAATAAGTAGACAAGGCAGGATCAGAGAGCACAATCAAAGGAGGTAAGCGGTATTATGAGGGATAAGCTGGTATTTCAGAAAAGGCTTCATGAAAGAAATTCTTCATGAGATTCTGAAAAAAAGCATTCAGATTTTTATAAGCAGCACAATATTATTGAGGGAGGGGCATGAGGAAAGTCCAATGTCTTATCTTTATCATGAATTCCTGATGGACTGATACTGTGATGTTATAACTTCCCAGTTTTCAATAAATATTTTGTGTTTAAGAAAGCATGAATGAAAACTCAAATAAGTGAGTTCTAAGATCACTAATAGATAAATCAGAAATGCATTTTGTGAATTTTAGATTTACGCCACCCTGCTTAGTCTTTAGAATTTTAGCAACTAGGAATGAATACACCCCCACTTAAGAATTAAGTGTGGGGGATGGTGGTCTGTCACTCACGTGTGTTAGCAAATGACAAATCAGAAATAACTGACTGAACCCCTGGGCTTTCCTAAATCAAATTTTAGCCACCATTGGTACTTGTGAGACATGGGAAGTGATGTAAAGAACTGCCTTTATATTTAGCATCACTTCCTGTGAAAGGGAGTTTGACAGCTTTTTGAGGTGACTCTTGACTTGGAGGGCTGGAGCATGGAGACCTGATAGTGCTTCCCTTAGGAGACCATGTGGTGAGTTTTAAGACTGAATCCTCTTTCCCTGGCTTTCTGAAGGCACCAACCTCCAAGGAGGCCCCTCATCTTGGAGGAAGACTCATGGCTGGAAGTTGATATAGATTTAATCTTCTGGGAAGACCCCTTGGTTGAGGCCTCTGAACTCCCCCTGGCTCAGGCCAGACTGGAGTATATCTTCTACCCTTTCCCCTCTTTCTCCCTTATTCTTACTTTCTTCTTTCTATTGTAAATAAATACCATAAAATTCTATTCAGACTTAAGCATCTCATTGGAATTTAGAATTTAAATCCCTGGGGACTATTAAATAATATATTCAGTTTCAACCCTAAAATTTACCCTTAACAATTTGTCAATGTGACTGAATAAATAATTAGGTAAATAAGGAAAGTATAATTGTCATGATGACTGCATAAAATTCACTGGACTAATTAAGTCATAACCAATATCAAATGAAAGAGGTGGAGTATCATGGTAGGAATCAGGACCTTGGTAAATAGTAGTGAATTCTGTTGAAGCTAGAAATCTGGGATGAAGAAAGGAAGAAACCTAACCTCAGAAAACACTTATTCACACAAAAATGCCCTCTATAATTTGGGGGTTTCATAAAGTAGGAAAAGGTATGCTTTTCTCTAGTGACTTCCAGTTTGGGAATAAGCATTCAAAGTGAATTAGGAACAATTTCTTTTTGCTGTCATAACCTCCCTCTTTTCAACAACTTAAAAGTCATTCAATCTTGAAAGAGTTTTGGTCATTCACATTAATAATATCTCAGAAATAAAACATAAATGTGTAATAGCAAATTGAAACCCAAGATAAATGAGTAGTAAGAAAGTACCTATCTGTTCTTTTTTATAACCTTTATATGATGCAAATTCATAAATATACAATCTACATTTTTAATCCATGTTAACAAGTGACTTCTATTCTTTACAAAATATTAGAATACATTGAAACTATTTGGTGAACCTATGCTTGTGTGCTGGAGGGGACTTCTTCCTTTTCCCTCTCCACGGGAGCCTGAGGACATTTCTCACATGACCCATTCCTCTGCCCAGCAGACCAATAGAAGTGTGTCCTCTCTCCCCTATCTGGACTAAGGTTGTGGGCTCACATGTGGCATGAGATTGCAATTTGGGCACTCAGTCTCCAAAAGGTTTTTCCATCATTACACTGAACCCATCATCTACCATATTAAAAAAAAGAAAAAAAAACCTAACAAACATCATTAAAAATCCATATGGTTTCATCAAGAATATCACTAATTTTATTACCTCTTTTGTTGTTTTAATTCTCTCTTTTTGTGTGAGCTGTTTTGAATGCTTTTTTTTCAATAGATGTGCCTATGTAATATGATATAGTAATATGTATGTATTCTTAAATGGTAAATAAATGTGGCCCTCCTAATACAATAGGTAACCAATGAAAAATATTATAAAAATTTTATCAGTAATCCTAAAGTAAGCTGCCAATCAAATTGCATATTAAATAATTTAGAAACACCCATAGCTAAAAGTGTAAAAATCTACCCTGGGCTTCATCCATCAGCCTCCTCCTACTATAGCTGGTTCCTACTGTTTCCTACTTGAGGCTTCAGTAAGTCTATATTGGTTGAAGGGAAGTGCTAATTGGCTGCAGAGACTGTTGGAGACTTAACAAGTTGACCATGATAGGACCTCTGGCTGGACAGAGTAAAACATGGTTGAATCTGACATGAAAAGAAGTTTATTGGAACTCTAAGAAGACAGGTAGATGGTTTATTCTGAGAGGGCATTATTCTCAGGCTTTGATTAATAAAATTTGATTTCATGTATTTCAAAGTTTAAGTATACTTTGTTTTTAAATGATGTTTGTGAAAATTAAATAGCTATAGTGCCTCTGACCCAATCCAATTCCAGAAGGGCTCATCATGGGAATCCCAAAATTAAATCTGATGGCCTGACAACCTGATGGAGGCCAGGAGGAACCAAATTTGAAGGCCATTGGCCAATGAAAGAATGAGGGGGCAGAGTATAGTTTTGAAAAGCCAGAATGGAGCTTAGTCCTTCTCTTGTTCTCTTGGCTCCCAACCTTCTCTCTGGTCTGACTCTTTCTCTGAGCCATCCTGGTGGCTCTTATCTTGCTTGCAATTTCTGGTGAGCAGTAGTGGTGAGGAAATGAGGTGATCAGTTTTGCTTTTAACTTAGAAAGGCCAAAAACCTTATTTCATGCTTCTAACTCTTTTCTAATAAATGCTTATAAATTTAGTATAAAGACCCCTAGATTAATTTTTATTCATAACATACCTGACCCTACTTTACAGGGAGAAGGATGTGCAGAAATAAAGGTCTGTGATGTAAGTGGGGTAGGCAAACATATAAGCTTCATCTACCCCTAAAGATCTAGGTGACTAGCCCCCAGGTCATAAATCTGTCATATTTCTACATCCCAACAGTGAAACCTGAATCTGTCTTTTTGATTCCAAGGCCAATTACCTCTGAGAAGAAATGTAGTATCCAGGACATCTCCAAGAGATTCATGATCAAAAAGGCAATCCACTTCCACAGATGGATTCTGAATATAGATTGAGGTATACCTTTCTTCACTTAATTTCCTCCATGAATTTTTCTCTATTGTAAGGAATATAACTTCTTTCATAATATGATGGACATGGATATTATACAAAAACCATGTAAAACCTAGAAAATATTACCTACTCTCTTGGAAAAGGTGAAGAGGTAGGAGGGAAGAAGTGAACATGGATCACAAAAGGTCAGAAAATGATTATTAAAAATTATATCAATATGTAATCTGGAAAAAATTAAAAAATAAGAAGTGCAATAGAGAAAATATAAAATCTTACAAAAGGGTTAAAAAATAAATCTCACTAATATAATGTGGGGATGGAAAGTTGGTTTAAAAATACTATAATAGGGTCTAGCTAGGTAGCTTGGTGGATTGAGAGCCAGGCCTAGAGATGGAAGGTCCTAGGTTCAAATCTGCCCTCAGCTACTTCCTAGCTTTGTAACCCTGTGCAAGTCACTTAACCCCCATTGCCTAGCCCTTGCTTCTCTTCTGCATAGGGTTTAAAAAAATAAAAATACTACAACAACTTTTATTAGATTGATTTTCAAATTATGTCAGTCTAAAACTCACTTACCTTCATGCATTTTAAAATATTTAAAACTTGGTGAAATGGATAGAGCACTAGGAATGGGGTAGGAAGGCCTGAGTTCAAATCCATGCTTAGGTTATTATGTGGCCCTGGGCAAATCATTTAACCCTGTTGGACTCAGTTTCCTCGTCTGTAAAATGAGCTAAAGAAGGAAATGGCAAAGCACTCCATTATCTTTGCCAAGAAAGGTCCAAATAGGGTCGTTAAGAGGTGAATGTCACTAAAATAACTGAACAACTAAAGGACGGCAACAACAACAACAATGATTTCAGATAGGTTATAGAGACTTTTCTTTTCATAGGGTTCTATATGGACCTTTCCAAACCTCTAAACATCTACTTTTCTTGAAAATTCAAGATAGTTCCTAGCCAAAAACAGGTGAAAATTCAGGAATGGCTGTTAATTCCATAATATTCCTTTTATTGTTTTAATTTAATTTGCAATATCATTTTTTTTCAAGTAAAATATCACCCACATGTCTATTCATCCTACATTTGTCTCCAGTTTTTGGTTGTCTTTCAGATAACCTTTAGTCTTCTTCCACCTGCATAATCCTTTTCTGAATTTCACCTTCTTTTGGTGGTGGGGGAGGTGGGTGCTATCACTGTTGCTTACCTGAACTTTCATTCTACCTCTTTCAGTGTGGGTGGAGGTTAAGCCATTGAAAAGAAGGATTAGATGAAAGTCATTGGCTTCTAAGACAACCCTTTGATGACTTGGAGTCATTATAATTAGATATTGGTGAGTTCTCAGCAATTCTGTTCCAACTCTACACTCATTAGTTTAAAATCTATCAACCTCCCTTACAACCTCAGGCTGTGTCTGATTCACTGAAGCTTGCCCACAGTTTTCAAGTTGACTTCTAACACAGAATCTATCTATAGATTTATATTAAATGCTTTGCTCCTTAAGAATACCTCTCATCAAAATATTTGACATGGATTAGTTAATTGTCACTCCCATAGGAATGATTCAGTATCTTAATTTCCATCTTAGACATGAAGGAACAGAAGTGCAGAAAGGTTTGTACATCTCACCACGGACAACACACCAAATCAGAGATATAATTATTTTCTCTCTTCTCAGGTCATTTAGCCAATAACCAGTTCAGTGCTGGGCCAGTTTCAGATGCCTTTCATCTTTTCTTTCTTCTTTTAAAATATCCTATTCTTTTGGAAACAATGTGTATACCTATTGACAAATAAAGTTTTGCATCCTGGCACTTAACCAGATTCTCTGATAATAAAGACTTCATGTTTAGAAAAAAAAAAACTCATATATGATCACTTACGGTCTCTCTAGCCAGGCATCATACTAATTTACTCTGAATTCATCACCTTTGTCACCAAGTGGGCATGATATTGATTTTGAGAGCAATTGTTATTCACATACAATATTTAACAATCCAACACTTGGATATCCCCATGACCCTGTTGGAAGTCCCTGTTTCTGAGCATGGCTTTAGATCACAGTACAAACTACTTCACTCTGTTATAGCCATTTGTCTAGCATTTCCCAGGGAATTAAATGAAAGCATGGAAGTTCTATACTGAGGATTCAGATCATTCATTTAGAGAAAAACAAATAACCAAAAAAGTGAGTTTTTGAGTTCCCAAATAAGCTTCCATCTAGCAGAAAATGTTAAGGTGACTCACATATATCCTTCCTCACAATTCCATTTCTCAGGCACAGTAGGTGAAAAAACATGGCTGAAGGTTAAAGTGCTTTTATTTAACAACCTTTAAATGTTTATTTTAGCAAAGCATTTTGTAAAAAGCCAACTTTGTTTACTCTTGCTTCTGGCAATACTTTGAGAAGCTTTGTTTTATGAGGCCCACTACCAATTCACATGTTTCTATAATTGAACTTCAAACCATTATTCCTAATAAAATCAGTATAAATAATTATTAGCACTCAAAGCAGTAATTGCTATGAATCTCACTTGCATAATAAGTCTAATTGACCAATGTGAAGAGGTCAAATAGTATAATAAGGAGGTAAAGGAGTAGAAAATTATAATATAAAAAGAGAGAGAACAATGGATGAATGGACACAGTTGCAAATTAGAGACTGCAGAGACTATCACAGTGAAAGAATGAAGAATATTGCATCCTGAAGATGAAAATGGGGAAAGATTCAATGGGCATTTTACAGGTGGCAAAGGCTATTGGGCTGATGTGAAGTTCTCTAATGAAAAATATGCTGAATTTTTATCATCCAGTTAATACAGGATTCTATTTTGTTGGATAGGGTTTATGTTAAACAAACCATTAAGTTATTTATTTATTGTTTGTTTGTTTTTTTAAGGAAGAACATATTCATACTTTAAGAAACTGAAAGCGTCTAAAAAAAAGAAAGGTTTAGCTCTTAGAAAACCCAGGAGGGGTGAGGCAGAGATATAAGAAGCAAAAGAGTTAGAGGAAAAGTAATTTTATCCGGTAGTCAGTACTAAATTAGGTCTATGTGCATGTACCCCAAATGAGAGATACCTTATGTAAATGAATGTTATATATAAGATAGTGCATAATGATTAGCTATTTTGAGAAAGGGTGAAGAGAATTATGGGATTTCTGGTCTCATTTATGCCTCTAAAATAAGGTTCTCAGAACTGAATAACTATTTTTGCATAGTTCACAGGCATTTTTGGTTACCATATCATACTGTTGATTCATATTAAGCTTTTTGCCCACGAAAAACTCCAGATTATTTTGAAGTGAATTATTGTCTTGACAGTTATTATTCCTACATCTTATATAGCTTGAATTTCTGATAGAAATGATCATATTGAATTTCATGGAACATAGTCCAGTACCATGAAAATGACTATAATTCTTGGATTTATTCAAGGAACACAAGATGGTTCAAAATAAAGGAAACTATAACTATAATAATATATAATATTAAAAATAAGCCTTTTATAGAATATAGCACACATTTTTATTAAAATAGTAAAATGTATAGTCATGAAATTATCTAAATACAATAAAAATATTCACCTTAAATAAGAGCTAATAAATGTATTTTTACATTCATTTTTTCATGTTATTTAAAACCTGTCCCTCCATTGTGTACTTGACATTTGACCATGACTAAGAATGTACCTAAATATTCTGTCCCAATGATTTTCATCCTTTTGGTGATGAAGGTGATGAACTATATTACATTATCTGTCATGTAAGACCACTGAATTTTCCACTATTTTGAATTCCTTTTTCCTTTTTAGACTTTTAAATTTTCCTTGGTATAATCATTATATAGTAGGATCTGTTTATTTCACTGTTTCAATTCATTCAGACCTTTGAAGACATCTCTGAGTTATTTATATTTATAAGTTCTTATGACATAATAATGTTCTAATACAATTATATGTAACTAGTAGGCAGCTAAGTAACACAGTGGATAGAATATAAGCTTCCAATCAGAAAGATCAGAATTTGATTACTGCATTAGTCATGTACTAGGAGGTATATAATCCCGTGTTCCCTCAGCTTCAATAACACTATCCAAAACTTAGAATAACAATAATATCTACTTCACAAAGTTAAAAAGGATTAAAGCCCCCCATAATTTAGTAAATCTTAAAAAATCCCAAAATTTTGTAAACCTTAAAGAACTACATAAATCTTAGCAACAGTTACAGGAAGAAGAAAAGAAACAATAGCAGTAATTATTGTTCTTATTCTTATTATGGCATAATGACTTTTTAAGCTATTTCTCAATAAATGGACACAATCAATTTTTATTTAATTATTTATTATAAATACTTCTACTGTATATGTACATACAGGAATATATAAATGTATATTAAAAAATTAAATATATTTACATACCAAAAATTCATATTTTGACTTCCTTAGGGATTATGCCCAGTGGTGGAATTGCTACATCAAAATTATAACAGTTTAATCATTCTTCTTACAAATTTCAAAAGAAAAAAGAGAATATATTACATTATATTAATAGTACTTCAATATGACTGTGTTGCCACAGTAACTTCAGAATTAACTTATCCTCTTTCCCCTTCCATATCTTTTTCTCATTTTCATGGAGTAAGATAAAACCTTATTTATTTTAATAACATGCCTCTAGCTCTCAGTTATTTGAAGCATATTTACATTTGAATATTTATACTTTTTAAATCTATCAAAAGCTGTTTACATCTTTTGACCATCTATCTTTATATGAATGGATCTTTTGATTTTACTTTTTAAATCATTGGAATTTTATCAGTGACCTTTGCTACAAGTAAATTTGCAACTTTATCATTTTTCAACTATTTCTCCTTTCAATGAAAAAAGCAACATTTTAGGTAATTCTCATTTTCTATTATATCTTTTTATGATTTCTTATATCTTTTATGCTTCTGGTTCTACTTATTTCACTTTGCATCAGTTCATTCAAGTCTTCCCTTGTTTATGTGAAATGAATCTTTTGATCAATTTTTGGCATTCCATAATATTTTTATATCATAATATGTTTGAATTTTCCCAAATAAATGAGTATTCCTCTTGACTTTTAGTTATTTTTATTATCAAAAAAATCTGCTAAAATATTTATATCTATATTCTCTTCCTATCCCTTTCATATCTTTGGAAGTGTGAAGGATTAAATTTTGGGAGGCAGCAGTTTGATCAAATGCCAGTGTATAGTTTATTAAATGCAAAGCACTTAGTTTTTTATTAGGAAATATGGATAGGAAATAGGAAGGAGGAAAGTGAAAGTAATCTTATAATAATTTGTAACTATTACCCCAGATCCCAATTCTAACTGAAATTTTCTAGAAAACCCTACATCTATCTGCCTCAGAGGACAGCATCTTCTGCTAAACCAAAGTCCTTGCCTACTGTCCTATTCTTTCTATCTAATAATTTACCCACTATCTATCTAATCTTTCTACACAAGATAATCAATAAGGCTGATAAGACCTTAAATCCTTTACTTAGTCTCCCACTGCCAGTCACAGAGAGAGCAAGACACACACTCCTCTCCCCAGGAGACCCAGAGACAAAAAGCCCTTTCCAACAGTCTTCAACTTATAAAAACCACACTCAGCCACACACTTCTAACTGTCCAACTACCAAGTGGCACAGCAGGAGATTTCCAACTCCATCCCCTCACCAGCATAGCAGGAGGTCTCCTACTGAAAAAACATATTACTCCCTTTCCTCTTAAATATAAAAAGTAGAAATTAATAAAAAAAAAACTCTCTTACCAAAAGTACATATTGAGCAGTGTAATTACAGAATCAAAGGGTAAGAACACTTTAGTGAGGATAATTCCAAATCAGCTTCCAGAGTGGTTTAATTTTTCACAAAACTCTAAGAGATATTACTTTGGTAGCTAGATTTTCATGACACTGAATAAGTAGATTAATTTAGGTATATTAAATTTTATTAAAATCTCATAAGTAACTAATATTTTTCTGATTATTTTTATCTCTAGGTACACAGAGAATAGGTTGTAATTATAGACAAATGATTCCTATGTCTATGTTGGCAAGTTAATTCTCAACTTTTTACACATTTTGTATTATTTTAAATTTAATTTTATATTTCTACATCTTCAAGCTATGTTTTTGGTAATATAAAATTTTAATGATTCCAGTAAAATAATTTCATATCTTGCTCTTTTCTTTAGTTTCTAATTATTTTAAGAAGAAACATTTATTTGATTTTCTAAGTAAATGCTATGTATAAAAAGTGATAACTTAGTTTCTTTTAAACCATGTTTATAATACATTTATTTTTTCTTGCCTTTTTTCTGTATCTAGAACTTAAAATATTATATCAAATAGATATAATGATGATGGGCATCATTTATCCCTTTGCTGACAAGTGAGGAGAGAGCCCCATTCCTTCAAGTTTACTGCCTTATTTCCCATACTGGGAAAAGGAAGTATTACTACTCCTTCTGCTCTAAGCTCTTGCCCTCTTCTCTTAACTGTCCAAGACTCTGAAAAGACTACTCTTATGTTGTAATATTATAAACTTTGGAAATCTATAATTAAGTTTTTCACTTAATGATAAAGATGCTCCCAATTGATCACATCCCACTGAATCTGAATGCCTTCAGATCATCATTTATAATCAATTCCCAATCTTTCACTAACTTTTTCTTTATTTCTATTCCTCTGAAACTACCCACTTTCAAAATCATATCCAAATGCCTTCTTCTCTACCCTATGAAACAACTGGTCCATGGGCAAAAAGCAAATTAGATACAAAACTCATAAATTTTCTTTCACCTTAAATATTTTCCTTTCTCACACCTTCTATATTCATATTCTCATTGCCAATGATATACACTTTTATTCCTCTCAGTTTACTGGTAAAGTTGGGATAGTTGGATTATCTCCTGCTGCTACTCATTGCTACTCCTGGATTCATCTTCTATTACCATCATTCTATAAACTCTCACATATATACATATTCATGCAATACATATCACTCTCAATTAAAATGCTGGTAGCTATTGTCTACAGACTTCCAGGACTCTCCCCTTTCTTCCTCAATGCATTCAGTACCTGACTCACAAACTTTTTCTTGTCTCCATCTCCTGACCTACCCTTGATATTGCTTCAACTAAAAGAAACTCATAAATGTCCCATCTCCACATTCATGAAATCTGAAATTTCTTATCTGATAAGAACCTGTTGACTGTGACCTCCAATCCCTCCACCCTTCAGTTCTCTTCTAAGCCATAACACTTCCACTGGCCATATTTTCCTTCTTTTCCTATTTTGAGTAGTAAACCAGTTCAACTCTTCAATATCTTCTCTTCAATTCCTCTCTTACCATCCCATTCTTTTGGACCTAACAAACTTTAGCCTTGGCTCACTTGCATCATCCATTTCCTTCACTGCTCCATGGGTCCTGCTGAACAAAGGTAGAGAAAACTATAACGTAACTTTTCCATCTGGGTCCACCAAAAATTTGTGTTATATTTCATCAACTACTTCCTAACTACTGTTAAATAATCTGCGTATATATCCCTAATTAACTCATTTTCCCACTAAAAACTAGAGAAGTCATCTGAGAACATTTTCTCTACAGAAAAATTTAAAAACCATCAGACACATATGAAATAATGTTCTAAATCAATAAAAATAAAACCAAAAGAAACCAAAAGAAAAAAAAACCCTGAGCCAGCAGGTTTTTCTCAAAGCCAGCAAAGTGAAAAATATTACCCAGGAATCTTATTATTAATCATAAACCCCAAGGAGGTCATTAAAAAGGGGAAAAATTCACCTTGTTCACCAAAATATTGATATCTACCCTGTTTTTCCCCCATAGCAAAAAAAACAGTAAATAAATTAGATGCACATCATTGGGGAATGAATAAAGAAAATGTGGTACATAAATATAATAGAATATTATTGTACTTTATAAAATGAGGAATCTCATAAATGTAGAGAAACAGAAAGATTTACTTGAATTGATACAGAATAAATTAAGATGAGTCAAGAAAATAAGATATACAAATAATCACCAGTGAATACTGATAATTTCAAAGACTAAACATGGTCCTCAAAAATATGACAAAATACCTTGATCCACTCCTTTTCCAAATGAGAGGCCCCTTGGTATTTAACATTCCATATCTTTTCAGAATTCTTGATGCATTGATCAGTTTTGTTAGTTTTTTCTCTATAATTCTTTTTTTTTCCCAGAACCAAAAAAAGACAGAGACAGATCATGTTTTCTTTCTATAGTGATAAGTTAATTATCAGGCAAACAAGGCTAGGATTCTTTCTGTACCACAAAACTATTGTCTTGCTAATAATTGAGACAGAACAATTCTATGGAATGGTTTCCTTTGGAGAAGAAATAGCCTAAATAGGACCAGTTGACCCTGGAACTTGAGCCTGGAGGAGCTCCCTCAGACAGCTTCCTTGAAACAGTCATGTGGTGAGTGATAAGACTGACTCCTCTTTCCCTTGGGTTTCTGGGGAAGCCCCCTTGGCCAAGGCCTTTGAACCCCTGCCTGGCTCAGCCAGAGCTAGAGCAGTTTAAATTAACTTTTTTTCCTCTTTCTCTCTCTCATTCTTAATTTCTTCCTACTATTGTAAATAAATCACCATAAAATTCCATTCCAACTTGAATGCTTCATTGGGATTTAGAAATTAAAGTCCTGGCGACCAACTAAATTCATATTCAGGCTCAACCCTAAATTTAACCTTTATAGTAAATTTGACTTAGTTCCTTATATATTTTGTGAAATTAAACCTTTTTCAGAGAGTTTAGTTATAAAATTTTTCCCCAGTTTAAAGCTTTTTTTCTAATTTTGTTTGCATTGGTTTTCTTTGTACAAAACTTTTTAATTTAATGTAATTATAATCATTCACTTTACATTTTGTAATGTTCTCTATCTCTTACTTGGTCTTAAATTCCTTACTTTCCCACACATCTGAAAAGTATACTCTTCTATGTTCTCTTAATTTATTTCTGATTTCATTCTTTATATTTGTTATTTACCCTTTTTAAATTTATCTTGGTATAGGGTGTGAGGTATTGATCTAAACCTGATTTTTCCCATACAGTTTTCCACTTTTCCTTGCAGTTTTAGTTAATTAATGAGTTTTTGTCCCCAAATCTTGGATCTTTGGGTTTATCAAACACTAGTTTTCTGATGTCATTTACCACTAGTCTATTGATTCCATTGATCAACACTTCTGTCTCTTAGCTATGTTAAGGGTAAATTTTTAGGGTTAAGACTGAATATAATGTTAATTGGTTGCCAGGGATTTAAATTCTAAATCCTAATGAAATACTCAAGTCAGAATGGAATTTATTGTGGTTTATTTACAATAGAAGGAAGAAATTAAGAATGAGAGAGAGAGAGAGGGAAAAGGGAATTGAATTGCTCTGGTCTGGACTGAATCCAGGTAGGAGTTCAGAGGCCAAGGGGCCTCTCCAGAAGCCAAGGGAAAAGGGAGCCAACCTTATCACTCACCACATGACTGTCTAAAAGGAAAGCAGTCTGAGGTCTCATGCTGAGCTCCTGCAGGGTTGAGTTCCAAGGCCAAATTCACCAAGGGTCCCTCTCACAGGAAGTGATGCAAAATATAAAGGCAGTTCTTTACATCACTTTCTGTGTCTCATATGTACCAATGGTGGCTTAAGCTTGGTTTAGGACAGCCCAGGGGTTCAGTCAGTTGTTTCTGTTTTGTCACTTGCTAGCACATGCTGGTGATAGACCTTACCCCCCCCCCCTTAATCCTTAAGTAGGGGTATATACATTCCTGGTTGCTAGAATTCTAAAGACTAAGAAGGGTGGAGTAAATCTCATTCACAGCTAGTACCATATTGTTTTGATGACTGCTATTTTATATTACAGTTTAAGATTTGGTACTTCTAGGCACCAATCATTCACATTTTTTCCCATTATTTCCCTTGATATTTTTGATCTTTTGTTCTTCCAAATGAACATTGTTATAGTTTTCTCTAATTCTATAAAAAAGTTTTTTGGTATTTTGATAAGTATGGCACTAAATAAGTAGATTAATTTGGGTAGGATTGTCTTTTTTATTTTTTTAGCTCATGCTACCCAGAAGCAATTAATGTTTTTTCTAATTATTTAAATCTAATTTTGTGTTAAAAGTGTTTTGTGGTTGTGTTCATGTAATTCCTGTGTTTGTCTTGGCAGATAGATTCCTAAATATTTTATATTGTCTAGAGTGATTTTAAATAGGGTTTCTCTTTCTAACTCGTGCTGCTGAGTTTTGTTGGAAATATATAAAAATGCTGATGATTTGTGTCTGTTTTTTTTTATACTCTGAAACTTTACTAAAGTTGTTAATTATTCCCACTAATCTTTAAGTATACCATCATATCATCTGCAAAAAGTGATAGTTAAGTTTCCTTGTTGCACTGTTTAATACTTTCAATTTTTTCTCCTCTAATTGCTACACCTAGAATTTCTATTACAATATTGAATAATAAATGTGATTATGACTATCCTTGCTTCACTCCTGATCCTATTGAAGACTTCTAACTTTTTCAAATTTCAGATGATATCTGCTGATGGTTTTATTGCTGTTTATTTTTTGGAGAATGGACCTTATTCCAACAATGTATTTTCTATTATTTTTAATAGGAATGGATGTATTTTTTCAAAGGCTTTTTCTGCATCTATTGATATAATCATGTGATTTCTGTGGGTTTGTTTATTGTGTGATATGGAAATAACTTTAAAAGACTGATATATATTAATTTAAGGTTGCCAAGGAATTCAGCTATGTAATTCCTAAATGAAAACTTAAGTCAGCAGTCAAACTTTTATGGAGTTTTTAATTACAAACAGGAGGAAGAAAGGTATGAGAAAGAGAGAGAGAGAGAGAGAGAGAGAGAGAGAGAGAGAGAGAGAGAGAGACAGAGACAGAGACAGAGACAGAGACAGAGACAGAGACAGAGACAGAGACAGAGACAGAGACAGAGAGAAAGGGGAGAGAAGGGAATAGGGCTTCAATACCTCCTCTGCTTAGGCTGGGCCAAAGGCCCAAGCCCTTAGATAGCTGAGGCAAAGAAAAGAGATGAGTCCCTATCACTCACATGACCAAAATGGAGAAACAGTCTCAGGGGCCTCCACCTCCAGCCTCCTCTCAGACCTCTCCAGGAGCTCTCCCTCCAGGACCTCTCTCCTCTCAGACTCCTCCAGAGCAAAACCTCTCAGAGCCAAACCTCCTCCTCTTAGTTCTCACATCTACCAATCACTGCCGATGTCTCCCCTGTGCCAATGGTGGCTCTAGCTTAACCCAGGACAGCCCAGAGGTCTGTTTCCTTTGAACATGTCTGTTGAAGGTCATATTTTCAAATAATTAAATCTTGATCTTTGCTGCAGCCCTTCCTAAATCCTGTTAGGCTGAGTAGGGTGGAGATTGTAAGTTCCAAGACCTGGTTCTGTCATTCCAAGTATCTCTATTGTATCAATTCTAAAATCAATCATGACTCAAAGAACTTCCTGTTCTATGCTTAAGCATAGGTCAAAGCCCTTTCCATTGTTTAGCAAAAGGTTTCTGTTCTAAAGTAGTCTTAAGTAGGGAGGAGAAGGATCCTCCCATGCCAAGGTGTTTCACATTCCAATAGAGTTCTTACTATTAGTAGGAAATTTTTCAAGTATGAAATTTCCCAATGGGGAAATTTCCAACATTCATAAGTCTAAGAAATTTTAAGGTTTATAATTGATATGGTTAATTATATAGATGGCTTTCCTAATATTGAACCATCCTTGCATTCCTGGAATAAATACTATCTGTTCATAGTAGTAATCTTTGTGAGAGCTTGCTCTAGTCTTTTTGCTAGTATTTTATTTAAGATTTTGATATCTATGTTCTTTAAGAAGATTGGTCTATAGTTTTCTTTCTCTGTTTTTGGTCTGCCTGGCTTTGGAATCTATGCCATATTTGTGTCATAAAAAGACTCCTTCTTTGCTTATTTTGTCAAATAATTTCTATAATAATGGGATTAGTTGTTCTTTAAATGTTTGATAGGATTCACTTGTGAATTCATCTGGCCCTGAGGATTTTTTCTTAGGGAGTTCCTTGATGGTTTATTCAATTTTTTTCTGAGATGGAATTAGTTTCAATGATTTTCATATATGTTAGTCTAATGGTATGTAGGTTAATCACCTCGTGTTCCATTCTTTCTTTAGCTAGAATGTAGCTCTACTATTTAATGGCCAATAGGTCAAGAATGGGGAAAGGAATGTAACAAGTTTTTTGGCTTTATATTTTAAATTTTCCAATAGTATTCAGGAAATCTTTTCACTGAGTACCATCTGAAAATTTAAAAGGAACTCTGTATATCAGCTAGTTTTCTAGCATCACACCTTAATTATTATCCCAGATTTCAGTTGATAAATAATTTTTCATCCTCTGAAATCTGAAAACTGACCACTTTTAATCCAGAACTGTGCCTGTACCAAGCTACAAAACACTGTGAATGCTGGGTAGCCATGCCAGTTAAAGCACCATTAGGTCTTCTAAAGACAGTGGACACAGGCTAAAACCCACCCATTCTTGGCAGCTGAATTTATAACCTATTCTCCTCTATGTATCATAAATCCAGCCTTACTTTTTGCAATGTATATTAAAACCTCAATATCTTCTATATATTGTATGTATTATTCCAGATATCTGGAAGGTTATCCCTCCTGAACACACTTAGAGTCTCTCTGACTTCCTTCAAAATTCAGTTAAATCTCTACTTTATTCATGAAGTCTTCTTCCTGTTAGCCTAAGTGTGACTGTCTCCCACACTAAAATGATCTTCTATATACATAGGCATTTATGTATGTATGTGTGTAAATGATGTATATATATATGTACATATATATATATATACACATATATATACACACACATATATATATACATAATATAATTTATTTTTAACAGACTTTTAAAAATGAGTTTCAACTACTCTTTCTCCCTCTAACCCCTCCATCTCTCACTGAGAAGAGAAGCAATATATAAATTATATATGAAAATAACACAAAACATTTCCATATTAGCTATACTGAAAAAAGCAAGAAAAATAAAGTAAGAAAAGTATACTTCAGTTAGCATTCAGAGTTCTTCAGTTCTCTCTCTGGTGGTATAATATATAATAATATGTATTATTGATAGTATGATCAGATAATTTCTTTAAAATAAGTCATTTGGAATTGTTTTGGATCATTTTTCTTGTTGCTCAGAGTAATTAAGTCTTTCAGATTTGATAATTACTACAATATGACTTTATCATGTTGAATGATCTGGTGGTTTTACTCACTTCATTTTATCTCAATTCATATAAATTTTCTCAATTTTTTTTTCTGAAACCATCCCCTTCATTATTTCCTTGAGGCCATAAACTCAAAATGGGGCAGGGGGCAAGATGGAGTGTCTTGGCTGCTACCAGGCTGCCCTCTCTGAACTTATTCTCGAACTGCCTCCTTGCTGTCTGTGTTCAACAACCTGAGCCATTGCCTGCCCAGAGATTCCAGAAACCACTGGAGACTCAGAATATTAGGTGAGGGAGAGGTCCTGGGACTTTCCTTCTTCCTTTCCCTTGAACCTGAGAGTTTAAGAATTCAGGCTTTTTTGGCATATCTATTAAGTTGAATGCAGCAGGAGGGTCCAGGTCTGTCCTGTTGTTAGATTTGGTTTTCTGTCCCCTCAAAGCACTTTGTTTTTGATTAATGTAGCAGGGTTTTCAGAGAGGTCTGGACTTTTTCTACATCTAAGTGACCATCTTGACTCCCCATTCAACATTTCTTATAACATAATAGTATTGCATCAGAATGATATACCACAGCCAAACTGGAGGTGGAGTCAAGATGGCGGCCTAGAAGGAGCAGAAGTTTAGACCTCTGAATACCCTTCCTTACTGATCACAAATTGAATACTCCTAGGGGACTGAAAATCAAACCTAACAACAAGACAGAGACAAGGAACCCTCCTGCTGGACTTAATTCAAAAGGTACCCCCCCCAAAAAAACTAGAATAAGAAAACACTTGGGTTAAGGAGAAGGCAGAAGGAAGGTCCCAGGACCCCTCCTCCCTGCCCACCTACAGCGCTGATACTCTAGCAGCAGCGAGAACTTCTGGGCAGGCAAAGATGCTAGTCTGGATGGTGTACCTTGCAGGCAGGGCTGTACCAAGCTCAGAATGTTGAACACAGATGGCAGGGAATGAGCTAGAGAGGGATCATATAGCTGGCAGCCTGTCCAGAGCTGTGGAGATTCTCCATATTTGCTCCAGCCTTGCTGGAAGTGTTGTCCTGTCCTCAGAGCAAAACCAGTCCAACAAAACTGAACTTAATCCCATTAAAAGTCTTCAGAACTCAGGGAAGTCCAGGCTCCACACTCCTGCCTCATTGACTGCTGGAATTTAATCTAATCAAAAGCCTCCAGAGGAGAGGGAAGCTCAAACCCACAACAACCTTCCACCAAAGACTGCACCAAGAGATCTTCTTTCAAAGCTCCAAGAGGGGAGACTAACAGAAGCCCCCAAAACCAAAAAAAATGAGAGGAGCAAGAGAACAAATATGGGGAACAAAGAAGGGGTGAATATGAGCAAACAAAAGAAAGAGAAGAAAGAAATTACAATAAATAGCTTTTATATAGCAAATGGAACAAAGGTGGAGGGATCAGCAAAAGATAAATCAGAAATCCCAGCAAATTAGGTACAGACTTTGGAAGAACTCAAAATGCAATTCAAAACACAATTAAGAGAGGCTGAAGACAACTTTAGCTGCAAGATAAGTCATCTGGAAACAGAAAAGAGTGTCTTGAAAACCAAAATTAATCAGTTGGAAAATGAGGTAAAGGAGATGAAAGATGAGGCAAAGGAGAAGAAAGATGAGGTAAAGAGAATGAAAGATGATCTCCATAGAAAAATCAGACCAGAAAGAGAAGGATGACCAAAAAGCCAGGGATGAAATCCAGTTTTTAAGAACAGAATACAAGTAGAATTAAGTGACCTCACAAGGCAGAAGGACACTATAAAACAAAACCAAAGAATGAAAAAATTGAGAAAAATATGAAGCATCTGATTCACAAAACAGAAGATTTAGAAAACTGTTAGAGGAGAAACAATTTAAGAATCATTGGTCTACCAGAAGACCATGACAAAAGAAAAAGCCTGGACACAATACTACAGGAAATTATTCAAGAAAACTGCCCCAATATTCTAGAACAAGAGGGAAAACTGGAGATTGAAAGAATCCACAGATCACCTCATGTACTTAATCCCCAACTGACAACACCCAGGAATATAATAGCCAAATTCAAGAACTATCAGACCAAAGAAAACATATTACAAGCTGCCAAGAAGAAGTCATTCAGATACCATGGAACCACAGTGAGGATAATGCAGGATATGGCTACATCCACACTGAAGGACCAAAAGATATGGAAAATGATATTCCAGAAAGCAAGGGAAATAGGCCTACAACGATGAATCAATTACACAGCAAACCAGACTATATTCTTACAGGGGAAGGTATGGTCATTAAACAAAACAGAAGAATTTCAAGAATTTTCAAAAAAGAAAAGACTAGACATGAACAGAAAACTTGACGTGCAAGCACAGAACTCAAGAGAATCATCAAAAGGTAATTAAAAAAGAGGGAGAGGGAAAAAAGAAAAACAAAACAAAACAAGCAAAAAATTTAAGAGACTCAATAAATTAAAATGATATGTATCCCTATAAGGAAAGAGGTCATTGGTAACTTAAAAACTATTGTTATCACCTGGGCAGCTGGAAGAATTACACTTAGAGGGAACAATGACAAACTGTATAGGATGAAAGGACAAGACATAAATAGATATATAGATATATGCAGGCATAAATACATATACATGTATATATATATACATATTTATATATATAACTAGAACTTAAAAAGAGAGATTAATACTAAAAAAATGGGAAAAGAAACAAATGGGGTTAAATTCAGAAATTTCAGAATTTCAGAAAGAATTTCTAAATTTCAGAAAGAAGCTCATGGAGGGAGTGGGGAGAACATCAATACACTGGAAGGGTAAAGAGGTTGGAAATAGGAAATACTTAACTCTTATGTGCTTTGAAATTGACCCAAAGAAGGTAGAACAATTGAATCCATTGGGGCAGAGAATATATTTTCACCGTATAGGGGAGTAGAAGGGTAATAAATGGACTGGTGTGGAGGGAAGAAGTACAAGGGAGGGAGGGGGTGTGGGGGTAAATTCAGAAAGGCTACAGGAAAAATAAGGGGGGAATAAGAAGAAAGTAGTGTAGAAAGGGAAGTAAATTAAGGTGGGAAATAGGGGGACTGATTATAAACAAACATTGGTGTAGAAGGAAATAGTGAAAGAAGAAAAGGCAGGACCAGGAGTAGAAATCAAAATGCTGGGAAATACACAGCTAGTAATCATAACTCTGAATGTGAATGGAATGAACTCACGCATAAAATGCAAGCAAATAGCACAGTGGATTAGAATCCCAAACCCTAACATATGCTGTCTACAAGAAACACACATGAGGAAGGTAGATAGGCATAGGGTAAAAGTAAGAGGATGGAGCCAAATCTATTGGGCATCAACTGATAAAAAGAAGGCAGGAGTCACAATCATCCTATCTGACAAAGCCAAAGTAAAAATAAATCTAGTTAAAAGAGATTGGGAAGGTAATTATATCCTGATAAAAGTCAGTATAGACAATGAGGAAATATCCATACTCAACATGTATGCACCAAATGGTATGTAGGATCCAAATTTCTAAAGTAGAAACGAGTGGAGCTCAAGGATGAAATAGATAGAAAAACTATACTAGTGGGAGACCTGAACCTTCCTCTCTCTGAACTAGATAAATCAAAACAAAAAATAAATGAGAAAGAGGTAAGAGAAGTGAATGAAATCTTTGAAAAAATAGAGTTAGTAAACGTCGAGTAATATAAATAGGGAGAAAAAGGAATATATCTTCTTTTCAGAAGCACATGGTACATTCACAAAAATTGACCATGTATTAGGGCATAAAAACACTGCAAAAAAGTGCAAAATAGCAGAAATGATGAATGCAACCTTCTCAGATCACAATGTAATGAAAATAATAATTGGTAATGGTACAAGGAGAGGTAAATTAAATATTAATTGGAAATTATACATTATGATTCTCCAAAACTGGTTAAAGAACAAATCATAGAAACAATTAATAACTTCATTGAAGAAATTGACAATGATGAGACATCCTTTCAAAACCTATGGGATGAAGCCAAAGCAGTACTCTGGGGGGAAATTTATATGCTTGAGTTCATATATTAACAAATTAATAAGAGCAGAGTTCTATGAATTGGGCTTGCAAGTTAAAAAAACTAGAAAGTGAACAAATTAAAAATCCTCAGATGAAGTCTAAATTAGAGATCCAAAAAAAAGGAGAAATTAATAAAATTGATGATCAAATAACTTAATAAATAAGACTAGATGCTGGTACTATGAAAAAACAAATAAAATAGATAAAGTACTGGTCAGTTTAATTAAAAAAAGAAAAGAAGAAAACCAAATTGACAGCATCCATGAGTAAAAGGGAGGCCTCACCTCTAATGAAGAGGAACTTAAGGCAATCATTAAAAACTACTATGCCCAATTATATGGCAACAAATATGGCAATCTAGGTGATATGGATAAATACTTACAAAAATATAAATTGCCTAGACTAATGGAGTAAGAAATAAATTACCTAACCAACCCCATATCACAAAAAAGATATTGAACAAGCCATCAAAGATCTCCTTAAGAAAAAATCCCCAGGTCCAGATGGATTCACAAAAGAATTCTATCAAACATTCAAAGAACAATGAATCCCAATATTATACAAGCTATTTGACAGAATAAGCAAAGAACGAGTTCTACCAAATTCATTTTATAACATAAATGTGGTACTGATCCCAAAGCCAGGCAGGTCAAAAACAGAGAAAGAAAATTATAGACCAATCTCCTTAATGAATATAGATGCGAAAATCTTAAATAGGATACTAGCAAAAAGAGTCCAACAAGTGATCACAAGGATTATCCACTATGACCAGGTAGGATTCATACCAGGAATGCAAGGATGGTTCAATATTAGGAAAACCATCCACATAATTGAGCATATTAACAAACAAACTGACAAAAATCACATGATTTTCTCAATAGATGCAGAAAAAGCCTTTGATAAAACACAACATAGATTCCTATTGAAAACACTAGAAAGGATAGGAATAGAAGGGTCTTTCCTAAAAATAACAAACAGTATATATCTAAAACCATCAGCAAACATCATCTGCAATGGGTATAAACCAGAAGCCTTCCCAATAAGATCAGGAGTGAAACAAGGATGCCTATTTTCAGCGCTATTATTTAACATGGTACTAGTAACACTAGCAGTAGCAATTAGAGAAGAAAAAGAAATTGAAGGTATTAGAATTGCCAATGAGGAGACCAAGCTATCACGTTTTGTGGATGATATGATGGTTTACTTAAAGAATCCTAGAGAATCAATGAAAAAGCTAGTCGAACTAATCAACAATTTTAGCAAAGTTGCAGGATACAAAATAAACACACATAAGTCATCAACATTTCTATATATCTCCAACTCATTTCAGCAGCAAGAATTAGAAAGCGAAATTCCATTTAAAATCACCCTAGACAAAATAACATACTTAGGAATCTATCTGCAGAGACAATCACAGGAACTATATGAACACAACTACAAAACACTCTCCACACAATTAAAACTAGATCTAAACAATTGGAAAAACACTGATTGCTCATGGGTGGGACGTGCTAACATAATAAAAATGACAATCCTACCAGAATGAATCTACTTGTTTAGTGTCATAGTGTGAAATTGAAATCACTTTTAAAGACTGATAGATATTAATTTAAGGTTGCCAAGCAATTCACTTATGAAATTCCTAAATGAAACACTCAAGTCAGAATGGAGTTTTATGGCAGTTTAATCACAACAGGAGTAAGAAAGAAGGAGAGAGAGAGAGAGAAGGAAAGAAGGGGACAAGGAAAGAGGTTAACTCAACCTTCTGGCAGAGCCAGAGAGAGTTTCAGGCCTTAGAAGGCCAAGGCAGAGAAGGGAACCAGTCCTTTGAGTCACATGACTGATCTGAAGGAAAGCTGCCTATGGTTCTCCTCCCTGCTTGAGCGCCTAGAATGAACTGGTGCCTAGCCCTGTCCCCAGGAAGTGAGAGAACTCCAGAGGCTTTTCTCTACCTCACTTCCTGTGCCTCACACATGCCAATGGTGGCTAAAGCTTGGCTTAGGACAGCCCAGGTGGGCAGTTAGTTATTTCAGATTTGCCATTGATTAGCACATGCCTGTGTACTGTGGGTGTGCACAATTTTGGGTGCTAGACCAAGGAAGATGGAGGAGATTTAAAAATCGCAATCCACCCTGATTATGATTGGGGGACTTGTCTCCCCAATTGTTCACTAAATATAAGCATCCTGCACCCCAAAAAATTCTAACTGCAAGTGTATACAAAATTTTACCCTCTAAGAGGAAAACTACAATAGTTGTAGATAAGGGGAAATAGAGGAGAGAGAGAGAGAGAGACAGCAAAACCAATGTTTTGCTTGGTGCATTTTCAAAAGCCAATTAGGGGGCAGTCACCTTTGGCATAAGAGTGTACATTCAAAATAAATGTTTAATCAACTGCACCCCAAGGTTCATTCTGGATCTTCCTGTAGTGAAAGGGTTTAGGTATCTTTCTGCTAACAGTTCATTCTCTGGATTAAGTTACTTAGCAAGCTTCTTCTCTGAATATCTAACTCAAAAAAAAATTTAAATCTTGGATTTTATGAAAATACAATCCCCCCTGAAGAAAGTGTTGTAAAAACACTCAGTCCAGCTGAGGATGCAAGGTTTAGTTATGGAAGTGTGTGAGTTAATTCAAAATAAAAACAAAAATTAAAATGAAAATAAAATAAACAAAAAACAAAAAAAAAACAAAAGTAAAAGGGAAAAAATTAAGGGAAAAAAATTTAAAACCTTTATATATATATATATATATATATATATATATATATATATATATGTGTGTGTGTGTGTGTGTGTGTGTGTGTGTGTGTGTGTGTGTATGTATGTATGTATGTATGTATGTATTCCTATTTATTTTAAAGAAGAATTTAAAATCAGTATCAAAATATGTATAAAAATTTTTGAGAAAGCAAGAACAAATTTCTCACAGGCCCCTGTATTAGGGTCCAGTTATGTAATTTCTAATCCCACAAGTCTGTAGGACAGAATGCAGTAAGTTTCACTTACCCATTTGCAGCCAAGGCTACAGGAAGTTGCCATTCTATTGGAGAGAAAAAAGGACCATATTTTTATTTTAATAGGGAAATATCATTCCCTGGTCTGATTTTACCTTCATTCTCAGGGATAGAGGGAGCCAGGATGATAGCCAACCTTTTGTACTTGTCTGTAAGTATTTTCACTAAGAGTGTGGATACATGGAAGACCTACATCTTAACATATGTCAAGCATCACAACCTCGAGTCTCACGCTTGGTTCAAGTCCTTAATATTGGCTTAGAAGTGCATTAATCCTACCTGGACTGATTTTTGATTCGTTTACCTGTGAGCTCTTTTGACATTATTTAGGTTATCTCTGTGCTCCTTTTTGATCCTGTTTCTTAGAATCAGACACAAACACTAATCACAGTCCCATAATCATTATCAATAAATGGCAGGTCCCCACAGTCTAAAGCTGTTTGGGTATGTATTAATAATATAGCAAATATATATATATATATATATATATATATATATATATATATATTTAAACTAATATTATTGTAGAATAAAAATTAATATTGATTGTATGTATCTAGAGTACATAGAAATGAGAAAAGGGAAAAATAAAATATTGTAAAAAGAAAAAAATAATTAAGTAAAGGAAAAAGAGAAAAGTGAAAAAAAATAATTTAAGGAATTCAATGTGTCAAAAAAAAAAAAAAAAACAGTTCCACTTGTCAATGGGTACTTATCTCCAGTGCATATATAGGATACAGTCAATCAGTCTCAATAGAAGATGCTCTCTTTACAGGTGAGCAATGAATCCAAAAGTCCTTTTCTCCAAACTTTATAGATATTGTAGTAGTCAACAATATTTGGAATGGTCCTTCCCAGGAAGATTGAGTTGCTCCCATGCTCTGGAAGTTCTTTATATATACGTTGTCTCCTGGGTTCAGGTTGTGAAGTGAGAAGTCTAGTGGTTCAGCTTGTACTGCAGCTCTGGATTCATGTAGTTCATGCAGTTTGTGCTGTAATTCCTGTATATAGGAAGCAATAGTAGTATCTCCCCCTAATAGAGATGTATATGCTGGGGAGAAAGGCTTAGCCTGTATAGGCGGATATCCAAAAAGCATCTCAAATGGTGACATGTGTAGGTCTCTTCTAGGCCTGCTTCTAAGATAAAATAGGGCCAGAGGAAGAATTTCAGGCCATTTTAAATGGGTCTCAGTGCATAATTTGCCAATCATAGTTTTATGTTCTTTATTCACTCTTTCAACTTGGCCTGAACTCTGGGGATGATAAGGAACATGGAATTTGGGAGTTATACCCAAGCAATAATATATCTGATTTAGAACAAAATCAGTAAAATGACTTCCCCTATCGGAATCAATACATGCTGGCAGACCAAAGTGAGGAATCATTTCTTTTAAAAGAACCCTAGCAACAAAAGCCACTATGGCTCAGGTTGCAGGAAATGCTTCTGGCCATATGGTCAGTTGGTCTACTATGACCAGATAAAATTTATATTGTGCAGCCTTTGGCATTGTTATAAAATCTATCTGCAGGTCCTCAAAAGGTATGTAAGCCAGAGGACATCCACCAAAGGCTTTTTCACAAAAGGCATGTTGGTTATATGCCTGGCAGGTAGATCAGGCTGAACACACTTTAGAGACTATGGTAATTATACCAGGGTCTATCTACACTCTCTAAACAAAGTCCACAATGCCCTGGGTACCAAAGTGGCCATTATTATGAGCAGATTGCCAAATTTGGTGATTGAAACTTCTAGGGAGTGGGGGTTTTCCTTCAGATGACACCCAAACTTCATTGATCTGTTTTGCTTTGAATTTTTGTTTTCATTCTCCCACTTCCTTTTCACTATAGGAAAGTGATAAATTTAAGTCATCAGTGTTTGTTAATGTTAAAAGTAATTCAGGCCTTTCTAAGGCTGCTAGGTTTGCAGCAGCATCTGCTCGGTCATTTCCCTTAGAGACAGGGTCAGTGCCACCTGTATGGGCAGAACAATGAACTACAGATAGGGCTTCAGGCAGTTGGAGAGCAGAAAGAACTTCATTAATAATTTCTCCATTAGCTATGGATTTTCCAGCTGAGGTTAAAAATCCTCTCTGGAGCCATAGCATCCCGACTGAGTGGCAAATGCCAAAAGCATATCTAGAATTCATATAAATTGTTGCCTTTTTACCCTTGGCAATTATATAGGCATGTTTTAGAGCTATGAGTTCTGCCCCTTGTTCATTTGGAAGAACAAAAGATCAAGGATATCCAGGGAAATCATGAAAAATATGCAAAGGAAGGAGGGCTTGCAGTCCTAGATCTCAAACTATACTATAAAGCAGTGGTTATCAAAGCAAATTGGTACTGGCTAAGAGAGAAAAGAGGATCAGTGGAATTGACTTGGCATAAATGACCTCAGCAAGACAGTCTATGTTCAACCCAAAGATCCCAGTTTTGGGGACCAAAACCCACTTTTGGATAAAAGCGGGGAAAATTGGAAGACAGAAAGGGAGAAATTAAGTTTGGATCAACATCTCACACCCTACAGCAAGATAAACTCAGAATGGGTGAATGACCTGCAAATAAAGAAGAAAGCCATAAGCAAATTAGGTGAACACAGAATAGTATACTTATCAGATCTTTGGGAAAGGAAAGACTTTAAAACCAAGCAAGAGCTAGAAAAAATCACAAAATATAAAATCAGTAATTTTGATTACATCAAATTAAAAAGTTTTTATATAAGCAAAACTAATGTATCCAAAATTAGAAGGGAAGCAACAAATTGGGAAACAATCTTCATTATAAAAACCTCTGACAAAGGTCTAATTACTCAAATTTATAAAGAGCTAAACCAGTTGTACAAAAAAATCAAGCCATTCTCCAATTGAAAAATGGGCAAGGGACATGAATAGGCAATTTTCATTTAAAGAAATCAAAACTATTAATAAGCACATGAAAAAGTGTTCTAAATCTCTTATAATCAGAGCAATGCAAATCAAAACAACTCTGAGGTATCACCTCACACCTAGCAGAGTAATGTGGAGGGAATGTGGCAAAGTTGGGGCATTAATTCATTGCTAGTGGAGTTGTGAATTGATCCAACCATTCTGGAGGGCAATTTGGAACTATGCCCAAAAGGTGATAAAAGACTGTCTGCCCTGTGATCCAGCCATAGCACTGCTTGATTTGTACCCCAAAGAGATAATAAGGAAAAAGACATGTTCAAAAATATTCATAGCTGCGCTCTTTGTGGTGGCAAAAAGTTGGAAAATGAGTGAATGCCCATCAATTGGGGAATGGCTGAAGAAATTGTGGTATATGTTGGTGATGGAATACTATTGTGCTCAAAGGAATAATAAAGTGGACTAATTCCACGGGTACTGGAACAACCTCCAGGAATTATTGCAGAGTGAGAGGAGCAAAGCCAAAAAAACATTATACATAGAGACTGATACACTGTGGTACAACCAAATGTAACAGACTTCTCCATTAGTGGCAATGCAATGACCCTGAACAATTCAGAGGAACCTAAGAGAAAAACCACTATCCATATCCAGAGGAAACATGGTGGGCGTAAAAACACCAAAGAAAAACAACTGCTTGAATACATGGGTCAAAGGGATATGGTTGGGGATATAGATCCTAATGAATATCCTAGAGTAAACCACAACATGGAAATAGGTTCTGATCAAGGACACAAGTAATACCCAATGAAATTGCACATTGGCTGTGGGAAGAATGGTGGAGGGGAGAGAGGGAAATAATGTGATTATTGTAACCAAGGAATAGTGTTCTAAATTGACTAAATAAATTTATTCAAATGGGAAAAAAAGAATGATATACCACAACTTCTTCAACCATTCTATAATGGATGGAATTCTCCTCAATTTCTTTGATTCAAAAATACTTTCCTATCACAAAAAGAGCAGCTATAAATATTTTTGTATAGTTTCTGTTTCCTTTTCTTGGATTTCTGTGGGATACAGACTTAATGGTTGCATTATAGGGTCAAAAGGTATGGACAATTCCAAAGCCCTTAGGGTTGTGTTTTCAAAGGTGTGGCAAGCTTGTCCTGGTGTGCTGGAGGGGACTCTTTGTTCCCCCTCTCCACTGTGCATGAGGCCATTTTCTGCATTCACTGTCCCTCTGTCCAGCAGCCCAATGTGAGCACTTCCTCACTCCACTCTCTGGGGTAATATGGGGGGCTCACAAGTATCTTGAAGGTACAGATTGAGCACATGCTCTCTAAAAGGTTCACCAATGCTGCCTTAGGGCATATTTTCAAATTGTACTGCAGAATGGCTAGACAAGTTCACAACTCTAGCAGAGGATCATTAATGTATTTATTTTCCCCAGGTCTTCACCAGCATTTGTCATTTATGAGAGATGTGAGGTTGTATCTCAGATTTGTTTTAATTTGCATTTCTCTAATCAACTATAATTTACAGTAACTTTCTCTATAAGGCCTCATTTCTCAAATGTATACACAATTCATTCAAATTAATAAAAATGGGAAGTATTCTTCAATTGCCAAATAATCAAAGGATATGTACTGGCATTTATCAAAAGAAGAAATTAAAGTTGTCTTTAGTCATGTGATCCATGGAAATTTCAATTCTGTTTTGTCCTTCAGATCTAAGATATCAAGGCAATTTCCCTTAAAATTTATGGGAATATAATGTATTTGAGCTACCTTGATAGTGAGAAGCTTGAAGATGGATTAACTCTCCCCTGCCCATTTTTAAGATTTAATCACCAGAAGCCTATACATCCATCCCACTTTAGACTTGAGTGGGGGAGGTCTATAACTTTTATGTGCTAAAAGTGAGTGACAAATCAGAAACAACTGACTGTCCCATGGGCAGTCCTAAGAAAATAATTGGTCCAAATAAAGTGGAGAAAGGCACAAGAATTGACACAAAGAAATTTCTTTAAAAGCAGTTGTAACTTCCTCTGTGGGAGTTCTTTGGAGTTCAAGTTCTAGTTGGAGTTCCAGTTGGATGCTGGTGAAGGATTTGCTTCATGGACCTGAGACTCTTACATTGATGAGGCAGGTCTTGGACCTTCCTTTAGGACTACCAGGTGGGTGAGTGACAAGACTAACTCGTTTCCTGGATTTCTGGAGGGACTAGACTCTGGAGAAGCACCTGTCTTGGAAGAGCTTTTGTGGCTAGGCTGAGGGCCCTGTGGTTGAGGACTAATTAGTCCTGTCTGGGTTGAGCCAGGGGCCAGAGCAAAATACTTAATGCGTTAGGTTAGATATCTCACTCTATCCTCTTTCATATTTCCCTTACTCTCACTCTCCTTTTGTAAATAAACTACCATAAAAAGTCATTCTGAATTGAGTAATTAACTTCAGTGACCACATTTCTCATAAATTTATTCCATCCTTTAATTTTTAACCCTTAAAAAATGTGGGGGACTTCCGGTCAAGATGGCAGCTTAGAGAAAGCTAAAGTTCAGATCTCTGGAAAAGCCTTCCCGACTGATCTCAAACTATAAGCTCCTAAGGAGCCGAAATTCAAAATGATCAACAGTATAGACCCTGGGAATCCTCCTCCTGGACCTGGACCTGGATCAAAAGGTATGGCCCCCCTCAAAAGCCAGAACCCGAGATCACTCGGACCTAAGGGGTAGGAACACAGAGTCCAAGGCTCCAGGAAGCTGCGGCCCCACCACACTCAGAGAGCAGGGTCGTCTGAAACAACAGCAACCCTCAGGGCGGGCAAGACAGCCTCACGGGCTGGATCCTGCTATCCAAGTCTCAGTGAAAGTCACTGCCATCTGAGCTCCGGGAAGCCACGACTCCTTCCCCGCAGAGAGCAGGGTCTTCTGAAACAACAGCAACCCTCAGGGCCAACAAAACAGCCTCACGGCCAGCTATTCTGAAGGCAACTTCCAGAAAGCAACCCAACCCAGTCCAGTCGAGGGGGCACCTTAGCAGCAGGGAAGCAGATAGAGCCGGGGGAGAGTGTGGCCCCCTGGTCCGACCCTTCCATTCCAGTTCCAGTGAAAGTCACTGCCTTAAGGCATACTCAGTTTAACCCAGGGAAAGCTCATAGAACCGACAATCTGCCCAGGACTAAAGCCTCTGAACAAAAGACAGAGATAAGAAAAGCTAATCCTCCCCATTCAGAGATGGCAAACTCCCCAGAAGCACAGAAGCCCCAAAATAACAAGAAAAATAAGAAGAAAGGGGCGACTTTGGACACATTCTAAGGAGCCAAACTACAAAATACAGAGTAGATAGAAGACGATGCACAAGAAAATGCCCCTGAAACCTTCCAAAAAAAATGGAAACTCTCCACAAACACATGAAGAATTTGAATCAGAAATGACCAAAAAGATGGAAGCCTTCTGGGAGGAAAAGTGGGAAATAATGGAAAAGAAATTCACGCATCTACAAAACCAGTTTGACCAAAGTGAAAAGGAAAACCAAGCTTTAAAGGCCAGAATCAGGCAGCTGTAAGACAACGATCCTGTAAAAGAGCAAGAATTAATAAAGCAAAGCCAAAATACCAATAAATTAGAAGAGAACATAAAATATCTCACCAACAAGGTGACAGATCAGGAAAATAGAGGGAGAAGAGATAATTTAAGAATAATTAGACTTCCAGAAAAGCCAGAAATAAACACCAAACTGGACATGGTGATACAAGATATAATCAAAGAAAATTGCCCAGAGTTTCTAGAACAAGGGGGTAATACAGCCACTGACAGAGCTCACAGAACACCTTCTACACTAAACCCCCAAAAGACGGCTCCCAGGAATGTAATTGCCAAATTCCAAAGCTATCAAACAAAAGAAAAAATCCTACAGGAAGCCAGAAGAAGACAATTTAGATATAAAGGAATGCCAATCAGGGTCACACAAGACCTTGCAAGATCTACTCTGAATGATCGTAAGGCATGGAACATGATCTTCAGAAAGGCAAGAGAGCTGGGTCTTCAACCAAGAATCAACTACCCAGCAAAACTGACTATATACTTCCAAGGGAAAGTATGGGCATTCAACAAAATAGAAGACTTCCAACTTTTTGCAAAGAAAAGACCAGAGCTCTGTGGAAAGTTTGATACCGAAAAACAAAGAGCAAGGAATACCTGAGAAGGTAAATATTAAGGAAAGGGGAAAAATGTTATCTTCTTCTTCTACTCAAACACTCTTCTATAAGGACTACATCTCTATCAATCTATGTATACTAACATGTGGGGAAAATGTAATGTATAAATAGGGGGTAAAGAAAGACCAAATAGAATAATCTTTCTCACACAAAGATTCACATGGGAAGGGGAGGAAAAGAAAACTCCTATAAGAAGGAGAGGAAGAGAGGGTTTTTTACTTAAACCTTAATCTCAGGGAAATCAACTCTGAGAGGGAAAAACCTCCAGATCCATTGGGATCTTGAATTCTATCTTACCCAACAAGGGTAGGGAGATGAGAAAACCAAGGGGGGGTAGGGGAGAGGGAAAACGAAAAGGGAGGGAAAGAGAGGGGGGAGGGGGAGGGAACAAAAAGGGAGGGACTAAAAAGGGAAACATCAAGGGAGGGGACAAGGGGGACTGATTCAAAGTAAATCACTGGACTAAAAGGTAGAGCCGAAGAAGAAAAGTTTAGAATTAGGGAAGGATATCAAAATGCCAGGGAATCCACAAATGACAATCATAACTTTGAATGTAAATGGGATGAACTCATCCATAAAATGTAGACAAATAGCAGAATGGATTAGAATCGAAAACACTACCATATGTTGTCTTTAAGAAACACACATGAGGTGGGTTGACACCCAGAAGGTCAGAATTAAAGGATGGAGTAAGAACTTCTGGGCCTCGAATGACAGAGAGAAGGCAGGAGTGGTAATCATGATATCTGATAAAGCCAAAGCAAAAATGGACCTGATCAAAAGGGATAGGGAAGGTAATTATATTTTGTTAAAAGGGACTTTAGCCAATGAGGAAATATCATTAATAAACATGTATGCACCAAATAATATAGCACCCAAATTCCTAATGGAGGATTGAAGGAAGAAATAGACAGTAAAACCATATTAGTGGGAGACTTAAACCAACCATTATCAAATTTAGATAAATCAAATCAAAAAATAAATAAGAAAGAGGTAAAAGAAGTGAATGAAATCTTAGAAAAATTAGAATTAATAGACATATGGAGAAAAATAAGTAAGGCTAAAAAGGAATACACCTTCTTCTCAGCACCACATGGCACATTCACAAAAATTGACCATACATTAGGTCACAGAAACATAGCACACAAATGCAGAAAAGCAGAAATAATGAATGCAGCCTTCTCAGATCACAAGGCAATAAAAATAATGATTAGTAATGGTACATGGAAAACCAAATCTAAAACCAATTGGAAATTAAACAATATGATACTCCAAAACCTTTTAGTTAAAGAAGAAATCATAGAAACAATTAATAATTTCATCAAGGAAAATGACAATGGTGAGACATCCTTTCAAACCTTTTGGGATGCAGCCAAAGAGGTAATCAGAGGTAAATTCATATCCCTGAATGCTTATATTAACAAACTAAGGAGAGCAGAGATCAATTAATTGGAAATGCAAATGAAAAAACTTGAAAGCAATCAAATTAAAACCCTCCAGCAGAAAACCAAACTAGAAATCCTAAAAATTAAGAGAGAAATTAATAAAATCGAAAGTGATAGAACTACTGATTTAATAAATAACACAACAGGCTGCTACTTTGAAAAAACAAACAAAATAGACAAAGTACTGGTCAATCTAATTAAAAAAAGGAAGGAAGAAAAGCAAATTAACAGCATCAAAGATGAAAAGGGGGACAGCAGATCCAATGAAGAGGAAATTAAGGCAATCATTAGAAATTACTTTGCCCAATTATATGGCAATAAATACACCAATTTAGGAGAAATGGATGAATATATACAAAAATACAAACCACCTAGTCTAACAGAAGAGGAAATAGAATTCTTAAATAATCCCATATCAGAAAATGAAATCCAACAAGCCATCAAAGAACTTCCTAAGAAAAAATCCCCAGGGCCTGATGGATTCACCAGTGAATTCTATCAAACATTCAGAGAACAGTTAATACCAATACTATACAAACTATTTGACATAATAAGCAAAGAGGGAGTTCTACCAAACTCCTTTTACGACACAAACATGGTACTGATTCCAAAACCAGGCAGGTCAAAAACAGAGAAAGAAAACTATAGACCAATCTCCCTAATGAATATAGATGCAAAAATCTTAATTGGATACTAGCAAAAAGACTCCAGCATGTGATCAGAAGGATCATTCACCATGATCAAGTAGGATTTATACGAGGGATGCAGGGCTGGTTCAACATTAGGAAAACCATCCACATAATTGACCACATCAACAAGCAAACCAGCAAGAACCACATGATTATCTCAATAGACACAGAAAAAGCCTTTGATAAAATACAACACCCATTCCTATTAAAAACACTAGAAAGCATAGGAATAGAAGGGTCATTCCTAAAAATAATAAACAGTATATATCTAAAACCATCAGCTAATATCATCTGCAATGGGGATAAACTAGATGCATTCCCAATAAGATCAGGAGTGAAACAAGGATGCCCATTATCACCTCTACTATTTGACATTGTTCTAGAAACACTAGCAGTAGCAATTAGAGAAGAAAAAGAAATTGAAGGCATCAAAATAGGCAAGGAGGAGACCAAGTTATCACTCTTTGCAGATGACATGATCATGGTCTACTTAAAGAATCCTAGAGATTCAACCAAAAAGCTAATTGAAATAATCAACAACTTTAGCAAAGTTGCAGGATACAAAATAAACCCACGTAAATCATCAGCTTTTCTATATATCTGCAACACAGCTCAGCAGCAAATACTAGAAAGAGAAATCCCATTCAAAATCACCTTAGACAAAATAAAATACCTAGGAATCTACCTCCTGAGACAAACACAGGAACTATATGAATACAACTACAAAACACTCTCCACACAACTAAAACTACGCTTGAGCAATTGGAAAAACATTAACTGCTCATGGATAGGACGAGCAAATATAATAAAAATGACCATCCTACCCAAACTTAATTATCTATTTAGTGCCATACCCATTGAACTACCAAAATACTTCTTCACTGATTTAGAAAAACATTTGGAAGAACAAAAGATCAAGGATATCCAGGGAAATAATGAGAAAAAAAAGCACATATGATGGGGGCCTTGCAGTCCCTGACCTAAAACTATATTACAAAGCAGCAGTCATCAAAACAATTTGGTACTGGCTAAGAAACAGAAAGGAAGATCAGTGGAATAGACTGGGGGAAAGAGACCTCAGCAAGACAGTATACGATAAACCCAAAGATCCCAGCTTTGGGGACAAAAATCCACTATTCGATAAAAACTGCTGGGAAAATTGGAAGACAGTATGGGAGAGACTAGGAATAGATCAACACCTCACACCCTACACCAAGATAAATTCAAAATGGGTTAGTGACTTAAACATAAAGAAGGAAACCATAAGTAAATTGGGTAAACACAGAATAGTATACATGTCAGACCTTTGGGAGGGGAAAGGCTTTAAAACCAAGCAAGACATAGAAAGAATCACAAAATGTAAAATAAATAATTTTGACTATATCAAACTAAAAAGCTTTTGTACAAGCAAAACCAATGTAACCAAAATCAGAAGGAAAGCAACAAATTAGGAAGCAATCTTCATAAAAACCTCTGACAAAGGTTTAATTACTCATATTTATAAAGAGCTAAATCAATTGTACAAAAAATCAAGCCATTCTCCAATTGATAAATGGGCAAGGGACATGAATAGGCAGTTCTCAGATAAAGAAATCAAAACTATTAACAAGCACATGAAGAAGTGTTCTAAATCTCTTATAATCAGAGAGATGCAAATCAAAACAACTCTGAGGTATCACCTCACACCAAGCAGATTGCCTAACATGATAGCAAAGGAAAGTAATTAATGCTGGAGGGGATGTGGCAAAGTAGGGACATTAATTCATTGCTGGTGGAGTTGTGAACTGATTCAACCATTCTGGAGGGCAATTTGGAACTATGCCCAAAGGGTGACAAAAGAATATCTACCCTTTGATCCAGCCATAGCACTGCTGGGTCTGTACCCCAAAGAGATAATGGACAAAATGACTTGTACAAAAATATTCATAGCTGCTCTCTTTGTGGTGGCCAAAAACTGGAAAATGAGGGGATGCCCATCAATTGGGGAATTGCTGAGCAAATTGTGGTATATGTTGGTGATGGAATACTATTGTGCTAAAAGAAATAATAAAGTGGAGGAGTTCCATGGAGACTGGAACAACCTCCAGGAAGTGATGCAGAGCGAGAGGGGCAGAACCAGGAGAACATTGTACACAGAGACTAATACACTGTTGTATAATCGAAGATAATAGACTTCTCCATTAGTGGCGGTGTAATGTCCCTGAACAATTTGCAGGTATCTTGGAGAAAAAAACACTATTCATAAGCAAAGGATAAACTATGGGAGTGGAAACACCGAGGAAAAGCAACTGCCTGAATACAGTGGTTGAGGGGACATGACAGAGGAGAGACTCTAAATGAACACTCTAATGCAAATATTATCAACATAGCAATGGGTTCAAATCAAGAAAACTTGTAATGCCCAGTGGATTTACGCGTCGGCTATGGGGGGTGGGGGGGAGGAAAAGAAAATGATCTATGTCTTTAATGAATAATGCTTGGAAATGATCAAATAAAATATAATTTTTAAAAAAATGTGGGGATTCTATAGGAATGGGTATTGGAAAATCCATAGGCAATGAGATCAACTATTATAAATAAAAATTAAACTTGAGGCTTTTTAATAGATTCCTAGGCATTTTTAATAAAGAGAAAAAATAGGTTCTGGCCTTTCTAAATTTAGGTAAAAATCTGATCTTCCATTTTAGCTAGCACTCTGAACCTCCACTTGTCAGAGTTCAGCAGATAAAACTTCAGATTAGAGGACTCAGGGAGAGAGAACTAGCCCAGAGAGAGTTAGTTCAGACATAGGTCCAAAGAGAGAGAAAGTACAATTCAGCTTCCTTCATTGCCTTTTCAAAACCTCTGTTCCTCCCAGCCTCATATCATAGACCAATGGCTCTCAGAGGTCATGTGACATTACATCTGACTTGAGAGGCTGACCTTGACACTTAGGGATGCTGCTGCTGGCTGCAATGGGTCACAGAATCAGGGAGTCAGACATGTGACTTTGATTCCTATGTTGAATTCCTGGGATGTGTGGTATCAGAGCTGGAATGGAGATCTCCTAGATAATTTACTTCACACACAACTCAGATAGCATCCACCTATTAGGACTTTTTAAAGTCAGCTGGGACAAGTTTTGAGACCTGTAGTTGTTCTGTTGTTTGTAGTAGGGGAAGGAAGTCTTACATTTTTGTGCAAAAACATACCTTGGCATTAGACTCGCTCCTGAACAAAACCAGCCTAAGCTCCAGTGACTGATCTAATAAGGAAGGGATTGGGTGATACCTTCATTTGAACTAGAAGTAGGGAAAGCAAGAAGTACAAGATACCACAAACCAAAAGGAGTAAAGAGGGAGAATGGAGCAGACCAGTGTTAAATAACTCAGGAGGAAACTCATTTTACCCTGGAGGAAGGGCAATGCCTAACCCTGGGCTGCTGTTGCCACCAAATTGCAGCCCATCATCAGAGGAACTCAGGCATGTACACCCCTGGTAAGACCTGGCCAAAGCACTACTAAAGCATATAGCTGAAAAGGACATCCCATTCCCTTCTTTGCCTAATACTTTCAGGGAGATAACCTGCATTTCCAGTCACATCAGGTAAACTTCAGAGAGCCTGAATATGCTGACCTAGACCAATGGACAATTTGGACAATTGTCCTTGAGAACTGGATGATCTTTGATTTCCTGCTAGATGATTAAGGAGGAATCTGTCAAATGTTCAGCTTAATCTGCTGCATGCACAAGGACCAAACTGACCAGGTCATCAAGGTCACAGATGTGATAACAGAATTTTCCCATTCTGTCGGTGAGGTTACACGAGCAATCACAGTCATCTTGTCCATTTGATATAGCTGACATTGGGTCTTGGATGGCATTATGGAACCAGAGAAAGTGGATGCATGCCTTCTTAGAAGGATTTTTGGCTATACTTGTATCTGCTATGTATAATAGACTGCATGGAAACAATTTTGAGATTGGAACTTCTAAAGGATCCCACTGGTGAGAATTCAAGCATAATTTGAAAAGTCTCCCAGCAGGAGCCCCTAGACTACTTATTTTCCCAATAAGCCTTGTAAGAGTATGAAAAACACAGGCACTAACAGAACCTTGACATTCTTCACCCTGATGCCTGATACTTTCAGTGCATGATAAAAAGACTTTTTGTTATTCAGGATGGAGTATTCTCAATTCTCCTAAGTGTAAAATTTAAAATTATATCTCTAATAATAAAAATGTTATATTTATGAGGTTTATTAAGGATTATTAGAAATCAAGGATACCAAATAAAAACCATGTACCTATGGCTGATTAGCCCACTCAAAATCCCCACACTTAGCTTACCACTATACTTGCTAAATCATTGCAAGGAAGTAAGAGAAGAGCCGCCTGGGAGGCATTATTGCCAGTTAAATACCAATTGTGATCTCGCGAATGTGGGGACTCAGGTAAAATTATAGGGAATTCTGGGAAATACCAAGGACTTCTGGGGATTGAAGTCTAGGGTTCAAAATCTCCATTTTTATAATATCCCCCTGAGGCCCTAGGAAGACTAGTCTCTTCAATGGGTCTTGTGAACATAGCAAATTTGAAATTACAATAATTTGAGGATAAGAGGAAAAGAGAACAAAACCAATAATTGCTAGGTGCATTGACAAAAATCCAGTTAGGGAGCAGTCCCCTTTGGCATAAGAGTATATATACAAAACAAATGCATTCCAACCCACACAGTTCAAATCACCACATCCCAAAATTCACTCTGGATCTTCTAGTGCAGCTGTGTGGTCTGTGGAGGCATCTTCATGGTGCCTTCTCTGAACAGTTCACTTTCTGGATTCTGAGAGGTAGCATGGTTCTTAACCTAAAATTACTCTCAAAAGGAATTTCAACTTTGCAATTTAAAATAATGATAATTATACATTAAGCCAAGGGAAAAGGGAGTCACTCACCACATGACTGTCTCAAGGAAGCTGTCTGAGGGAGCTCCTCCAGGCTCCAGTTCCAGGATCAAACTCCTGTCTGGCTCAGCCTGAGCTGGAGCAGTTTAAATTAACTCTTTTTCCTCTTTCCCTCTCTCTCTCTCTTTCTTAATGTCTTCCTCCTATTGTAATTAAATCACCACAAAATTCCATTCTGACTTGAGTGCTTCATTTGGGATTTAAGAAATTAAATCCCTGGCAGTCAATAATTTTTACATTCAGTCTCAACCTTTAATTTATCCTTTACAGGATGTAGACTCCTCTAAATGATCATCCTAGTGCAAACAACAACAACATAGAAATATGTTCTGATCAAGGACACATGTAATACCTAGTGTAATTGTGTGTTGGCTATGGGTAAGGTGGGGGAAGGGAAGGTAGGGAAAGAATATGATTCTTGTAACCAAAGAATGCTGTTCTAAATTGACAAAATAAAATTAAAATAAAAAATAAATAAATAAATAAATTTATGTGGCTGTTAACAAGAGAATTTCTGAAACGTATCCAACATAACTTTAGTTCCTATGCCTCCACCTACAATTTAGACTGATTGTCTCCTAAAATTCCATAATGCAAATGTAGTCAGAATATAATTAGATACTGAATTCTTCTCCTTGAAGTAGTTAGGGGGATATAATTGGGGAAAAAATTGAATTTTAACTTGAACTGTGTTTTTCTGCCAGGTAAGTGTGTGGGAGATAATGGAAAGTGGAGGGAATGATTTTTTACTCTGTGATACAAGTACCTATCATGTTCTAATTCCATGTGGGTTTTAGCTAATTTGATTAGAATTTTGCTTAATCCTGACCTTGAATGATTGAAGTAATAATCTAGATCTAGAAGGAATAGGAAGACTCAGGAGACAGGACTTTAGAATATGAATGACACCCTCTGATGTACAAATAATTTGTGACAGAAGACTGAGGGAAAATCCATATAACTGAAATAAATGATAATGATGATTTTATATACATACAGATAGATAGATAGATAGATAGATAGATAGATAGATAGATAGATAGATAGATATAATCATTCACTATTTGACTCAAAGATCAGTTTTCTTGGTGTCTGAAAGAAGGGAATATTCCAAAGAATCATTTATAGATAGTACATTTGCATACCTTAAAAGCAGTGGTTAGAACATCTCCTTTCTTGTTATATCATCTCCAGTATCTTGTCTGGTATATTTTCAGTCTTTTTCTTATCATTTCCAACTCTTCATGAGCCCATTTGGAGTTTTCTTGACAAAAATACTTGTGCAGATGCCATTTCCCTCTCCATCTCATTTTACAAATGAAAAGCTGAGGTAAACAGGATTAAGTGATTTGCTCAAGATCACACAATAAATATCTGAAGCCATATTTGAACTCAGGAAGATGAGTCTTCCCGACTCCAGGCCTGTCACTCTACCTACTGCACTTCCTAGATACTTATTTAGCCTATCGTAAACACTTCCTAATTCTTTTTAATTCATTCACTAAGAAATCCATTTTTAAGATATTCAAAAGAAGGGAATATTCCAAAAGAATAGAGATAACAAGTAGTATTTTCTCCCTAAGAAACTAAATTATTAAGTACTACTCTTTTAAAATTAGGCTTAGGGTCTTCGAAGCATTCATGTGATTATATAAAATACTTCATCCTAGTTACAAATTGCACATCTGAGAAACCCAATTACAGATGAAGAGAAGATTATTACCTAGATTGTTTCTAGGGTTCAAGTACATTCCAATATAATACTAAAATATCATTCCCTACTTGCTGACTAAAACCTAAAATTCAACTCACAGAGTGGGTAATGCAAATGTACTATCTATAAATGATTCCCTTCTTGCAGACGCAAAGTAGGTAAATACTTTGAGTAAAGCAGTCACATATACTTCAAAATTGAATTTAGGTTCTGAGAACAGGTTTTGACAATAGATATGACAATGGATAAGAGAGAAACCATGAACAAACGTAGATGTAAAAATATATCACTGAGGGAGTAATTTCCTCATAAATTTCTTAGGACCTTAACTCTTACCTGTGAGGTAGTCTAGGAGTCAAACCATCATAGATGTTCTTTTCCCCCATTTTCCTTTTTTTTTCCCTAGCAAAAACCATGTATTCATTCAAAGAATATTATTTATGTCCCCACACAGACTACATATCTAAAGGCCTGGATGTATTCTGTATATAATAACTTTTACTTGTCCTGTTGGTATTGCTTGTGAAATAGTCAATAATTCATTCTTCCTTTATCTTAGTTGGCCTCTGCTAGAGAGACTGAGTAATTTCCTTATTTGTTCATTGGCATTCTATTTCCAGTTATCTTATAATTAACAAAGTTAATTCTTGGGAACCTAGCCAACTGAAGAAATGGCCAAATGATCTTATGTTTATCCCTTAGTCACAATGTACTATTTTTCTATTCTTTCTCAAAGGTCTATTTTGTATAATGAATCCAAAGAAAGGTTAGGCGGTTATGCATATAAAACTGAGAACTGTGCTTAGTGGCAAGGCTTTTTCATTGTTACTTGGAAACCATTAAAATATTGAAATGTCTACAAAAGCAATAAAATGATCACAGGAGTATGTGGTGATATTTAATTTTTGTACAAGTTAAATATCACTGATAATTAACTGTTAGAAGTTTATTTTGAAATGACATTTTGCTGGAATACCAGACCTTTACAATATAATTAAAGGTTTTCTCATTGTAATGGTGCCCTATTGCTGATGTGAAAGCTCTTTAAAATTGTGTCTGCTTTATAAATTACATAGATATAGATATATAGATACATACATACTTTGTCTTTCAAACCGTTTTTGTTGTTCTGTTATAAAATAGAAACTCAAAGACTTGTAGGAGTTACATTTCCCTCTTTCTGAGAGCATAATTTCCAAGTCTAAAAAAAAATAAAAGAATTTATACAGCATTTGAAACAATGTTTGGTGGCTTTAAGCTCAAGCAGATAAATGAACATTTCATTCATTCCTAGGGAGCCTAATTAAGTGTTCTCAATGGTAGCATTTATAAGAAGATAATGCTTTGTCTTATGTACTCAAGTAGGGCTTCCCATTAGGTGAACTTGACTGACACATGAGTAGGTTAGTAGAAGGGGAGAGATTTTCTACCTTTCCAAAATCTTCCCTTACAATGATCTGGTGGCAGAAATTCCTTGAGAAGAGAGAGAAATCCCACACTTTTCATTACACAATTTAATATAAAGCTTATAAAGCAAATATCCTTATTAAAAAGGAGGGTTCATATGAGGATAGTAGGAAACTGAAGTGGGAAAGGCTAGCATACTGAGGAATGTGACAAAAAAAAGAAGTGGGGATCGAGAAAGAAAAATTCCCTTACTTCATGAAAATGTCCATGACCAATCATATGATCAAGATGTTTCTTTTTTCATATCTTTGAGTAAAATTAACATGATAAAATTAATTAAAATTAAATTAAATTAAAATTAAAAAATAAAAATTAAATTAAATCTTCCCTCTAGAAGATTCACCAGGAACCCATATAGTGACTGAGTACATGTTTGGAGCTGTTGGGTAAAAGCAAAAAGAATTACTTTCCAAAGTAGAAGTAATAAACAATTGCTAATATGAAGCAAAGGAGTTATAAAAATGATTATCATAGTCAAATCACTATTTTTTTTATAATTTTAGTGATATTTTTCATGTTTTCATGTATTTTAATTGAGTCCAGATAGAAATCTAGTATGTCTTTATATTATTATTAATTTCTTAAATTTGATTTTCTATTCAATATCATGCAAATTGATGAAATAAGTAGTTTCAATTGAATAAAAATGACATGATGTAAACTAATTTCTTATAATCTGACAAAAACATCTTTAGAACAATCATTGAAGTACATAGGAAGGCTGAAATGATAAGAATGTAATCTTATTTCAACATGATTTTGAACTGTTATTCTCTTTATTTTAAAGCCTTTTTCTTTTTTTTCCTCAAATAGCTTGGAGGTGATATTTAGTATATATGTTTAAAGTGGTAGTGAAGAAAATGTGTAAGGGATTTCCATGGCCTTGGCAAGACAATTAAAAAACTGTAGAGAGGGCCAGAAAGGTCACTCTGCCACAGGCAAATGACTACCAAATAGAGGTTAATTCTAGGTCAGGCTGGTCAGACTGCTTTGTTTTGTGACTTTTCTCAGGATGTGCTATCTATATTACCAATCTGTTATCTCTGGTTGATCTATTAATACTCTGGGATCACTCTTCAATAGACAACTGTAGAGTTTTCCTCCTTAAGTCACTGTTTGGCCTAAGAACTACTAAGTTCTCTTTATCTTGGATGTTACCCTACTCCTTTTAGCTTCAGTGGTACAAAGTTCTTTTTATTTAAGGCACCAAGTCTTCATTTATGATTGATAGAAACTCCTTCAATTTGGATTTCTTTGAGCTTTAGTTTGGGACTGGCTTAGTCATCTGTGGACAGGAGGTAGGAGAACAATAAGCTCACTTATTATGAACAAATTTTTCTGACTCAAAACCCCTTTTCTTTCATAGATAATGCCATGTTCTTTTAGGATGATCAGTATTTTTCACCTCTTGCTCTCTTAATGTAAAATAACACTGAAGAGAGGCTAGCTGACAGTTATGTGAATCTAGTCTTTACAAAGCATGCAGGCTTATTTTCTAAGTTGTCTGTTCATATACAATTAAGATATTTAAGCCCTTTACTGTATATTAACAGTTTGCCATTTCCTTCTCCAGATCATTTCACACATGAAAAAATTAAGGCAAATAGGGTTAAGTTACTTCCTCAGGGTGACACAGCTAGTAAGTATCTAAGGCCAGATTTGAACTCAGGAAGAGAAATCTTCCTGTTTTTCTTAAGAAGACTTTTTCCCTTTACCTTTCAGTCTTATTTTCTAGACTTCATATTTTACTGAAATTTCACTTGTACTACTGTCTTGCATTAGTAGTAATAGTGGTAGTAGAGATAGTGGTGGTGGTGGTAATGGTAGTGGTAGTAGCAAATGTAGTAGTAGTAGACATAGTAATAGTAGAGGTAGTAATAGTGGTAGTAACCATAGCTGATATTTTAAAAGTTCTTTAATGGTTTTAAAAGATTATGTATCTATATATCTCTCTATATCTATCTATCTAATTATTAGAACTTCACAACAACTTGATTAGGTAGGTACAATTAGCCGCATTTTACATATGAAAAAACATGATGAATAGGATTAAATGACTTTCCAAAAGTCACACCACAGATACAATTCTGAGTTGGGTTTTATATTCAGATTTTCAAGACTCCAAATCCAAAGTTCTATCTACTATACCACTGGTCACTGACTTTGGGTTTTTTAAAAGTTAACCCATCTGTAATTTCTGGTAATAATGACCTTAATTAAAATTGTAAAATCCTCTATTTTGATTTTTAATTGCCTTAATTTACCACTTAGTTTGTTCTTCTTGGTTGATATATTTTTACTTTTATTCATTTGCATGCTGCCCATAAAAGGCCTTTTGATTATAATATTGGATATTAGCTATGTCATTGCTATTTTGCAGAGGCAAATAACATGAAATTATATTAAAGAAAGCCAATTGTGAATGCCTATTATTAGGTTGTTTGACTTTTTTTGGCTTGGGGACTTGATGTCTACATGTTCCAAAAGTTTTTTTCTATAAAATTAGAATCTGTATTTCATATGATCTGAGAAAATCTACCATTTGAATGAAAAAATTTTCTGGCCTAAGAAAACTCAAGATTTTGGAGAACTCTGTGACACTGGAATTGAAATCTATTTAGAGCCTACAAAAGCAGCAGGGGCCATAGCTGCCAAAGAAGCAGCAGCAATTTCAGGAGCTCCCAGTACAGAGATTGAAAAGGGTTTAGACACTTGATTTGAAAGACATTATAGGGGACTCTTGGCTATCAATGTATAGAGATGGTGCTGATTGTCAATTCTATTGGTCTGATAGTGTAATGGATCATAGTTCCAGTACTGAGAAAAATGTTGGTCATGAGGGAGTAAGAACCCGGTTTCAGTTTCAAAACAGAACACTAGTGCTTCTGGCTTCAGGTGTTATATTTAAAATAGTTGACTGCCATAAACTGTGGCAGTTAAAAGAGTTAATGCTATAAACTGTAGTGAGTAAAATAGTGGAAGATATAAATTATAGTAGATATAAGAGTGGGTGAGTAAATTGTGACCACAGTAAATATGTTTTCACCACAGTGTCTTGGGGCTTCTCCTGAGTAAAGAGCAATGTGAAAACTAGAAAAGTCATGGCCATACATCTCCCAGAATCACATCACTATGGAAGCAACAGAGCCTTCAAATACACAGAACTAGCTCTGAAAACTGCAAGATATAAAGTTCTGAAACTTGCAGTGCCTCCCCACCCTCAGGTGAAAAGGACCCATCCTTAACATAAAGATGAAAGTCAAGGAATATGATAGAAAAGTAAGCAAATAATAACAAAAGAACTTGACCACAAAAAAGTTCCAATGGTTGTAGAGACCAGTTTTTAAAATTGTTTGTGGGTCACAGAACAGAATAAGAGGAATGAAATTGGGATCACAGACAGACTTACAGACAAACTTAAAGGTCTCTTGATGATCAGTGACAAAGTTTATTGATTTCAGGTTGATGCTTACAGAAGGTTGAATCAAGCAGAGGCATTAGGTCACTCAAAATGGAAGTCAATGATTCACAGGATGGGTATAATAAATTTGCATTAACTCAGTGGCTCCAAATAGAGTTTTCTATAGGTGATAATTCAATATGTCAGTGAGTAAGCATCTAACCAAGCTTCTCACAAAATTCCTGCATCAGTAATTTCTTGGAAGAACATACAGTTTTGGAGGAGGGGAGGGGTTGAATTCTCATGTGAGAAGCAAGCTATGTGTCTAGCTGTTTCAAAGTTATGGCTGTGATTTTGCTGGGGTCCACTCTCACTACTGAGGGCTACATCTGCTCATTTTTATATAAATTTAACAAATGAAAGCAAGCTATGTGGGTGTATGATTTGTATGAATTGTGTATGACTAGAAAACTAAATTCCAATTCCCTTTGCTTAGAAATGGAGCTTTTAAAATTTCATGTTTTACTAGGGCTTTTTTAGAGTGTGTCTCAGGACATGCTATTCATGCTGACCATAGTGATTTTTCCTAGGCAGATGAAGAAAGGTTGTTTTGCAAGTCTCAGAGGCTTCAGTTTGAGAGCTGAAAATGTTTTTAGCTTTTCCCAGGGTATCTAGCCTTAAATCAGGAGTTCCAATCTTAGGGGTACTAAGTTCACCATCCCAATAGGGTCTCTTTCACTGAGCTTTTCAATAGCCTTAGTTGGTCTCTACAAGTGGTGGCAGGGAAAATCAAGATGTAAACAAAGAAGACAATACTATGAAAATAGATACCAAAAAAAATCTCAAACAAAAATACTCATTGGATCAAAACCCAACAATACTTTTTGAAAGAGTTAACAAATGAGATGAGTGATAAGAGAGGAAAAATTGAGAAAATAAATTAGAGTAATAAAAGAAAATTGTGAAAATTAAATTAATAGCTAGACACAACAAACACACACGTACACATACATGCATACACACATACACACACCATGAAAATAACATTTTGAAAAATAGGATTGCCTTAATAATAAAGGGACTCCAAAAACCCACAGAACTAAAATAAAATCAGAATTGGCCAGATGGAAAAGGAAAACAAAATTCACTAATGAAAATAAGTATTTAAAAAGAAGAATTAGACAAATGGGAAACATGATATAGAATCTAATTGAAGATAATTTCTTAAATATTAGAATTGAGCATAGAGAAGGCAATGATACAATAATGCATTAAGAAGGAATAAAACACAGAAACAGCTAGGTGGCTCAATGGATTCAGCACTAGATCTAGAGATAGAAGGTCCAGGGTTCAAATTTGACCTCAGATATTCTAGCTGTATGACCCTGTACAATTCATTTGATCCCTATTGCCTAGATTACTGCTCTTCTGCTTTGCAATTAATACAAAGTATTGACTCTAAGCAGGAAGTTAATGATTTTTTTTAAATAAAAATCAAAAGAAAGCTGAAAGAATGAAAAAAAATAGGAAAAATGTGAACCATCTCATCAATTAAAAAAAAATACTGACTTGGGAAAGAATTTGAGAGGAATTATTGGTCTCCTGGAGGGCCAAGATTAAAAAGCCTAGATATAATATTTCATGAAATTACCAGGAAAAATGCTCTTAATAGTTTAAATCCAGAGTCAAACAGAAAATGAAAGAATCTACCAATCACTAACTATAAGAGCCAAATTCGAGAACTTCCAAGTCAAAGCTAAAAAACTAGTCCAAGTAACCAGTGTGGAGCCAGTCAAAATCACACAAGACTTAGTAGCTTCCACCTTAAAGGAGAAGAGACTTGGAATATGATATTCCCAAAGGCAAAGGAGTGAGTATTATGACCAATAGTAATCTATTCAGCAAAACTAAGGAAAAATGAATATTTAATCAAATAGAGGACTTTTTTAAGGATTTCTGATGAAGAAATAAAAGGGGAATAGAAAATTTGACATTCAAACAGAAGTCACAAGAGAAACATATAAAGGTAAACAAAGAAGGTTAATCATTATTATTATCAGAGGACATGGGCTTGAGTCTATTATATTGGAAAGATGACCACAAAAAAAGGAGTGAAAAAGAGGGATACACTAGAAGAAAAGTTAAGAAAGGAAGAATAGGGAAAGTTTTCTAACATAAAAGAGAAACTCAAGAAAGATCTTTTAAAATGGAGGGGGAAATGATGAGGGGTGGCAGTCAATGCTTGAAGTTTAATCTCATTAGAATTAGTTCAAAGAGGAAATAATATAAATTCTGTTGAATGAAGAAATATAACTTATTCAATAGGAAAATAGAAGGGGAAGGGAATGATAAAAGGGAAAGCAGATTAAGGGAGGCATTGGTTAGAAGCAAGATAAACTTTTGAGAAGGGAGAGGATAAAGAGAAAGAGGAAGAAACAGAGGGAAATGCGTTTTGGGGAAATAAATAGTAATCATTACTCTAAATGTGAGTGGGATGAGCTCAGTCATAAAATGGAAGCAGATATCTACCAGATTCTAACAATGTGTTGCTTAAATGAGACTATGAACACATATGCACACATTAATTTATACTCAGTATAGAACAGGGTCAAATTTATAAAAATAGGAACTATTCCCCAATTGAAAAATAGTCAAAAATAAAAACAGAGAGGAAATTATATTGAGGAGAGATAATTTAAGAAATATTGAGTTAGCTGAATGCCACGACAAAAAATAAAAAAGGTCCTAGCCTGGACTTTCTATATTAGCCAATGCATTTAAATTCTGCAGGGAAGGAAAGACTCCTGGAAAGCTGATTGATTACCTTAAATGTTTATCAGCTTTGCAGGGGAAATTACAGGATTGGGCATGATGGGGCAGGAAACACTTATACCAACAGTAATAGAGGGGAGGGAACTAGATAATAGTCCACTAATGTAAAAATGGAGATTTTGAACCCTAGATTTCAATCCCCAGAAGTCCTTGGCATTTCCCAGAATTCCCTATAATCTCACATGAGTCCCTACGTTTGGGAAATCAAATTGGTATTTAACAGGCAGTAACGCCTCCCAGGAGGGTCTTCTCTTCCTTCCTTACAATGATGTAGTAAGTCTAGTGGTAAGCTAAGTGTGGGGATTTTGAATGGGCTCATCAGCAATGGGCACATGCTTTTTATTTGGTATCCTTGATTTCTAATAATCCTTAATAAACTTCATAAATATGTTTTTATTAATCACATATAATTTTAAATTTTACAATCCCAATCATATCCCCTTCAGCCTATGTAATCAAACAGTTGTTTTTATTCTGTGTTTCTACTACCACAGTTTTTCCTTTGAATGTGGATAGTGTTCTTTCTTATAAATCTCTCAGAGTTGTTCAGGATCACTGCATTGCCACTAATGGAGAAGTCCATTACATTCGATTGTACCACAGTATATAAGTCTCTGTGTATAATGTTCTCCTGGTTCTGATCCTTTCACTCTGGATCAATTCCTGGAGGTAGTTCCATGTCACATGAAATTCCTACAGTTCATTATTCCTTTGAGGACAATAGTATTCCATCACCAACATATACCACAATTTGTTCAGCCATTCTGCAATTGAAGGGCATCCCTTTATTTTCCAATTTTTTTGCCACCACAAAGAGCATAGCTATGAATATTCTTGTACATGTCTTTTTCCTTATTATCTCTTTGGGGTACAAACCCAGCAATGCTATGTGACAGGCACATTAAGCCAAAGAAATAAAGTTTTTCCAGTATCCCCTCCATCTTACACAAGTCTGACTTCTTTATCAATTCATCATTGAATCCTACCCTACCAACTGCAAAATCAGAAAAAAATAAATAAATTTTAATAATTTGCAAAAATTCATATGGCTAGCACTCTTAATAATTACAAGTCTTTTATTTTCAAAAAGCCACTAGACTGATATAGATGCCTTTCACAATGTGGACCCATTTGTATCTCCTTTTCATCTCTTATAACTCTTCATTTGTCTGACATCGGATGCTATGTTCCCAATCCAAACAATCTGGGCCATGGTCAGAATAAAGTCAAAAGAAAATTGACATCACCATGAAATCACTGTGGAAACATTAGCCCCATTAGATGTTCCTGTCAGTTGTTAAAAGTGAGCAAAAGAAAGTTAAGTGCTTCCTATGAATTATACCTGTAGGGATGTATGCATCATTTTGGCATTTATCATTTTTCAGACCTCAATGAAACTGATAAATTCTCCTATTGGAAAATAAGTTTCAACTATCTTGAAAAATGTGTTTTTTTTTTTAAGAGGGTATAAAATATAGCAAATGTTATTTTAGAGATAGTACATTGCATGGACAGAATGTAAAACATGTCTTAAAAATAAAAAAAAAAGGAGAAGGGAATATACCCCCAAAGGAGGTCTGGGCCTTTCGATATGGAGAGAGAGGGGGAGAGAGAGGAGAACCCCCCTTCCACAAAGCGGGGTGCGGTGGAGACAGAAGATGCAACAGGTTGGCTCAGAGAGAGGAGAGGGGGTTTGAAGATTTTCCCCCTTCTGCCTTCCCTCCTTAGCTAAAGCTGCTCTTCCCAATTTGCTCTTGAACCTTTTGTCCCCCCTCCACTACTCGAGACAAAAAGGTCTCCCCTTGATCCACTCACTCAGACTCAGCTTGGGGAACAGATAACTTTTTAATGTTAACTCAAACAGGTAATACAAATGGAATAATGGACAGGGAAGGATGGGAAAAGGAAAGTGTGGAAAGGGAGTCCCTGTCTCTATCTAAGCCCTTTTCCTCCCTCCTCGATTTTGGAGGGAACTCAGGCATTGGCAGCCTGAGCCCCCCTGAGAGAAAGTCAGATTGACTCTCCCCTGGGCAACAGGAGCTGAGGTAAAGTCTGTTCAGGTTTCTCTTCAGAAAGTCCCTTCAATTTGGAAGTGTTGGGGGGAAGAATTTCCAGTCACCAGCAGGAAAAGTGGGTAACCCTCAGGAGAAAGTCTTTATCCACCTTCTCTCTTTGACATCTGAAGACAGAGAGACCCTCACCAGAGTCTTCTTTCCTCAGGAAATTCACTCCTGGGGCCCCTCCCCCACTGAGGTGATCAATTTCATATACTCTTCAGTCTGGCACCTTTTCTCTAGTGCCATCCTCTATCACATACAATATATAATAACATAATATATATTTCAAATAAATACATATACTAAATGCAGTACATTTTAAAATAATCCTCTCTTTACAAAATTAATATAAATTGAATTACTGTACTGAAACTCTTAAATAATCCATTATATTCTTATCTACTTAGAAGTTCCCTCAGACTTGCAACCCATTGCAACTGATTCATTCATGGAGTATTCTGTATATTGATTTGTAAGGTCCTTGAAGACAGGAACTATTTCACTATTTTGTCTTCACATGGCTAATTCTTATAATGGTAGAGACACTTAATAGACATTTATTAATTGATTAGTTGACTGAGTTGTTGTGAAGGAGACTCATGTTGGGTGTGCCAGCTAGAATAGGTAGAAAGTCCCTAACAACACTCTTTTTCTTTCTTTCTTCTACATAGAACAGATCAGGAAGTACTAGGTCAAGAATAATCTCTCCTCATTGCCCACCCCCTACCCTGTCACCTAGGCTAAATATACTCTATGCTTTGGCTTGAAGTATGTACAAGTTTGATTGGATTTTGATGGGCATGAATGAGCACCAAAGAGGGTCCAGATTGGATTTAGAAAAATGTGCATGAGCAAAGAGATGGACAGGATTGGGTGTTAGACTGTGAACCCCTCAGATGCTCAAGGAAACCCCTCCTTGACACTATATTTCAACTTCTGCCTCAATTGCAGCAGATGTCTCCCAACTGATTTACATCTCTGATGCTGACACCCTCTACTTGTAAGAGTAATAAATTGGATGCCTGCTTTGTGATCACAAAGTTTTATTTTATTTCATTTGGAATCAGTGGGACCACATCCCATACACTTGTACTCAACATGACTGTCATGTCTTCTTTCCCAATTATACATTCCCTTGTTGACACATTTTGCTTATATTATTTTTGTATTTATTCATTGGTTCTATATTGCAACCAGTTCAGTCACTATGCACCTTTCTGTAATTGATATTACAATGTAATTTTTTTTCTTTTTGAAAATAGCAGCATTCCAGTTTCCTCTGAAATATAACACTAGTAAAACATGGTATTAAAAAGATGACCCTTTATGGAAAATTGTATCATCAAAGAAGTTTTGCAATTTCCTTAACGCAATCCAGTCCATTCTCTTTTTTATTCAATTATACAATTGATTCATCTTTCAGTCATTTTGTTTGTTCAAAATATAAAACAAGTGAATGGAATATGGTTTTTTCATCCATGTGCTTGACATAAACTTTGGAATAAATATTTTTTTGTCAACCACTTATTCTTATATGGCTGCATGGCTTTCTTTTTTTTTTAAAGGAAATGTTCTAAGCTTTGTTGCCATCAGCACAACTAGTTCATCAAATGACAGCTTCTATTCGACCTCAGTATTCACAAGGAAATACTACTAATGTATAATTATTCTAAAATGCAAAATTTAAATTCTTTTGAGAGTAATTTTAGGTTAAGAAACATGATACCTCTCTGAATTCAGAAAGTGAACTGTTTGGAGAAAGCACCATGAAGAAGCCTTCACATACCACACACTGCACCAGAAGATCCAGAGTGAACTTTGGGATGTGGTGATTTGAACTTTGTGAGGTTGAATGCATTTGTTTTGTATGCATACTCTTATGTTGAAGAGGACTGCCCCCTAACTGGATTTTTGTGAATGTGCCTAGCAGTCATGGGTTTGTTCTTTTCCCTTCTATCCCCAAATTACTTTAATTTAAAAGTTGATTATGTTAAATGATCAAATTGGGGAGACTTAACCCCCCCAATGGATTGTCAGGGGGATTATATAATTGAAAATCTGTTACCCTAAAAGAGAACTACATTTCCCCAGAGCCCACTGACTTCCTGTTTTTCCATACTTCCTGTAGACAGGGGATATTAGGTGGCGATGTGGAGGGTCCTGTCTCTGGGGCTTGAAGGCAAGGATGGTAAGCACTGGGCTTTTCAACTGACTGATCAGCCATGGGCATGTGGTCTTTTTATTTTGCTACTTTGTTATTCCTTTATTTCTAATGACCATTAGTAAATCTAAAATATAATACTTTTATAATTGAGATGTGGGTCCTGGGCACAGCTGTGTGCTACAGCCTCAGCTCCAGAGACCCTGAAAGTCACAAGAAGTGAACAACTCTGAGACAGTAGGAACCAGGCCCTATGTAGAGGAATTTAAGCCTCATTGCTAAAAAATGAAGGACTTTGGGGGCCTAAAAAATAAAATCAGTACATCAACTCTGTGCAGGACTCATGTGGTAGGAGAGGAGGAGTGAGAAAGCAGTATACATCTGTGAGTGTTTTTTTGAGAGACTGGGGTCCACCTGCTGTGGTCACTCCTAGGAATTTGAAGTACCTGGTTGTTACCACAGTAGGAGGCATAATGGATGCTTACAGTTGCAGTAGTAGAAATGCCTGTGAGATCAGCTTGGAGTGCCTGAGAGTCAATCACTTACTAAGGCTTGAGCAAGGACCTGGAGTACATCCAAATCTGGTCTATAAAAATGAATAACTAAAAAGGACCCAGGAAAACACACACACACACACACACACACACACACACACACACACACACACACACACACACTCAAAACCTGAGATAACATACATCAAAAAATAGGAACCTTTGAACTAAAAAAAAGTGCCTATAATTAATGATATTGGTTGGGTCACTAAAATAAGAAACAAATAAATGAATAAGTAGAAATAAGCAAAGGAGAAAGAATTCAACTCCTGACAGGTATTATTGGATCTGAGAGGATCTCAGCTCAAACTCAGAGGACAGTAAAGTAAAAATATATACTTAAAAAATAATAAAGATATTCAATAAATAATCATAAGCTCAAAAAGAGATTTCAGAAGGGCTTTAAAAAAGAACTCAAAACCTAATTGAGGGAAGTGAAGAAAAAACTTAGAAAAAAATAAGATCAATGAAAGAAAATTATGAAAGACCACCCAAATAGAAAAAGAGATCCTGAAATTTACAAAAGAAGATAATGTATTAAGAACTATAATTGGATAAAGAGAAGTTAATAATTTCATAAGTCAATAAGAAATATTAAAACAAAATCAAAAGAAAGAAATAATGGAAAAGAAAATAAAGCACCTCATCATACCCCTCACACACACACACACACACACACACACACACACACACACACACACACACACCTGACCTGGAAATACATCAATGAGAGACAATATAAGAATAGTTGAACTCCTTGTGAGCTTACAACCAAGAATAACATATCCATCAAAGATGAGCATAATTATAAAAAGAAAAAAAGGAATATTTAATGAACTTAAAAAATTTCAATTATTCCTGGAAAAAGACCCAGAACTGAGCTAAACAGTTGCTCTATATGAAACATATAAAGGTAATAAAAGACTGATCATAAGCAACCCAAAAGGTCAAATTGTTTTATTATAGTATGGGAAAATGTCATCTCTGGCCCCTGGGAGTGGCAGTATTGCCTGAGTGTTTGTAAAGGATGGGTATGAATGGACTACTCAAGTTTAGGGCAATGGAATGGAATGAGTTGAAATGGTAGTGAAATAGACCAGGAGGAGGCAGGGTTGAATGGCTATTTCATATGGAAGTGTAATTAATGAAGGAATCGCTATTGAGAAGGAGATAAGGAGTAGAGGGCTGTGAGTACTGAAATAAATTCTCATTAGACATGAGATAAAGATAGGACAATATATGGAATTAGAAAGTTGAACTTTTTCTTAACAAGGATACAGGAGGGAGGGGTAAATGGGTTAAGTGAGGGACCAGGAAGAGAAGGAAGAGAAATGTATTAAAAAAGGTAATATTTATAAGAAACACATTAAAAATGAGACACAAATATAGAGGGAAGAAACTGGAGCAGTATATACTATTCCTCAGATGATCCAGAGAAGGCAGGAATAGCAGTCATGATCTCTGACAGAGTTGGGGCTAAAATGAACAAAACTGAAAGGGATGAATAGGGTAATTATATAAGCTGGCGGTGGGATAGTTACTATGGATCCTGAAGCATGAGATATTGATATGCCAAATGTTATAGCATCCAAAATTTTAAAAGTAAAACTAAATGAAACATAATTTGTTATATTGCTAGATCAGCTGTGTGTTGTTGTTTTAGAAAACAAGATGGAATTATACATTAAGAGCTGTAAAACTATTCAACTCATTGTCCCTGAGATACCATTACTGGGGTTGGCCCTAAGGGCATTACTGAGAGTCAAAAAGCTGTGTTTGTATGAAAATTTTCATGGAATCTTTATTAAGACAAAATTACTGGAAAAAACACAAATGCAATGAATAGTAGAAATTGATGAAAAGACTGTGATATTTTAATATAATGGATTATATTACTTTATTGATATGACAAATTTTAGAATATAAAGAAAATAAGGGAAATTTACAAATAGATGAAAAGAGAAGAAAAAGAATAAGAACAATATAGACTATGATTTACATTTTTAAAAATAGCCACAAAATCAAGAGAAAAAAGTATTCAAGTAAAACAAATCCAAAGGGAACCCAAAAGCAGATGTTTATATTTGCACACATATATAATTTATATACTTTATTTGTTTATTTATTTATAAACCCTTACTTCCTGCCTTAGAATTCAATCTATGTATTGGTTCCAAGGCAGAAGACTGTTAAGGAATGGGCAATGGGAGTTAAGTGAATTTCCCAGGGTGACACAGCTAGGAAGTGTTTGAGGACAGATTTGAACCTAGGACTTCCCATCTCTAGGCATGGCTCTCAATCCACTGAACTACCCAGCCACCCTCTAATTTACATACTTTAAACAAATTGGAAACAACATGGAGTTTGTAGTCTTGCAAGGAAAGAAATAAAATGGAAGATGAAGCACTTTTAGCTGCAACAAGACTCCAACAGTTCCTTTTTAGAGTATGGATAGCATTTTTCATCATGGGTCTCTTATGGTTTAGTCCTTCTAAGCTGATCATAGGATGATGCTTCTGTTACTTTTTTGTATATTGTCCTACTGGTTCTGCTCATTTCACTTTACATCAGTTCATATAACCATTCCAAGTTTTTTGAACTTACACTCTTCATCATTTCTTATGGTGAAATAGTATTCCATTACAAACATATACCATAATTTGTTCATCTATTCCCCAAGTGATGGACAATTCCACAGTATCCAGTTCTTTTCCACTATAAAAATAATTGCTCAAAATGTCTACAGATAGGACCTTTTCCCTTATCTCTTATCTCTTTGGGAAATAGGCTCAGTAATGGTATTGCTGAATCAAAGGATATGCATAATTTTATGGTCCTTTAAGAGTGGTTATAAATGAAGGTCACTCATATAACTCAAGGTTACTCATAAAGCAAAAATGACAGCCAAAATCTAAATCCAAGTCTCCTGATTTATTGTTGTATTGCTTTAACTATAACAGACTGTCTATCAGTTCCTTCTCTGATGAAAATTTTTAAAATACAGGTAGGGTAGATCACATTCCAGGAAGTACAATATAAGTCATTTGTAAAATAACAAACTGGGATACAGAAAACATCAGGATTGGACAGAACAGGACATTAGAATTTTCAGTTTTGAGGGGTTTTCTGCTCCCTACTCAAATATATCCTTTAATAATTAGATTTCCTTGATTTGATATTCCTTCAACATCTTTGGACTCAAACAGGTTCTTGAAACTCTTGTGTGGAGCACAGGAAATGAAGACCAGTCAATAGCAACCATACTCACATCTAGTCCAAGGAAGAGAATGAAGAATCAGAATAGATAAAAAAATGAGCTAGACCAGTACACAAAATGAGGGCAATTTTTTTTTTTATGTTGAAAGCCAATATCCATTTGCTTAGTTAAGTTTTTCTCATATAAGTCAGTCTGAACATTATCATACTTCTCCTCAATAATGAAAAAAATATCTTTCTATAATATGAAACCACTTTAGAACACATTGCAATTTTAATACAAAATTAAAGGCTACTATAATGTACAACCTTGAATAAAAATGTTTCATCTTTATCATATTAGTTATATGAGTTGGTTTCCCTCAGAGCCTGTAATGCAAAATTATTTTTAAATGATTGACTAAAATTTACCCAATCTCTAATATTTTGTTCAAGGTGCAGGTTGATAATGATGATGATGATGATAACTAGCATTAATAATGTTTACAAAAAAACCTTACATATATTATCTCATTAGATTCTAACCTCCCACTCCTAAAGTATGTACTATTACTGTTATCATTTTAAAATAAAACGGAGGCCAAGTGAGCAAGTGATTTGGGTCACACAGGGTTACACAGCTGGTGTCTGAACTAGGACTGAAAATCTAGCTGTTATTTGTTGGTAAGCTTCAGAAGGGAAAGAAGATGACCTTTTGAATTACTAAGTATATGTTTGTGTGATGATACATTTTTCTCTACCAAAGCGGTTAAAGTGAATAAAAATGTGAATATTATTATTGTAGTAAATAATAATACTGGACTATATTGATCATTGATTGATAACTAAAGATCACGCAGTTATCTTCTTTCTTTTGTCTGTTCCCTCCTCCCTCTATACCTCCCTTCCTCCTTCTTCTTCCCTTCAGCTTCCCTTCCCCCATTTCTTCTTCTTCTTCCTAAATCACTCAGGGGTGAGTTTATATTTCACATGAAATGCTCTTTCTCTTCTTTATCTTAAGTCAGGGGTTTACTTGGGGAAGACAGGAAAAGATAGAGAATGGAGGTAAGAGGGTTGGAGATTTCCCTAATACTACAGTGAGCCTTAGGTTGGAGGATATTGGGATGGAGTTCAAATTGAGAGGAATGATTGATAGGTCTGGAAATTCAATCACTATCATCAACAGAGCAAGTCAGAGAGATATCTGGGCTATTGCCCTTCTTTTCTTCTTCCTTCAAATCACCAGAGATAAGAGCCTTCTACCTTCCTTCAAGGCAACAAGGAAATCAGGGTACAGCCAGCAGTTGGCTTTGCCTTCAATTGTTTCTCCCAGTAACATTCCAAATAGAACCTTCCTTTGACTTACAGGTCACCCTCAGTCACTGCTTCTGCTTCTTTGCATGCTTCCCAATTCCTCTCTTCACATTATGTAGACTATAGCAAAATAATGATAGAGAAAAAAGGGAAACTAGAAGGAAATAATTATTCTCTAGTTCCTCAGTTCAGTGCTTAGATCACCCATCTCTCAGATCTTTGAAAGTTATATAACTAACTCAACTCCTTTACTAGTGATATCATTACTTGGTAAAACATTTTTGACATTTTTTTCAATGTCACAGTTTGCATATATAAATATATATATATACATATATATAAATTATGACTATTTTATTTGGCTTACCTTTAAGATTGCTCCTGTAATATTTAAAAGAGATGGTTACCGATTTATTAATAATTAAAACCAAAATCACAAGGCTGCCAGTGGCTTTATCATTTTAATGTAATAAAAATAGAGAGATAATAAAAAGAGGAAAATTCAGAAAGGAAGTAAAGAATTACCTCACCTAATACCCTAAAGTCGGTTTTAAATTAAATCACTAACACCAGAGTCTATCACTGAATCTCAGCCTCTGTCAGCACACATCAGTCTCTCCTTCAGTCTACATCAGATTCCTCAACTTCCTGCTAGGTCTCACATTGTAAGCAGTTTTCTTCACCTACTAGCTCTCCCACATCACCTCCCAGGAACCAATCATAGTCCCTCAATTTATCTGGCACCACCAAGAGAAGAAGTGCCTGTGGGATCAATTTCCTGTCTTTCAAGGTGTGGCTGGTTGATTTAAAAATTAAAAACAAAAAGAGGTGAAATCCAAGTCCCTAATTGATTAAATCAAAAACTAATTCCCTTCTCACACTCCCTAATAGCTTGCAAAGCCACACAATGTCACCAAATGAATGTGGTTGTTGAAAAGATTGTTTTTTTGGTTAGAATTATTGAAGTTGATAATTTCTCAAATGAACTCTTAACAATTCTGGGCGCTGCTCTGTCCTACTTCAGAACCTGGGAGTATATAAAGGAATCATATGTGTATATTATGATTTAAATTAAGGTACTGGCCTTTATTTGAAAAGATTATATTTATTCCTACCCAGATGAAGGCAAAAATAATTATTTTTCAGATGTTCCTGGTTATGACTTCATTAGTTTGGGACTTGTTTCATCTTTGTTTTTGTACACGAGTAAATGGGGCTTATGCATGTATGCATGCCTGTGACATATGCAGAGTTATGTGCATATGTGTTTTGATGAGGATTCAAGTATACCTGGTATCACAGAAAACTATTGATACTAACGATAGATATCAGAAAATTAACACAGTGAGAACAGAAAAACTGGAAAAGAAATGTTAAAAATGAATCTTAGAGATATACAGTCCAATTTCCCACTCAATATAGCAATCTCCTATGTTGTGTCTGTTTGATGTTTTCTAATGCCCACTAATTTTGGGGAAATTTTCCATTAGAAAATTCTTGAAATATTGAGGCGAATTTCATACTTTGTAAATTTCTTGGAATCTACATTAAATACGTATGTGTTTAATGTCTCTTATTATAGGATAATCAAGGCACTGTAGATGTAGAGTTGAAAGAGACATTAAAGACTATGGAGTCCATTTTTCTAATTTTTTAGAAGACCAAAGAGCTTGAGTTCAAATCTTGCCTCTGTTATCTACTTTTGTCAATATTATTTAAAGTGTTATTGGAGAAATAATATCAAATAAAGAATAGAGTACTGAACTTGGATCCTGAAAACCTGCATCTAAGTACCTCCTATTACACCTCCTGGCTGCTTCACTCTGAACAAGTGTCTTTATCTCATTGCCTTCCCTAAGAAACTCCATCAGACTGTTAAATTCCTTATATTCCTTTTTAAGAAAGGATTATCTCACTGAATTTTCCTAGACCAATGAAATAAACAAGTAGGACAGCCAAAAGGTTAAATGATTATTTTTTTGGCAATCAAGTCACATTTTTGGTGCATCTTAAATACACAGTAAATTGAAATAACACACACACACACACACACACACACACACACACACACACACACGCACGCACGCACAGAATTTTCATTATTGAGCTCTATATATTTTAGACCCGTCCACCCTCTTCAAGACCTGCGGTGATGGGGGAGTGACAACGCAACAGGTGGAGGTGACCACTGGCAGTTGTAGTCACAATCCTGCACGTAGGTGGCCCATGGACCAGTGGTCGCTCGACCCTGTGGGCAGCAGGGACATTTGGCAGCATCCTGGGAGACTGAGCAGTCCTCTCTACGACAGCACTACTCACCCTAATTAAGGGAGGGGACTAGAAAAGGTGTCCCAATCATTGCCTGACCTACAAACACCCGGTCAGCACACCGCGGCTGGCGGGTCATCCCCTTTAAGTGGTCGAAATCAAAGAAAAAATACAAAGAAACTCCTACTAGGAGCATGGAACATCAGGACATTACTTGATAGAGAGAATACCCCAAGACCTGAGAGAAGAACAGCTCTAATCGGTAAAGAACTGGCATGATATAACATCGACATTGCAGCCTTAAGTGAAACACGCTTACCAGAAGAGGGATCACTCAGTGAAACCACCACTGGATACACCTTCTGGAAAGGTAGAGCCTCAAATGAAGACAGAATCCATGGTGTTGGCCTGGCCATCAAGACCAGTTTGCTCAAACAGCTGCCAGACTTGCCTGTGGGCATCAGCGAGAGGCTCATGAAGATCCGTTTCCCTCTCAGCAAAGACCTGGTATGCCACAATCATCAGAGCATATGCCCCACCACTGACCAGCACAGAGGAGACCATTGGGCAGTTCTACTCTGACCTGAGTGCCATCCTGCACTAAGTGCCCACAAATGACAAGCTGATACTACTGGGAAACTTCAACGCCCACGTTGGCCAGGACCATGAAAGATAGAAAGGAGTGCTCGGCAAACACAACGTGGGCAAAATGAACAACAACGGCCTACTGCTACTCAGCAAATGCTCAGAGTTCAAACTCACCATCACGAACACTGTGTTCAGAATGGCAAACAAATATAAAACAACGTGGATGCACCCAAGATCAAAACAGTGCCATCTCATTGACTATATCATTGTAAGCCGGCTAGACATCCAAGATGTACAGATCACCAGAGACATGAGAGGAGCTGAATGCTGGACAGACCACCGATTACTTAGAGAGACTCTTCAAATGTGCATTGAGCCTCGCCATCCAAAACGAGCCCAGAGAGTTCGCACATTTTACAATGTGAGTTGTCTTAGAGATCCATCTTATTTGCAAACATTCCAGTCCTGCCTGGACAACAAGCTGTCTTCCAAGGGACCACTAACTGGAAGCTCAACTGAAAAATGGAACCAGTTCAGAGACTCAGTGAAGGAAACATCAAAGGCAGTCCTAGCCCCAAAACAACGCAACCACCAGGACTGGTTCGACGAGAACAACACTGCTATTGAAGACCTATTGAGCAAGAAGGACAAAGCCTTTATGGAATGGCAAAATAACCCAAACTCTGCTCCTATAAAGGACAGATTCAAGTCTCTCCAAGCCATGGCGCAGCATGAGATCAGGAAGATGTAAAACCAATAGTGGGAGAAAAAGGCAGAAGAAATCCAGCGGTTTGCTGACATGAAAAACTACAAACAATTTTTCAGTGCCCTCAAGACTGTCTATGGGCCATCAAAACCCACCACCACTCCCTTGCTATCCTCTGACGGTGACACTCTCATAAAAGATAAAAAAGGCATCAGCAACAGGTGGAAAGAAAACTTCAGTCAGCTTCTCAACCAACCCTCTTCAGTTGACCAAAGCGCCCTTGACCAGATCCCCCAAAACCACACCATTGAACAACTTGACATCCCTCCTTCAATAGAGGAAGTCCAAAAAGCCATTAAACAAATGAGTGCAGGCAAGGCACCCTGTAAAGATGGGATCCCAACCGAGGTGTACAAGGCCTTAAAGGGAAAGGCATTTCAGGCATTCCACATAGTACTGACCAGCATATGGGAAGAGGAAGACATGCCCCCAGAACTCAGAGATGCCTCCATCGTAGCCCTATACAAGAACAAAGGCTCACGAGCAGCCTGTGACAACTACAGAGGCATCTCACTACTGTCCACTGCCGGAAAGATCCTCGCCCGTGTTATACTCAACAGACTCCTGTCATCTGTTTCAGAGCAGAACCTGCCTGAATCACAATGTGGCTTATGACCATCTACATGGTCTTCGTGGTGAGGCAAATGCAGGAAAAATGCCTTGAGCAAAACCTGAGTCTCTAAATTGTCTTCATAGGCCTGAGAAAGGGGTTTGACACAGTGAACAGGGACGCATTGTGGGTGATCCTCAGCAAACTCGGTTGCCCAGAAAATTCATCAAACTGATCCAGCTCTTTCATGTCAACATGACAGGGGAAGTCCTATCTGGTGGAGAGACTTCCAATCGCTTCCACATCTCCAATGGCATGAAACAAGGCTGTGTCCTCAGGCCGGTACTATTCAACCTATTTTTCACCCAAGTATTACGACATGCTGTGATGGATCTAGACCTGGGCGTCTACATCAAATACCAACTGGATGGCTCACTATTTTATCTTTGCTGCCTGACTGCAAAAACAAAGACAACAGAGAGACTGATCCTGGAAGCTCTCTTTGCAGATGACTGCTCTCATGGCCCACTAAGAAAATCATCTCCAAACCATTGTGGACAGGTTCTCCACCGCAACAAAACTGTTTGGCATGACTATCAGCCTCAGCAAAACAGAGGTGCTGTTCCAATCTGCACCAGGAGGCCAACTAACCAGCCGTGCATTACAATCAACAGCATGCAGCTTTCTAACGTCAACACTTTCAAGTACCTGGGCAGCACCATCGCCAACGACGGGTCCCTACACCACGAGATTAATGCCAGGATCCAAAAGGGCAGCCAGGCACTTTTGTGGCTGTGCTGCAAAGTCCTCCAACACAGAGGTGTAAGCACTGGGACGAAGCTCAAAGTGTATAACGCAGTGGTCCTCAGCTCGCTCCTGTATTGTTGAGAGACATGGACGCTGTACCAGAAGCACATGAAACAGCTGGAGCAATTCCACCAATGCTCCCTCTGGTCAATCATGAGGATCCGATGGCAGGTCCGAATCACCAATCAGGAAGTCCTCGACAGAGCCAACTCCACCAGCATTGAAGTAATGATCCTCAAAACCCAGCTACGATGGTCTGGACACATCATCCGCATCGACCCAAAGCGAATACCAAGACAGGTATTCTACAGTGAACTGTCAGCTGGACTCAGGAAACAAGGCCAACCAAAGAAAATATTCAAAGATCAGCTAAAGTCAAACTTGAGGTGGGCTGGCATTACACTAAAGCAACTAGAACTCGCTGCCTCTGACAAAAGCAGCTGGCGAACGCACATTAACCATGCCGCCACCACCTTTGAAGATGCGTGAGGTCGATGTCTTGCTGCTGCGCGTGAACGCCGACACCGGGCCACAACCTCACCTCCCGTAACAACTGGCGTCCCATGCCCCGAGTGCCACAAAATTTGGGCCTCAGCCTTTGGACTCCAAAGCCACATGAGGGTACACCGTAGATGAAACTGCACAAAGATAATAGTCATTCTCGATCACTGAGAGACTACTATATATATATATTTTTTTACTATATATACTATATATATATATATATATATATATATATATATACATATATATATATATATTTTAGAACTTAGTATATTTTCTCTATTGAAATTTCATCTTCTTAGTTTCATCTCATAGTTACCTATTCCTTCAAATTATAAGTTTCCCAGAGAGAAATTCTCAGAAAGGAGAGTTCAATTGGTATTGGTTAGGTGTAATTACTGGAAGTGATCATTCATGAGGGTAGTTTTGTTGTCAGAAGTTGGTTTATTTACCAATTTTTAAGCTGATTGTACTAATTTCATAATTCTTTATTTTTTTCATTGTAAGTTATTTAGTCAATTTAGAACATTATTCCTTGGTTACAAGAAAGATATTCTTTTCCTCCCTTCCCTTTTCCCACCCTTCCTGAAGCTGATACACAGTTCCACTGGGTATTACATGTGACCTTGATCAAAATCTATTTCCATGCTATTGGTGATTGCATTAGGATATTCATTTAGAGTCTACATCCACAATCATTTCCCCTTGATTCATGTATTCAAGCAGTTGTTTTTCCTCAGTGTTTCTACTCCCACAGTTTTTCCTCTAAAAGTCGATAGTGTTCATTCTCTTAGATCCTTCCAAGTTGTTCAGGATCACGGCATTGCCACTAATGGAGAAGTCCATTACCTTCAACTGTAACAGTGTATCACTCTATTTGTACAATGTTCTCCTGGTTCTGCTCCCCTCACTTTGCATCAATTCCTGGAGTTCATTCCAGTTCACATGAAATTCCTCCAGTTTATTATTCCTTTGAATACAGTAGTATTCCATCACCAACATATACCACAATTTGTTCAGCCATTCCCCAATTGAAGAGCTTCCCTTCATTTTCCAATTTTTGGCCACCACAAAGAGTGCAGCTATGAATATTCTTGTACAAGTCTTTTTCCTTATTATCTCTTTGGGCTACAAACCCATCAGTACTATGGCTAGATCATATAGCAGACAGTCTTTAGTGCCCTTTGGGCATAGTTCCAAATTGCCCTCCAGAATGATTGGATCAATTCACAACTCCATCAGCAATGCATTAATGTTCCGACTTTGCCACATTTCCTCCAGCATTCATTACTTTTCATTACTATCACGTTAGCCAATCTGCTAGGTGTGAGGTGATACCTTAGAGTTGTTTATTTATTGAGGGTTTGTTTATTAAATCAATAGTTCTTTGACTTTCAATTTTATTAATTTCTCCTTTGATTTTTAGGATCTCGAATTTAGTCTTCATCTGAGGATTTTTAATTTGTTCACTTTCTAGTTTTTTAATTCGCATACCCAATTCATTGATGTTCTCCCCCCTCATTCCATGTGCTTCTTTATGACATATAATATACCATTTTGTTTATTTTCCTATTTCTTTTAGTATTAACCTCTTTTTTGTCTCTATTTGTATATATATCTATATACATATATATGTCTTGGCATTTCATTCTATATAGTTTGTCACTGTTCCCTCTAAGTATAATTCTCCTATCTACCCAGGTGATAATAATTTTTAAGAGTTACCAATGACCTCTTTTCTTATAGGGATACATATCATTTTAAATTATTGGGACACTTTAAAAAGATTCTTTTTATTTTGTCTTTCTTTTTTCCCTCTTTCTTAGTTACCTTTTGATGATTCTTTTGAGTTCTGTGTTTGGGCCTCAAATTTTCTGTTCAGGTCTGGTCTTTCCTTTACAAATGATTGTAATTCTTCTATTTTGTTAAATGACCATACTTTCCCCTGTAAGAATATAGTCAGTTTTGATGGTAGTTGATTCTTGGTTGTAGACCTAGTTTCCTTGCTTTCCAGAATATCACATTCCATGCCTTTTGGTCCTTCAATGTAGATTCAGGCAGATCCTGTGTTATCCTCACTGTGGTTCCATGGTATCTGAATGGTTTCTTCTTAACAACTTATAATGTTTTTCCTTGGTTTGATAGTTCTTGAATTTGACTATAACATACCTGGGTGTTGTCAGTTGGGTATTAAGTATAGGAGGTGATCTGTGGATTCTTTCTATCTCCAGTTTTCCCTCTTGTTCTAGAATATTGGGGCAGTATCTTGTATAACTTCCTATAATGTTATGTCCAGGCTTTTTCTTTTTTCGTGATCTTCTGGTTGACCCCTGTTTCTTAAGTTGTCTCTCCTAGAACAATTTTCTAAATCTTCTGTTTTGTGAATGAGCTGCTTTATATTTTCCTCAATTTTTTAATTCTTTTGATTTTATTTTAGAGTGTCCTGCTGCCTTGTGAAGTCGCTTTCTTCTAATTGTTGTATTCTGGTTTTAAAAGACTGGATTTCATCTTGGCTTTTTGGTCATCCTTCTCCTTCTGATCTGATTTTCTTAAGAGGTCAACGTTCATCTTCTTTGCCTCATCTTTCATCTCCTTTGCCACATTTTCAAGCTGATTGATTTTGGTTTTCAAGGCCCTGTTTTTTGTTTCCAGATGACTTATCTTGCTTTTAAAGTTCTTTTTGATGAGATTAAGTCAAGCTGTGTTGCAGAGCTGGATGTACCCTGAGGCCAAAACCTCAAGAAAGGGAGGGGCAATATGGAGTGTCTCCATTGCTGCAACTAGGCTCCCCTCTCTGCGCTTCTTCTGCAACTGCTTCCTCACTGTTTTTGTTCAATGTTCTGAGCCTGGCACAGCTTTGCCCACAAGGTACTCCCTCCAGACCAGCACCCTTGCCCACCCAGAGGTTCCAGATCCTGCTGGAGACCCAGGGCTCTAGGTGGGGGAGGGGTCCTTGGACTCCTTCTTTCTTCCCCTTAAACCTGAGTGTTCTATAATTTAGGCTTTTGGGGTGTGTACCTTTTAAGTCAATTCCAGCAGGAGTTTTCCTTGGCTCAGTCCTGTTGTTAGGTTTTCAGTTGCCTAGGAAATTTAGTTTCTAATTGGTAAGAAAAGGTTTTCAGAGGTCTGAACTTTTGCTGCCTCTATGCTGTCATCTTGACTCCACCTCCTCTCATAATTCTTTATTGCTTAGCATTCCAGTTTCTATGTGTAGTAATAAAATGATCTACTTCATGACAAATTCATAATTTTATTCTGGGAATTATAAAATATTCTTTTCCTTCCCTCCCTTTACTAGGAAGAACCCTATAGACTAGAGTCCAAAATTAAAATTTTCCTTAAGAATGAGATGAGCTTTGAGTTTAAGCACTGATAAGCCTGGGGAAAAATTTAAAGGAATGGACAACCCAAAAGAAATCAACTCATGGCAAAACAGGAGAACAGTAAAAAGTCAAGAATTGGTAAAGTTCATTTAGCTCCTTTGGCTTCATCCTAGTGGTACTGGCATAACTTTAGTGTTGGAGAGGAAGGGGAAAATGAGTTTTTGAGATACACCCAAAGAGAGGATTGTGAGAAGATGACAGAATAGAGATTTCCCTAACTTTCCAAATTCCCTCACAATAAAAAAAAATAAAGCCTCAGCATCAACTCTTAAGTTTAGAAATAGTTATGAATTGGGATTGAAATAGTACCACCAGGAACAATTTAGGGAAAAGGTCTCTGACCTCCAAGGTGATAGTCTTACCTGATTTTAAAAAAATATATATTTTAACAATTACATGTAATAATTTTCCACATAAATTTTCTGCAGGTATATGATCCATATTGTCTCCCTCCCTCAATTTCCTCCTCCCTTCCTGAGGTTGGTAAGTAATTTTGATCTGGGTTATACATGTATTGACATGCAAAACATTTCTATATTGTTCAGTTTTATAAGAGAATACCCATATAAAACCAAAATCCCAAAATAAAAACTCAAACTAAAGTGGAAAATTATATGCTTCAGTTCTTTCTCTGCACGGGATCTTATTTTTTGTCACATATTTCCAAATTGTCATAGATCATTGTATTGCTGACAGTAACTAAATTGTACACAGCTGATTATTTCACAATATTGCTGTTACTATATACAATGTTTTCCTGGTTCTGCTTATTTCACTCTCCATCAATTCATGTAGGTCTTTCTAGCTCTTTCTGAAATCATTCTGTTTATCATTTCTTAGAGCACAAGAGTATTTCATCACCATCATATGCCACAATTTTTTCAGCCATTCCCCAATTGATGGACATACACTCAATTTCCAATTCTTTGCTACTACAAAAGGCAGCTGTAAATATTTTTGTAGAAGCAGAATAGGTCCTTTCCCCAATTTTTTCTCCTTCTGATACAGAGCTCATAGTGGTATTACTGAATCAAAGTGTATACCTTGTTTTATGTTCTTTTGTTCCAAATGTCCCCCAGAATGGTTGGATGATTTCACAAGTCCACCAGTAATGCATTAGTGTCCCAGTTTATCCATATCCCTCCCAACATTTATTATTTTCCCTTACTGTTAAATTGGCCAATCTGATAGGTGTGAGGTAGTACCTCAGAGTTGTTTTAATTTTCATTTCTCTTCTCAAGAGTGATTTAGTACCATTTCCCATAAGACTGTTGATAGTTTTTATTTCATCTGAAAACTCCTCATTTATATTTTTTTCACCATTTATCAATTGAGAAAAGTTTTGTATTCTTACAAATATTGAATTAGTTCTCTATATATTTGAGAAATGTTGTTTCACCTGTTTTAAGCATAAATGTTCCCAGGAAATACCATAGAATCAGCCAATAACAAAACTTAAGTAATGTTGTTCAGGTGACAGCCTGAGCTACCTAACATTCCAACCAAACTCTGTGGAGGGTTGGGTAGTTCACCAGAAGAAGACTTCATCAGATACCATTCTGTCCCAAGCTATGCCCTGGCTATGCTCAGAGACAAGGCCTTATTGTCTGTGGTCACTTCCTAGAGAGTGTAGTCCCGGCTTTTAGTCCCAAGAAAGAGACAAGCTAATGCTTTCAACCATGGGGGAACCAAAAGGCATAAAACACCATTTGTTAACAATGACAGTACTGCTGGGGTTGGGTCAGGGAACCAGAAGACACTCACAGACTGGAGAAAAATCAAGTAGAACTCAAGAAATAACAAAGTAAAAAATCCTTAAAATTTGAGAAATCTTCTCTCATACCATGGGAACAGTCTGACCCCAAAAAAGCTAGTAAATAAGCCAATTGGTCACTATTTGTTTTTAATGAATAAGCAAAAAAGAAATAAACTAATTATTTAACACTCCTATGGGGATAGAGGAAATCAAGGCTGAAACTCAGAAGAAAATGAAGTTAAAACACGGATTTCTAAAATATTAAAGAACAATATAAAATATTTACAAGTCCATTAAAATCTTTTGGAAGAAGTCAAAAAAGAAATTAAAAGCTGAAGGAAATAAGTTGAGGAAAAATAGAATAGAAATAAGAACAGTGGAAGAAAATCTTGAAAGAAAGGTCAAAGTGAATTAAAAACCAAAATCTTCTCATATGTTGTTTCTAAGAGACAGCAGAAAGCAGAGTAAAACTAAAGACCTGGAACAGAATCTTTATGCTTCAGATGAAGTATAAAAAAAGAAAGAAAGAAAGAAAGCAGGGGTAGCAATCAATCTCAGACAAAGCAAAAATAGAACTAATTAAGAATGTAACAAAGGAAAATATATACATTTGATAAAAGGCACAATAAATGACGTATTAACAATATTAGACATATAGGCACAAAGTAGTATAACATATAAATTCATAAATTAAGAGTTAAATTAGTTATAGGAGGAAGTTGACAGTAAAATTAAAGTGATATGGCATTCAACTTTTACCTCTCAGAACCAGAAAAATCTGATCAAAATGTTAATATGAAAGAAGTTAAGGATATGAATAGAATTTTGATAGTTAGATATGATATATCTCTGCAGAAAAATGACTGGCAATAGAAAAGCATGTATCTTTTTTGTGGTAGATGGCACTTACACAAAACCTGGCATAAAACCCTCATAATCATATGCAGAAAAGGAAGAATATTAAATGCATTCTTTTCAGACTATGATGCAATTAAAAATAGCATTTACTAAAAGTCCACATAAATATAGATTAAATTAATAAGAAACAAAATTATTTAATCCTAAAATGAGTAGATAAAAGAACAAATCATAAAAACTATAAATAATTTTATTAAATAGGATGACAACAATGAGACAATGTACAAAAATTTTTGAAATGAAGACAAATAAAGTATCTAGAGGGAAAATTATATCTCTAAATGTGTCCATAAAAAAGAGGGAAAGAGGACATCAGTGAATAAAAAGTCTAGAAAAATAACAAATTAAAAATCTCCATTAAATACCAAATTGGAAACTCTGAAAATCAAAGGAGAGATTAATAAAACTTAAAGTAAGAAAACCAATGAAATAATAAATAAAACTAGGTGCTAGTTTAATTAAAATAGTTTAAAATGGCTACTTGGGTATTAAAAAGAAAGAAAAAAATTACTAATATCAAAAATGAAAAAGGCAAATTTGCCACTAATTTAAAGTAAATTAAATCAAGTATTAAGAAGCTATTTAGACCAATTATATTCCAACAAAAATGAGAAACTAAGTGAAATATTTGAATGTTTTAAAAATATATAAATTCCCCAGATTAACAGAAGAGGAAATTGAATATTTAAATAGCCCTATCTTAGAAAAAGAAATTGAAAATGCTAAAAACTAAATCCTAAGGAAAATATATTGTCCAGTACCAGATGTATTTACAAGTGAATTTTAATATTAATTTAAAGAACAATTAACTCCCATACTATATATATATATATATATATACATATATATGTATATATATATATATATATGTAGTATTAGGGGGAAAACAGGCAAAGAAGGAGTCAATTTTGATGAAACAAAAATGGTGTTGATACCTCAGACAAGAAGAACAATAAAAAAGAAAAAGACCAATTTCCCTAATGAATATGACACACAAAAACTTAAAATAGTGCCATTGTATCTGTGTGTGTGTTTTTTTTTCCATTAGAATGTGAATCAATTGAGGACAGAGACTGAGTTTTTTTCTACTTAAAAAAACCCCAACAATATTAGTGCCTACCACAGCACAATATTTTATATTTTGGTATACAAACATTCAAACAATATCTGTTTTCAATATGTTTATATTCTAATAGAGGGAGTCATCAATAAACATCAATACTGTGCTTAATAAGTATATTTAAAAATACTATGGAATCTCGTGCTCAAGGGAAGACAAAGGTTTACATGTGCAATAATAGAATGAAGAGCATCAAGAAAATAAAATAAAGAAGAAAAATGAAGAAATGTCAAAAAAAACCCATATTAGCTGAACTGATAGAAAATCAGTTTTGGAAAGTATGTTCAATAGAATTACATGAATTGTATGAAGCTAGGCTGAGCAGTATCAAGAGAAGCAGTATGTTTATTGAGCAGTTGTACTTGGGATTAGAATTTGGCACTTTGTTTTAACTGTGCACTGATCCCTCCATTAAACTCACTCTCAAAGGTTCATGTGAGCTGTCCTTCAGCACAGTCTAAAAGTGATAAAGTGGTTCAGTGAAGGTAAAAATGTGGAGAGGACATTAAAGCCTTCATAAAGAATGTAGAGCTTAATAAAGCTCTGTGAGTGGGAGCATATATGCTAGAAAGGAATGGAAAAGTTTCATTTAGAATGTAAACTCCCTCAGAGAAGGTATTTTTTTCATTCTCTGTCTTTGTATCCTCAATGATAGCCAGTGTTTGGCACATAATAGATACTTAAATGCTTATCAACTAATTAATCTTAGGTAGAGCGTGAAAGATGATTGAGGTCATGGATAAGAAAATGAATGGTATATATTCATAGGATAATGACTAGAGGATAATCCTTAGGTTCTGGAGTAATAATTCAAAGGGGAAATGGGAAAAGGGACTCTAGAAAATAGAGCTATGGAGCAAGTATATCCCAGGTATATATAGACACTTAAAAGGCAGTATAATGAGAATTGGAGTGTTATTTGTCAAGAATAGAGACAAATCCATTTTTGTATGATTAGTCTAGAAAGAGTTGTGGCCAGGAGAGTGAAAAGAATAAAAAATAATTGAATGGGGCAAAATATTTCCTCTGTATCCTGGGTTTTTCCTCTATAAAAATTTTTGATGGTCAATGCCTTCTTTTTTTTTTTTGGGTGGAGGGAGGTTGTAGCTCCTAGGGACAGTTTGCCATCACTTTGGAGGTTTTTCCTTCCATTTTTAGTCAGAAATCTGAGTGAAATGGGCAGGCTTTCTGTGTATGGAGTTAAGGAGCAAGGATTTTGCCTAAGGCAAGCTCTCAAATCTCTGTAGCTTCTGCTTTTCACTGCCCTTCTCCCCGCCTGCTTCCTGAGAGTGCCCACAGTCTGTCCTCTCCAGCCCACTGGGGTTTTAAGTGTAGCTGCTCTCAGAGGTAGGACATTATTGGTCTTAGTCAGCTCCCAAGGACCTAGAGGTTCCCCTTGCTCATTCCAGAGGTGCCCCTTGCCCTCTCACTGATTCTGCTGCACAGTGACTCTCGCTCTGGCTCTGTAAGTGGGGTGGGGGAGTATAAATCAGCTCACTTTTGCCTTGGAGCTTTTAAACCCCTTTATAGTGTGGAAATGCCTAAATTCCATGTACCTTCAATTCTGTGCCCTACTATAGAGTCCCTTTAGTCTCATGAATTTTTTTCTTTTTTTCCTTTTTTTTTTGGTCTTTTGAAGTAGTCTCTATCAGTGGGTGCTGAGGAGAGGAAGAGTCCCGCGTCTAGACTGCCACCATGCTTCCCCAAAAGTCCTGTCTATTATTTTTAGGAAAGTCCCTTCCAGCCTATACTTTCTACTGTTTTCAATATTAATGAGTGCTGGATTGTGTCAAAGGTTTTTTTTCTGCATCTATTGAGATAATTATAAGGATTTTGTTCATATAGTTATTGATATGGTCAATTACGTGTGTGGTTTTCCTAATATTTAACCATCCTTGCATTCCTGGGATCGATTACACCTGACAATAATGAATAACACTCATGAGCACTTGCTGGAGTCTTTTTCTAGTGTTCGATTTAAAATTTATGCATCTATTTTCATTAAGGAGATTGGTCTGTAGTTATATTTCTCTGTTTTTGGTCTGTCTGGCTTTGGAATGAGTACCATATTTGTGTCATAAAAGGGATTTGGTAGAACATCTTTTCTTATTTTGTCAAATAATTTGTATAATATTGTGATTAATTGTTATCTGAATGTTTAATAGAATTTACTTGTGAATCCATGAGGTCCTGAGGACTTTTTCTTAGGAAGTTCTGTGAGGACCTGTTCAATTTCTTTTTCTGATATGCGATCATTTAAGTTTCTTAATTATTACCTTAATTTCCACTTCATTAGAGGTGAGGCATCACTTTTCATTTTGATACTGTTGATTTTCTTTTCTTTTTTCTTTTTTTATTAGAATAACCAGTACTTTATCTATTTATCTGTTTTTTTTTCAATGTACCACCTTCTAATCTTGTTTATTAATTGAATTATTCTTTCATTTTCAATTTTATTAATTTTTCCTTATTTTTTAGGATTCCTAATTTAGTTTTTATCTTGGGATTTTTATTTTTTTCTCTTTCTAGTTTGTTTGTATTTTTAATTTTTATGTCCAATTCATTGACCTCTTCCCTCCCTAATCTGTTAATATATGCACTCAAGTATATATATATTTCACCCTGAATACTGCTTTGGTTGCATTCCATAAACTTTGATATGATGTCTCCTCATTGTTATTCTCTTCAATGAAATTATTAATTGTTTCTATAATTTGCCCTTTACCTAACTATTTTTGGAGAATCATATTATTTCATTTCCAATTAATTTTTGGTTTGCCTCTCCATGTACATTTGATAATTATGATTTTAATTGCATTATGATCTGAAAATGTTGCACTTATTATTTCTGCTTTTTTGCATTTGTTTGCCATGCTTTTTTGCCCTAGTACATGTTCATTCTGTGAATGTACCATGTGCTACTGAAAAGAAGGTGTATTCCTTTGTGTCTCCATTTATTTTTCTCCATATATTTTTAACTCCAATTTTTCTAAGATTTCATTTATGTCTTTTGATTTATCTACATCTGATAGAGAAATGTTGAGGTTTCCCACTAGTATAGTTTTACTATCTATTTCTTCCTTAAGCTCCTTTAAAATTTTAGATGCCATATCTCTTGGTGCATACATATTGGGTGCTTATATTTCTTCATTGTCTATATTGTCTTTTATCAGGATGTAATTACCTTCCTTATCTCTTTTAATCATATCTATTTTTACTTTGGCTTTGTCAGATAGCATGATTGCAACCCCTGCCTTCTTTTTCTCAGTTGATACCCAATAGATTTCACTCCATCCTTTTACCTTTACCCTGTGTGTCTACCTGCCTCTTGTGTAATTCTTGAAGACAACATATGGTAGGATTTTGGTATCTAATACACTCTGATATTTTTTCCCTTTTTTGGTTGACTTCATCCCATTCACATTCAGAATTATGATTACCACTTGTGTATTCCCCATCATTTTGATTTCCTCTTCTAGTCTTGCCCTTTTTTCTTTCACTAATGTCTTCTTCATCAGTGTTTTGCTTTTAATCAGTTTCATAATCCCTACCCTTGATTTAGTCCTCTTTCCACCTCCTCTTTTCTTTTCCCCCCTTATTATTCTTTAGGACCTATTAAATTCCCTCCTCCATCTCTTTCCTTCCCTTTCTGTACTCCCCACTCCACTCCTCCCCTTGGTTTTTCCTTCCTCACTTTCCCTGTAGGGTAAGATAGATCTTGATACCCTAATGGATCTTGATGCTCTTGCCTCTCAGAATTGATTTCACAGAGAGTAAGGTTTAAATATTATATATTAGCACTCTCTTTTTCTCCTTCTTATAATAGTATTCTTCCCCTCACCCTCCCATGTGCTTCTTTATGTGATATAGATTATCCTATTTTTCTTATTCCTTCAAGTTTCTCTTGGTGTCATCTTCTATTCCCTCGTCCTTTTCTTTTTTTTGAATATTATCTCAAACCACTTAGTACCCCAAACTCTACCTATGAATAATTCTTCTAACTACTCTAATAGTGAATACAGTTTTTGAGAGTTGCAACTAATGTTTTTTTTTTTACCATATAGGAATATAAACAATATGACCTTATTGAAGAACTTTCCCCTCTCTTTTTTATTTGCCTTTTCATGTTTTTCTTGAATTTTTAAATATTTGGACATCAGATTTTCTATTGATTTCTGTTTTTTTTTTTCTTTATAAATACTTGGTACTCTTCTATTTTGTTCAGTGCCCATACTTTACCCTGGAAGTAGATAGTCAATTTTGATGGGTAAGTGATCCTTGGTTGTAGGCCCAATTCTCTTGCCTTTCTGAATATCATAATCCAAGTCTTGTGATCCTTTATTGTGGAAGATTCCAGACCTGTGTAATCTTTATTGGTTCTCTTTAATATCTTTATCATCTCTTTCTGGCTTCTTATAATATTTTCTCCTTACCTTGGAAGATCTTGAATTTGGTGATTATATTCCTGGGGTTTGTCTTTTGAGGATTTAATGTAGAGGGTGTCCTATGGATTCTTTCAATGTCTTTTTTGCCCCTTTGTTGAAGAACATCAGGACAGTTTTCTTGGATAATTTCTTATAGTATGATGTCAAGGTTTCTGCTTACTTCAATGTTTTCAGGTAGACCTATGATTTTCAAATTCTCTCTTCTAGAATGTTTTCTAGGGTTGTGATCTACTCAGTGAGATATTTCATGTTTCCCTCTACTTTTTTCCTTCTTTTAACTTTGCTTTATTAATTCTTGCTGTCTTGTGAGATCATTAGCTTTTACTTTCCCAATTCTAGAGAAAATATGCTGTAAGGGTAAGTGGTACTTCATAGAGGGATACTTAAGGAAGAACAAAAGAAATACCTATTGAAGGAGCTCAGAGGGTGAGTGGTGATGACATAAAGGGATTGAGTACTAATTATAGCTTTTACCAGGTTAAGACTGAAAGGGAGGAGAGATATACATAGGACAATGGCTTAAAGAATAGAAAGATCAAGTTGAAATGTTTTATTTTAATTTGTTTCTTTGAGAATAGAGATTATATCTTCATATTTGGAGCCTATGGGAAAGGGACAATTAAATGAACCAACCAAACAAGTAAATATTACTTTAACACCTAAGTAAATTATTAGGAATGAAGACTAGAAATACAAAAGTAAAACAGTTCCTGTTCTCTAGTAGTTTAAATTCTAATGAGGGAGACACAATGTAGATATATACTGTGAATTTTAAAACTAATCCGCCCTACTCAGACCGTAATTTAGAAGAACTGATTTAGCTATCTTCTGATTAGTAACAATGGAGATACTTGGTTTAACAGAATCAAGTCTTGGGAACTCTACATTTCTCCACCCTACTTAGTTTAACAAGGTCAGGAATGTCTGTACCATACGCAAGGATTAAGCAATTGTGAAAATGGCCTTCAACAGACATTTGCAGAAACAGTAGACAGATCCCTGGACTGTCCTAAGTCAAGCTAAGCTAACATTGGTACAGATGAATGCAGGAAAGTGATGTAAAACATCTATATAGGGCAAGTAACTTGCTCTCTTAGGTCTCTTTTCCCAGAGAGGCATCTCTGGCTGGCAGTGTGCTAAGTGTTCTGACATCTTGGCATGGTGACAGCTACTTGTCTGGGTTTTGGCGGTGATTTTTCCCTTGAGCTAATTCAGGTTCAGACATCTTGACTGAGCCCTCTTGGAGTTCAGGCTGATTCCTTCCTCTTTCACACTCCAAACCCTTACTTTCTAGATCCCCTAATCTTCCCGCCTGTTACAAGCCATGTGGGAGAAAATCCTACACCCTTTCCTTCTCCCTTCTTCTTAATTTCTTTCCATTATATTAGTTAAATCACAATAAAATTTCAGACTGACTTGAGTATTTTTATTTTATTATTTGGGATATCCATGGCTACCATTAATTAATATAATTTAGGTCACAATGCTAAAATTATCCTTTACAATACTTAAATTATATATATATATGTATATATATATATATTTCTTTAAAAGTTACAAGATAATATAGAAAAAGACAGGGCGGCATTAGTAGAAGGGGCATTAGAGAATTTGGGGAGAAAACTCCTGCTTAACATGATGTTTGAGCTCTGTCTTGAAGGAAGTCCAGGATTCTAGGAAGCAGAGATGAGGAGAGAGAATATTCTTGCCTTGAGAGATAGCCAATGAAAAAGTACAGAAATGAATAGACTTTTATTTGTGAGAAACAGGTAGGTAAGTATGAATGGATCATATTCTGGGTGGGAGGGTAATATGTGAAAAGTCTGGAAAGGAAGGTTATGAAGAGATTTTAATGACAAACAAATTTGTATATTATCATAGGAATAATTGTAAGGAAGTAAATTATGTGCAGAAAGTAGAGGATAAAGAGGTTCTATCAGAAGGATGAAGGGCCACTGCAATTATTAAAGGAAAATTAATAAGGGCCTGAGGTAGGGTAGTAACTTTATGAGTGGAAAGGTAGGTATATATGATAGATATTTTAGAGATAGATGTTGTAGAGGCAAAAAATAATTTGCCTACTTATTTTATTTTATTTTAATATTTATTTTAAATTCTACATAGTAATAATTTTTAACATTTGTTTTCTATAATCCTGTTTCAAGTTCTGTCTTTCCTTTTTTCCCCTTTCCTCTCTCCCCCTGGAAAGTAAGCAATTTAATTTATATTATATGTGTGTGATCATGCAAAATAGATTTCCATGTTGGTCATGTGGTGAAAGAACACTTGGAAAACAAAAACTAAAAAATAGTAAAAAAATAAAGTAAAATCTAATATGTTTTTATATGTATCCAGACTCCAACAGTTCTTTTTTTTTTTTTTTTGGAGATGTATAGAATTTTTATTTTTGTCAAAAAAAAGAAAATGTTTTAGCAGTAACTTTGTATAAGAATTTGATCCTTACATTGATACATGAAAGAGGTCATGGGACTTTCAGTCAAGATGGCAGCTTAGAGAAAGCTAAAGTTCAGATCTCCGGAAACCCTTCCCTACCGATCTCAAACTATATGCTCCTAGGGCGCCGAAATTCAAAACAATCAACAGCATAGACCCTGGGAATCCTCCTCCTGGACCTGGACCTGGATCAAAAGGTACGGCCCCCCTCAAAAGCCAGAACTCGAGATCACTCAGACCTAAGGGGTAGGCAGAAGGAAGGTCCTAGGACCCATCCCCCCCAACCCGGAGTGCCAAGTCCAAGGCTACAGAGGTAAATTTAGAGCCGAGATTGTAACCCCCTGGCCGGATCCTTCCATCCTAGTCCCAGTGAAAGTCAGTGCCCTCGGAGCTCCGGGAAGCCGCAGCCCCTCACCCCTCAGAGAGCAGGGTCGTCTGAAACAACAGTAACCCTCAGGGCCGACAAGACAGCCTCAAGGCCAGCTATTCTGAAGGCAACTTCCAGAAAGCAACCTGACCCAGTCGAGGGGGCACCCAGACAGCAGGGAAACAGAGAGAGCCAGGGGAGAGTATAACCCCGGGGGAGATTATTTAATTCTTAAATAATCCCATATGAGAAAATGACATCCAACAAGCCATCAAAGAACTTCCTAAGAAAAAATACCCAGGGCCTGATGGATTCACCAGTGAATTCTATCAAACATTCAGAGAACAGTTAATCCCAATACTATACAAACTATTTGACATAATAAGCCAAGAGGGAGTTCTACCAAACTCCTTTTACGACACAAACATGGTACTGATTCCAAAACCAGGCAGGCCAAAAACAGAGAAAGAAAACTATAGACCAATCTCCCTAATGAATATAGATGCAAAAATCTTAAATAGGATACTAGCAAAAAGACTCCAGCAAGTGATCAAAAGGATCATCCACCATGATCAAGTAGGATTTATACCAGGGATGCAGGGCTTGTTCAATATTAGGAAAACCATCCACATAATTGACCACATCAACAAGCAAACCAACAAGAACCACATGAATATCTCAATAGACACAGAAAAAGCATTTGATGAAATACAACACCCATTCCTATTAAAAACACTAGAAAGCATAGGAATAGAAGGGTTGTTCCTAAAAATAATAAACAGTATATATTTAAAACCATCAGTTAATATCATCTGCAATGGGGATAAACTAGATGCATTCCCAATAAGATCAGGAGTGAAACAAGGATGCCCATTATCACCTCTACTATTTGACATTGTTCTAGAAACACTAGCAGTAGCAATTAGAGAAGAAAAAGAAATTGAAGGCATCAAAATAGGCAAGGAGGAGACCAAGTTATCATTCTTTGCAGATGACATGATCATGGTCTACTTAAAGAATCCTAGAGATTCAACCAAAAAGCTAATTGAAATAATCAACAACTTTAGCAAAGTTGCAGGATACAAAATAAACCCACATAAATCATCAGCTTTTCTATATATCTCCAACACAGCTCAACAGCAAAAACTAGAAAGAGAAATCCCATTCAAAATCATCTTAGACAAAATAAAATACCTAGGAATCTACCTCCTGAGACAAACACAGGAAATATATGAACACAACTACAAAACACTCTCCACACAACTAAAACTAGACTTGAGCAATTGGAAAAACATTAACTGCTCATGGATAGGATGAGCCAATATAATAAAAATGACCATCCTACCCAAACTTATTTATCTATTTAGTGCCATACCCATTGAACTACCAAATACTTCTTCACTGATTTAGAAATAGCCATAACAAAATTCATTTGGAACAACAAAAGATCAAGGATATCCAGGGAAATAATGAAAAAATAACACATATGATGGGGGCCTTGCAGTCCCAGACCTTAAACTATATTACAAAGCAGCAGTCATCAAAACAATTTGTTACTGGCTAAGAAACAGAAAGGAAGATCAGTGGAATAGACTGTGGGAAAGTGACCTCAGCAAGACAGTATACGATAAAACCAACGATCCCAGCTTTTGCAACAAAAATCCACTATTCAATAAAAACTGCTGGGAAAATTGGAAGACAGTATGGGAGAGACTAGGAATAGATCAACACCTCACACCCTACACCAAGATAAATTCAAAATGGGTGAGTGACTTAAACATAAAGAAGGAAACCATAAGTAAATTGGGTAAACACAGAATAGTATACCTGTCAGACCTTTGGGAGGGGAAAGACTTTAAAACCAAGCAAGACATGGAATCACAAAATGTAAAATAAATAATTTTGACTACATCAAATTAAAAAGCTTTTGCACAAACAAAACCAATGTAACTAAAATCAGAAGGAAAACAACAAACTGGGGAAAAATCTTCATAGAAACCTCTGACAAAGGTTTAATTACTCAAATTTATAAAGAGCTAAATCAACTGTACAAAAAATCAAGCCATTCTCCAATTGATAAATGGGCAAGGGACATGTATAGGCAGTTCTCAGATAAAGAAATCAAAACTATTAACAAGCACATGAAGAAGTGTTCTAAATCTCTTATAATCAGAGAGATGCAAATCAAAACAACTCTGAGGTATCACCTCACACCTAGCAGATTGGCTAACATAACAGCAAAGGAAAGTAATGAATGCTGGAGGGGATGTGGCAAAGTAGGGACATTAATTCATTGCTGGTGGAGTTGTAAACTGATCCAACCATTCTGGAGGGCAATTTGGAACTATGCCCAAAGGGCGACAAAAGAATATCTACCCTTTGATCTAGCCATAGCACTGCTGGGTCTGTACTCTAAAGAGATAATGGACAAAAAGACTTGTACAAAAATATTCATAGCTGCGCTCTTTGTGGTGGCCCAAAACTGGAAAACGAGGGGATGCCCATCAATTGGGGAATGGCTGAGCAAATTGTGGTATATGTTGGTGATGGAATACTATTGTGCTAAAAGGAATAATAAAGTGGAGGAGTTCCATGGAGACTGGAACAACCTCCAAGAAGTGATGCAGAGCGAGAGGATCAGAACCAGAAGAACATTGTACACAGAGACTAATACACTGTGGTATAGTCAAACGTGATGGACTTCTCCATTAGTGGCGGTGTAATGTCCCTGAACAATCTGCAGGGATCTAGGAGAAAAGAACACCATTCATAAGCAGAGGATAAACTGTGGGAGTGGAAACACCGAGGAAAAGCAACTTCCTGAATACAGTGGTTGAGGGGACATGACAGAGGAGAGACTCTGAATGAACACTCTAATGCAAATATTATCAACATAGGAATGGGTTCAAATCAGGAAAACCTGTAATGCCCAGTGGATTTACGTGTCGGCTATGGGGTGTGGGGGGAGGAGAGGAGAATGATCTATGTCTTTAATGAATAATGCTTGGAAATGATGAAATAAAATATTAAAAAAAGAAAGAGTTCATAATTTATCTATAACCCTCCAAATAGTATTTGATTTGGTCCTCATAACAACCCTGTATAATTTCATTGAACAGATAAGGAAACAGGATCATTGAGATCATCATGATCTTGTAATCCTCAAGGTTACAAAAGTATAGTCACATGACAATTTCTTCAGAACTTCAATATTGATATAACAGTTTTAGATATGTGTAGGAAGAGTCTTAAATTAATCTTGTGATGATCTAGAGGTTGTCAAGTTCTTCCTGAAATTCAGAGTTCTTTTATTACTTTTTACCTGTCTTCACAAAACATACTAGACTTAGAGACTGTCCTTAACTATTATATCTCATTCATTTGACCTATAAAACTATTATGAGTGATTCTAAGCCTTCTCCTTGAACTGTGAAATCCTTATTATTTATTCCAATGATCCCTCATGGTGATGATATCAGCCTTTTATAAATATCAAGTCTTGTTCTTTTCTTCCTTTTTTTTAAGAACCCTTCCTTACCATCTTCAAATCAATACAATGTATTGGTGCCAAGGTAAAAAAGTGGTAAGGGCCAGGCAATCGGGATTAAGTGACTTGCCCAGAGTCACATAGCTAGGAAGTATCTAAGGTCAAATTTGAACCCAGGAGCTTCCATTTCTAGACTTGACTCTCAATTCCCTGAGCCACCTAACTGCCCCTGTCCCATTCTTTTCAACCTATTTCCTATTATCACAGTTTCTGATCCTCTGCCTTTCCATATTTCAGAAAGGGAAATTTTGGTATCCCTATTGCAAATGTTGATGTGAGTGCTATTTCTTTCTTTCTTTTGTTCTAAACCTCTACCTTCTGTCTTAGAATCAAAACTGTATATTGAGTCCTAGGTAGAAGATTGGTAAGGGCTAGGCAATGGAGGTTGTGACTGTCCCAGGGTCACACATCTAAGAAGTGTCTGAGGCCAAATTTGAACCTATGACCTCCCTTCCTTAGGTATGGCCCTCAATCCATTGGCCACCCAGCTGCCCCCTGAGTGTTATTTCTTGATGATGGAAAGAATGCTAATGAACTAGTAGACAAAACAAAGCTAGCACACATGTTAAGTTACAAAATGAGGTAATATAATAAATCTAAAGGGGGCAGGTGGGAAATTTTACAACTTACAATATAAGAATCTTGATTTTTAAATGATTTCTCTAATATAGGGAAAAATTAGGATTTTCTAAGTAACCATAAACCCACATTTTTGTACTTGAATAAAATGTTAACAGTGGGAAAGTATTCAGTGAAGCCTCTTAATTGACAAAAAACTAACTTGCCATTATTTGGGAGAAAGTGACAACTAAAGTAAAAGTGAAATTATAATGATTTCAACATAGGGAAACCTCAAAATCTTAAAAGACTTTTCTAGCAAATTCAAAAGACCAGTAATAAGGTTATATAGCAGATTTCTAGATATCCCTGGATATAAACCCATGGATTAATTTATTTGGGTATATTGGATTCATTTGAATTGTCACAAATGATATTGAATTCTAAAGTGAATAGAAGGATGTAAACATATCAGTAATCTTTCTGTGGCAGAACTTCCCTTTAATAAACTTAAAAGCTCAGGATCCTCATCCAGGAATTAAGCAGGGAACCACATAGATAATATAGACCTAAATGAGAGAGGCAGAGATAGAGTGAGATAAAAGAGAGACAAACAGAGAAAGAAACGAAGGCAGAAAAGAGGAATGGAGAAAGGGAAATAGATACAGAGAGAAGGAGATGAATAGAACTAGAAAGAAAGAAACAGAATTAGTGGAAGATAGGTTTCTGACTGAGATACAGATCTCAGTAACTAGAAAATATTGCTCAAATATTTTAATACATTCTGAAGCCACTAACAGACTGAGAGGGATTCTATTCTCTATTTCAAAGTATATGTCATCTGACATGAAGAATCTCTTCATAGAAATTACACAATTCAATTAAATTCAATACGCATTTGCTAAGTGTCTATTTTATGATTGGGGCTATATGGCATACTAGTTATACAAAGACAAACATTAAACTATTCTTGCCTTCCAGGAGATTTCATTTCTTTTGGGGAAAAAACAATATATCTACATATTGACATATAAAATATATACACAGAGTGCATTCATAGTCATTTCTTGGGAGCAGCACACAGTTGGAAGTGACATGAGTTAAACTTTACTGAATCTAGGGATTTTATGATATAGAGTTGAGGAAGAAGTAAATTCCAGGCTTTTGGGCATAGCCTGTGAAAAACCTTGGTCACTAAAGATAATAATACCACATAACGGGGACAGGGCAGTAAGCATAGTTTTCTTGGAAAATAGAGGGTGTAAAGGAAAATCACATATAAAATGTTCAGAAAGCTAGGCAGGAAGCAGGCTATGAAGGGCTTTTAAAATAAAAAGAGGAATTTATATTTTATCCTAGAAGCAAGAGTGAGCATTGTGAAAGAATTTATGTGGTCAGACCTATGCTTTGGGAACACTGATTTTGTCAGGTGTATGGAGGATTAATTACAGAGGGGAGAAAGAGGAGCATGGTACAACAATTATTCAAGGTGAGAAGTGAGGAGGGAAGGAAAGTGTGGTACTTGCTTGATAAGTATAAAGTGATGAATGTGAAATGCATATTCATATTGTACAGAGAGAATTGATAAGAATTCAAATCTGATTGGGCAAGAGATGTGAAAAATTAAGAACATTCAAGGAAGATTCTAATTTGCAAATCTTGGGGAGCTGTAATGATGCTGGTGTTCTTAATAGAATAGAGAAGTTAGGGAGGATTCTGGGAGGGGGATGAGTGAGATGATGAGCTCTGTTTTGACTGATTGTGAAAGGAGATATACCACTATATTATGTAGCAGGAAGAGTTCTGGAGTTTGAATCAGAAACCCAAGGTTTTAATCTTAGATAATAGACAAATTAATTAACCTTCTTTGCTCTCCATCCCCTCATCTGCAAATGAGAGAGGTGTTTTAGGAAATCTCTTAGATCAAGCTAATACTAAGCATATTATCTTATGACTTTATTGAGAAAACCTAGGAAGGTCCCTCCCCATCCTTCAAGAAGATTTTTCCCCCATTTAGTGCAAGGATTCTTAACGTCGTGTGCATATTGGATCCCTTTGGCAGTCATGTGAAGTCTATGGATCTCATGTTAGAATAATGGTTTCAAATTATACAGTGTATATGTTACAAAGAAAATAATTATATCAAAATAGTATTAAGAATAACATTTGTCAAAACCAAGTGTATGTTAGGAACTCTTATTCTACTCCATTTTATGTCTGTGTTGTCTTCATCTTCTATAAAGAAGAAAAAAATATCTTTGAGACTTTGAACAGAAAAGACATGGCAAATAACACTTTTCCTTACATGAAGAAGAGAAGATCACAAACTAGAAATTAACTAGCTAGATGAGAATGAAAAGAAAAAGCTAGAAGCAATGATATCCATTTATCACATGACCAATGAAGTCATACATATTATAAACCAGTAGCAACCAGAGAGTCAAAAGAGCAAAATTGAGAATTTGCTATGTGACATTAGTGATAAGCAAAGCTTATAAGATAATAGATACCCAGCAAAGAATATTGATTACAGAAGATGAACTTGGAGCAAATCTCAGGAGAGCCACATGATAACATAACCACATTAGAACTGCTATATTTGAGGTATGAGCTATGCTATCCATACCTGGGTTCTGGCCACATATTTTGGATTTTTAGCCTCTATTCATTTTCACTATGTATATTTATTCTTCTCACTTATGGTGTTTGTATTTATAGGAATTTGGAGGCATCTGGGTGGTAACTATGTACTTTCCTAAGCTCTGGGGAAAGAAGGGTAAAATTGTGGTTCCTGCTCTCAAAAAGCTCACATTCTTGACTCCTCAATTTGGCATTTAAATCTTTATAATCTTGCCCCTTCCTCTATTTTCAGTATTTTTACACAAGTATGTAACACTGTATGTAAAATAGTTAGATGGCTAGCACTTGTGCTTTTCTCCTCCTTCTTCTCATCTTTAAAAAGAATGGAGACAAATCTTACTAGATCACATCCATCTCTTCTCCAGCCAAAGGGAAAAGTTCTGGGTATGATTATCCTTATTTCATTCCTAGATTCTTCCCTTATGTGAAGTATAAAAATCTTGTCTGACACCACTGTAGCTTTCCTTCTCAGTCCTTCCTAATCCCTACTATGTTGAAACACCTCATACCAGCTGGAGAAATCAGTCACATGTTATTTCATGTTAGCTCACTAAAACTAACAAATACACTTCAGGTGCATTTTAAATTCTTCCTGTTCTATCAATGTCTTTGGAATACAACTGATTCTGAAGAATTGAAAATTCACACCACTAAGTGGGCATTCGTACTAGTGGAAATGTATAGGGTATAAAATATAACCAAAAATAACTAAAATAAGAACTGGGATAAAGGATATTATTAAAATATTATTAAAGTAATGCCTTGATGATATTGCAAGAGCAAAGATTAGCCAACATACAACTTGCATTCTCCATTAGTATCAAGATGTGAAAAGCCTGAAGAAGATCTCTGTTATGATGGATGGACTATTTTCTCCCAACCTCCATTACACAAAATTTATGGAAACATAAACAAGAGTTGCACAGGCTATGTAGGTATGGTGGGATGCAAGTTACATAACTGGAAATAATGTCCATATTGATAAGATCACATATACATCTATGTATTTGAGAAGAATCAGGCTGACACTCAAATCACTCTAGATTAGAACATGCCAGAGTTTGTGTTTTGTTGACAGAGCCTCAAGAACCTAAGGTTACCTCTATACCTCTTATCTATTATGAATCATTAAAGGAGAAAATTAGAATATACAAAAAAGATGTGAAATTTTCTATAAGTAATACATAGCAACAATGTCTGTTTCTTCTCACCACCTGGAAAACTTGTAAACAGTATGTTTATAAGCAGCCAAAATACCATCAACATCCTAAAGAGAGGGATATAGCTCTTTGTTTTCCCTTTTGGTCTATAACCCAGATGGGAGGATGAAAACTTCCATGTTGGCATGCCAAACAGTTCTCATTGGTGTTGTATTAGAGTTTCTCCATATTTTCTCTAAGCCATTTCAATATATCCTGGAATTCCACAGCTGTATACACAACAGTCAAAAGCAAAGTTTGGGAGGTGAAACCTCTGGCATTCACTTTCCAAATCCTGGTAATGAGTTTTTCCAATAGGAATTAATTCTAACAAACACAGCTGCAAAACCTTTGCACTTGTACCACATGAACTTGGAAAAATTATACTCATTCCTCCTATTAATTTAAAATCATCGATTCTTTGAATCAAAGATAGATGAAATCTAGTGCTCTCTAGGAAGAAGTATGCATTAAAAATCAAAGCAAAAAATAATAAACCCTTCAAAAGTAATCACTTTTACTTCTCTTCCATCCTTCTAATAGAAGTTTAACTTCCAAATGCTACTGTTAGGTATGTTTTTAAATACTTCTTTATTTAGGACACATTTAAACTGTATCAAAATATACTTTGTCATATAGTGCACTGATAGCAAACCTATTAGAGATGGAGTGCCAGGCCCCTCCCCATCCAGCCCCCAGACCAAGTGCCATGCCCCTGCCCACCATATGCTGGTATACCTCAGCACCTCCCCCTTTACCCCACACAGGGTAGGGAGAAAGCACTCCCTTTGGGCTGTTGAGCAGAGGGGAGAAGGAAATGAGGAATGTCCTCAATGAGTGTAGAGAGGGGGAAGGGAGTGGTGTGGACACTCTGCTCCCCTCTAGTTCTGCCACCTGTAAGTCACCCACCTTACTCCCTATATTCTTTCACTGGGCTACTGGGTAGAGAGGTGGGTGATGTGAAAAAATGTCATCAGGACAAATCCCTCTGCCTTTATAGTAACATGTTGAGGGGGTGAGGGGTGGGGAGGGAGGGTGACCCAAGTGCCCATAGAAAGAGTCCTGTGTGCCACCTTTGGCACCATGCCATAGGTGTGCTACCACTGATATAGTGGATAGAGACTGGATTTATGATTTCATTGATATAGATAACTCCCAGTTATTGAAATGTCTCTTACCAATTCAGGCCAAGTATTTCTCAGTAAATTATTATCTAAAAATATTGTGCCATTAACAGAATTTCTCAGAGTCCCTTAGTAGTTATACAGTCAGAGTGCATTAGAACTCAGGTCACATTGGTTTACTGTTCATTTTGCAAATATTATTACTTCTTATATAATGATAAATTACATGTGAAATTGCATATGTACAGATCATATATCTTTCAGAGCTCTGGATATGCGATGTATTCTTAACTAAACAAAAATGGAGAGAATTTCGAAATGTAAAGTAGATAGCTTCAATTATTTAATACTTAAAAACTTCTACATAGAAAACATTAATGCATCTATGTATTCTAGGAAGGATAAAATGAAGGTAAAAATGAACACATTTGCCAACAATTTTTTCTGATAAGTTTTTCTTTTTTATCCAAGTTATATAAACAATAATGTACATGTGTATATTTGTGTGTGTATATGCATATTATAGTCACTTCAGTCATGCATGCCTCTTTATGACCCTGTGGACCTCTGTACTTGGAGTTTCCTTCTCTAGTAGCAAGCAGAGTATAAATGACTTGCCCATGTTCAGACAGGTAGGGAATTTTTGAATCTGGATTTGAACTCAGGTATTCCTGACTCCAAAGCTGGTGCTAACCACTGATACCTATCTGATATAGAGATATAAATATAAATATGTGCATGTATACATATACACATATGTATTATTAATACATATTTTATAGATTAGGATAAAGATCTGTATAAATATATAATATGTATGTATGTATTTGTATATATATTATATATATATATATATATATACTTAATAGTCATTATCAAATAGCTAAATGGTCAATGGATGTAAATAGTTCTCAAAAGAAAAATCTCCAAATTACTAATGAGAGGAACACATGTCAATCACTTCATACCCTATAAATTGTTTTTAAAAAGACAAAAACAATGTAAACCAAATATTGGACAAGCTATGGACATGCAAGCATATTAATATATTTTTGGTAGAACCATGGAATAGTAAAATTATTTTGTTAAGCAGTTTGGAATTATTCAAATAAAGTAATTTAAAAATTCATATTATTTTTACTGGAGATTCCATTACTAGGCTTTATACAGTAAGGAAATCATCAATAAGCAGCATGTTTCAGATTCTTCAAAATATGTGTAACAGCAATTATTTTGATAACTGAGAAATGGAAAGTAAGTAGATACCTATCAATTAGGTACTGTGGTACATTCATATAAGGGGATATTAATGGATTGTTAGAAATGATGTGTGTCACTAAAATGTTACACAAATAAAAGAAAAAAGAAGAAATTGATGTATTTGGAATGAATGAAAAAGCTATTACTTTTTTGCAGATGATATGATGGTATGCCTAGAGAATCCTAGAGAATTGACTAAAAAAAGAAATTGAAACATTTAACTATAACAAGGTTGCAGAATATAAAATAAGTATCAGTATTTCTGATAATACTGTAAGTGTCCAACAGCAAAAAATAGAAAGAGAACTTCAATTTAAAATAATTTAGTCAATAAAAATGATCTGGGATTCTATTTGCCAAGACAAATCCAGGAACCATTTTATCAAAACTACAAAACTCTATTCATACAAATAAAGGCAGATCTAAAGAATTGTAAAAATATTAATTGCTCATGGGTAGGCCAAGCCAACATAATAAAAATGAGAGTTCTTCCTAAAACACTTTACTTATTCATTGAAATACTAATTATATGACCTGAAAACTATTTTGAGCAAGCTAGAAAAAAATAATAAAGTTAATCTGGAAGAAAAAAAATCTACAATATCAAGTGAATTAAAGGAAAACATGAAGGAAGGTGGCTTGACTGTACTAGATCTCTAATTATATTGTAAAACAACAGCCATCAAATTATACAGTATTGACTAAGAAACAGAGTGAATAACCAGTGAAATAGATGAGGCACTCAATATGCAATGGTAAATGACCATAATAAGCTAATATTTGACAAAACCAAACATTTACAATTTTGGAAGAACTCACTATTTGAAAAAAAAATGCTGAGACAACTGGGGAAAAAACATTATGGCAGAAATTATGCAAAGACTGACACCTCATGCCATATACCAGATAAAAAAATCAAGATGGATATGTGATTTAGAAATAAAGGGTGTCTGATGCTGTTTTAATTGCCTTGCTAGTAGAATAATATATGAAAGCACTGGTATTACTTATATCAGATTATTTCCTGCCACAGAAAGGGGGGAAGGGTGGGAGGGAGAGAGAGAAAATTTGAATTCTAAAATTTCATAAAACAATTGTTGAAAATTGTTTCTACATTTAACTAAAAAAATTAAAAAAAAATAAAGGGTGATACCATAAATAAATTAGCTGAACGCAAAATAGTTTATCTGTTAGACCTAAGGATAAGAGAAGAATGTAGATCAAAGCAAGAAGTAGAGAACATTATTAGATGTAAGATGCATATCATTGACTATATTAAATTTAAAATGTTTTTGCATAAAATTAATGCAACCAGGATTAAAAGACAAACAAACTGGCGTAATATCTTTGTAGGAAGGCTCTCTGATAAAAGCTTCATTTCTCAAATATATAGGGAACTAAACCAAATTTATAAAAATACAAATAATTCCCCAGTTGAAAAATAATAAAATGGTATTGTCAGGCAATTCTCAGATGAATAAATGAAAACTATCTTTAGTCTTATAAAAATGCTCCAAATTACTATTAATTAGTGAAATGTAAATTAATACAATTCTAAGGAACCACCTCACATCCACTGGACTGGTTAACATAAAATAAAATAAGAAGGAAGATGAAAATCCTGGAGAAGGTATAGAAAAATTGGGACATGGATATACTGTTGGTGCAGCTGTTAACCAATGTAACCATCCTGGAGAACAATCTAGAACCATGCCTATCAAACTATCAATACCCTTTGACCCAACAATACCACTAAGAATCCTGTATCCCAATGAGACCAAAGATAGGGGGAAAGAACCTACCGTACAAGCATACTTATAGCAACCCTTTTTTGTGGTGGCAAAGAATTGAAAACTAAAGCAACATCAGTAGAGGAATGAATGAATAACAAACTGGAATATGCTTATAATGAAATATTACTGTGTCCTAAGAAATGACAAACAAAATGATTAACACCCTCCCCCAGAAAGATTTTAAATAAAGTGATGCAAAGTGAAGTAAGCAGAACCAGGGAAATATTGTACATAGGAACAACAGTAGTGCATTATAATAAACTGAATAAATTATCAACTCTATTGACAAGGCAAGGATCTAGGGCAACTTCAAGGGAATCATCAGAATGAAGCATATCTATAACCATAGAAGAAACAGAGGAGTTTGAATGCAGATGAAAACACACCATTCTTCACTTTATTTTTTCCATTTTTTCTCTAGTATGAGTAATAGATATCTTGTTTTACAATATGACAAAAGTGAAAATATGAATTATATGATAAATATGTACAATCTATTTTGTCTCCTTTCTTGAGGAAAGCAGGATGGGTGGGAGACAGGAAGAAAATATGAATTACAGAATGTCAAAAATGAATAGTAAAAATCATATGAACCTATGATCTTAAAAAAAATGTTAAAAAAAAGAAAATTGATTTTACTGATTCACTACTGTGAATTGTCTTTAGTGTTTGTGTGCCTATGTTCCTACAACTCTTTTAACACCAATTCCAGTTATTTATTGATAACCAATCAACCAAGGGGTTGTATGGGGTGCTCAGGGAGGGGTAGTATCTCTGGTATGGAGGGCTTGTCGCGCCCTCCTAGGGCAGCCTCTGACCCTCACCTGAAACCCAGCTCTCACTTGTGGCCCCCAGTAACTGCTAACATGCGGCAGCAGCCACACCCCGGGCAACCGCTTTGACAGGCCGGCTAAACCTTGTGAGGGTAGCCATCGGGTCATCGACCCCTGGTGAACCAGGGCTTTGCTCACCCAGCATGTGAAGCCTGCTTCAGCTGAACAGACGATAGGAACCAATAAGAAGGTTCAATGGCTGAGAGGGCGACACAGCAAAGCACTGTGGAGTGCTTAGGGCGTGTTGGAGTACAAAGGACAACACGGCCATCCAATGCAGCTGAGGAAGTCTCCAGGTGTAACGACTTTTCATGCCAATGGACCCAGGCTTCCAACGCCGAGAGAGTGGGACTATCTCTGTGCATCAGCTTTTCCACTTAAATCTACTTCACACACAAGTATCTTTGTGCACACTCATCTATCCTAACCCCGTCCACCCTCTTCAAGACCTGCAGCGATGGGGGAGTGACGCAACAGGTGGAGGTGACCACTGGCAATTGTAATCATGATCCTGCACGTAGGCGGCCCATGGACCAGTGGTTGCTCGGTCCTGTAGGGCAGCAGGGATGTTCGGCAGCATCCTGGGTGACTGAGCAGCCCTCTCTAGGACAGCACTGCTCACCCTAATCAAGGGAGGGACTAGAAAAGGTGTACCAAACATTGCCTGCCCTACAAACACCTGGTCAGCACACCGCGGCTGGCGGGTCATTCCTTTAAGTGGTCGAAATCAAAGAAAACAAAATACAAAGAAACTCCTACTAGGATCATGGAACATCAGGACATTACTTGACAGAGAGAATACCCCAAGACCTGAGAGAAGAACAGCTCTAATCGGTAAAGAACTGGCGCGATATAACATCGGCATCGCAGCCCTAAGCGAAACATGCTTACCAGAAGAGGGATCACTCAGCGAACCCACCACTGGATACACCTTCTTCTGGAAAGGTAGAGCCTCAAATGAAGACAGAATCCAGGGTGTTGGCCTGGCCATCAAGACCAGTTTGCTCAAACAGCTGCCAGACTTGCCTGTGGGCATCAGCGAGAGGCTCATGAAGATCCTGCATCTCAGCAAAGACCTGGTATGCCACAATCATCAGCTCATATGCCCCACCACTGACCAGCACAGAGGAGACCATCGAGCAGTTCTACTCTGACCTAAGTACCGTCCTGCACTCAGTTCCCACAAAAGCTGATACTACTGGGAGACTTCAATGCCCATGTTGGCCAGGACCATGAAAGATAGAAAAGAGTGCTTGGCAAACACGGCATAGTCAAAATGAACAACAATGGCCTACTGCTACTCAGCAAATGCTCAGAGTTCAAACTCACCATCACAAACACTGTGTTCAGAATGGCGAACAAATATAAAACAACGTGGATGCACCCAAGATCAAAACAGTGGCATCTCATTGACTATATCATTGTAAGCCGGCGAGACATCCAGGACGTACAGATCACCAGAGCCATGAGAGGAGCTGAATGCTGAACAGACCACCGATTGTTTAGAGGGACTCTCCAAATGCTCATTGCACCTCGCCATCCGAAACGAGCCCAGACAGTTCACTCATTTTACAACATGAGTCGTCTTAGAGATCCATCTTATTTGCAAACATTCCAGTCCTGCCTGAACGACAAGCTGTCTGCCAAGGGATCACTCACTGGAAGCTCAACTGAGAAATGGAACCAGTTCAGAGACTCAATGAAGGAAACATCAAATGCAGTCTTAGGCCCCAAACAACGCAACCACCAGGACTGGTTCCAGGAGCACAATACTGCTATTGACGACCTATTGACCAAGAAGAACAAAGCCTTTATGGAGTGGCAAAATAACCCAAAATCTGCTCCTAAAAAGGACAGATTCAAGTCTCTCCAAGCCACGGCGCAGCATGAGATCAGGAAGATGCAAGACCTTTGGTGGGAAAAAAAAGGCAGAAGAAATCCAGCGCTTTGTTGATACAAAAATCTACAAACAATTTTTCAGTGCCTGCAAGACTGTCTATGGGCCATTAAAATACACCACCACTCCCTTGCTATCCTCTGACAGTGAAACTCTCATAAAAGATAAAAAAGGCATCAGCAACAGGTGGAAAGAACTCTTCAGTCAGCTTCTCAACTGACCCTCTGCAGTCGACCAAAGCACCCTTGACCAGATCCCCCAAAACCCCACCATTGAACAACTTGACATCCCTCCTTCAATAGAGGAAGTCCAAAAAGCATTAAACAAATGAGTGCAGGCAAGGCACCCGGTAAAGATGGGATCCCAACTGAGGTGTACAAGGCCTTAAATGGAAAGGCGCTTCAGGCATTCCACATAGTGCTGACCAGCATATGGGAAGAGGAAGACATGCCCCCAGAACTCAGAGATGCCTCCATCATAGCCCTATACAAGAACAAAGGCACATGAGCAGCCTGTGACAACTACAGAGGCATCTCACTATTCTCCACTGCCAGAAAGATCCTCTCCCGTGTTATACTCAACAGACTCCTGTCATTTGTTTCAGAGCAGAACCTGCCTGAATCACAATGTGGCTTATGACCAGATTGCAGCACCATCGACATGGTCTTCATGGTGAGGCAAATGCAGGAAAAATGCCTTGAGGAAAACCTGAGTCTCTACATTGTCTTCATAGGCTTGACAAAGGCATTTGACACAGTGAACAGGGACACATTGTGGGTGATCCTCAGCAAGCTCGATTGCCCAGCAAAATTCATCAAACTGATCCAGCTCTTTCATGTCAACATGACAGGGGAAGTCCTATCTGGTGGAGAGACTTCTGATCGCTTCCACATCTCCAATGTCATGAAACAAGGTTGCATCCTTGCTCCGGTGCTATTCAACCTATCCTTCACCCAGGTATTATGACATGCTGTGATGGATCTAGACCTGGGCATCTACATCAAATACCAACTGGATGGCTCACTATTCAACCTTCGCCACCTGACTACAAAAACAAAGACAACAGAGAGACTGATCCTGGAAGCTCTCTTTGCAGATGACTGTGCTCTCATGGCCCACCAAGAAAATCATCTCCAAACCATTGTGGACAGGTTCTCCACCGCAACAAAACTGTTTGGCCTGACTATCAGCCTCAGCAAAACAGGTGCTGTTCCAATCTGCACCAGGGAGGCCAACTAACCAGCCATGCATTACAATCAATGGCACACAGCTTTCTAATGTCAACACTTTCAAGTACCTGGGCAGCACCATCACCAATGACGGGTCCCTAGATCACAAGATTAATGCCAGGATCCCAAAGGCCAGCCAGGCACTTGTGTGGCTGTGCTGCAAAGTCCTCCAACACAGAGGTGTAAGCACTGCGACAAAGCTCAATGTATATAACACAGTGGTCCTCCTGTATGGTTGTGAGACATGGACACTGTACCAGAAGCACATGAAACAGTTGGAGCAATTCCACCAACGCTGTCTCCGGTCAATCATGAGGATCCGATGGCAGGACCGAATCACCAATCAGGAAGTCCTTGACAGAGCCAACTCCACCAGCATCGAAGTCATGGTCCTCAAAACCCAGCTACGATGGTCTGGACACATCATCCGCATCGACCCACAGCGAATACCAAGACAGGTATTCTATGGTGAACTGTCAGCTGGACTCAGGAAACAAGGCCGACCAAAGAAAAGATTCAAGGATCAGCTAAAGTCAAACTTGAAGTGGGCTGGCATTACACCAAAGTAACTAGAACTTGCTGCCTCTGTCAGAAGCAGGTGGTGAACCCACATTCACCACGCCGCCACCACCTTTGAAGATGAGCGATGTCGACATCTTGCTGCTGCACATGAACGCCGACACCAGGCCACAACCTCACCTCCTGTAACAACAGGCGTCCCATGCCCCATGTGCCAAAAACTCTGAGCCTCAGCCTTTGAACTCCAAAGCCACATGAGGGTACACCGTAGATGAAACTGCACAAAGACAATAGTCATTCTCGGTCACCGAAGACTACCACTAATCAACCAACCAACCAACCTATTTTTATAGTTACGTTTCTAATTTGCTTCCTATGAAGTGAAACCTTATTGTTGTTTAGATTTGCATTTCTCATACAATTAGTAATTTGCACATTCTTTCACATGTATACCAAAAATGAGAAATTATTCTTTTGAAGTCTTCTTGTTTATATCCATTTGCCATGTATCTATTAGAGAATGCTTTTTGGGTATCATACACAATGATAGATGGGTATGTACATGGTGTATACACACATGTATATAAACATGCATGCATATGTTTATATATAAGTAAAAGTTTGTGTGTTATATATGTTATATATTTGTATATGTTATATGTATATGTCATGTGTGCATATTTGTACAGTGAAAACTGTTCAGTCCTTATGCCCAAAATGTAGAGGTTTCTTTGATGTCTTCCCCTCTAAAACATGTTCTCTGTACCTTGGTGTATTGCCCTTATTTGTCTTTCCTCAGTATTGAAAATCTTAGTCAGCTAAACCAGATTTGCAAACCCATCTTCTCCCTCAACCCTAAAAGATATCAATATTAAACATTATATATATGCATTGATTCTCTCTAGATTCCTGAAACATGACTCAATATTGTTTCCTAAACTATCAAAGACTTCCCCTCTATCTACGAAGTCATATTTATCTTTATTCATCAGAAACTGTCTTTTGACCTTTAACCTTAACTAAAATGTTTACCATTTCTCTGGCTCCATAAGTTTTCTCATTTAACAGAATCACTGAAAACAGTTTCAACCTTTTTTTTCCTGACCCAGTGTTATCAATTGCTTTTCCTGAGAAACCTTGGGCACACCTGGAGGTGACAAGGAGAAGAGAAGACCTCTGCAAAATGTTCCCCAAATCTGGAAACTATTACTTACTATAACTCTCAAATATTTTTAAAAGGAATGAATTATACCCATTTCTGACAAAATAGACTAAAAAATAAGAACAGGAAAATTCTGATGCTGAAATCAGTAGAAGAAAACATTCAAAACTTTGATTTGGGTCCTATTGATTTTAAACTCCATGAAGCTAAGGATTCTTATTTTGCTTCATTTTGTATTCTTCCTCCCCTCCCCCCCCAATACATAGCATAGTGTAAACCTTAAAATTTCTAAGACTTATGAATGTTGGAAATTTCACCATTGGGAAATTTCATACTTGAAAAATTTTCTACTGATAGTAAGAACTCTATTGGAATGTGAAACTCCTTGACATAGGAGGATCCTTCTCCTCCCTACTTAAGACTACTTTAGGACAGAAACCTTTTGCTAAACAATGAAAAGGGCTTTGACCTATGCTTAAGCATAGAACAGGAAGTTCTTTGATTCATGATTGCTTTTAGAATTGATACAATAGAGATACTTGGAATGACAGAACCAGGTCTTGGAAAATAAAATCTCCACCCTACTTAGAGTAACAGAATTTAGGAAGGGCTGCAGCAAAGGTCAAGATTTAATTATTTGAGAATATGACCTTCAACAGACATGTGCAAAGCCACAGACCTCTGGGCAGTTCTGGGTTAAACTAGAGCCACCATTGGCACAGGGGAGACATCAACAGTGATTGGTAGATGTGAGAACTGAGGGGAGGGAACTTAGATGGTTTCCTTAAAGATAGCGGGGTCTGAGGAGAGAGGAAAGGGAGTTTTTTGCTCTGGGAGGGTTTTGCTCTGAGCGAGGTGGCTCTGAAGGAGGACTGAGGAGGTTGCTCTGTTGGAGGACCAGGAGAGAAGGCTGGCTCTGAAGGAGGAGAATTCTCTGGAAACATTTCTTGAAAGGAGGCTCTCTTGAAGTTGGAGCCTGAGGTTGGCCTGAGAAGCCTTACCTAGAGAGATCTTGGGTGAGTGATAAAACCAACTGACTGATTTATTCATTCTTATTCCTTTCTTACTTTCTCTCTTTTTCTATTGATTAATCAGTGTATTATAAATTAAATTTCTCTATAAAACCCAGTTGGCTTCGGCATATTCGTAAATTGGGAATATATTCCCTGGCGACCATCTTATATTTATATAAAACCAAGACACAGTAGAAAACATATTTCAGTGGTCATAATTGATATATATATTTCCCTTGCTCCCAAACATTTTAATTATCACAGTTTATGGCTCCCACTCTCTTATCTACAACTATTTAACACTCAAAACTATTTTAAATCTAACAATAGTGCCTGGCACATAGTAAGTGCTTAATAAGTGTTCATGATGAATTGATTAATCAAATCATGATTGAGTTGGTAAATGCAACTATAAGTTATGCTCTTAGGGCAAAGTTTATAGAAGGCCAGCCTCAAAATCATACTATTTTAGTCTTTATGCCCCTGATATTCATGAGCTATAAAATTCAATTAATCTCTAAACATTTCTGAAACTACAAACTTGAAATCAGTTACAGATGTGCATCTGTAAAGGAAGTTTCATGTATAGTTGAAATTACAGGTCCAAAATGATTGTAATAACAACAGGTCTTTACAATACCACCAAAATTTAGAGGTCAGTTTTAACTTCTGATAATATTTCCTGTTTAAATCTTACCTGAAAAGATCACATTGTTCTCTGGTATGTTAGCAGATAGAGAGCTTTCATTTTTCCCATCAATACCTGCTTTCAGAAATCATATGTTTTCTTCAGCACCAGAGTAATTATTATGATTAGCTTATCTCCAAGTACTTTGGAAGCCCCAGGGAAATGTACAGTAGTTGATAGAACATTAGATATAAAAGAACAATAGTAATATAGTGACTTGTCTCCAGACTACTTCTCCATGAACTCAATTGAATAAAAGATAAAAAAAAAGGAAATGGTAATGATGATGATAATGATGACAGTGGAAATTTTGTAACATTTTAAAGCATATCAAGGTGCTTTACAAATATATTCAAAGGTATGTATAATAAATTTGAATAGAATGTGGACTTATTGTTTTTTTATTTATTTTTAAAGCAAAGATTTGCTGAAATTCAAATACTAAAGGATAGTTTTAAAGTCATCCAACCAAAGAAATTAGAATTTGGGAAGATTTGAAAAATATAACTTTATTTTAATAATGAGAAGTCATATACCAATTTGAAATGAAGATGTTACCCAGTATACCTTGACTCATGCCTAAATTTATATCATCTCATTTGATGCTAGAGTACTATACCTCCAGAGTTTAATGTGGGAACATCAATATCTACTCTAATCCAACTACAGAAGCTTTGAAACCCATCTTTCTAATCTCTGGGATGATTCATAAAAATAATTGTGACTTTTTTTTTAAATCTGAGATTTACCTGAAAATAAATCTTTTAAAAATATCCCTGAATGCAAGGGGATGAACTCACATTGACAAAAGGTAATAGGATAGTGAACATTTTAAAAACCAAGATAGCCTATACCCCTTTCCTAGGGTTGTTGTGAGGATCAAATGACAGAATTTCTAAAGTATTTAGCACAGTGTTTGCCACATAGTAGGTACATAAAAAATGTTTGTTAATTTCCCCTTACCTGTAAGGGAAAGAACTAGCTAGTTTTGGCATTATTTGTAAAATTGATTTGTAGAAATGTTGACTAGGCAATGCCATGTTTAATCTCATATTTTTGCCTATTCTTCTGAGTGAAAGCAATGGGCATAGGACCACTAGATTTTTTGGTCTTTTGGGTTCAGTTATTTTTATCCTCATATTTCCTGTGCCCACCATATAATAGGCACCTAACAAATGCCCACTAAACTAAATATTGAATTGTGTAAGAGTTTAAATTCAGGGTTTTTAACTAAAATGAGAATTCCAAAGTAATATTGTGGTTGCTGGTTTTAAAATATTATAGCTTAAATCAAAATGACTTTTCCCAGCTTTATTTGCAAAGAGGTGGAAAGAATGAAAATGAAAATATGTAGATAAAGAGATTCATTATAATAAGACTACCAGCCCTTCTCCTGAGAAGTCAGGTTCACCCCCTGCTGGGGCTTCCCTAAATCCCTTGTCTCCATGTAGGTTTCCCAGTAATCCTCAACCAGAGGTCCCAGTGGTGTCTTCAGCCAGAGTTCCACCAATGCAGGCTTCTCTAAGCCAAGGCAGGAATCTCAGCCACTCAGGCCAAATGCCAGGAAGGAATGAATCTCTGGAACCAATTTCTTTAGAAGTCAGGAAAGGAATGAATCTAGATGATGATGGTCTCTTCTTTTTATTCTCCTTTTTTCCATGTCACTTCCTGTCACTTCCTGTCATTCCCCCTTCTCCATAGAATACAATGGCAATCTTTCAATTTGCTTAGCACTACTAAGGTGTGTGTGTGGGGTAAGTAGCCTTTGGAGGTGTGAGCTTACTCTATTAAGTGACTCTATTAAGTGACTCATGAAGTCTCTTACTTAGTGTTAAGTAGGGGTACTTTATTTTAAGTTCTTGATTTGGTTAGCTAAAAAATAGACAAGGGGGGAGTTAATCCTATCTTTACAATTGAAATATATTCCTCATAAATTCTTGTATTAATGAAACTGATAGAAAAGAAACATTGTTTACTACTGTCCTTTGTTTTGTTTCCAAACTGCCAGCAACCTACTTGGTAAAATTTCTACAGCAGATACTGTATTTATTAAGGAGAGTAAATGCAGCATGGCAACTGCCAAAACTCTGACAGTATAGAAAAAGAATCCACCTCTCTTTGTTGAGGATATTGGACATAATACAGTTTGCTGTCAACACTCTATCAGTGTTCATGCCAACTAAGTCTGACATTGCTGAAGGAAATAAATATAGTGAAAGAGAGAGACAGTATTTTGAAACTTTTGTATACTCATCAAATGGGGTAGAAATGCCCCCTGATAATAAAATTGAGTGAATTGTAAGTAGGCATGAAGTCAATTTCTATCTTTATGATAAAGTGCTAGACAATGGAAAGAAAGAAGGAAGAAAGAAAGAAAAAGGCAAGGGAAAGCAGATCCTTGCAATAATACAGGAAAAGAGATATAATTATTTGCTTTTTATAGTTGAGGAAACTGAGGGAGATAGAGGTTATGACTTACTAGCATCACAAAACTAGTGAATATGTGAGGCATTATTTGATCTTGGATCTTCTTGATTCCAGTCATAGAACTCCACAATGTCCACCTAACTGTCACCAGGAAAAGGTAAGTCTTTAGGAAAAGAAAATTCTGGATTGAGAGAAAGTTACTTAATTGTGTATATGTATACATTACATACATACCTACACATATATGCATATATAATAAACATGTACACAGATCCTAATTCCAATAAAATAGTAGGTTTCCCTCTCAGATTCATATTCATCTGCAAAATCAATAAGTTTACCCTTAAGCATATTTAATGATATAAAAATTTGCCTAAATTTACAGACTTAAGGGGAGATTCTTGGGTTATTCCATTAACAATTTCCTTCAAAACTCACATATTTCCTTTAATAATTGTCTTTTATGTCCAGGGAATGAAACAGTTATTAATTAACCTGATTATGCTATCATTTAAGCCATACTTTTCCTTTTTTCCATATGAGAGTTTATCAAATGCCAACCTGAAATTTGGGTATACTGCATTTATGATATTCTCCTGGCCTACAAGTCTACTAACAATTTTTTTTAAATGGTTAGAAGGGCAGCTCAGTGGCCCAGTGGATTGAGAATCAGGCCTAGAGATTAGAGGTTCTGGTTCAAATCTCACCTCAGACACTTTTTAACTGTTTGACCTTGGGCACATCACATATCCCCCATTGTGTAGATCTTACCACTCATGCCTTGGAATTGACATACAGTTATAATTCTAAGATGGAAGGTTGGAAGGTAAGGTGTTTTTGTTTTTTTTAATGGTCAGCCTAGAATTTCCTGTTCTAGTTTGTGTCAAGTTAATTCTTTGCAATCATTTCCAAATAATTATTTATGATCATTTTAATACATTTATAGAGTCTTGGGAGGAACTAAAATAAAATACCCACATTCCTAGGAAATAATCCCCAATGAGAGTCCCTAGAAATTGAGATGTAATGATTCTCACTGGCTAAGGGAAACAAGGCAATAGAAAAATGTGTAGTAATTGAATATAGCAGCTAGGAAGATCAGTGGACTGAACTTTAGTCTTGTAGTCAAGTGCTGTTACTAAGAATTAATTCAGTGCCTACTATGTTTAAGTACTATACTAAATGCTAGGAGACTTGAATTCAAATGCTGCCTCAGATAAATGTGACTATGAAGAAGTCACTTAATCACTCTTAGTCTCATTTTTTCCCAATTTGTAAATAAGGATAATAATATCTACATAGCATAGTAGAGTCACAGGTCCAAAGTCAGGAAGACCCAAGTTCAAATCTAGCCTGTAGCTCACTAGCTATATGACTCTGTTCACTTAACCCTGTTTGCCTCAGTTCCTCATCTTTATAATGGAATAGAGAAGGAAATGGCAAACTATGGCAGGTTTTTTGACCCAAAAAACCCAATGGAGTCATGAAGAGTGAGGCATGACTGAAAGAAATTAACAACTATAATAGGTTCTGTCTTAAAGGATTGATTTGAGAATCAAGTGGATTAATATATGTAATGTGCCTTATAAAATTTTAAACACTCTGTAAATGCTAGCCATCAACATCATCATCATCATCATCATCATCATCATCATCATCATCATCATCATCATCATCATTACCAGTATAGTCATTTCAGACTCTAAAGTGAAAGTTAAAAAGGACTAAGACTGAAACAAGTGGAATATATGATTGGAATGTCACTAGTAACATTGGAGAGACTTTTCACTGGAATCAGAAACAGATACAGAATCAAGATTATAAAGGATTGTAGTGAAAATAAATAGCTGGGAAATTGAGAAGCAGTGAGTATAAATATTTCCTTTTTATCAAAATTTCAAAAATATCATGCTAATTATAATGACATATTCAACTTAGTTTTATTCAACAAATATTTATTAAGTGCCTTCTAAATGTCAAATGTAATTTAAAGATTAAAAAAAAGTTCTAGACCATGAAAATCTTATGTATATCAAGCTGGTCCAGCCAATAAGTAGAGGTAGTGAGATTGTGAGAACCAGAGATATAGTGATGATGCTTCATGCTGGTGAGAAGAGTGGTGTTGAGAAAGGCTGAGACTGGATGAAATGATATTCAAACTTCCCACAAGAAAGAAAGGAATTTTCAGGCATCCTTGGTGGTCTTATCCTGAAATGGTGTTTTGAAGGTTTTGAATTTGCTTGGGGCTTCATCATTTAGTGGGGTGGAGAAGCTATTGAGGTTTCCTTCTCAACACCATGCCTAATCTATAATGGGGTTAGGGGTGTGGAAGGAGGAGGCATGGGTCTATTCTATGTGGGAGGAAAACCTTAATAGATACTAGTCTTATCAACAACATTCAGTTTGTCCAAAGCCTAGAAGGGGTTATAAGAAATAATGTAAAATCAATATGGAAAGATAGGATCATAGCATCCTTAATTAATAGCTAGATGGGATCTTAGAGGTCATCCTTTCTAATTCCTTAGTTTTACAGATGAGGAAACAATCTCAGAGAGGTGAGAGGAATTTGGTAACTCATAGGAATTAGTAGTAATGGAGTAAGTTGAAGTCATATTTAAGAGTACATTAAATGTCAAAACCAATATCTTATCTTACAAGAAACAGAGCAATTATTAATGTTTGAGTAGAATGATAAGGTCAGATATGTTTTAATAAAATCACTTTGGCAGCTATGTGTTGTATAGAGTAGAGATGGGAGAGAATAAAGGTAAGGAAGATAAGTTACAAGGTTCTTGCTGCAGGCCAGAGTGGTGATAATGGCCTGAATTATGATATGGAGAGAAGTTGATAGATGTAGTGGGATATTGTGAAAATAGAACTGATAATGAAAACATATTGATAATGAAGCAAATTGATAATGAAAAATAAGTTTTACTTATTAAGATCTTAAGTTGATAACTCTATTATCTCTGTCTGGGTCAAGCTGGAAGGTCAAACTTCATGGAATGCCTCAGATCTGACCCTAAGATAAATCAAAATCTGACTGCTTTTTCCTTATGAACAAAAGGGTTTATTTTAAAAGACTGAAGCAGGGAAAGGCAAGGAAGGCAGGGGAAATTTCCCTAACTTTAATTCACCAGATCTCCTCCCCCAAATACTAGGAATCCCTCATGGGACTCCCTTCTGTTCTTGAAGCTGCCTATCTCTACTCTCTATGTCTCTGAACCCAATATTCCTATATAGCTTTCCTGACTACGGCCTCTCCAAACTGGTATTGGAAATATAGTTCAATGTTGCTTGGATAGGTTGGTGATAGAATAGCAAAGTCATCCTCAGGGCTTCCAGCCCAGAGGCTGAAGATCTCCCTTGATACCAGATAGTTCATAACTTCTCAGTTTGACTTTTTCTCAGTACTTCAGTTATAAATTTGTAACTGGAATCAGGAACACAAAAGTTAGGAATCACATATAATCCAGTGAACAAATCTTCATCAGTAGACCAAATAGATAAGTTGAGAGGAACCTCAGAGGCAGGGTTCAATGGCTTCCACAGAAATTTAGTCCCCTGACAGGAAGTAATCTCTCAGCTCCAGAAAGACAGGAAATAAAGAGAGCCTTCCAGTAAACTGGTCTTCCTTTTATAATATTTCCTGACATTGCTTTGGAACATTCTCCTTGTTCCATTGCATGAGCCAACCTGGATTTGCAAAAGCAAGCTTTTTCACTTTGCAAACTTCTCCATTCTTCTCTATATTTTAATAATAAGACTTAATGTCTGATTGGATATATGGGAGTCATAAGAAATAGTTAAGAGGCAATGATGAGAACAGCTGAGTAGAGCCCAGACTCAATACCTTACTGTAGCCTAGTAAACTAGGTTTTAGCAATAATCAGATGACCCTCACAGGGCTCTACCTGGTGAGAAGCAGTTGATCAAAGCTACTACCTCACAGCCCAGAATTCCAGATTGGTGAGAAGGAGGTAAGTATTAAGGGAGGTTAACAAGTTTAGCTTTTAGTTCCCTTTTTTTCCACAAAAAAAGAATGAGTTTTGAAAATTTAGTTCTAATTTCCTGATTCCAAAATCAGGTGTAACCCAAATCTCCAGTTTCTCCCCCTTCAAAGGAGAATATCTTGCTCCTAAGTGTCCATTTTTTCTTTTTCTTTCTTTCTTTCTTTTTTTTTTTGGCCCTTTCTGAGCTCCCATGTGCCTCCAGCATTAGCTTAAGTGGGAGGCAGGGCACTGGAGAGAGCAGCTGGGGAGAGCAGCAGAATGATTTCTTAAAGCTGCTATCTTGACCTGCAAAGCTTTTCAGGGCCTACTAAGGGCAAAATCCCAGCAGGGGACCCTGGCCTCAGCCTGTGCTCTCCACCTAAGCCTTTTGCTCTCCCAGACCAGCTCAGTGAAGCAGATCCCTGACCACTTGGAAGCATGTGGCTTTTGATTTTTTACCCCTGTGGAGAGAGGGGAAGAGAGCAAACTCTTCCCAACCCCTTAACTAAAATTCAGGCTGTACCCTGAGGGTGGTTTTACCTACAAGGAAGCTTATTTTATTTTACCTTAAGCTTACCTTATTTTACCTTTGCTTTTTCTTGTTGTTTTTAGTTCCCTCTTAAACCTTCCTTATCTCTTTGCCTCAGGCTAAGGCTTTTGCTGTCCTTTATAAGGCTAATAAATTGAGGTGTGTCTACACCCACACCATTTTTTTCTTCCTAAGTCTATATTTTTTTTAGTGAATATTTTATGTTATTTATTTTATTTAAAGTTGCATATGGTCAATTTCAAACATTATTACTTGGTTACAAGAATCATATTATATCTCTCCCTCCCCTCCCCCACCCTTCCCATAGCCTTCTCAAAATTCCAATGGGTATTACATGTGACCTTGATTAGAACCTATTTCCATGTTGTTCATGTTTGCATTAGGATGTTCATGTAGAATCTACATCCCCAGCCATATCCTCGACCCATGTAATCAAGCAGTTGTTTTTCTTCTGTTTCTACTCTCACAGTTTTTCCTCTGAATATGGATAGTGTTCTTTCTCTTAGATCCCTCCAAATTGTTTATGATCACAATCCATTGTACCACAGTGTATCAGTCTCTGTGTACATTGTTCTGCTGCTTCTGCCCATTTCATTTTGCATCAATTCTGGGAAGTTATTCCAGTGCCCATAGAATTCCTCCATTTTATTATTTCTTTATGCAAAATAATATTCCATCACCAACATATACCACAATTTGTTCAGCCATTTCCAAATTGAAGGGTATCCCCTTATTTCCCAATTTTTTGCCACCACAGAGTACAGTGAATGAATATTCTTGTATAAGTCTTATTCTTTATTATCTCTTTGGGGAACAAACCCAGCAGTGCTATGGCTGGATCAAAGGGCAGACAGTCTTTTTCCCTTTGGGCATAGTTCCAAATTGCCTTCCACAATGGTTGGATCAACTCACAACTCCATCCAATGCAGTAATGTCCCAACCTTACCACATCCCCTCCAGCATTCATTACTTTCCTTTGCTGTCATGTTAGCCAATCTTCTGGGTGTGAGGTGATACCTCAGAGTTGTTTTGATTTGCATCTCTCTGATTATAAGAGATTTAGAACACTTTTTCATGAGCTTATTAATAGTTTTGATTTCGTTGATGGAAAATTGCCTGTTCATGTTCCTTGCCCATTAATCAATTGGAGAACAGCTTGTTTTTTTGGACAATTGATTTAGCTCTTTGTAAAGTTGAGTGATTAGATTTTTGCCAGAGGTTTTTGTTATGAAGATTGTTTCCCAATTTGTTACTTCCCTTCTAATGTTGGTTACATTGGTTTTATTTGTACAAAAACTTTTTAATTTGATGTAATCAAAATTATTTATTTTACATTTTGTGACTCTTTCTAAGTCTTGCTTGGTTTTAAAATCTTTCCCTTTCCAAAGATCTGACATGTATACTATTCTGTGTTCACCTAATTTCCTTTGAGTTTCCTTCTTTGTGTACAAGTCATTCAACCATTCTGATTTAATCTTGGTGTAGGGTTTAAGATGTTGATTCAAACATAATCTGTCCCATGCTGTCTTCCAATTTTCCCAGCAATTTTTAGCAAATAGTGGATTTTTGTCCCAAAAGATGGGATCTTTGGGCTTATCATAGACTGTCTTGCTGAGGTCATTTACCCCAAGTCTATTCCATCGATCCTCCTTTCTGTCTCTTAGGCAGTACCATATTGTTTTGAGGACCACTGATTTATAGTATAGTTTGAGATCTGGTACTGCAAGGACACATTCCTTCGCATTTTTTTTTTCATTATTTCCCTGGATATCCTTGATCTTTCATTCTTCTTCCATAACTTTGTTATGTTTTTTTCTAATTCAGTTAAAAAGTTTTTTTGGTAGTTTGATGGGTATATCACTAAATAAATAAATAAGTTTGGGAAGGATGGCCATTTTTATTATGTTAGCTTGTCCTATCTATGAGCAATACATGTTTTTCCAGTTGTTTAGATCTAGTTTTAATTGTGTGGAAAGTGAATTGTGTTCATATAGTTCCTTTGTTGGTTTCGGCAGATAGATTCCTAAGTATTTTATATTGTCTAGGGTGATTTTAAATGGAATTTCTCTTTCTAATTCTTGCTGCTGAGATGTATTGGAGAAATATAGAAATGCTGATGACTTATGTGGGTTTATTTTGTACTCTGCTACTTTGCTAAAGTTGTTAATTGTTTCCTCTTCCTTTTTATTTGATTCTATAGGATTCTTTAAGTAGACCATCATATCATCTTCAAAGACTGATACCTTGCTCCTCATTGGCTATTTTAATAACTTCAATTTCTTTTTCTTCTCTAATTGCTACTGCTAGTGTTTCTAGTACAATGTTAGATGATAGAGGTGATAATGGGCATCTTTTTCCACTCCTGATCTTACTCAGAATGAATCTAATTTATTCCCATTGCAGATGATGTTTGCTGATGGTTTTATATAAATACTGTTTATTATTTTTAGGTAAGTCCCTTCTATTCCTATACTTCCTAGTATTTTCAATAGGAATGAGTGTTGTATTTTCTCAAATGCTTTTTTTGCATCTATTGAAATAATCATGTGATTTTTCTTGGTTTGCTTATTGATATGGTCAATTATGTGGATGGCTTTCCTAATATTGAACCATCCTTGCATTCCTGGTATGAATTCACACTGATCATAATGAATAGCACTCATGATGACTTGTTGGAGTCTTTTTGCTAGTATCCTATTTAAGAGTTTTGCATCTATACTCATTAAGGAGATTGTTCTATAGTTTTCTTGCTCTGTTTTTAACCTTCCTGGCTTTGAAATTAGTACCATATTTGTGTCATAAAAGGAATTTGGTAGAAATCCCTCTTTGCTTATTATGCCAAATAGTTTGTATAATATTGGGATTAGTTGTTCTTTGAATGTTTGATAGAATTCACTTGTGAATTCATCAGGCCCTGGGGATTTTTTCTTAGGAAGTTCTTTGATGGCTTGTTCAATTTCTTCTCCTGATATGGGATTTTTAAAGAATTTTATTTCTTCTTCTGTTAATCTAGGCAATTTATATTTTTTTTGTAAATTTCCATCCATATCATCTAGATTGGCCTATTTATTGCCATATAATTTGGCAAAATAGTTTTTAATGATTGCCTTAATTTCCTCTTCTTTGGTGGTAAGATCTCCCTTTTTATCTATGATACTGTTAATTTGGTTTTATTCTTTCCTTTTTTTATTAGATTGACCAGTACTTTGTCTATTTTGTTTATTTTTCTTTCAAAATACCAGTTTCTAGTCTTATTTATTAGTTCAATAGTTCTTTCACTCTTGATTTTATTAATTTCTCCCTTAATTTTTAGGATCTCTAATTTACTTTTGTGAATTTTTAATTTGTTTGCTTTCAAGATTTTTTTTTTTATGTCCAATTTTTTGACCTCTGCACTCCCTAAATTGTTAATATATGAACTCAAGGATATAAATTTCCCCTGAGTACCTTTGGCTGCATCCCATAGGTTTTGAAAGGATGTCTCATCATCATCATTTTCTTCAGTGAAATTATTCATTGTTTCTTTGATTTGTTCTCTAACAGACTAATTTTGGAGAATCATATTATTTAATTTCAAATTAATTTTTGATTTGGCTCTTCATGTACCCTTACTGATTATTATATTAATTGTATTATGATCTGATAAAGTTACATTTATTATTTCTGCTTTTCTGCTTTTGTTTGCCATGTTTTTATGACCTAGTACATGGTCAATCTTTGAGAATGTATCATGTATTGCTGAAAAGGTATATTCATTTTTGTCCATATTTATTTTTCTCCACATATCTATTAACTCTAATTTTTCTAAGATTTTACACATTTTCTTACCTCTTCCTTTATTTATTTATTCATTTTTTTTTGTTTGATTTATCTAGTTTTGATAGAGGAAGTTACAGGTCTCCCACTAGTATAGTTTTTCTATTTCACCCTTGAGCTCCACTAGTTTCTCCTTTAGAAATTTTAATTCTATGTAATATGGTGCATACATGTTGAGTACTTATATTTCTTCATTGTGTATACTGACTTTTATCAGAATGTAATTACCTTCCATATTTCTTTTTAACCAGATCTATTTTTACTCTCACTTTGTCATATATTATGATTGCAACTGATGCCTTTTTTTATCAGTTGAGGCCCAATATGTTTTGCTCCAACCTTTAATTCTAACCTTGTGAGTGTCTAACCTCCTCATGTGTCTTTCTTATAGTCAAAAAAAATGGTAGGATTTTGGTTTCTAATAGACTCTGCTATTTTTGTTTTATGGATGAGTTCATTCCATTCATGTTCAAAGTTATGATTGCCACTTGTGTAGGTCCCAGCATTTTTATATCCACTCCTAGTTCTGTCCTTTCTCCTTTTGCTATATCCTTTTAAACCAGTGGTTTGCTTTTAATCAATCACCCTAATCCCCCCCCCCTTAATATGATTCCCTTTCTGCCCACTCCTTTTTTATTCCCTTCTTATTTTTTAGGGTTTGTTGAGTTCTCTCTCCCCTATCTTTCCCTCCCTTTTTGTACTACCTGACTCTCTGCCCCTCTCCCCCCCCCTTAGTTTTTCCTTCTTATTATCCCTGTAGGGTAAGATAGAATTCAATACCCCAATGGATCTAGATGCTCTTCCCTCTCAGAATGGATTTCATTCTGAGTAACTTTTAAGTATTAACTATTAGCACTCTTTTCCTCTCCTTCTTATAAGAATATTCTTATCCTCCCCTTCCCATGCATATCTTTGTGTTATAAAGATTATCCTATTTATTTTATTTCTTCAAGAATCTCTTGGTGCCATCTTTGATTATCCCCCTCCCTTTTTCTTTTTTTTTTTTGCATATTATCTTATACCACTTATTACAATAAACTCATCTTTTCCTGTGAATGCTTCTTCTAATGATTATAATAGTGAATATAAATTTTGAGAGTTACAAATAACCTTTCCCCCATATATTAATATAAATAGTTTCATCTTATTGAAGCTCTTAAAGAAAGTTTTAATGAAAAAACATTTTCCCCCTTTCCCTCTCTTTCTTATTTACCTTTTCATGTTTCTCTTGTTCTTTGTGTTTGGATATCAAACTTTCCACTTAGTTCTGGTCTTTTCTTTACAAATACTTGTAAATCTTCTATTTTGTTGAATGCCCATACTTTCCCCTGGAAGTATATAGTCAGTTTTGATGGATAGGTGATCCTTGGTTGAAGATCTAATTTTCTTGCCTTTCTGAATATCATGTTCCAAGCCTTGTGGTCCTTCAGCGTGGATGCTGCCAGATCTTGTGTAATCCTGATTGGTGCTCCTTGGTATCTGAATTGTCTCTTTGTGGGTTATTGTAGAAATTTCTTCTTAGATTGGAAGGTCCTGAATTTGACAATTACATTCATAGGAGTTGTCTTTTGAGGATTTAGTGTAGAGGGTGTTCTATGAACTCTTTCAATGTCTATTTTTCCCCCTTGTTCAAGAACATCAGGGTAGTTTTCTTGGATAATTTCTTGTAGTATGATATCAAGATTTTTATTCATTTCTGGTTTTTCAGGTAGACCAATGATTCTCAAATTTTCTCTCTGTGATCTATTATCCTGATCTGTCACCTTGTCAGTGAGATATTTTATGTTTTCTTCTATTTTGTTAGTCTTTTGACTTTACTTTTTTAACTCTTTCTGTTTTGCAAGATCATTGTCTTCCAATTGTCTAACTGTAATCTTTAAAGCCTGGTTTCCCTTTTCAATTTGGTCTATCCTGTTTTCGTGGCTTCCAGATGTTTCTCCAGTTGGGAGTTCCTATCCTTTAAATTGTTTTTTTTTTCCTCTTTGAACTATTTCCCACTTTTCTTGCTAGATGGCTTCCATCTTTTTAATAAGCTCCAATTTAAATTCTTCAAAAACTTATGGGCAATTTCCAATTTTTTGGAAGGTTTTGGAGCATTTATTTGAATTTCCTCTTCTATTTCCTCTGTAGCATGGACTTTTCCTCCATAATAATTATCCAGGGTCAATGCCTTCTTCCTTTTCTTGGTGTTGGGAAGTTGTTTTTCCTGGGCACTATTTTTATCACTGTGGTGGTTTTCCTTCCTTTATCAGTAATAAATCTGGGTGAGATGGGCAGGCTCTCTGTGTATGGAGCTAAGGAGCAAGGATTTTGCCTTAGGCAAGCTCTCAAATTTCTGCAGCTTCTTCTGTTTGCTGCCCTTCTCTGTGCTATTTTCCTTGGTGAGTGCCCAGGTTCTGTGCTCTTCCGCTTGTTGGGGTTTCAGGTGTATCTTCTCTCAGTGATAGGTCTTTGATGGTCTTTTTCTCAACTGTCAAGTACCTAGAGGTGCCCCTCACTTGCTCTAGAGTTGCCCCTACTCACTCACTGGTCTAGCGTGCTCTGGCTCTGACTCTGGCTCTGTAGGTGAGATGGGGGATGGTAGATCAGCTCACATTTTGGTGTGAGCTTTTTCACCCCCCCTATAGTGTGGAAATGCCTAAATCCCACATTCCTTCAATGCTGAGCCCTACTCTAGAATCCCTTTGTTCATATGAATTCGGGGGTTTTTTTGGTCATTTTTTGTAGTCTATATCGGTAGGTGCTGAGGAGAAGAAGAGACCTGCGTCTAGACTGCCACCATGTTTACCCAGAAGTCCTCTTCCTAAGTCTTTAGAACACCTCGCCCTCTAGCCCCCTGAGACACTACTCCTAACCAGTGAACAGGAAAGTAGTACCATCTACAATTGGCAAGTAGAACTGCATGCAATTTAATAATTAAATTCAAAAATAAATAAGTAACCAAGGGTATTGCTGTAAGCATCACCCACTTTGTGAAAGTGCAACTTCCCGCGTATCTCAAATAGCTCCCATTCCCAGCAACCATTCCCAGATTCGCATGGCTCATGGTTTCAGAATGGTTTTCTTTAGTACCATTCCTGGGTGTACTTGTACTGATAGGATATGTTGCAATTTATCCATTCCTTCCAAAGAAAAAACAACAGAAAGGTAGTTTGATTAATCTTAAGATTCAGATGGAATATCCATTTCACTATCCCCTTACCATCTAAACCTATCCAGTTTCTGCCTCACCCTGTTCATTCTTCCTCTTGCCCTGCTCGTGTGTAATTTCCTGTTAATCATTCCAACAGCTATCAAAATTTGAGAAAAGGACTCGAGTTCATTGCTCATATGTAAAACAAGTGCCTTCTATTGACACTGATTCTTTATATATATGTATATATATACATATATATATATATATATATAATTTGCTGATTATTGTATTTGCTGATTATTTGTTTTATGATTCAATCTTGTTTTTAAGTTTACATATCAATTTAATCTAAAATATTCTGTTATACTATGTCACTTTAAATTAATGTACTTTGGCTATTAGCTGTATTTTCTGTTACATTGTCTTTATTTGTATCTTCTTATGACTGGTCTAGAGATAATACCATTATAAAAGTCCATAGACAAGTTGGACAAACTCTATCTTGTCCTGGGCAACAGTTCCAGTCCACAGTAATGAGACGTTACCATGCTTGCAACACAAGTAGGTCACATGTTGCCTAAATGGCCTTTTGCTCCTTTTGCCTTTGTTAATTGTCATATAGATGATGATGGATGGACTCAAACAAAATGGTTACAACCTCTATCAGTAACCTTTGGAGAATTTAATGACCTGAAAATTTAATTATTTTTGATGGGTCTTCAGAAGTGATATTCAAATATCTACGAGTACCAATACCTTTGACTCCTCATTTGCTAACCTTTCACTTGTCGTAACAAGAGGTAATTCCACTTAGTAGTAAATACATGGTTGACAAAGTGAAATGCAAAAGCACTATTGCATTCCCCACCTCCACATGGACATCAGAAGTGATTTTCACTATTGTATTCCCAACCTCCACATGGCAATGAATGGGACATATAAATACATGCCTTTTAAGGCTGTTACGGTCTCATCCTGGAGGAGGGAGGATTTCCCATGGGGCTTGATGATCCCTGCATGGTTTTATATTTGTAACTTTTCAGCTTACTCAATCCTTCCACCAGAATTGTTTTTAGACCCAAAAGGTCTTCATCAGCAGTACAGAGGTTTTTCTGGGCTCTCCTGCCATATTTTGGAATGATGGCAGTAAAAGACTGTTAGAAAAATCTCAACTGAGGTTGAAAGATTGGCTCAATCCAGAGAACTTGTCACAAATATCCATGAGCTCCAAAGATTTTAAATGACACACAACAAGTGGCTATAGATATATGTGTGTGTGTTTTTTTGACAATTGATTTATATGCCCCATAACTCAGCCAGGGTGATCTCGGTATTGGTCAACACCCTCATTAGGAGAGATTGTATAATTATCCTAAAATCTGAGGTTAAAAATCTTTTGGAGAAAGTTCAGGAAAAGAAACTAGCTAACACCCTGAATCAAGAAAACAGATCTTTTGGAGAAGGTACCATAAGGATGCCTGGGGAAACCACACACTGCATCAAAAGATCCAGACTGAACTTTGGGATATAATGCACTGAACTGAAGGGGGTTGAACATATTTATTCTGAATGTAAATTCTTATGCCAAAGGGGAATACCCCATAATTGACTTGTTGTCAATGTGTCTATCAATCATTGTTTTTGCTTTCTTTCACTTTTATTTCCCTCTTATCCCCAAGCTGTTGAAATTTCCTCTTAGAATATGCATTCTATTCACCTCTAGTAAGAGAATTTTTAGAATTATAAGCTGGCTTTTTGAAATGATTCATTAAGGAGATTAGGCATGTTAGGCTAGGCTGCTCTCTAGTTCTTTTCTACATTTCCATCTCATTACTATTCCTACTTTGATATAATAAAGCTAATAAAGCTACTAACAGCCTCATAATTTAATTTTAACTATTATAGACTCAAATTTTGAAAAAAAATATTAAAAATAGTAATTGGAGTAAAATAAAATGCAAAAACAAAAAATGAAGGTGAAGTAACTGAAAAATGGGGCAAATGGGCAATACAATTTTCATTGATAGGAATGAAGGGGGAGGTTGAGAATTTTTGGAAAAAGATGAGTCTGTTTTGAACATGAATTACCTGTAAATGATCATCTTAGATAAAATGTATTTAATAATTGCACTGACAATCTCCATACTTAATTTAGCTATTTATTCATATCAATCACATTTCCTGCCAAATCTTTATCATCATGACTAATATATACTAGTAATCAACTGAACTATTGTTGACTTTTCTTTCCTTTGCATGTAACTCAAAGGCAATCATACTAAGAAAGAAATTTCAGAGCACTGATGAAGAAAAATGAAGAACAGAGGAAAGGTAGATATATCTAAACAAACAAACAAAAAAAGAATATTCTTCAGTAACTAACATGTGTCCAACTCTCTTAGAACTCTAATTTTCAGGTTTGGACTTCAGGTAGGGAGGATAAGGTGAATGGAATGGACAAATCCTTTATTCCTCATAAAATGACCCTGAAGTGTTTGTTGCTCTTGTGGTAAGGAAGTGGTAAAAAGAAGATATGACTTCAGTTATACTCAGTGTATTTCAAAGTACTTGAACTCAATACATTGTCTCTTTTTTCTTGTATCTTTTATGACCTCATATAATCATAGTTCTAGAACTGGAAAGGAATTTAGAGATTATGTTCCCCAAACTTGTCATTTTATAGATACCAAGAAAGATCTAGAGAAATATGAGGGATCTTATCTGTTCCTAAGACTCAGAGCATGCATCAAAATTTCTAATGCAAATACTTTGAAAATCCTTCCCATATATGATTTCAGACAACTCATTTTTTTCTGTTATTTATTTTGTTTTACTACTAGTAAAAGAAGGACTCTGGCACTTGCTTGCCTTATGAGAGAATATAATGTAAGGAGAGGGAAAGGGAAATAATTTCTGATTAACTAAGAAATACATAATACTACACAAATTTTCAGTAATAAGTCTAAACCTTTATCTTCTAAGTGTTAGAAGAAAATGAGAAACCCATCCAAGTGTATGGTTCAGGGAAATAAGGTCTTCATGCCACACCATTTTGCCCAAAGACATAGAATAGTAAGCTTGTATTTTAACACAGAAAACTACACCCATTGGGATTGCTCCTTAATGAATTAGCCTTTTAAAAATATTCAGCTCCAGTATGTGACTCAAAGTTGACTATGAATTGGAAGCAGAGGTAGCCTTGGTAATTTTCTCTAAATTTAACAACCACTAATTGCATTGAAATACCTCCCTTCTTTGTTGATTTCATTTAAGCCCTCCATAAGATAAGGTGCTAATGAGATTAAACACACACACACACACACAGAGAGATCACCTTTATTAATATTGCTGTATTATACAAGATTTACTCCACTAAATCTAGCCCCATTGATATTTCTTTTCAAATGTAGAAGGTGCTTCTGTTTTTTACAGATGAAGGAATAATCCTCAAGAGAAGATGCTTTACTTCTATCATTAATGAATAAATTGCTTTTCCACAAGGACTCCAAAGAGAGTTTGTTTGTTCCTTCTTGTTTTTTTAGGAGGTCCTCTAGTCTTTCATTGGGTATCTCATTACTTTCCTCAGAGTTTCAAAAAGATGGGTGGGGAAATCATGAAACATAAATATAAGGCCAAATGTATTATTCTTCTAAGGAAGTAGTACTAGGAAGGACAAAATTACAGTTATTTCAGTGGAAGGTGAAATTATAAAATATTTTATCTATGTGAAGTCAATGGAATGTTTAAGAATAATATTTTATCTTTTTCCAATTACATGAAAAATTAATTTTAACATTAAAAAATTGAGTCCAAAATTCATTCACTCCCTGACTCCCTTGATATAGATTTTAAAGGTTCAATCTTGTAATTTTGTTTCTATATAAGTCCTTTTGTGCAAGGGGAACAAAAAGAAAAAACAACCACAAAAAGAAATAAAGTATAGTATTCATTGGTTTGGATTCAGAGTCCCCTCAGCTTTCTCTGAAGGCAGATCGTTATTTCTGATCATGAGTCCTTTGGGATTTTCTTGGATCATTGTATTGTTAAGAATAGCTAAGTGCTTCACAATTATTCACTTTACAATAGTCCTATCACTGTGTACAATGTCCTCCTGGTTCTGCTTGCATGCTCTTCATCAGTTAAATAAGGCCATCCAGGTTTTTTTCTAAAATCAGTCAGATCATCCCTTCTTATAGAACAATCATATTTAACTAAAATCATATACCATACTCAGTTATTCCCCAGGGAATAACCCTTTGATGTCTAGTTCTTTGCCAACACAAAAGGAGTTGCTATTAATATTTTTGTCTAAACAGGTTCTTTTTCATTTTTTTGTCTCTTAGAGATGCAAAAGTTGTCCATGGTTATATACCCCTTTGGACATTGATCCAAATTATTCTTGAGAATGACTTAATCAGTTTACAACTCATCCAATAGTTTATTAGTTTCTCAATGTCCCCATATCCTTCCCAACACTTGTCATTTTCCCTTTCTATTATTAATAGCCAATCTGATAGGTGTGAAGTGATATTTCTGAGTTGTTTTGGTTTACATATCTTAAATAAATAATGATTTAATAAGTTTTTCACATGACTATTAATAACTTTGATTACTTTATCTGGAAATTTCATATCCTTTGACCATTTACCAATTGGGAAATGACTGGTTTTCAAGTACATTTGATTAATTTCTCTGTGTAATTGTGAAATGAGACCTTTATTAGAGAAATACACATTTTTTTCATAGTTATTACTGAATATTACCCTTATTCCTCTCTCTCTCTCTCTCTCTCGGTCTCTCTCTGTCTCTGTCTCTCTGTCTCTGTCTCTGTCTCTCTTTGTCTCTGTCTCTGTCTCTGTCTCTCTCTCTCTCTCTGTCTCTCTCTCTCTCCTTCCACCCTGTTTTTTCCTTAAAATTGTTTTGTTTCACTTCTGATTATCACCCCTCCCAAGCACTACTTCTTTCTTTCACTTCCCACCTTCCATCCCGTTTCCCTCCTACTTTTTTGTAGGGTAAGAGAAATTTTTATATCCAACTGAGTGTGCATGTTATCCCCTTTTTGAGCTAGCTCCAAATAAAGAAAAGATCAAACACTCCCCTTCAAACTTTCCCCATCTCCCCCATTATAAATGCTCATTTGCACCACTTTTAAGTGATATTATTTACATCATACTTCCCCCTTGCCCTTCTCCCACCACATTGCTCTTTCTCACTTGTTCATTTATTTTATATTTTAAGCATCATTCATCATATTCAGCTCTCAACCGTTTATTCTATATATAATACTAACTGCCCTATTAATGATAAATTTCTTAGAAATTACAATTATCATCTTTCGATCCAGGAATATAAAAGATTAAATTTATTAAATCATTTTTTTCTTCTCTTTCTTATTTACTTTTTTATCCTTCTCTCGAGTCTTAAATTTGAGAGCTAAATTTTCTATTCAGCACTGGAATTTTCATCAAGAATGCCTTAAATTCTCTATTTCATTCAATATCGTTTTTTCCCCTGAAAGTTTTAAACTCAGATTTTCTGGGTACTTGATTCTTGTTTATGATCTTGAATCCTTTGCCCCTTGGAATATTATATTTTATATCCTCTGACTCTTTAAAGTAAATTACTTTAAAGTAATTTAGAGCAATTCTGCTAAATTTTTTGTCATCCCAATAGTGGTTCGATGGTGTATGAATTCTTTCTTGTTAGCTGATTACAGTATTTTTCCTTCACTTGGGATCTCTTGAAATTGACTAAAATATTCCTAGGGTTTTCATTTTGGCATCTCTTTGTAAAAGTGATGAATAGATTCTTCCAAATTTCATTTTACTTTCTTATTCTAGAATATCAGAGTAGTTTTACTTGATAATTTATTGAATGAATGTATCTATGCTCTTTTAAAAATCATGATGATGAAGTAAAACATGAAGCCCACAATCACCCTCCAAATGACCACAGAAGAATAAAAATAAAGGAGTAATGGAAAGGCAGAATCAATAGAAGAAAGGCTAAAGTAGCATTTAAGTCCAGAACAAGGCTGAGGGAGAGGAAGGAGGATGTATTTGAGCATGAGGATGAAGTGTTGAACAAGTATCAACAGAATTCAAATGCAATATAGCACAAGCAACAGGAGAAAGGGAATTGCTGACTTGGTCCAGCCTCAGAAGGGTCAGAAAGAAAACCAATGCAGTTTAAAACAAGAATCAATGGGAGGAATGTGGACCTATGTAATCCAGTCTGTACAGAGACTGTGTATGACCCAGGACAGTCAGCAGTAGGAGAAACTCAGCCCAATAAAGTCTAGCCTCTATATAATTAGACAGACCCCAACTACAATAAGTTGAACTGCTGTAGACCTCCATATAGTAGGCCAACCAGGCTGTCTCTGCAGAATACTTAATCTGAGACTCAGACAGATGAACCATCAAAAGAAACAGTACAAATGCAAGACCATACTAGCTCCTCCCTAGGAACAGAGGTAAGTTTCAATAAATAGGCAAAATTAATGGAAAAATAAATCCAAAATAAGCAAAAAGAGAAAAAAACATGATGCTAGAAAACTATCCTAACAAAGGAGATGATCAAAATAGAAGCTCAGAAGACAATAGAATACAAAAATTAAAAAGTATGAAGTCCCAGAGGAAAATGTGGAAAGATGTCAAGACCAAAATTAATCCTTGGAAGTGTTTCAGAAAAGAACATTAAAACAAATAATAAGAAACTTAGAGAAAAATTAGAAGAAAATGATACAGCTTAGAATGAAAATTTACTGAAGAAAACAATTTCCTAAAAAAGGAAATACAATATCTGAAATAGAAAAATAACTCTAGGGACTTCCAAATAAACATGGCTGCAATCTAGACATGAATCGCTTCTTCTCCCCGGCACCGAGCGAAATACACTACCTCAAAAGAGCATAAAAATCACCTTTGGAAGAAAGGAGGGACTCTCTAGTACCCCACAGAAATGACGGTACATGGGGTTTGAGCATTTCTACACTATAAGAAGGAGGAAAAGCTTGCACAAAAATGTGAACTGTGCTGCCCTCCCCACCCCCCCCCCCTTCCCCACCAAACCAGAGTAGGGTATCAGAGAGCTCACCAGGACAGCGAAGGAGTGAGGAACCTCTCTGTCAGGGGCGGCACACCAGGGTCCTTTGGATTTAAGGCTGCTAGGAAATGACCTCTCAGGGCGATTTCATGGGAAAACCCTTGGAACTGGAGAGCACACAGACGGCAGGTCCCCTGCATATGGGGAACATTAAGGAGTCTCGAGAGTCTATAAAAACTGCCTAAGGCCAAAGTGTTTCCCCTTACTGTAGTGAGGTAGGGGGGCAAGCCAGGCTCCCTGGAAACTGACAGGGAATACCAGACTTCCACCCCTCAGAGTGGTTTTACAGGAGATTCCTGCACATGGGTGAGACGAGATCACAAAGCACGGGGGTGGGTGCGCTGAACACAGGGGCAGGCTTACTGAGCAAAGGGGTGGGCTCACTAAGAAACCTCAGAGGCTGGGAAGAACTAGTCTGAGGCAACCTAAATTCACAGAAAACCCACTTATATCACCCAGACCTCAGACCAAAAAGGAAAGGGGAATAAAACCACCAAAGAAATGACTCACACAGCCCAAAATCAAGCCTCCAAGAAGAAAGGGAAAAAAGTGACTATTGAAAACTTTTATGGTGGGAGTACCCAAGGAAAAGGAGAGAAAGAGGATGAAATCCAAACAAAATCAAAATATGCCTCCCAAAAGGGAAATTATCCACAAAATATGGAAGAACTCAAATTGGAGCTTATCCAAAAGATAAGCTGGAAAGAAAAATGGGAGAAAGAGATCAGCAGTCTGATAAACAAGACATCACAATGGGAGAAAGAGCTGGAAGCATCTAACAGAAGGGCAGACCAAGCTGAAAAGCAAAACCAATCCCTAAAGATCAGGAATAAGCAACAGGAAGACAGTGAGCTTGCAAAACAGCAAGAATTAATAAAGCAAAGCCAAAAAATTAATGAATTAGAAGAAAACATAAAATATCTCACTGACAAAGTCACAGACCAGGAAAACAGAGGAAGAAGAGACAACTTGAAAATTATTGGTTTGCCCGAAAAACCAGAGATAAACAAAAACCTAGTTGCTATACTACAGGAGATTATAGAAGAACATTGCCCACATGTTCTGGAGAAAGGGGGCAAAATAGAAATAGAAAGGGTTCATAGAACACCCTCTATACTAAATCCCCAAAAGACAACCCCCAGGAATGTAATCACCAAATTCAAGAGCTTCCAAGCAAAGAAGAAAATCCTTCAAGAAGCCAAGAAGAGGAGCTTCAGATATAGAGGGGCCCCAATAAGGATCACACAAAACTTAGCAGCTAACATGCTAAGAGATCACAAAGCATGGAAAAGATATTTAGAAAGGCAAGAGAGCTGGGTCTCCAACCAAGAATCAACTACCCATCAAAACTGACTATGTACTTCCAGGGGAAAGTATGGACATTCAACAAAATAGAAGATTTCCAAGTATTTGCTAAGAAAAGACAAGATCATAGTGGAAAATTTGATATCCAATCACAGAAAGCAAGAGAAACATGAAAAGGTAAATATGAAATAAAGGGAAAAGGAGAAAAATCTTATCTTTTTCTTTAAGTCAAACTCTCTTCTATAAGGACTACATTTACATCAAATTATATATATATATATATATATATATATATATATATATATATATACATATTTATATATATTAATATGTGGGGAAAATGTATTGTGTAACTCTCAAAAATTGTATGCATCATAAGAGTAGTTAGAAAAATCATGCATAGGGAAAGATTGGGGCATCAAGAAGATTTGGTGAAAGGGGGGTCAAAGAAAGAAAAAGGGGGGATCATCAATGATACTAAGATTTATTTCAAGAAATACGGGGGGAAATAAATAGAATAATCTTTCCCATACAAAGATACACATGGGAAGGGGAGGGGAACAACTCTCATATGAGAATGAGAGGAAGAGTGTGCGAAGTGGTATTACTTAAACCTTACTCTCAGTGAAATCAACTCTGAGAGGGAAGAAAATCTAGATCCAGTGGGATCCTGAATTCTATCTTATCCAACAGGGTTAGAGAGAAAGGAAAATTAAGGAGGGGGAGGGGAGAAGGAGCATGAAAAAGGAGGGAAGGAGGGGGGAGGGGAAGGGAGCATTTAAAGGGCGGGGCTAGAAAGGGAAACATATCAAGGGAGGGGACTAGGGGGACTGACCTAAAGTAAATCACTGGTTCAAAAGGATATAGCTAAAGAAGAAAAGTCAGAACTAGGGGAAGATATCAAAATGCCAGGGAACCCACAAGTGACAATCATAACTTTGAAAGTGAATGGGATGAACTCACCCATAAAATGTGGACAAATAGCAGATTGGATTAGAACCCAAATGTTCTCTTCAAGAAACACATATGAGGCTGGTTGATACTCACAAGGTTAGAATTAAAGGATGGATTAAGATATTTTGGGACTCAACTGATAGAAAGAAGGCAGGAGTTGCAATCATGATATCTGACAAAGCCAAAGCAAAAATAGACCTGATCAAAAGGGATTGGGAAGGTAAATATATTCTCTTAAAATGGAGTATAGACAATGAGGAAATATCACTAATCAACATGTATGCACCAAGTGCTATAGCATCCAAATTTTTAATGAAGAAACTATGAGAATTGGAGGAGGAAATAGAGAGTAAAACCATATTAGTGGGAGACTTGAACCAACCATTATCAAATTTAGATAAATCAAACCAAGAAATAAATAAAAAAGAGGTAAAAGAGGTGAATGAAATCTTAGAAAAATTAGAGTTAATAGACATATAAGAAAAATAAATAGGGACAAAAAGGAATACACCATCTTCTCAGCACCACATGGCACATTCACAAAAATAGATCATACACTAGGTCACAGATACATGGCACTCAAATGCAGAAAAGCAGAAATAATAAATGCAACCTTTTCAGATCATAAAGCAATAAAAATATTGATCAGTAAGGGTACATGGAGAGCCAAATGAAAATTAATAGGAAATTAAATAATATGATACTCCAAAATCGGTTAGTTAGAGAAGAAATCATAGAAAGAATTAATAATTTCATTGAGGAAAATGACAATGGTGAGACATCCTTTAGAACCTCATGGAATTCAGCCAAAGCATTACTTAGAGGAAAATTCATATCCTTGACTGCATATATTAACAAATTAGGGAGGGCAGAGATCAAGGAATTCGAAATACAAATCAAAAAACTGGAGAATGAACAAATTAAAAATCCCCAGAAGAAAACCAAATTAGAGATCCTAAAAATTAAGGGAGAAATAAATATATCAACCTAGGTGATATGGATGAATATTTACAAAAATATAAATTGTGTAGACTAACAGAAAAAGAAATAGATTTCTTAAATAATCCCATATCAGAAACAGAAATCCAACAGGCCATCAAAGAATTTCCTAAGAAAATATCCCCAGGGCCTGATGGATTCACAAGTGTATTCTATCAAATATTCAAAGAATAGCTAATCGCAATATTATACAAACTATTTGATATAATAAGCAAAGAGGGAGTTCAACCAAATTCCTTTTACGACACAAAAATGGTACTGATTCCCAAGCCAGGCAGGTCAAAAACAGAGAAAGAAAATTATAGACCAATCTCCCTAATGAATATAGATGCAAAAATCTTAAATAGGATACTAGCAAAAAGACTCCAGCAAGTGATCAGAAGAGTCATTCACCATAATCAAATAGGATTTATACCAGGGATGCAGGGATGGTTCAATATTAGGAAAACCATCCACATAATTGACCATATCAACAAGCAAACCAACAAAAATCACATGAATATTTCAATAGACGCAGAAAAAGCATTTGATAAAATACAACACCCATTCCTATTAAAAACACTAGAAAGCATAGGAATAGAAGGGTCATTTCTAAAAATAATAAATATTATATATCTAAAACCATCAGTTAATATCATCTGCAATGGGGATAAACTAGATGCATTCCCAATAAGATCAGGAGTGAAACAAGGATGCCCATTATCACCTCTACTATTTGACATTATACTAGAAACACTAGCAGTAGCAATTAGAGAAGAAAAAGAAATTAAAGGCATTAAAATAGGCAAGGAGGAGACCAAGTTATCACTCTATGCGGATGACATGATGGTCTACTTAAAGAATCCTGGAGATTCAAACAAAAAGCTAATCGAAATAATCAACAACTTTAGCAGAGTAACAGGACACAAAATAAACCCGCATAAGTCATCAGCATTTCTATATATTTTCAACACAGCTCAGCAGCAAGAACTAGAAAGAGAAATCCCATTCAAAATCATCTTAGGCACAATAAAATACTTAGGAATCTACCTCCCAAGACAAACACAGGAACTTTATGAAAACAACTACAAAACACTCTCCACACAACTAAAACTAGACTTAAACAATTGGAAAAACATTAACTGCTCATGGATAGGACGAGCCAATATAATAAATATAGCCATCCTCCCCAAACTAATTTATCTATTTAGTGCCATATCCATTGAACTTCCAAAAAAATGTTTTTTTACTGATTTAGAAAAATCCATAATAAAGTTCATTTGGAAGAACAAAGGATCAAGGATATCCAGGGAAATAATGAAAAAAAAAAATACAAAGGAATGGGGCCTTGCAGTCCCAGACCTCAGACTATATTATAAAGCAGAGGTCATCAAAACAATTTGGTACTGGCTAAGAGACAGAAAGGTGGATCAGTGGAATAGACTCAGGGTAAGTGACCTCAGTAAGAAAGTCAATGACAAACCCAAAGATACCAGCTTTTGGGACAAAAATCCACTATTTCATAAAAAGTGCTGGGAAAATTGGAGGACAGTGTGAGAAATATTAGGTTTAGATCAACACCTCACAACCTACATCAAGATAAATTTAAAATGGGTGAATGACTTGAACATAAAGAAGGAAACTATAAGAAAATTAGGCGAACACAGAATAGTATACATGTCAGACCTTTGGGAAGGGAAATATTTTAAAACCAAGCAATACTTAGAAAGAGTCACAAAATGCAAAATAAATAATTTGGCCTACATCAAATTAAAAAGCTTTTGTACAAACAAAACCAATGTAACCAAAATCAGAAGGAAAGCAACAAATTAGGAAGCAATCTTCATAAAAACCTCTGACAAAGGTTTAATTACTCAAATTTACAAAGAACTAAGTCAATTGTACAAAAAATCAAACCATTCTCCAATTTATAATTGGGCAAGGGACATGAACAGGCTGTTCTCAGCCAAAGAAATAAAAACTATTAATAAGCACATAAAAAAGTGCTTTACATATCTTATAATCAGAGAGATGCAAATCAAAACAACTCTGAGGTATCACCTCACACCTAGCAGATTGGCTAACATGACAGCAAAGGAAAGTAATGAATGCTGGAGGGGATGTGGCAAAGTAGGGACACTAATTCACTGCTGGTGGGGTTGTGAACTGATCCAACCATTCTGGAGGACAATTTGGCACTATTCCCAAAGGGAGATAAAAGACTGCCTGCCCTATGATCCAGCCATAGAACTTCTGGTTTTGTAACCCAAAGAGTAAATAAGGAAAAAGACGTACAAGAATATTTATAGCAGCCCTCTTTGTGGTGGCCAAAAATTGGAAAATGAGGGGATGCCCTTCAATTGGGGAATGGCTAAACAAATTGTGGTATATGTTGGTGATGGAATACTATTGTGCTAAAAGGAATAATAAAGTGGAGGAATTCCATGGAGACTGGTACAACCTCCAGGGAGTGATGCAGAGTGAAAGGAGCAGAACCAGGAAAACATTGTACACAGAAACTGACACACTGTGGTACAATCGAACATAATGGACTTCTCCATTAGTGTCAATGCAATGTCCCTGAATAATCTGCAGTGATCTAGGAGAAAAAACACCATCCACAATCAGAGGACAAACTGTGGAAGTAGAAACACCGAGGAAAACCAAATGCTAGACTACAGGGGTTGAGGGGATATGACTGAGGAGAGACTCTAAATGAACACTCTGGTGCAAACACCAACAACATGGAAATAGGTTCGAATCAAGAACACTTGTGATATCCAGTGGAATTGCGTGTGGGCTATGGGATAAGTGGGGTTTGGGGGAGGGGGAGAAAATGATCTTTGTCTCCAATGAATAATGCTCTGAAATCACCAAATAAAATAATGTTTAAAATACAAAAAAAAAAAAACAACAGTAAAAAAAGAAAGAAAAAAAGAAAAATAACTCTATAAGAAAGGAAGTAATAAGGGAACAGCTAAGTGGCTCCGTGGATTGAGAGCTAGGCTTAGAAGTGGGGTGTCCTGGGTTCAAACATGGCCTCAGAAACTTCCTAACTGTTTGACCCTGGGCAAGTCTCTTAATCCCCATTGCCTACTGATTCTAAGATGGATGGCAAGGGTTTAAAAGAAAGAAAGAAAAGAAATGAAGTACAATGCCTCAAAGAATAAAATGACTCCCTAAAAATTACAATTAGATAAATGGAAGCTAATGACTTCATGAGAAGCAGAAACAATAAAACAAAATAAAATAATGAAAAAAATTGAATACCTACAACCAAAAATCACTTACCCAGTGAATGTGAAAATAATACTCCACAGAAGAAATGGATATTTAATGAAATAGAGGAATTGTAAGCATTCCTGATGGAATGACCAGATCTAAAAATAAAATTCAATGATCAAATTCAGCACTCTAAAGAAACATAAAAGAGAACTGAATCAAATCTTTACAAATACAAAGCATTTCTTAATCAACAAAGGATATGAACAGGCAGTTCTCTAATGAAGAAGTTAAAAACTATATTTAATCACATGAAAAAATACTCCAAATAACTATTGTTTATAAAAACACCAATTAAAAGAATCTAAGCTATGTTATCATACCTATCAGACTGGATAACATGACAAAAAAATGTAAATGCTTGAGGAGACATAGAAAAATTGAAACACTAATACACTGTTGGTGGAGCTACAAATTAATATAGTCATTCTGGAGAGTGTTAGGAATAAAATATTCTCTGGCCAGAGTAGTTAATGTTCATTAATAAAATGAGATAGTGAGAGATGAGAGAAAAAAATATATATACACACATATATATGCATATGTATATTTCTCTTAAGGAAAGATTAACCTCATCAGGATCAATTCTCCAATTGGTTGACTAGGGCCTATATATTCCTACAACAGCAACAATATGGCTATCTTTATCTCTACTGCAGAAGAGTGAGTGAGAGCACCTAGTATGTTCCCACCTGGGTTTTTCAAACCTTCATCCTAATCCCTTTTACATGCCAACTGCTGGCCTTTCTTCCTTAGATAGGGCTGCCCAGGGGATATTTACTCTGCATGATTGTCCCTCACCTTCATTGCTGTCTTTCCTGCTGACCCCAGGTGACAGCAAACCTTAGATTCTATCTTTGTGATCAAGTTCCCCTAAATAACTTCCTTCACACAATCCCAATCTGAAAGCATATACCAAGGGTCATAGAACTGTGTATAACATTTGACCCTGCAATACCATTGCCAGGTCTATAATTCAAAAAAGACTATAGATAGGGGGAAAGAACTTATCTCTACAAAAGTATTTATAGCAGTTCTTTTTGTGGTGTCAAAGAATTGGAAATAGAAGAAACATTCATCAGTTGGGAAATGGATGACCAGGTTGTGATATATGCTTATAATGGAATATTAATGTAACATAAGAAATGTCAAACAAGACGACCACAAATAACCAAACCTGGAACAGCTATATGAATTGATGCAAAATGAAATGAGAAAAGAATCAGGAAAATGTTGTACACAGTAACAACAATAATGTATAATGATCAACTGTGAATGACTATGTTATCATCAAGGCAAGGATCTAGAAGAAGTCCAAGAGACTCATGACAAAATAAAAATAATTCATAGAAGGAATGGATGGAGTGCAAATGCAAATTGAAACATAGCATTCTTTACTAAATTGGCTTCATGAATTTTTTGTCTAGTTTAAACATCTGTCTTCTTTCAAACCATAATGAATGTGGCGATTTCTATCATATAATAATGTATGCACCACCTATATCCTATTACCTTCCTTCTTGGGGAGGGAGGTGGGATGGGAGAGAAAGAGAAAGAACATTGTTTTCAGAATATCAGAAGCGAATATTAAGAAATTATATTGATGTATAATCTGGAAAAAATAAATTTATTTTCAAAAGGCTGTATCAAGCATTATACTCAGTGCTTTATAATTATTAATTCCTTTCATTTTTCAAATAAGTCTGCAGGGCAGGTACTCTTATTATAATTTGACAAATAAAGAAATTGAGGAAGATAAAATAAAGTGGCCTTCTCAGGGTCACATAGCTAATAAGTGTCAGAAGTCAGTTGGAAGTCAGATCTTCCTGTCTTCAGGACCATTATGGTAGCCACTCTGCCACTTTCACAAGATTATGGAACATAATACTGAAGTTGTTAATGAAAGATCCCTTGGTCATAAATATGGAACTGTGAGTGATCTTAGAAGTCACCTAATCCAAACTCATTTTCCAGGTGAGGAAATGGAAGTCCAGAGAGTTTAAGTTGCTTTTACATGATCTCACAGATGATCTTAAGGGGCAGGATGTGGATTCAAACATATTTCCTATGATTTCAGTTTAACTTTCTTCCTATGAGAGTGACAGAGACACAGGGAGAAAGAAAGACAGGCTGACAGTGAGAACATTAAGTATTTTTGTTTTATAAGTAATACTATAAGTATTTGAAATTATAAACACCATGAAGAAATTCTAGAAAAAGAACTTTAGTCAGATTTAAGGGTCTCATTTTCCATTGGACTGAGTCTTTTTAGGTTGGTCTTTCATCATTCTAATACTATCTCCTTAATTACAAGACCACTTAATCCGGTTTCTCTGAGTATAACTTCTCTTTGAAATGAGGTGAAATAATGAACCAATTTAATAACATATAAGATCATTGACTGATGGAACTGGATGGAGCCACAGAGATTATGTAGTGCAAACACTTCCTGATGCCTATAACTTGATTGAAGGAAAACTAAGTCAAATTCATTTAATGATCTTATGGGTTAAGAATCAACTCATTTAAAATTGATCAAGAAACATTATATTTATTTGAACTTGTAAGGAAAACTAGCTAGTTGGTGCGATGAACAGGTTATTGGACCTGGTGTCAGAAAGACCTGAGTTCAAAGATTGCCTCACACACTTACTAACTGTGTGACCCTGGACAATTCTCTTAAATCTGCTTCAGCTTCCTTATCTGAAAAATGAATGGGAGAAGGATATAGAAAACTACTCCAGCATCTTTAGCACGATAATCCCAAATGGGATCACAAAGAATGGGACACCTGAATAAGAGCAAAATGTTGTAAGCTTCTTGGGGATGGAAAAGTTAGCAAGCTTTTTAGATACCATAGTGCCTTCGTTTCTATGAAAGCTCAATGAGTATTTGTGTAATTTATGAAGTAATAACAAAATTTTATAAAGTTCAGGTCAAAATCAAATATCAGTCTTTTAGGAGAATATAGAATGAATCTGATATATGCACTTCCCACATTTTTCAATGAGTACAGCCATTGTATAAGTTAGAGTAATGTCCATATCTTATCTAAATCACATATTCATGTATTTTAGTAGTCCAATATGATAGATAATTTATAGAAGGATTTGAATCCAATCGGCCTCATTATTAATGCAAGTCTCAGCATCAGATACCACATCCATATTATTAACAAAAGTATCCATCTGGTAAAGTAATTTGGTTCTCTGTGGAGTTTGCTCTAAGTTAAAAGTTAATGAAATATATAGACACTGCAAAGAAATTCTGCTTTTGGTTTATATAAAAATAGAACTTATTTTCTCTAAAAGGTACATTCAGGTTAGCCTTTTAATTTGTAAATTACTTCTAAGCAAATTGAAATAAAGCCAATTTTGTACCATCTGCTTTTTTTAAGGCCTGAAATCCATTATATATATATATATATATATATATATATATATATATATATATATATATATATATATATATCCCCCAAAATGGGTATTTCTGGCAGATGCTTCAGTAATAGACCTCTCACAAACAAGTACACACAAACAAAGACACATTATATCCTAGAGTCATTTCCATGTGATCATCTATCCCAGGGGCAAACCACAGCTTGTAGGCCAAATTGCTACATGGTTTTCACTTAGGCCATTGGCTCCGGTATTTAATGAATGAAAAGTGGCTTCTGAGTAAACGTATAAAAGAACAACTACCCTTGTGTTTCACAGAACAGGGAAAATTCCTAAAGCCATCAATTCCTATCACAACATGCAAATTGGCAAAGCTTGCAACATTACTATTTGTATTGGATCACTTATATGATAGTTCCTTTGCCAAAAACAAATACCCCAAAAGCAAAGAACACTATATTCCAAGTAATGACAGTGTTGAGGGGGAAAAAAAGCAAACAGTTTTGTTGTAAGTATAAAATGGCACTATATGAGTAAAATGCTTTTCAAACTTCAAAGAGTTATATAAATGTTAGCTATTATTAGAAGATTCATAATATCTTGTGTGTTTGAATGTGTGTTTATGTCTGTGTGAGTGTGTATGCACCCATTCTGAATATTTTCAGAAATTGATGTTCACAAATTTGGAGTTATTATTGAATCCTCTCCCCCACAAACACCACCACCTTCAACCTTCATTTTGAATTGGTTGCCATGTCTTAATCCTATTTCTCCAATGTTTCTCATGTTTACTTGTTTTTTTTTTCCTTAGACAAGATCTACCTTGGTTCCATTTCTCATTTATTCTCACCTAAGCTATTTCAGGGCCCTTCAGTGAAACAATGGAGAGGGTGTCAGGCTTGGAGTCAGGAGGAGTAATCTTTCTGTGTTCAAATATGACTCACTATGAAAATAAATATAATAAAAACTCCTATATCTCTTCTACAGTCTCTCTGACTTTATTTTTCTTTCTGCTTTTCTAATTATTTTCCACATAATTGATACATTGATATTCTTAAAAAGCTCTTTTATGCCACCCACTCCCTGTCACAGCTCAAAAATTTTCAATGGTACCCTATTCTCTCTAAGATAAAAAATTATCAATTTGACTCATTCATCCTTTATCTCTCATTTTCCATACCATTCTTATTTCATATGTTTCCCTTTAATTTTATTTGACACATTCCAGCTGGCCTACCAGTTCTTATCTATACATATGATTCCATCTTCATCCTTTGACCCCATGCTGGCAAACCTATGGAATCCATGCCAAAGATGGCAGAGATCATAGAGACTTTATTCATTGACCATAAACAGGCAAACCACTAAATTATTTATAAATTAATATATTCTGATTAAGCCAGAAATCTAACTCATCTCCGTATCAAGTCATTAATTTTTGTATATTAAATCAAGCTTTAGAAAACTAAATACATAAGCATTGGCATTGTATATGTGAGTTTGGAATAGATATAGAGAGGCATATGCCATTAATTCATTCACTGATTATTGAGTATGAACACACTATATACAAGGCACTATAGGAGATAATAATGATACAAAAAAAAAAACAGTCTTTGACTTCAAAGGACTTGTATTTTATCGTGAGCTACATTATGCCCCCAAATAAGTAAATATAAAGTAATGTCAAATAGATAGTGTTAACTTGAAGACATTAGGAAATCACCTGTAGAAAAAGGAAACAGAGGTTGAAGGCAAATCAGAACTATAAGATCTAGAGATTCAATTCTCAGATTCATTGAAGAAATCACATTTTATTACTTTATTTTTTCTGGTGTAAAATACCATTGATACTAGAAAAGTTGATAGTTTCCTTCCTTGACTTCCCCCCTGTGCAAGACTAGTTGGCAGATAACATGTGACAAATGATAAAGGTAAAAAAATAGTATGTGTGTGTGTGTCTGTATGTTTACTCTATTCAAAGTCTATCTTCTGGATTCTCCATCACTGATTATCTTTAATATAACCTCAGTCATGACCAGTCCAAACAATTCCTTCTGTCTCCCTAATCCAGCTCTCAACAAGTCACAGATTCATCATTTGTCATATCACAGATATATCATCACAGATATATCATTTCAGTGGAAGGTATCCCATTATAACAAATGAAAGCAACTTGTGTAAGTTCACAAGTTGCCTCACCTTTATAGGTACTAGCACCCCTTTGTGTTAGTTCTAAAAATAGGCACAGCTTAAGAACTTTTTGCCTTATTGTAAGTATGGGTTTAAGTACTTTACTTACTGTAAACTTAAAGTTTACAACTTTATCTTCCCCTAAGGCATGCTTAAGTATGGTGAAGTAGAGTACTCAAATTCCTGATCTAAGTAGAGTTCTCACATTCCTGATCTAAGTTACTTTCACTGCCCAAATGGAAAATGGTCACAATGGGGAATTTTTAAGGTTTACAATCCTAACCCTATGAAGTAGGGTCTGAGAATTCTTAAGGTTCACAATCCCCTTGAATGATCATTGGGAGATTAGTCTCCCCATTGATAATTTAACATAATCATCTTGTACTTCTAAATGCACTTCTAACTACAGATATATACAATATTCAATTTTCTAAGAGGAAATTAGAATAGTGAGGGAGGAAATGGAAAAGAAAGAAAGCAAGACCAATGTTTTGCTAGGCACATTGACAGAAAGCCAAATTAAGGGCAGTCCCTTTTGGCATAAATGTATACATTTACAATAAATGTTCAATCAAAGTTCAGTTCAATCAACCATATCCAAAGTTCATTCTTTTTTTTTTTTATATTTTTTTTGATCATTTCCAAGCATTATTCATTAAAGACATAGATCATTTTCTTTTCCTCCCCCCCACCCCCCATAGCCGATGCGTAAATCCACTGGGCATTACATGTTTTCTGGATTTGAACCCATTGCTATGTTGATAATATTTGCATTAGAGTGTTCATTTAGAGTCTCTCCTCTGTCAGGTCCCCTCAACCACTGTATTCAGGCAGTTGCTTTTCCTCGGTGTTTCCACTTCCATAGTTTATCCTTTGCTTATGAATAGTGTTTTTTTCTCCTAGATCCCTGCAAATTGTTCAGGGACATTACACCACCAATAATGGAGAAGTCCATTACGTTTGATTATACCACAGTGTATTAGTCTCTGTGTACAATGTTCTCCTGCTTCTGCTCCTCTCACTCTGCATCACTTCCTGGAGGTTGTTCCAGTCTCCATGGAATTCCTCCATTTTATTATTCCTTTTAGCAAAATAGTATTCCATCATCAACATATACCACAATTTGCTCAGCCATTCCCCAATTGATGGGCATCCCCTCGTTTTCCAGTTTTTGGCGACCACAAAGAGAGCAGCTATGAATATTTTTGTACAAGTATTTTTGTCCATTATCTCTTTGGGGTACAGACCCAGCAGTGCTATGGCTGGATCAAAGGGTAGATATTCTTTTGTCGCCCTTTGGGCATAGTTCCAAATTATCCTCCAGAATGGTTGGATTAGTTCACAACTCTACCAGCAATGAATTAATGTCCCTATTTTGCGACATCCCCTCCAGCATTCATTACTTTCCTTTGCTGTTATGTTAGCCAATCTGCTAGGTGTGAGGTGATACCTCAGAGTTGTTTTGATTTGCATCTCTCTGATTATAAGTTAGAACACTTCTTCATGTGCTTATTAATAGTTTTGATTTCTTTATCTGAGAACTGCCTATCCATGTCCCTTGCCCACTTATCAATTGGAGAATGACTTGATTTTTTGTACAGTTGATTTAGCTCTTTATAAATTTGAGTAATTAAACCTTTGTCAGAGGTTTCTATGAAGATTTTTTCCCAGTGTGTTGTTTTCCTTCTGATTTTAGTTACATTGGTTTTATTTGTGCAAAAGCTTTTTAATTTGATGTAGTCAAAATTATTTATTTTACATTTTGTGATTCTTTCTATGTCTTGCTTGGTTTTAAAGTCTTTCCCCTCCCAAAGGTCTGACATGTATACTATTCTGTGTTTACCAAATTAACTTATGGTTTCCTTCTTTATGTTTAAGTCATTCACCCATTTTGAATTTATCTTAGTGTAGGGTGTGAGGCGTTGATCTATTCCTAGTCTCTCCCACACTGTCTTCCAATTTTCCCAGCAGTTTTTATCGAATACTGGATTTTTGTCCCAAAAGCTGGGATCTATGGGTTTATCATATACTGTCTTGCTGAGGTCACTTTCCCCCAGTCTATTCCACTGATCTTCATTTCTGTTTCTTAGTCAGTACCAAATTGTTTTGATAACTGCTGCTTTGTAATATAGTTTAATGTCAGGGACTGCAAGGCCCCCATCATATGTGTTTTTTTTTTCATTATTTCCCTGGATATCCTTGATCTTTTGTTCTTCCAAATGAATTTTGTTATGTTTTTTTCTAAATCAGTGAAGAAATATTTTGGGAGTTCAATGGGTATGGCACTAAATAGATAAATAAGTTTGGGTAGGATGGTCATTTTTATTATATTGGCTCGTCCTATCCATGAGCAGTAAATGTTTTTCCAATTGCTCAAGTCTAGTTTTAGTTGTGTGGAGAGTGTTTTGTAGTTGTGTTCATATAGTTCCTGTGTTTGTCTTGAGAAGTAGATTCCTAGGTATTTTATTTTGTCTAAGGTGATTTTGAATGGGATTTCTCTTTCTAGTTCTTGCTGCTGAGCTGTGTTGGAGATATATAGAAAAGCTGATGATTTATGTGGGTTTATTTTGTATCCTGCAACTTTGCTAAAGTTGTTGATTATTTCAATTAGCTTTTTGGTTGAATCTCTAGGATTCTTTAAGTAGACCATCATATCATCTGCAAAGAGTGATAACTTGGTCTCCTCCTGGCCTATTTTGATGCCTTCAATTTATTTTCTTCTCTAATTGCTACTGCTAGTGTTTCTAGTACAATGTCAAATAGTCAAATAGTAGAGGTGATAATGGGCATCCTTGTTTCATTCCTGATCTTATTGGGAATGCATCTAGTTTATCCCCATTGAAGATGATATTAGCTGATGGGTTTAGATATATACTTTAGGAACAACCCTTCTATTCCTATGCTTTCTAGTGTTTTTAATAGGAATGGGTGTTGTATTTCATCAAATGCTTTTTCTGTGTCTATTGAGATAATCATGTGGTTCTTGCTGGTTTGCTTGTTGCTGTGGTCAATTATGTGGATGGTTTTCCTAATGTTGAACTAGCCCTGCATCCCTGGAATAAATCCTACTTGATTATGGTGAATGATCCTTCTGATCACTTGCTGGAGTCTTTCTGCTAGTATCCTATTTAAGATTTTTGCATCTATATTCATTAGGGAGATTGGTCTATAGTTTTCTTTCTCTGTTTTTGACCTGCCTGGTTTTGGAATCAGTACCATGTTTGTGTCGTAAAAGGAGTTTGGTAGAACTCCCTCTTTGCTTATTATGTCAAATAGTTTGTATAGTATTGGGATTAACTATTCTCTGAATGTTTGATAGAATTCACTGTTGAATCCATCAGGCCCTGGGAATTTTTTCTTAGGAAGTTCTTTGATGGCTTGTTGGATTTCATTTTCTGATATGGGATTATTTAAGAATTCTATTTCCTCTTCTGTTAGTCTAGGCAGTTTGTATTTTTGTATATATTCATCCATATCCCCTAAATTGGTGTATTTATTGCCATATAATTGGGCAAAGTAATTTCTAATGATTGCCTTAATTTCCTTTTCATTGGAGGTGTTGTCCCCCTTTTCATCTTTAATGCTGTGAATTTGCTTTTCTTCCTTCCTTTTTTTAATTAGATTGACCAGTACTTTGTCTATTTTGTTTGTTTTTTCAAAGTACCAGCTTCTTGTCTTATTTATTAAATCAATAGTTCTATCACTTTCGATTTTATTAATTTCTCCCTTAATTTTTAGGATTTCTAGTTTGGTTTTCTGCTGGGCAGTTTTAATTTGAACGCTGTCGAGTTTTTTCATTTGCATTTCCAATTGATTGATCTCTTCTCTACCTAGTTTGTTAATATAAGCATTCAGGGATATGAATTTACCTCTGATTACAGCTTTGGCCACATCCCAAAAGGTTTGAAAAGATGTCTCGCCATTGTCATTTTCCTCGATGAAATTGTTAATTGTTTCTATGATTTCTTCTTTAACTAAACAATTTTGGAGTATCATATTGTTTAATTTCCAATTGGTTTTAGATTTGGTTTTCCATGTACCATTACTAATCATTATTTTTATTGCCTTGTGATCTGAGAAGGCTGTATTCATTATTTCTGCTTTTCTGCATTTGTGTGCTATGTTTCTGTTACCTAATGTATGGTCAATTTTTGTGAATGTGCCATGTGGTGCTGAGAAGAAGGTGTATTCCTTTTCATCCCTATTTATTTTTCTCCATATGTCTATTAATTCCAATTTTTCTAAGATTTCATTCACTTCTTTTACCTCTTTCTTATTTATTTTTTGATTTGATTTATCTAAATTTGATAATGGTTGGTTTAAGTCTCCCACTAATATGGTTTTACTGTCTATTTCTTCCTTCAATTCTCCTAGTTTCTCCATTAGAAATTTGGGTGCTATTTGGTGCATACATGTTGATTAATGATATTTCCTCATTGTCTAGAGTCCCTTTTAGCAAAATATCAATTCCTTCCCTATCCCTTTTGATCAGGTCTATTTTTGGTTTGGCTTTATCAGATATCATGATTACCACTCCTGCCTTCTTTCTATCAGTTGAGGCCCAGAAGGTCTTACTCCATCCTTTAATTCTGACCTTGTGGGTGTCAACCCACCTCATGTGTGTTTCTTGAAGACAACAAATGGTAGGGTTTTGGATTCTAATCCATTCTGCTATTCATCTATGTTTTATGGGTGAGTTCATCCCATTCACATTCAAAGTTATGATTGTCACTTGTGGACTCCCTGGCATTTTGATATCCTTCCCTAATTCTAACCTTTTCTTCTTTGGCTCTACCTTTTAGTCCAGTGATTTAATTTGAATCAGTCCCCCTTGTCCCCTCCCTTGATGTTTCCCTTTTTAGACCCTCCCTTTTTTTCCCTCCACTCCCCCTCTCTTTCCCTCCCTTTTTGTTTTCCCTCTCCCCTTCCCCCCCTTGGTTTTCCTTTCTTCCTACCCTTTGTTGGGTAAGATAGACTTCAAGATCCCAATGGATCAGGATGTTTTTCCCTCTCAGAGTTGATTTCCCTGAGATTAAAGTTTAAGTAAAAAACCCTCTCTTCCTCTCCTTCTTATAGGAGTTTTCTTCCCCTCCCCTTCCCATGTGAATCTTTGTGTGAGAAAGATTATTTATTTGGTCTTTCTTTACCCCCTATTTATACATTACATTTTCCCCACATGTTAGTATACATAGATTGATATAAATGGAGTCCTTATAGAAGAGAGTTTGAGTAAAAGAAGAAGATAACATTTTCCCCCTTTCCTTAATATTTACCTTTTCAGGTATTCCTTGCTCTTTGTTTTTTGGTATCAAACTTTCCACAGAGCTCTGGTCTTTTCTTTCCAAAAAGTTGGAAGTCTTCTATTTTGTTGAATGCCCATACTTTCCCTTGGAAGTATATAGTCAATTTTGCTGGGTAGCTGATTCTTGGTTGAAGACCCAGCTCTCTTGCCTTTCTGAAGATCATGTTCCATGCCTTACGATCATTCAGAGTAGAACTTGCAAGGTCTTGTGTGACCCTGATTGGCATTCCTTTATATCTAAATTGTCTTTTTCTGGCTTCCTGTAGGATTTTTTCTTTTGTTTGATAGCTTTGGAATTTGGCAATTACATTCCTGGGAGTTGTCTTTTGGGGGTTTAGTGTAGAAGGTGTTCTGTGAGCTCTGTCAGTGGCTGTATTGCCCCCTTGTTCTAGAATCTCTGGGCAATTTTCTTTGATTATGTCTTGTATCACGATGTGGAGTTTGGTGTTTATTTCTGGCTTTTCTGGAAGTCCAATTATTCTTTAATTATCTCTTCTCCCTCTATTTTCCAGATCTGTCACCTTGTCGGTGAGATATTTTATGTTCTCTTCTAATTTCTTGGTATTTTGGCTTTGCTTTATTCATTCTTGCTCTTTTACACAATTGTTGTCTTCCAGTTGCCTGATTCTGGCCTTTAAACCTCATTTTCCTTTTCAGTTTGTTCACACCGGTTTTGTAGATGTGTGAATTTCTTTTGCATTATTTCCCAGTTTTCCTCCCAGAAGGCTTCCATCTTTTTGGTCATTTCTGATTCAAATTCTTCATGGGTTTGTGGAGAGTTTCCATTTCCTTTGGAAGGTTTCGGAACATTTTCTTGTGCATCGTCTTCTATCTCCTCTGTATTTTGTATTTTGGCTCTGTAGAATGTGTCCAAAGTTGCCCCTTTCTTCTTATTTTTCTTGGGATTTTGGGGCTTCTGTGATTCTGTGGAGTTTGCCATCTCTGAATGTGGAGGATTATCTTTTCTTATCTCTGTCTGTTGTTCAGAGGCTTTAGTCCTGGGCAGATTGTCGGTTCTATGAGATTTCCCTGGGTCAAACTGAGTATGCCTTAAGGCAATGACATTCACTGGAACTGGAATGGAAGGGTCGGACCACGGGGCCACACTCTCCCCCAGTTCTCTCTGGTTCCCTGCTGCTAAGGTGCCCCCTCGACTGGGTCGGGTTGCTTTCCAGAAGTTGCCTTCAGAATAGCTGGCCGTGAGGCTGATTTGTCGGCCCTGAGGTTTGCTGTTGTTTCAGATGACCCTGCTCTCTGGGGGGGAAGGGGCTGAGGCTTCCCAGAACCTTGGACTCTGAGCTCCTACCCCTTAGTTCCGAGTGGTCTCGTGTTCTGGCTTTTCAGGGGGGCCGTACCTTTTGATCCAGGTCCAGGTCCAGGAGGAGGATTCCCAGGGTCTATGCTGTTGATCGTTTTGAATTTCGGCACCTTAGGAGCTTATAGTTTGAGATCAGTTGGGAAGGGTTTTCCGGAGATCTGAACTTTAGCTTTCTCTAAGCTGCCATCTTGACTGGAAGTCCCAAAGTTCATTCTTGATCTTCTTGATGTAGTGTAGGTTTTTTTGCACCTTTTCTGCAACAATTCATTCTCTGGATTTAGGAGTTTCAAGCTTCTTTTTTGAAGATCTTTTCTTGAACAAAAATCAAAATCTTGGATTTTTATAAAAGTACAATCTTAAACAAAAAATCAAAATTCTTAGATTTTAAATTAAAATATAATTCCCCCCTGAATTAGGTGTTAAAAAAATTCATCTATTTCAGTTCAGAATGCAATGTTAAGTTATGGGGTTGTATGAGTCAATTATTAAAAGAGAAGAAAAATAATCAAAAACATAAGGGAAAAAAATTCAAAATAGGCCCTTGTATAGGTCCAATTTAAAGTAGTTTCTAACAAGTCTGTAGGACAGAATGCAGTAATATTTCATTTAGCCATTTGCAGCCAAGCCTACAGGAAGTTGCCATAATATTAGAAGGAAAAGAATTAGAATTCTTTTTTGATAGGGAAATGTCATTCCCTCGTCTGATTTTTGACATTCTCTGGGATATAGAGAGCCAGCATAATAGTCAAATTTTGTACTTGTATGAGTACTTCACAAAGTGTGTAGATACGAGGAAGTCCTACAACTTAACATATATCAAATGTCGCAACCTCGAATCTCACATTGTTATTTCCTGTGTGCTCTTTTTGGCACTATTCAGGTTTAAGTCTGTGCTCCTTGTTTTTATCACATTTTCTGGAATCAGATACAAACATTAATCACAGTCCTTTAATATTTTATCAATAAATGGCAGGTTCCCATAGTTTAAAGCTTTTGGGTATGCATTGATATTATAGCAAGAATATATATATATATACATATATATATGTGTATATATATATGTATATATATATTAACTTGTATTACTGAAGAAAAATTATTAATATTAATTATGTGTGCCTTTAGTATAAGAAATGAAAAAAAATCTAATATTCTAATCAAAATAAAAGAAAAGCAATAATAAAAATTAAGGAAAAAATAGTAATTCAATGTGTTCTCAAAAAACAGCATCCATTTGTCTATGGATTATTATCTCCAATTCATGTGATAAGATACAGTCAATCAGTCTCAACAGAAGATGCTTTCTTCACATGTGAGCAATGAATCCAAGAGTCCTTTTCTCCAATCTTTATAGATGTTGGAGTAGTTAACAATATTTGGAATGGTCCTTCCCATGAAGGCTGAGTTGCTCCTTATGAAGTAGGGTCTGGGAAATTTTAAGGTTCACACTTGTAATCACATCAAGTTTGGGAAGGGACTCAGTAGGCTCTATATGTAATTTCTTGATGACTCCTGCTATAGATGCATTACTCTTTATATAAAATGTATTTTTTGTTATAGCTATTTTTGTCTTTATGTTAGTTTGAGTATTTTGTTTTTCTTGCCCATTTTGGAGAAGAGTTGTTCCCTTGTGTCAGGATATTCTAGCTAATTTCAGAGAAAGTCCTCTCCAGCTTGAGTATTCATTGATTATATTTTTAGCCATATCAATATTTGAACATTCTCTATTGAATTGTTAATGGGTTATAATTTGTATCAATGCAAGGAATATCAACAGAAATGAAACAAAATCCTGGAATTTTTGAAGCACTGTGGGAGAGAACCTTAACTGATGTAGAAATGTGTTTCAGCATCAGGTCAAAACAAATCATTGCTAAAAATAAGATTCTAAAATTTTGCTGCAGAAAGAAAGAGAAAGATAAAGGATTGTAAAGAAATCAGAAAATATTCAATATCAAATCCATTTTACTAATAATATTCCAATAGACTATTTTAGAAAGGTATAATAGTGATTTATAATGCTTGATTAAGAAAACCTCTTGGCATCCTATGGAGAAAAGTACATAGTTTGAGATTTGTTTCATGTACCAATGATCCAAAGCATTGAGAACTTAAATATCTGGTCCAAATTTGCTTTGGGAATTACATGAAGTTAGTTCCAAATCTCAGCCTTGTGATCTAATCTGAAACCTTCAGTACTCATTAATATCAAAATTCTCTCATGAAATTTGAGTGTGTGGATGCCTCACACTTCATTTTATTCAATTTAGGTAAGCAAGTATTTATTACATGCTGTGAAGATTGGATTTCGCTCTTCCCTGATTGTAACAATGAAGGTACTTAGCTCTTCCCTGATTGTGAAGATTTAAATTGTAATTGGTGTCTCTTTTTAGATTTTAATCCCCATAAGTGTAAACATCTTACTTAAAAGTTAAGTATGGAGACCTGCCTATTTTTAGATTCAATCACCAAAAGTACAAATATCCCACTTAATCATGAAGTGGAAGGTCTGTGACTCACATGTGCAATAGTGGGTAATGAATCAGAATCGGCTAACTGCCTTCTGGGCAGTCCTATAGCACAGTGTCAGCTATGATTGGTAGGCGTGTAATTAGAGAAAGTGATGCAAGAGAAAATGCCTTTTAAAAGAGAGAGTGTGACACAGAGTGGGGATTCTTGGAACAGAATTCAACTTGAACTTCTACTTCTTTTGGATGTGAATTCTTCATGCTTTCGAGTTGAGACTGGTGAAGAGGGGCAGAAGAATCTGCTGACTGGACTGATGCATGGTGAGTGAAAAGGCTGACTCCTTTTCTCTTGGCCTTTCTGGAGGCACCAGCCTCCTTTCCTTGGCAGGGACCTCTGAACTCCTGCCTGACTCAAGAGGATCTCTCTCTTTTCCCTCTCTTTCTCTCTTCTTTAATATCTTACCTCTTTTTTTATAAAATAAACTGCCATAAGATCCATTCTGATTTTAGTAATTCATTTGGAATTTATTAAATTCCTGGTGACTAAGCTCTTAAATAATCAAGTCCAACCCTTTAAAAATTAAACTCCTTTCCCTCCTTAAAATGCCTACTATGCATCAGGTGACCTGCCAGGCATTGGTGATTCAAAGATAAAAAATTAGCCTCTGTCCTCAACATGTTTATACTCATTGTCCTGGGAAGAAAATATCTACATTGATAAGTGAGAGAATCAGGAAAACTTTCTTAGAAGAGGTGTCATGAGTCAGGAAGACCTGAGTTCAAATCCAGTCTCAGACACTTACTAGTTGTGTGACCCTGGAGAAGTTACTGAACTCCTGTTTACATTAAGCCACTGGAGAAACAAATGACAAACCATTCCAGTATCTTTGCAAAGAAAACTCCATTGAAAATAGTTGCTTACTATCGTCCATGTAGTAATGAAGTGTATCAGACATGACTAAATGACTACAATAATTTGATAATGGCATTGGAGACATTGGGGGGAGAGATAGAGAGAGAATTAGGAATGAGGGACAGCCTATAAAATATACAAATATACTCCATGAACATTATTTGAATGCTTACTATGTATGAGACATTGGGGATATAAAAAAGAAGTTAAATATATTTGTTTCCTTCAAGGAGCTCACAATCTAATTAATGAATGAGTCTATAACAAAGGGCATATACTAATAAGCTAAGTACAGAATGAAAAGGAAATACTGAAAAGAAGTAAGTCACTAGAATTAAGAGGGGTTGAGGCATTAGGAGAAGAAAAGTATGAGATGGAATGCCATATTACAAGAACAGCAAGAAGGACAATTTTAGTGCAATATATATTAGGAGGAAATAATGTGAAATTAGCCTGGCAAGTAGTGTAGAATGAGATTTAAAATATAAACATTTTAATTTTTATCAGAGAAATAATACCAACACTGAAATTTCTTGAAATGGGGAGTAACATGCAGTGATTCTGCTATCACAAAATTGATTTGACAGCTGTGTGGAAGATATATTGGAGAGGAGAGAACATGGATAGAGAAGAACAAACAGAAAACTATTATAATAATCCAGAAAAGAATCAATGAATGACAAATATCATTTATTAACTGCTTACTATGTACCAAACACTGAACTGAGTGCTGTTGATAGAAATTGAATTAAGTTTATGGACACATCAGTAGAAAGAGGTGGAAAGGTGATATAAATGGCATAAACATATAATCAAAATTTTGTAATCCATTGGATAAAAATGGGTAATAGTGAAAAATCATAAATGACTCAAAGGTTACATATCTAGGTGACTAGAAAAATGGTAGGGTCCTCAATAAAAAAAGTAAAGTTAGATTTGTTTTAGGGAAATGATTTTCTTTCATTCAAAACAACTCATAAAATAGAATCTACTATAATTTTGATAGCTGCTAGAGAAGGAAATATCTGCCCTGATGGACCATGAACCCTGAAATTTAGAAGCATAGTTATTTTACTGTTCTGCGTAAGGATACTTGGATCCCTTCTCCTGCTACATTTAAATTTCAGGAGAAAATTTTGATTGATTGTGATTGATGAGTGAATAAATAAATTGGTGGATAAAGTCATGTATTACAAGCATTTTTTCATCTGATGTCTCCTCTTTTTTTAACATATTCCAACTGTGCCAAAATTGGATAACATTTGGCTTTGTTATTATTGAAACAGTTAAAAGTACGATGTAACTCCATTGCCTTGTATGTTGGCTATAGAAATGCACTGTCTGTATTGGCCTCTGTGTTTGTTATTGTTGCTGTTCAAAACACACACATACACACATGACACAATACAATTCTATATTCTCTGAGTTTTCCCTTTCTTGCAATTATTATTATGAATTGTTTAGGTAGAATGTGAGACTTTATTTTTGGTTTACCTTTTAAGATCTCTCATGCCAAGAACCAGAACTAAAGAATTTGAAAAAATACTGCAAGATATTACAAGATTACAAATTGAAACATCTTGACTAAATTCATGCCTATAACATGTACTAATTTTTGAAGTGCCATACTATAGCAAAAATTTCCCTATTAAACATTGTTTCTAGAGATCTCTTAGGTCTCAGTTATCCTTGAATATAGTCATCACCAAAAAGGATTCATGTTTCAACTAGTTTTCTGTCCCATAATGCATTCCAAAGATAGCTTTGTTTGCAATTAGATAGCGATAGGAGGTGAAACATACTACAGATGCAAAGGAAAGCAAAATCATTATAGTTCCTCCCTGCCAGAAATATGACCTTCTCTTTGAAAGAGAAAAAGATAAGCATTCTAATTGTATCTTTTAATCACAAACTGTTGAAAAATACATTTCCAAGGATAAAAGGCAATTAAATGTTCCCACTGAACCTGGTGTTTAGATTACAGACTATTTCTTTTAGATTTGGTTTGTTAAGAATAGTATCATTATGGGAAATGAAGATTGAAAAGAAATACTAGGTTATCTAGTCTATCCCTCATATAGAAAAAGACTGCTCCATTCCTTTTCTCTTTCTTACCTTTCTCTGACATTTTTTTTAAACTGAACTTTGGGAAATTTCTATTAGAAACTTTTCCATAATTAAAAATTAATCCACAAGCATTTTTGTGCACATTCTTATGCTAGGCTCTGAGAATACAAATTGAATTCAAAATAGTCCCTGCTCTCAAGAAGCTTATATTCTAAGGAGAAGACATGTCTATAAGTGGGGATATGTAAGATGCATACATAGCAAATGGAAGGTAACATTGATTTGGAAGACACTCATAGATAGGCCAAAAAATGTGTCTTGCAGAAGATGTCAATTTAGATAAAACTTGAAGGAAGTCAGGGCTTATAAAAGGTAAAAGGAAAAAGAGAGTTTTGCAGGAATTGGGTTGTAGACAGCCAATTCAAGGTGTTAGAGATAAGAGAGGAGATGTAATAGGAGAAGAATAAATTTAGGTCAACACAACTGAACTATTGAATGCATGGAGAGTCATCTATAAGACTGGAAATGTAGGAAGGAGCCAGTTTGAGAAGAACTTCTAATACTAGATAAAGGAATTTATATTTGATCAGAGTGGTGATGTGCAGACACTACAACTTTTTTTCTTGTGTGTATGTTTGTGGTTGTTGTGATGAAAACTGTACTTTAGGAAAATCAATTTAGTTAAGTGCAATTTGGAGTGGGGAGATACATGAGGTCAATTAATAAAGTTGGTTACGAGATTTTGATGTAAGGGTCTACATAAAAGGAAAATCTGATGTCTACAATGATTTGAGAATAACTTTTTAGTTGCTAGTTCAGTGGAAACTCCCATGAAAACTACCTTCATTTAATGATTCTTTTCATTTTTTTCATCATGACTCACTGATCTATATGAAGCAACATTTCCAACTATGTGGAGAACAGGAATAACCAAGGCCATCCACAGACTAAACCTTCTGATAAAAAAGTGAAGAAAGCAATATGACATTTTAATAATTGTGTTGAAACAGAGGCCTGTATTTTGTTCACTTTGTAAATATAGCCCTGCTTCCAATATAACAGTCCTTTGAATTATGAATGGCAGATTTAGACATGTACTTTACATACAAATTACATGTAGCCCAATCCTTTCCAGGATTCCAATACAATGTAATGTTACTTCCTTCTCCTTTCCCTTTCTCTACCTCTCCTATTTTACTTCCTTTCCTTCCATTTCACTTTATTATAACTCCAAAAGGGTCAAACTGGAAAATGTTTTACTTAATATTTCTGACTCATCATTCTTTCTTTCTTTATTTTTAAAGACTAGTATGCATTGACCACATCAGTTTCTTCCTTCTATGATGAGTAAGAGCCTTTTAAAAACATTTTTTAAAATTTGTTTTAATTTTTCCCCATGCTTACATGATTCTTGTTGTTTCCTTCCTCTCTTCCCTCCCTGCCTCCTAGAGTTGACAAACAATTTAATTGGGTTATTCATACACAATTACTCAAATTCTATTTCCATATTGTTCATTTTTGTAATAGAGTAATCTTTTAAAATCAAAACCCCAAATCATATACCTATATGAACAAGTGATAAATCATGTGTTTTTTTTTTTCTTTATTTCTACTCTCACAGTTCTTTCTCTAGATGTGGATAGCATTCTTTCTCATAAGTCCTTCAGAGTTGTCCTGGATCATTGCATTGCTTTTAGTAGCAAAGTCAATCACATTTGATCATCCCAGGTACTGTGTATAATGTTCTCCTGGTTCTGCTTATTTCACTGTGCATTAGTTCTTACAGGTCTTTCCAATTCTATAGAAATCAATCAGTTCATCATTCCTTATAGCACAATAGTATTCCATAACCATCATATACCATATTTTCTTGAGTCATTCTCCAATTGCAGAACACCCCATCATTTGTTCATTATTTTTTTTTGCCACCACAAAAAGCATAGCTATAAATATTTTTGTACAAATAGAACCTTTCCCATTTTTTTTCTCTTTGGGATATCAACCCTGTAGGGTTATTGCTGGATCAAAGGACATGCATTTTTTAAAAGCCTTTTGGGCATAATTTCAAATTATCTTCCAGAATGGTTGGATCAATTCCCAACTCCACCAGCAATACATTAGTGTCCCAATTTTGTCACATCCCCTCCAACATTTATTATTTTTCTTTACTGTCATATTGGGCACTCTCCTATTTGTAAAGTAAAATATCAGAGTTGTTTTGATTTGAATTTCTCTAATCAGGAGGAATTTAGAACATTTTTTCATGTGATTATTGATAGTTTTGATTTCTTCATCTGAAAACTTCCTATTCATATCCCTTGACCATTTGTCAATTGGGAAATGATTTAATTTCTTATACATTTGACTTATTTCTTTGTAAATTTGAGAAATTAGACCTTTTTCAGAGAATTTTCTTATAATTTTCCCCCAGTTTGTTGCTTCCCTTCTAATTTGGTTGTATTGGTTTTGTTTGTATAGAAACCTTTTTAATTTAATATAATCCAAATTATTAATTTTGCATTTTGTAATATTCTTTATCTCTTGATTTGTCTTAAATTCTTTCCTTCCCTGTATATCTGATAGGTAAACTACTTCATATCACTCTTGATGTTTAAATAATATACCCATTTTGAACTTGGCATAGAGTCTGAGGTATTGATCTAAATCTAATTTTTGTAATAATATTTTCCAATTTTCCTAGCTGTATTTTGTCAAATAGTGGGTTCTTATTCCCAAAGCTTGGGTCTTTGGATTTATCAAACTTAAGACTCCTAAGGTTATTTACCCCTTAGCCAGTACCAGATTGTTTTGATGATCATTGCTTTATAGTACATTTAAGATCTGGTATTCCTAGGCCACCATCCTTCACATTTCTTTTCATTACTTCCCTTGATATTCTTGATCTTTTGTTCTTTCAGATAAATTTTGTTATCTTTTTTTTAATTTACTAAAATAGTTTTAGGTAGTTTGATGGGTATGGAACTGAATAAGTAAATTAATTTAGGTAGGAATATCATTTTATTATATTTGCTCCTCCTACCCATGAGCAATTAATGTTTTTTCCAGTAGTTTAGATCTGGTTTTATTTTTGTAGAAAGTGTTTTGTAATCATTTTTATATAATTTCTGTTCATCTGGGCAGATAGACTACCAAATATTTTATATTGTCTAGAGTCATTTTTAAATGGATTTTCTCTTTCTAACTCTTGCTGCTGAGATGTGTTAGAAATATATTGAAATGCTGATGATTTATATGGGTTTATTTTGTATCTTGTAACTTTGCTAATGTTATTGATTTTTCTACTAGCTTTTTAATTGATTTTCTAGGATTCTCTAAGTATACCATCATATCATCTGCAAAGAGTGACAGTTTAGTTTCCTCATTCCTTAAGCTAATTCTTTGAATTTCTTTTTCTTCTCTAATTGCTACATCAAGCATTTCTAGTACAATATTAAATAATAGTGGTGACAATGGGCCTCCTTACTTCATTCCTGATCTAATTGGGAAGGCTTCTAATTTATTCCCATTGCAGATGATTCTTGCTGATGGTTTTAAATAAAGACTTAATATTTTAAGGAAAGACTCTTCTATCACCATACTTTCTAGTGTTTTCAATAGGAATGGGTGTTGCATTTTTGTCAAAGGCTTTTTCTGCATCTATTGAGCTAACTATGTAATATCTGTTAGTTTCATGTTGATATGGTCAATTATGTGGACGTTAAACCTAATGTTAAACCAACCTTGCATTCCTCGTATAAATCCCCCCTGATCATAGTGAATAATCCTTGTGATAATTTGCTCTTGTCTCTTTGCTAGTATTTCATTTAAGATTTTTGCATTTATGTTCATTAAGGAGATTGTCTTCAGTTTCCTTTCTCTGTTTTTGGTCTTCCTGGCTTAGTTATCAGTACCAAATTTGTCATAAAAATAATTTGGTAAGACTCCTTCTTTGCTTATTTTGTCAAATATTTTGTATAGTATTGAAATTAGTTTTCTCTAAATGTTTGATAGAATTCACTAGTGAATCTATCTGAACTTTGGGAATTTTTCCTGAGGAGTTAATTGATCACTTGTTCAATTTCTTTTTCTGAGATGGGATTATTTAAGTATTCTATTTCTTCTTTTGTTAATTTAGGCAATTATTATTTCTGCAAATATTTATTCATTTCACCTAGATCAGTAATGATGAACCTATGGCACGGATGCCAAAGATGGCATGCAGAGTGCTCTCTGGGAGTATGGGGATATCCTTTCTCCCAAACCCCCAACCCCTAGAGTTCATTACTAGAAAAGCAGAGGGACTCAGGTAGAGCTGTTCCCTTCCCCCTCTTCACTGTGCCATAAAACATGTTTTTCACATGACATGCCCCTCTGCACAGAAGCGCAATGGGAGAACACAGGGTAGCTCACACACAGCAGAGCTGGAGGGGAGCAAAGTACTTGGGACACTCCCTTTCCCTCTCTAAGATTGTTGAGTTCATTTCTTACTTCATCTGCTCCTCCACCCAGCAGTCCAATGGAAGTGCTTCTTCTCTCCTCCTGGGGACTATATGTACTTGGCATTTGATGAATCCCATGAATTTCTATCTTTCAATAATAGAATAGCTTTAAAATATCAGTTAATAGTTAATAGAGAGAAAATAGAATATGGAAATTTCAAGCTTCTATTTTCATTTACTCTCATGTTGTTTTATGTGCACATCTCTTATCCATCACCTCTGCTCTAGTTAACTACTTCTTTCTAGGCCATCTCAAAATTTTGACGAACCATCTAACTTACTTTGTCATTAACCTACCATTTTCTCACTTGCTTGTCCTGTTGCAGCTTATAATTTGCCATGCCCCAATCCTGAATTACTCCTACTATCTGCCTCCTTTTCTCTTCTACCCTTGTAGAAGAACTGACCTGGAGGAAGTCTCAGAGCTATATTGACCCTGTAATTGACATAGGCTACATTTGAAAGGGTAATGAGCTCTTAGCTACTTTGATACAGATGACCCTATCCCATATAGGTTAAGAAACACTGAATGTACAAGAGGTATCATGAACTTTTCTGTATCCCTGATTATCCTGGTGCTGCTCTACCTCATGATACCCTCTCTATATTGGAAGATCCACTGAATTTCACATATATTGCACATCAGTTTCATATCTCATACATTATTTGGTTTCAGTACTTCAGAAGAGGTGACAAAGCTTGAAATGTCTCATCTTGTATCTCTTATATTTGGTCACTCTTTTGTATGCCATTAATTTTACTTACTATTCTTTTAAATTTAATTTTATTATTTTAAAAATTTAATAAATTTCCACGCAAGTTTTTCAAAGTTGTATGATCCACATTTTCTCCATTCCTTCTTCCCATCTCCCTCCAGACCTGGCAGGCAATTTAATTTGGGTTATACATATATTATCATACAAAATATGTCCATATTATTCATTTTTGTAAGTGAATAAATTTATAAAGCAAAAATCCACAATATATACTTGAATGAACAAGTGATAAATCATATGATTTTTATCTGCTTCCTTACTCCAACAGTTCCTTTTCTGGAAGTAGATAATTTTTTTTTATATAAATCCCTCAGAATTGTTCTGGGTCATTGTATTGCTTTTAGTAGCAAAGTCTATCACATTTGATCATTCCACAATATTGTTGTTACTATGTCCAATGTTGTACTGGTTCTGCTTGTTTCACTCTGTACCACTTCATGTAGGTCTTTCTAGCTCTTTCTGTAATTATCCCACTCATCATTCCTTATAGCATAATAGTATCCCATCACTGGCCATATGCCACAATTTGTTCAGCCCTTGCCCAACTGAGGGACAACACTTTAGTTTCTAATTCTTTGCAACCACAAAATAGGCTGTTATAAATGGTTTTGTACAAGCAGGTACTTTCCCTTTTTTTAACTCTTTGGGACAGATTAGATCAAAGGATGAGGATTCTTTTATAGCCTCTTGGGTGAAATTCTAAATTGCCCTGCAGAATGATTAGATCAATTCACAACTCCACCAGTTACACATTTTATTTTTTGTTGTCACTTGTTTTAACTCCTCTTGTACTACTAATATCACATTCTTTTATAGTCTAGGTCAGTATTTTAAATAGCTTGTTTGTACAGAAAATAAAATGATGGGTCAAGAATGAAGGGTATCTGAGTTCAAATGCAAACTTTCACACTATCTAGTTATATGACCCTTGGTAAAGCACTTAAATTCTGCTTGCTTTACTTTCCTAATCTGTAAAAGGGTATAATAATAACATTTATCTCCTCCAGTTTTAAGGATCAAATGATATAACATTGGTAAAATGCTAAGCACAGTGGCTGGCACATAGTAGTTGCTATTAAATGCTAGTTGTTTTTAGGATTGTCCAGTAACATTCCTAAAATTCTTTAAGTGGTAGATAATCCCCTAGCTGACCATCAATATGCTGCTATTCAGATTGTACTATGGTGATAACAATAACCATAAGGCCACTCTTTCCCTTCTCATGCAAGTTAGGTTAATGTTTTCTTTAAAAGTTTGGAAGATGTCCTCAAGATTTAAGTGATCCAGTAGTCTAAAGCTCATAATTTTGATGTGGCTTTGTCACTTGGATACAAAAAGCTGTGAGGAACTATAGCTTTCCCCTGATGCATGACTGGTAAATCAAGATAGGCAATATGAAAGTAAGAGGGCAATGGTCAGCTGTATGGACATAATATCCTTACTGAATATCCTTTTTAAATACAAGTTTCTTCTTAAACTTTCTTTTGTTAAGATTATTTTATTTTGTTCTGATGAGAGGTAGCACTTTAAACTGGTTGGCAGTGACCCGTTTCAATGTGAATTATATAAGCACTTCCCTCACAACGTCATTTTAAGAATAAAATTATGTATTGCATTTGTAAATCACTTTGCAAACCATTATACTATATATCAGTATGTCAATTATTAAAGTAGAATTAATTATTTTATTCAGAAGGAAATAACTTATTTCCATTTTTCTATAGATATATTATTTTTCTCAGTCTAATATATTGTCTCTTTCCTCTTTTGAGAGTGTTGAATGTATCAACAAGTTTTCATTTATTTTATAGACTTGACGCTAATAACCATTCTTGTGTTCATGTCTGTAATTTCTGCTTTCATGTCCAAAATTCGAGTTTATCTTATATTCATCACAGCCAGATTTATGCCTCCCTGATATAATTTCAGAAGATACTCTCAGATCATCAAGACCACAATGAAAAATCATCTCTTACTGTTTCTTTTATTGTTTTGTAAGATTGACATAAGTGGATAAAGTTATAGTTTTGTTTGACTCTTGGTATTACTTTAAAGGATAACATTTTCTGACCTTGTCCTTAAACACTCATGCTTTTGTATTTCAGTTTCCATATTCTCTCTCTCTCTCTCTCTCTCTCTCTCTCTCTCTCTCTCTCTCTCTCTCTCTCTCTCTCTCTCTCTCTCTCTCTTTCCTTTTCTCCCACTTCCTCTCCCTCTCCTCTCTCAAAGTAATAGGTTTAATTTACATTTGACAAACAGAATTCTTTAGACTTGGAATAAAGACCATTTTTAGGTCCTCTTTGAAAAAAGATGATTAACTTCATTGATGCATGTGAGACATTTATTTATAATAAAACCTTTAAAAAGTTGCCTTAATCAGTGAGCAGTGCAGTAACTTATTTATGGACATATAACTTGTAAGTATCAGAATCAGGATTTGAACTCAAGTCTTCCTGTCTCCAAGGCCATTTCATTTTGAGTTATGTCATAATGTCAATCAACTACTTGTAAAGTAGAGACTTTGTGTGTTTATCTGTGTGCATCAGTTTATCTTCTCTAAAATGTCTAAAATGTTTTTTTTTAAGTAGCCTATAACTCTGTTGATCAAAATCAATGACTGTTCATTAGACTGTTCATTCAGTATATGTATATCTGTTTTATTTTACTTAAGTATTCCATTTGTGCTTTCTTGGGATGCTACCTTCACAGTTATATAATACCACTATCTGTAAGAAGTATTTCTTGATCCTCCTTAATTATAGTTCCTTCTCTCTGAAATTATTTTTGATTTCACATACATCTACCACATATATCATATAGTATATATACAATATGTGTATGTGTGTTATCTTATTGTTGCATAGATATTTAGTATTTTCTGCCCCATTAGACTATGACCTCACTGTGAACAGAAATAGTGGGTTTTTTTTTTTTTTCATTTCTTAATGTCTCCAGCATTTAGCGCAATGCCTAGTATATAGTAGGCTTTTGAAAATGCTTGGTTATTTTATTTAAGTAGAAGGAGAAAACCCATACTTCTTCTTTTACTAAGGCTCCAGAACAGATGATGTACTTATTTACAGATTGTTCCATTATATACACATTCCACCTTCACTAGGTTCTGATTTCTGTCATAGTTGCTGTTGAGATCATCTGTTCAAATGCTAAGACAAGATGAAAAACAACTCACACGCTATTAATATTGTTGTACTAAAAATATTCTTTTTCAACCAAAAGTTTAGTCTCAGAAAGCACTTATTGTATTAGTTAGTCATAATTTTCAACTGTGGGGAGTGGCATGTAGCTTCTGTGGTCCCTGGTTGACAAAACAGATTGAAGGGGGAGAAGAAAAAAAAGTACCCAGATGAGTATATTTTTGTTCTCCTTGGAAACTAAAGCAGACTTGCCAAGAAATACTTGTTTGGCACAGACATTAATCAAAATGCCCAAAGAAACTTTTAAATGTTACCATTTTAATGTTTACAGCTAATCTGCCAGTTTCATGAGGACATTGTGAAAGATGAGAAATTTCTCCTTAGTTTATTAATAATTCTTGATAATATATAAGGACTCAAGTTTACAAAGAAAAGTTGGATGAAGAAGATCATTAATATTTGAATTTTCTAAGTTGCAGGCACAGTAACTGATTCTAAATAGTTTATCCTGGGAAACATACATATATCTTCTCTGTTATCATCATTTTCATTGTTGCTAATATTGGTAGCAATAGTAAAAATAATGATGAAGACAATTCAGCATTCTTTGCCTATAGTATCAATGGAATAATGAATTTTAAAGACTCCATGAGCTTCTTGTGGAATTTGAGCTCTTAATAGCCCTACATTTTTCTCTCTGAAATCTATTTTTCATACCCTCTTCTGATTCTCCTATTCCCTGCTTTAAGGAATATTATTAGGTAAAGCATATTATTTTCAATGCCCTTAATCCCTTACCTCCCATTCATAGTACACAAACCTTCAAACGATTATTTCTTAGTCATCACTCTTACCTGACTTTCAGTGTTCCTAGATGTAGCATAGCAAATTTGGAAGTAAAAATGCCAGGAGTCTAAAAGAAAGGGGAGATGGTAAGAAAATATTATAGTAAATTTACACTTCAAGATTATATGATAGTTTTCCTTTGATACAGAACAACTTTGAACAAGTTTTGCTACCTTCCCTACCTTGCTGTATCTACCATCTCCATTTACCAAAGGTGCATAAATGAACTGATAATTGCAAGATGAATTTATCACAAAAAGGATTTAGCTGTAGAAATTTATCTTTTTTTTAATCACTTTGAGCTACGTGATATCCATGCTCTCCAAAATTTCTATCATTCAGGAAAACTATGCAATTTGAAACTCTCTACATTTAGAATTTAATATAGAATACAGTATGTGCCAAAAATTAGTCATTTGAAGTAAAAAATATTTTGGTATTATTAAGGCTTAAAACTGCACTAAGACTTATGTTGCACCTATAATGCTACATTATAGAAGACATCAATGTTATCCCCATCCTCAATTATTTATCATTATAATAGTAGATGGATGAGGAGACAAGAGTTTGTGACTGCTAATTACCTGATCACTGGGCTAAATAACCTTGATATAGACTTTATAATATCTTGCCAAGAATGGATTCCGTGCACTAAAAGACAGACACACCAATTAGGTACTGTTTCTTTTCCCTTTGATTAAGTGCAATTTTTCATCCAGAGACTTTGAATTAGAGAACATGAAAGAAGCTTGAAAATATTGTTTGGACTTGGATATAGCACAGGAAAAAAAGTGCAAATTTATAAGCGGACTGTGCATTGCCAAAAAAAAAAATTAAACTGAGACTGACTTGTGATCTCTAGAAAGATGAAATAGTCTCTTTTTTTTTCTAAGCTGTTTATTTTCTGTACCTTTTTTTAAAAAAAAAAATCAATCAACAACCCTGTTCCTCACTTTTTAGCCCTGGTTTTTTTTCCCCCCATATTTCTGTGGTTTTTCAGTCATTTCAGTCATGTCTAACTCTTCAACACTCCATTTAGAGTTTTCTTGGCAAAGATCCTGGAATGGTGTGTCATTTGCTTCTCCAGCTTTTACAGATAAGGAACTGAGAGGAACTGAGGTAAAGTGAATTAAGTGACTTACCCAGGGTTATACAGCCAGCAAGTTCTTGAGGCCAGATTTCAAGATAAGTCTTTCTGTTTTTAAGCCTAATCCTCTATTCCTTTTACCACCTCAGTGCCTCTTTCTTATTTCTATTATTATTCAAATTAAATACTGAGATCCTTTTCATATTATTCAAGTTAGTTCTTGGCCTAAACCCACACCCAGCTCTTGGCACACACCTATACCTATTTGGCAACATTTATACTTAAGAAAGTATGCCTTGAAGAGAGAAAGATTGTGAGCCAGTACTGAACTTACTAAGGAAAGAAGGGACATGCTCTAAATTTTGATTGGATGGTAAATATGGATTAAGGGAACCTCAAAGGAAGAGGGGTTACTGAGTGATGACAACAGAGGGGGTAAACTTAGAAGAGTCAAAAAGAATTTAAGGTGTTCTTATTCCCCACTTCATGTGCTTTCTACATTTGTTTATTGTTTTATGACTGCTACATTTTTTAGTGAGTTCTAGGTGTCTCTTGCATGTATGTTTGTTTACACATATAAGTATTGTGGAGTTCTTCAAGAAGTTTATCTTCTCAAACACATAATATACTAGGATATTGAATTTAACAGTTGCAATTATTTTCCTTTATCTGGACTATTCTACTGATATTATGTTCTCTTTTTTGACCAGTTACAAATAGTTTGTGTGAATAACCTTTTATAGTATTATGGGATATTATGGGATAGCCAGTAGTATTATTCTCCCTCATTTCTATTTTTTTTTAAATCCCTTGAAATTCTAGACTTTATTTCTCCAAGTGAATTTTGGTATTTTGGTATTTTTATTAATGCCATACTAAATCAGTAAATTAATTTCAGTAGTGCTGACTTTTATCATATTAGTATGGACCAAACTTCTTTATTATCTACACAAATGTTAAAGAATGTGAAGCTATAGCCTTCATCTTTACTTCCCAGCCATTTTTTCATCAGTCGCTTTGTAGCAAACTCTTTCCCTTCTTGAACGTGGGTGGGGCTATTTCTACTTTCAGTCCACCTCTATCTTTATTGGTAAATGCCTCAAATTGTCACCTGAATTCAATCTACTACTTTTTCATATTTCACTTTAATTGCCCATCATCTTCTTACCAGCTGTACACTTGTGTTCTTACCTCTTCTTTCTCCTTTGCTTTCAAACTTTCCTGAAACCAATCAATACTGTAAGTTCTAACAGAAAAGGTTTGTAAGGCTTCTCTGCACTTACCATGTCAGTTACTTTTGAAACAAAACAACCTACATAGCCAGCATTCTTCTATATGTATTATCTTCAGGGTAATAAAAGAGCAAACGTGTGTGCTATGTAAGCATGTATACCTTGAAAACTGGCAAATCCTAACAATAAGGAATTATTTTATTGTTTTATTGATTGTTTAAACTTAGAAAAATTGTGGAGAACATGCTTATAAAACTTTAAAATTAAAACTTAAAAGTGAGCCATGTGCACATTTTTCAGAGATCTGGCTGTTGTATATTTACCAGAACATTGATGGTTATCTTCCTATTTTAGAATATAAGCACCTTGAAGAAATGGACTATCTTAGCTTTTATATTATATTTACTGTGTTAGCAGAATGCTTGGAACATAATCAATATTTAAAAGATGTCTTTTCATTCATTCATAGTAGTCTATTTGCTATTCTTCATCAAGAGCTCTCCAGAGCAAAATGATCAAGTTTGTGAAAAAGTATTTTTACTGCTTTCCTTGGACATATGAAAGCAAATCTTTTAATCATACTGTTTATAGAGGTCCTGTAATTCATTCTTTGTTTAACTATAATTTTTCCTTTTTAATTTCCTTTTCCCCCTTTTCTTAATATTTTTATTATCATCTATACTAAGAAGGTCAGTAAATATATGCTTCTAGTAGTATCTTAACTTATTCGTATTTAGATAAATATCATCAATCCAGAACTCAAATAGTAGAATATTGTTTATATATCTGTGCTTCCTCATTTATTCATTCTCAGTCCTCTTCTATACCTTACTATCTCTCATTTGCAAGGTAACTGAAAAGTATAAAGGAACCATCAGAACCAGGGGCATTTGGGATTTTTGCCTGTTTCATTTATCAATATAGGGAAAAACAAATATTGATTGCCAGTCAAATTTCTGTTAACAAATCTTTCTCAACTAAGTTAAGCTAGTCCTTCATGATTAGATGCCACTTATCAATGGCAAAAATATGAATCTTTTATCATTTTTCAGAACCTGGGAGATCTTTCCTCTTCTGGCATTGCCTTCAAGAATCCCAAGTTATCTCTCTGTCCTGATAAGGAATCAAACCGTGATTTCTGGGGAAGAGCCTCAATGTTTATGAAATTGAATTATTTCTCCCCCTTCCAACTTTCCTTCTTTCTCTCAAGGTCACTTCTAATCCTCATTTCCCATATTTGTAACCTCAATATAGTTCTCATCTTCTCTATCTTCTATTCATATATAATCATTTGGAAGTATTGACGTTTTTATTTTCATAAAATCTCTCATTGCTAGTCCTTCTCTCTACTCATATAGCTACTAGCATGTTGGTTCAGGTTCTCATTACCATTGCTGAGATTAATGCTGTGCTTTTCTACCAAGTGTTCCTGCATCAAGTCTCTTCTATACTATGTCTTCCACATTGCTGTCAAAGGGATTTTCTTTAAAGTTAATCTGACTATGTCACTCTCTTCTTTAAGCAATTCTGGTGAATCTTTATTGCCTCTAGGATGAAATATAATTTTTTTTTTTGTTTAGCTCTTAAAGATCTCAACTACCTGCTTTTTTTTTTCCAGCCAGGATGTACATTATCCTTTTCCCATGTTCTGTGACCTTGTAAAATTGTCTTTTTTTCTATTCTTCACATATGACACTCCTCCCATTTTAGTCTTTGTCTTTACTGTCTGCCAGGCCTGAAATGTACTCTCTCCTTCCCTCAGCCACATAGAATTCCTTCAAATTGCTTCTTATGAAGTCTCACTTCAGTCCCCTAATTGCTAGTACCCTTTCTTTTGTACTAACTTATTTATACATTTTATACCTGTATATATTTATAAATATACTTGCCTCACCCATTTAAATATCCTTATTCCTGGGTTTTTTTTTTTCATTCTTTATATTTGTATTCCAGACCAAGAACACTAATCAAAACATAGAAATAATTAAACAATTGTTTATTGAATGATAAAGGAATACAACTTGAGTAAGACTTCTTTGGGTAAGCCAGACTTGCCTGTGGGCATCAGTGAGAGGCTCATGAAGATCTGTTTACCTCTCAGTAAAGACCGGTACAACACAATCTTTAGCGCATATTCGCCTACATTGACCAGCACAGAGGAGACCATTGAGCAGTTCTACTCTGATCTGAGTGCAGTTCTGCACTCAGTGCCCACCAATGACAAGCTGATACTACTGGGAGACTTCAACGCCCGCTTTGGCCAGGACCATGAAAGATGGAAAGGAGTGCTTGGCAAACATGGCATGGGCAAAATGAACAACAACGGCCTACTGCTACTCAGCAAATGCTCAGAGTTCAAACTCACAATCACGAACACTGTGTTCAGAATGGTGAACAAATATAAAACAATGTGGATGCACCCACGATCAAAACAGTGGCATCTCATTGACTACATCATTGTATGCCGGCGAGACATCCAGGACGTACAGATCATCAGAGCCATGAGAGGAGCTGAATGCTGGACAGACCACCGATTGTTTAGAGGGACTCTCCAAATGCTCATTGTGCCTCACCATCCAAAACACGCCCAGACAGTTCGCGCATTTTACAACATGAGTCGTCTTAGAGATCCATCTTATTTGCAAACATTCCAGTCCTGCCTGGACAACAAGCTGTCTGCCAAGGGATCACTCACTGGAAGCTCAACTGAGAAATGGAACCAGTTCAGAGACTCAATGAAGGAAACATCAAATGCAGTCTTAGGCCCCAAACAACGCAACCACCAGGACTGGTTCCAGAAGCACAATACTGCTATTGACGACCTATTGACCAAGAAGAACAAAGCCTTTATGGAGTGGCAAAATAACTCAAACTCTGCTCCTAAAAAGGACAGATTCAAGTCTCTCCAAGCCATGGCGCAGTGTGAGATCAGGAAGATGCAGGACCGATGGTGGGGAAAAAAGGCAGAAGAAATCCAGAGCTTTGCTGATACGAAAAACTACAAACAATTTTTCAGTGCCCGCAAGACTGTCTATGGGCCATTAAAACCCACCACCACTCCCTTGCTATCCTCTGATGGTGACACTCTCATAAAAGATAAAAAAGGCATCAGCAACAGGTGGAAAGTACACTTCAGTCAGCTTCTCAACTGACCCTCTTCAGTAGACCAAAGCGCCCTTGACCAGATCCCCCAAAACCACACAACTGAACAACTTTACATCCCTCCTTCAATAGAGGAAGTCCAAAAAGTCATTAAACAAATGAGTGAAGGCAAGGCACCTGGTAAAGATGGGATCTCAACTGAAGTGTACAAGGCCTTAAATGGAAAGGCGCTCCAGGCATTCCACATAGTGCTGACCAGCATATGGGAAGAGGAAGACATGCCCCCAGAACTCAGAGATGCCTCCATTGTAGCTCTATATAAGAACAAAGGCGCATGAGCAGCCTGTGACAACTACAGAGGCATCTCACTACTCTCCACTGCTGGAAAGATCCTTGCCCATGTTATACTCAACAGACTCCTGTCATCTATTTCAGAGCAGAACCTGCCTGAATTACAATGTGGCTTCCGACCAGATCGCAGCACCATCGACCAAAGAAAAGATTCAAGGATAAGCTAAAGTCCAACTTGAAGTGGGCAGGCATTACACCAAAGTAACTAGAACTTGCTGCCTCTGTCAGAAGCAGCTGGCGGACCCACATTAACCATGCCGCCACCACCTTTGAAGATGAACAACGTCAATGTCTTGCCTCTGTGCGTGAACGCCGACACCAGGCCACAACCACACCTCCCATAACAACTGGTGTCCCATGCCCCATATGCCACAAACTCTGCGCCTCAGCCTTTGGACTTCAAAGCCATATGAGGGTACATCAATAGATGATAATGCACAAAGACAATAGTCATTCTCGGTCACCAAGAGACTTCTACTATTTAATGCAGATTTGATATTCTCTTTCTCAATTTTCTTTTTATCTTTCATAAGAATTATTTATCCTATATTGTTTAGCATCTTTATATTCTCTAATAAAAAATCTCTACCTCAATCAGTGAGATCAGCTAATCTTTACAAAACAAAGAAACATAAGAATGACTTAAAAAGGAAAGAAACTATAAATGCCACAGTAAAGGACAAATCAAGGTGATGTGACTCCAAAGAAAAGGAGAGCACATTTTAGGGAAGATCAAATTTTACTGAGGATATTACATTAATATTTTCTTCTTTCCTTTTAATAGATTGAGTTGACAGAAAGCTTCCTAGGGAGAGTGAATATGTGAAACGATGAAGAGCTCAAAAAAGCACAATGAATTTTGGGAGTAAGATATAATATACTCTGGCTTTAGAAGAGTACTAATAGGAAAGCAATGGATATAAGAAATGGTGGTTTATACCAGACCAAAAGATTTTATTTCCAGGATAGGATGTTGGTACTGGGTAAAACCTTTAATATTTGAAGGATTGACACACAAAATAAAAGCATTTTTAATTCATTGAAGAGGGAGCAAGAAAAGGAGTGAGGGATGGATGAAGGGAAAGAGTGAGGAAACAAGTATTTTTAAAGTATCTTTGTGTCAGACATTGCTTTATAAATATTCCCTCATTTTAATCTCACAACAAATGTGGGAGGTAAGTGCTATTATTATCCGCTTTTTGTTGTTGAGAAAACTAAGGCATTTAGAAATTAATTGACTTGTCCAGATTCACACAAATAAGGCAGCAAAGTGGTACAATGGATAGAGTTCAGTACCTGGAGTTATGAAGACTACTTCTTGAGTCCAAATTTGGCCTCAGGCATTTACTAACTCTGTGACAGTGAGCAAGAAACTCAATCATGATTGTCTCAGTTTCCTGATGGGTAAAATGAGCTCAAGAAAAAAAATTAGTAAACCATTCCAGTATCTGCCAAGAAAACCACCTAGGATCACAAAGAGTCAGACAACTGAAACCACTGAACAACAGCAAAAGAATTACAGTGTCTGAGGCCAGATTTGAATTCAGATATTCGTGACAATTCAAAAGGTGTCTTTTAATTCCATTAACTATCTCCCCCTAGCAGTACCAATAACCAACCCCAACCATGGGGGATTATGACCATAAATACTCAGGATAAGTTAGAAAGAAGCATTTTTCTTAATATAAGGAATAAATTATAATAATTACCATTGTTTGAAAATGCAACAAATTACTTTGTGAGGTAGTGAATTCAATTTACTTTTAGATATTCTCAGTCTGAATTTCCATTTGTTTTGGGGGAATTCTTGAATTAGATATAAGATTGAACTAAATCATTGCTAAAATATCTTTCAGTTACAAGAAATCCCTGACAATTTTGAATATGTCACTGATGAAGTTGGAGTGGAATGGTTTGGGTAGATAAAATTGGCAGTGGTACTCAATGGTCTAAGCAAAGATAGTGGAAATTCAAGGGAATAGGAAGACATATATGGGGGGAAAGATTATGTTCATGAAGAATAGTGGAACTTATCCATTAATTGAATGTGAGGATTTTAGAGATAGAGGGAAAAAGTATAATTAAAATAATTAACAATGCTGTTAGATTTTCTTAATCTTTTCATAAAATTTAGAGGGGAAATCATTTGTGATTAGGTTAAGACTTGAGTATAAAGCTAAGTTTTTTACATTGGGAATGAAATTTGAAGTTGACAAAAGTCAAATAAAATGATATCTGTGTGGTAGTGGGGAAACAAGTTCAAGTTGGGGCAAAAAGTCATGAGTTATTATAATAGAAAAAATTATCATGGACTCATTACTTCTACAAGAATATTTGGCAACTATATCTTATGATACATAAAAAAAAATTATGCAGGAGACCCATGCTTGGAAGTAGGAATGGCAGAAAAAGGAGATTATAAGGGAAAGAAAATTCCAGGATACCTATCATAGGTATCATGAAATCCCTGTCCATGGGTACTATTTAGGAAAACACCTTGAATAAAATAAGGAGATTGGTTAGTAAACAGGAAGAAGTAGAGAAACCATATCTCAAGGCCAAAGACTTCTGATTCCTATTCCAAATGTACAATTTTAGAGAATTTTCATTAGATAAAAGGAGTTGTATGATAAAAATGTAATAATCAAACAAGGAAAGAATTGTGTGGTTATGAAAACATGGACTACCCACATTAATTTGGAATACTATTTATAGTGACCTTATTTCTTATTCCAACCCAAAATGCCAAATTAAATTTCCTGAGATGTTTCAACAGTTCAGTTCTCTAAGTTGAATGTATGAATACTATATTACTGGCAATCTTAGAAATTTCAGTAAGGAATAAGCTCAATTGTTTTGCCCTTCAGAAAATAGTTAAGCTTTAGGAAAATAACAAATTAGATATTTATAATTTTTATATTGGAATATTATATCCCTGACTCCCCAGAAGTCTTTATTTCTACCTTTTGGTTGAGTCCTGCTCAAGATTCTATAGCATATCCAGGATTGATAATATACTCCTTGGTACCAAATGTAATATTTATTGGGAAAGGAATGGGGAGAATATGAAAAACCAGGAGATAATGGGAGGTTTGTAGCTAGGTATGGAGTAGTGGAGGGAAGAGAGGCAATATTGCTTGGTGAGTCAAAGAAGAGAGATGCCTCCTGCCGAAAGGAAGCAGCAGGGGTCCAATAAGGACTGTTTGTCTTTGAATGATTAAACTGTTGTTCAGCTACCTCTCTATGCACAGAAAAGATAGTCCACTTATCTGACTGTGAATTCAAATAATATAAAGTTTAATAACCAGTTGGGATTGTAGAGATATCAGGAAAGAGGGAAGTCCCTAAAATAGATTGGAGTCTGTCTCAGCTTTTGGAGCTGAGGCCAGGCCTCACAGGCTGGCAGAGGTTTTCTCCCACTCCTGTCTTCTGTGCCAGTTTTGTCAATTTCAGAATCTTGTCAGAAAACAGAAAGCAAACAAGAACAGTTCTAACTTTCAGAAGCCTGTCTCTTCGGACTGAACCAAGAAGAGGCACACCACACCATACTGGGCTAAATGAGCTCCTCACTCCTCCCACACTAGGAAGGAAGTCCAGCCCAGAAGGAAGGAAGTGCTAGTCACAAGACCCAACTGCCACTCCCAGCAGGAAGAAAGTGCTAGTCATAAGACCCAACTGCCACTCCCAGTTGCCCCTTACCCCACCAACTGTCAGTCTAATTTCCTTTCTACACAAGGGAAATAAAAGCAGGGAAACTGGGGCTATTGAATAATTTAACTTTGAAGTTCTGATCTGCAGGAACAAATTGACTAGCTAAAGCCAGTCTGGTTTCCCCACCAAAAGCATGAGAAGTAAGGGCTACTTGAGCTGTCCAAAAAGGGGTGACCTGGCCTAGTTGGAAACAGAACAAGTCAAAGCAGTGTTGATCAGCATAGTGTTCCAGTAAGATTGAGTTAGGGAGAACAAGTCTAAATAAATAAATATGCATATATGTAAACAAATAAAGGAATGAATAGATAAATGATATACCTTTCCTTCTTTCTTTCTCTCTCTGCCTCTTATTTTGTGAATTTTAAAAGATTTAACTGGCATTTCCATGCAGATGAATGAGACTTTCATATCTAATTCAGGATTTCCCCTGTCATCAACTAACTGTTAGATATTTTAAATACATGTCCAAAAAGTAACTTGTCATCTTTTCCCCAAACTCATTCTCCTTTGAACCTTCTTATTCTTACAACGGGCAGCTTATCCTTCTGGATTTCCAACTGATTCTATACATCAAGTGAGAGAGAGTGAAGAGTGAAGGATATAACTGATTTTTGCTTTGGGGGAATGGGAAGGCACTCACCTTTGTTCAGACCTTTATTACTTTTCACCTAGATTATTGCAAAACCCTCTTAATTGTCCTCTCTTCCTAATGTTTCAGGACTCCAATGATTCTTATATACTATCTCTGACTGATTTTCCTTAAGCACAGTTCCAATCATATCACTACCCTGGTCCGTCAACTTCAGTGTCTCCTTATTGCCTTCAGGTTTAAATGTAGACTTCTATGTTGAACTTTAAAGGTTCTCATAATCTGACCATCTATCTATCTATCTAGTTAAATAATGTATTGCTACCTTCCTACACTCGGATTCCAGCTAAACTGGCCTTTCTTTGTCCATGGTGTTCAATGTCTAAGGCCAGTGCCATTGCATTATATGTATTACCAGGCCCAAAATGCACTGCCTTCTCACTTTAACCGTAAAGATTTTCTTTCTCACTTGAAGACTTATTTTAATGTCCCTCTTCTCTATAAAGCTTTTCCAGAAAACCTCAACTGCTAGTGCCCTACCCCCCATTTAATTTTTTAAAATCAATTTCTTTGTTTATTTGCTTTTACTTCTTTAGTTTGATTCTATATATACCTATCAATGTACTTAACCTTCTCAATTAGAATGTAAGCTCTTTTAGAGCAGGGGTTGATTCATTTTTTAACCTTTTCCTTATACCTTTGAATCAGTAGTGCATATTGGGTCCAAGACAGAGCAGTGGGGATTGAATGAATTGCCCAGGGTCCCACAACTAGGAAGTATCTAAGGCCAGATTTGAACCAAGGACCTCCTGGTCCCTGGACCTGGCTTTCAATCCACTGAGTCACCTACTTATCCCCACAAATATTGTTTTAATCCAGGTATTTGTGTTTCTGTCAGTTAGCATGATGTCTGGCATATATTCTATGCTTAATAAATGTTTTCTGGTTGATTTATTCTTTCTCTTGTAACAAAGGTCTTTTTTTTTTTTACTTGTCTCTTATCTTTTCCTCTAATTTCCTTGAGGATTTGTTTTTCTGCTCATGAACCATATCTATTGTTGCTATAATTTATATATATATACATATATATATTATATATGCTATACTTTTTTACTTTAATTCTACTTGGGCTGACTGCTTGTTCACCTGGGCCTCTAACGATTTTCTAACTCACCCCAGGTTCACTTGGAACTAGGTCTGAGATTTAATGTCTGTAAGAAGGTACAAATATCTTGCCTCTTCCTAAATCAGTTTTGTACTTCCCTCATTGACCTAGGGAGAAACCTACTCATTTTCAAAAGGCATATCTTACTGAAGCTGATTGGATTGCCTTATCCAAATGTTTAAAACTCCAAACATTTTTACTATTAGTTAAATACTGAAAAAAAAAAATGAGACTAAATAACACCTTGAAATATAGCTATTACCTTTCAATGCTATCAAATAACCTTTCACAAAACATAAATGTTCCACAAGTATATTCTAATTATTTTTTATGCTTCCTGGAATATTAAAGGAAAATCTGTCTTTAAAATAAAAATATTCTTCCCTCGATATATATAGATGTATCTGTTGATTTTGAATAAACTGAAATTTGAGGAGAATTCTTTTTTCCCAAAAATGGACCATATTACTAGACCACCCATAGCACCTAATTCTAAGTTTTCTTATCTTTAAAATTGAGAAATTGGAGTAATTGTGTTTTAAATTCCCTTCCAATTCTGGAATTTCTGATCCTTGAGAAAAGCATATCAGTGTTTGACACTGTGAAGAATACATGACTATGAATCTCATGGATTTTATTCTGGTCTCCTACCCATGTACTGAATTCATTTGTATTTCTTCAAGAGAAAGCAACTTATTAGGCATCCAACTTAATCTATAGATCTATTTAAAAATCCACAAAGTATAATAGTATATTAGAAGCAATTTTGTATTATAACAAGGGAAACAAGTTAACAGAGCACAAAGGACCATATAGTAATGAAGCAAAAAGATGGTTTGTCATTTTATTTTTTGATTTAGCACCTTCTAAGGAGTGAAAGAATTTCTTATTTGATAGTGCATTTCTTTAGAGTGATGAACAGGAAAGATTGGCAGTTTTAAATTAGGGGTTAAGTAAAGGGTAGCTAAGAAGAACAAGAATCCAATACTTTTGTTTAAAAATAGAATTAGAATGAAGCTGGCAACCTGAGGGAATTGATATAAGGCCGATTATAAGGAAATTGGTTTTTTTTTTTTTATTAGTTAAAACAAGAGAAGAAATGAAAAAGTACCTGCATTAGAAGATTCAAACTTTGCATGTAGTGAAACTGGAAAGCTCAAAGGTATCAAACCTATTAAAATTAAAATAAAACTGGAAGGCAAAAAGAGATGGTATATATATATATATATATATTTGGTGATCAGATTATCCCCTTAGAATGATCCAAATAATCAACATTTTATTTTAGTCATTGTGCAATTCTTCATTCCAACCTCTCCTAGTCCAACCTTTTAGAGATAATCATGCTACTTGCATTTCACAAAACCCTTTGATGACTCTCATTTGCCTTGGGAAGGTAGAGTACACACACACACACACACACACACACACACACACACACACACACACACACACACTGAAGCCACACTTGACTAGTTTTATTTTTATTCAAAAATAATCCATATTTCCTACCTATTCCTATTATTCTATTCCCAAGGAAAATTGAAGTAATTGTTAAGTCTCTGAATGTTTCCTTGATCCACAAATTAGTAAATATACTCTTAAGAACTATTTCCTCATCTTCAGCTGTGAGAATCTCTGCTCAGGTACTACATTTTCTTCGAAGATTTCTCTGATAACCCTACTTGTTACCTCTCCAATTTTATTCTATATATTTATAGGTCTTGACCAGGGCTACTTTGCCAACTCCCATTTAATTTGGTGGATCATTTCTTCAGGGAAAATTTTTTAACTTCAGGATTTTAGGGCTAATGTAAAAATAAGGACCTGGGAGACTCTTCTGGGCAAAAATCTGCCTTTATTGTGAGCAGATAAATTATAAGGCCAAAGATCTGTAGATTCTCCAATTGAATCTGGGACTATACTATAAACATTACAATTATGATTATAAATATTATAAAATAAATGTTATGAACATAATTTATAATATTTTTATATCTACACTAAACATTAAATTCCTCAAAGGATAAGAACATTCTTATTTATTTTTGTGTTCAATTCAGCCATTAATATAGTAAATTACATGTAAGGATGTGTAGGGTGTTCAGGGAAGACTAGTACTTCTGAGGCTTGTGAGCTTTTTCTAGGGCCATTTTCCTCCTTTAGTGTCCACCTGCTACCCAGCTCTCATCTGTTGCTCAATTAGGCTGAGGGTATCTGATAGTCCTGAGATTCATCAGTGAGGCATCCCACAATGAAATGGGTGGATGAAAATCTGTTTCAATGGCAATGAAGGCAGTAGAAACAGGCATTTTGGAGCACTTAGAGCTTGGTCAGACATGAAAGAAACAAAGATCATCCAATACACCCCAAGTCATCATCAATAGTCCTGGCTTCTGTCTTGTCACTGAATTTCAATAACTTTGGAAGAGTTATACTTGCTTCCTTTACCAGTTTCATGTTGAACAATTCAATTAGATTCTTTAGTTTCATATCAACACAAAATTTTGGAGCTTAAGGAGATGTCAAAGAAAATCTAGCCCAACTTGAATATTTTCCATAATAATCATGCCAACATTTATAAATGAAAAACATGTTTATATATATAAAAATATATATACATACATCCATACATATAAGCAACATAGTGAACAATGAAATGTGCATTCAAGTCCTGACTTTGTCACATATAGGCTGTATGAACTTGTACAAGTCACTTAACTTCTAAGTGATTTAGAAAATTATCTAAAGGAGTTAGCTATGTGGTTCAGTGGATTGAGACCAAGGCCTGGAGACAGGAGGTACTGTGTTTAAATCTGGTCTCAGACATTTCCCTAGCTGTGTTATCCTGGACAAGATACTTAACCCCCATTACCTAACTATTACCACTCTCCTGCCTTGGAATTAATACACTGTGTTGATTCTAAGATGGAAGGTAAGGTTTTAAATAAAAAAAAGAAAATTATCTAAAATTTAAGGTGTAGGGAAGGAACTACCCTGCAATGGTATAGAAAGTTTTCTCACTTGGGCATCCCCAAACTAAGTAAAATCAGAGATCTAATCATTGTTCTATTGAGAACTCTAAGATTTACAAAGTACTTGACATGTATAATTTTATTTGAGCTCCATAAAAATCCTGTGAGGTGGGTGCTATTATTATACTCATTTCACAGATGAGGAAAGTGAAGTTCAAGAGAGGTGAAATAATTTTAGGATTTTAGCTCATCTTCTCTTCTTTAAGGCTTAACCCTCTATTAACTATGCTACCTAGATTCTTCCAAAGAGAACAATGAAAATGTACAGGTGAAATGTCTTGCCCATGTCACAGATGTGATAAACAGCAGAGACAAGTTTCAAATTATTTTCTTCTGACTCCAAATCCAGTGATTATTGCACTATACCATGTTTCCTCATCTATTAAGGGGGCGAATAATTATTCAACTTCTCAAGTTTTTACCGAGAATAAGATAAGATATTTGTAAATAATAAAGTGTTTTGTAATTACATTGTTATCATTATAATCCTGAATTTAAAAAAGATATTAAATAAGTTATTTAGTATAATTAAGGGTCTGGTGATTATACAGCTGAATTTTCTAAGGACCTAACTTTAGTCTCAGGACATGATGCTGAGAATGAAACAAAGGAAAGGATTAGTATTTTAAACAATTTTAAAATATTTTATTGTAATTTGACATGCTTATTCCTGGTAACATCTCCTTCACAATATTCCTTGAATTGCACTTATTTGGATACTTGCTCTAGGTGTTCCAGTCTACTAATTCGATGCTTAAAAATATAAATTTATGAAAGATAGGGACATTTTTTTTTGCCTTTGCCTTCCCATAAGCTAGTAGAGAACAATTCATAAATTAAGTAGCCATTATTGTAAACTGGTGCCAAGTTGTTAGGCATCCATCAGAGTGCTAAGCTAAATTGATTCTGAATTAACTAGTTCATATTTCATGTTTGTCTCAATGTGACCCCATTTGGGGATTTGTTGCCAAAGATATTTTAGTTGTTTGTCATTTCCTTCTCCATATCATTTTGCAGATGAAGAACTGAGACAAATAGAGTTAAGTGACTTGCCCATGGTGATACAGCTATTAAGTCTCTCCGGCCAGATTTAAGTTAGGAAAACAGGTTTTCCTGATTCCAGACCCAGCACTCTATTCACTGTGTCACCTACCTGCCAGCTCATAATTCAAACCTTTTAATTTGAAAGTTGAACCATTCAGTCTTCAGTAATCCTTCACATGCCTTTTACAAAAAGGAGACAAGGAAAAAGGAGAAGAATTGAGAAAATAAGTCTAAAAAGACTGTAGAATTATTCAATTCAATTTAATAAATATTTATTTAATATAAGCATGGGTAATAAGACAGCTCCCATGGAAAATGACATATAATTGTTCATCCCAAGGGATCAAAAGAATACATTTTAAAAAATCAGCTTGAACTCTGACAAATGTCTAATTACTCAAATTTATAAAGAGCTAAATTAATTGTACAAAAAAATAAAGTCATTTTCCAATTGATAAATGGGAAAGGGACATGAATAGCCAATTTTCAGATAAAGAAATCAAAACTATCAATAAACACATGAAAAATGTTCTAAATATCTTATAATCAGAGAGATGCAAATCAAAACAACTCTGAGGTATCACCTCACACCTCGCAGATTGGCTAACATGACAGCTATGGAAAATAATGAATGCTGGAGGAGATGTGGCAAAGTTGGGACATTAATGCATTGCTGGTGGATTTGTGAATGGATCCAACCATTGTGGAAGGCAATTTGGAACTATGTCCAAAGGGCGCTAAAAGACTGTCTGCCCTTTGATCCAGCCATAGCTCTGCTGTGTTTGTACCCCAAAGAGATAATAAGGAAAAAGACTTGTACAAGAATTTTCGTAGCTGCACTCTTTATGGTGGCCAAAAATTGGAAAATGAGGGGATGCCCTTCAATTGGAGAATGGCTGTCAAATTGTGGTATATGTTGGTGATGGAATATTATTGAGCTCAAAGGAATAACGAACTGGAGGACAATCTCCAGGAAGTGATGCAGAGCGAAAGGAACAGAACCAGAACATTGTACACAGAGACTGATACACTGTGGTACAATCGAATGCAATGGACTTCTCTACTAGTAGCAATGCAGTGATCCTGAACAATCCAGAGGGACTTATGAGAAAGAATGCTATCTATATTTAGAAGGAGAACTGTGGGAATAGAAACACATTAGAAAAACAACTGCTTGATCACACAGGTCAATTGGGATATGATTGGGGTTATAAACCCTAAATGATCACCATAGTGCAAATATCAATAATATGCAAATAGGTCTTGACCAATGACACATGTAAAACCCAGTGGAATTGTGTGTTGGCTATGGGAGGGGTGAAGGGAATAAAAGAACATGATTTTTGTAATCCTGGAAAAATAGTCTAAATCAATTAAATAAAATTAAAAAAATAAATTTAAAAAATCAGCTTGATACAAGATAGAGTAAGATACAATGTATAGATCCAAACAATTATTTTAGGAAAGTTACAAGATAATTTTGAACTTAAAAAAAAAGAAAAAAATTACTTCCAATCTATTGAGGTTGCTTTAACTTTTATATAATGGTAACTTCACTTAGCTGCTAAAGCCGGCTCTGTGTTCTCTTCCTCTGAAAGCTACATTATGAACTTCTCCTCCAAAATTATGTGAAGATGCTAGTGTTTCTTGTTCTCTTCACTTAGAGTTGAATGACAGAAAAAATATATATATTTAGTGAAATGAATCCCAGGAAAAGTAATGTCCTGATTGAAAACATAATTACCAGTTGGGGGGGAATAAAAAAAAATCCAGCAAATTAAGTAATATATTTTTATCATTCATATTATCCTGTCTCAATTTATGCCATGGGTTCAAAGTATTAAGGTAAAAAAGACAAAGGAATACTTATATTTTGTTGCCAAATTATAATAATAATGGTGATAGGAGTGTTTATTTTAACTCCATATCTGACTCACCATTGTCCTCCTTGAAAGAGTTAGCCTCGAAATTAGGAAGAAACATGTTCAAGTTTCACATCTAACTCCCTAGAATCTCTGTGCAAACTTTTAAATCTCTCTAGGCGTCAGGCTACTATCTGAGATTCTAACCCCCAAAGAAAGTACATTGGTGAAGGGAATTTTCTCAAATAGCAGTTCCATAGTTAATGTAATAAAATATTCAGTCCTTAACTATTAACTCTGACTCTTTTCTCTAGGTTCAGTGGAAGTGCAGTTTTAGTGTACAGTCCCTAACGTTGTAGTATAGAAGTTGAATATTAATGTAAATATTATAGTCAACATTTTACAAATGAAGACACTGAAGCAGGGTGAATTTCTGAGACATTCCCAGAGTCACTTGGTTATAAATGGTAGCAATTGTTTTTCATCTCTGTTCTAAAATCTTAGCAAATTTACTGGGAAATTAAAAAAAATCACCTTCATTTTGCTGTACTCACCAGTGCATTTTACAGAAGTAAACAAATATCCTGAGTGCTATAAACCTCACTATTTTGGGTTTTCTCCTTCTCATTCCTTAAAAGACAATCAAAAACAAAAGGTTTCTGTGGCTTTTAGTCAGTATCTTATGACATAAAGTGGGAAAAAAATCCTCATTCAATGGCTTTTCTAAAAAATCTAGGGAATATAAAAGGAAGGGATTAGAGCCATTTAATTTGTTTACATAAATAAGCAGTTAGTATATAGTGTATTAAGGACTCTAACCATGTAATCTCATTTTCACCCCACTCATCTATGCTTCTCAAGTAACATTTTTTTTCTGAGAAACCTAGATTTAATTCTCACCTTTCTGCTCAATCTTCCTTATTGCTAATTCCTATTATCTAATTATATTCAATTTACTTATTTGTGGCCAATCTAGCTCCACCTCTACCAAAAAGAATATAAACTCTCAGAAGGCAGCTGCAGCTTTGTTTTTTATTTTATTTCTCCAGGGTCAAGCACTGTGTCTGTTACCAAGTAGCCACAAATACTTCTATGGAACTGACTTTAAAATCACCTTGGATGACATTTAAAGTTTCTTTTCATTGCTGTTTTCATATTTAATTCCATGTAAGAAATAATGATGATACCAAACAACGGAAAGAAGCCTGGAATTCAAAAGAAATTGGTTTTAATTCTAAGGAAATATTGTAAATGTTCTAGACCTTAGTTTCCTCATATGTGTAATAATTAAAATAGTGGAAGACATAAACTGTAGCAATTAAAAGAGTGTTTTGTCTTGAATTGTGACTGCAGAAAATATGGTTTCAAGACAGTGTCTTGTTTTAAATAAAATATAAGGAGGTCGCCAGGGAAAAATTCCCAATTATTAAATATACCCAAGTCAGCTGGGTTTTATAGAGATTTTAATTCATACAAATGAGGAATTAAAGAAAGGGAGAGAGAAAAAAAAGGAAATAATGAGAAAAGAGCTATATCAGCCTAGGACAGCATGAGTCAGCCTAAGCTGAAAACCTTAAGAGAGGGATCAGTCAGTCTTTTATCAACTCTCCACAAGATCTCTGAGACAGTTCACAAGAGTCCCGAGTGAGAGAGAGTCCAGAGGGACAAAGTCTCCTCAGAGGGAGCTCCAGCGAGACAGTCCTTTGCTCTCAGTTTTTCCTCTCCTTTTAAAGGGAATTTTTTCCTATGATACCTCCCCTAAATTCTCACATCTACCAATCACAGTAGACATTTTTCAAAGGACAGACCATTCTTAATTCGCACCCAAGAAGGCTTAAATTTTTGATTAAATTCATACCAGAAAACCTCTGAGTAAGTTTCTCACCTCTTTGCTCCTTGTAAATTCACAAGTTGCCTTACCTTTATAGGTACTTAGCACCCTTTTGTATTAGATCTAAAAATAGGCACAGCTTAAGAACTTTTGCCTTACTATAAGTATGGGTTTAAGTATTTTTCATTGCTCAGCAAGGAATTTCTTCCCCTAAAGCAGACTTAAGTAGGGGTGGAGTAGAGATCTCACATTCCTGATCTAAGTAGAGGTCTCACATTCCTGATCTAAGTTCCTTCATTGTTTAAAATGGGGAATGGTGTTAACCAAACCTTATGAAGTAGGGTCTGAGAACTTTTAAGGTTCACATATGTAAAATTAGGTCATTAGATGAGATCAAGGACTCTTAAATTTCTAGTTGATCATGGACACCTTTGGCAATGCAGTGAACCACTCTGAACCCTTAAATGGAACATTGAAGTAAAGAAACCTACACCAAAGGGCCTCTTAGATTTCTGCCACAATGGACCAGCAGAATCTTCTAACTGGCCATTAATGATAGATCTCAGCAATAGTTTATCCACATATAGTTATTGCTTATACCCGAAAAACCCATGTCCGGAGTTTTAAAAGTTCAGACCAAGTAGGTAATAATCAATCTTTGCCTAAAATTGAACTATTTTGTAAGCATTGAAAGCTTGCATATCCCTAGCCTAGACTGTCAGTGAAAGCCTGAAACAATACTCAATAACTCAAGAAGGCAGCCACAGGACCATCTCAGACCTTCCTTAAGGAATTTTGCAGAATCTGGCTCTACTACCAAGTCTGAATTTAGTAACTGGAAGAATGAGCAAACAAACAAAAAGAACCCCGCCATAAAAAAATAATATTGGGATAATAACACTCAAAACAAATTCAGAAATAGAAAATGCATGTAACATCTAAAAGCAAAGACTTAAAGAAAAAAACTTTGGGCACACATCTAAATACATATTCCAAAAGTGTTTAAGTGAAAGGGTATTTTTATGAAGGTTAAAATTTTATATCAACAAAATAGGGGCTCTAGAAAAAAATACATAGAAAAGAAACTTTGGTTATGGGGAAAAATTTGAAAAGCAATTAAAAGCCTAGCGTAAGAAGTGCAAAATGTTATGCAAAGAAATAGCAAACTTCCTGATAATTAAAATGCATTAAATAGAAGCAAATAATTCAACAAAACAAAAAACTGAAGAAAAGAAGAAAACGTAAATTATCTTATATCAAATTCATCTGATTTTGAAATTAAGAGGGGAAAGAAATTAGATTGAATGGACTTACTGAATGCTATTACCAAAGGAAAAAGATCCAAGAATCATATTGCAAGAAATCTTTTAAAAGAAACCTGCATAGACCTCTTAGAATCATAGGTCATAATGGAAATAGAATCCACCAGTTACCATTGAAAAAAAGTAAAATTCCAGGAATCAAACAATAACTGAAATAAAGAAATTTTTCATAAAAGAAAAAACACTGCAGGAAGCCAGAGAAAAAGGAAATATTGAGAAATCATAATAAGTTTGATATATAACTTAGTGGCTGCTTTTCTGGAAAAAGAGACCTTAAAATTTGATACTCCAGAAGGCAAAATTTGTAGACTTACAGGCAAGAATATTTTACTCTGAAAAACCAAGTGTAATAATGTAGGGAGGAGAAAAAGAATAGTTGAACTTGTAATGGAATAGAAGGCTTTGAAATATTCTTAATGGAAAAAAAAAACAGGTGCATAGAAACTCTGAAGTGGAAAATCAAGGGTAAATGAAGCATAAAAAGCTAAACATTATCAAACAATAATACAGGACAAAATAAGGACAAATTACTTACGTTCCTATATGAGGAGATTATACCTATGCCTCCTTTAAACATAGTCATCATTTTTGTCACAGAGAGAGTTTAATTACCCAAGATTTGGGAGTCATTCAGACATACCTTGATCATTCTAAAAGAATAGAAGTGAAATGGAAGACACTAAGAGAGAAAGGGAAAGAAAGGTTGGAGAAATTATGTTACATAATCAGGGTACACAGACACCTATCTAATCAGTGGAAGAGGTTGGAGGGAGTGACCATCATGCAAGTCTCACTCCCCTCTGAACTGTTCAGTGTAAAAGTTATTGGGAAAGGGAATGGGAGATAAAAGGAGGTTGTATGGGTATGGAGTAGTTGAGGGGAAAGAGGGAACACTGCTTGGTGAGGCAAGGGAGGGAGATGCCCCCTGCTGAGAGGAAACAGTCAGTCTTGTTTCCTTTCCACATCAGTAATATACAAGCATATGTACATTCATCAACATATATATATATATACATATGGAAGGATATAAAAATGCATTTCACTCACCATTGAAATAGAAGGAAAAGTGGTGAGAATAATGGGAGAAAGCAAAGGGGAAAATTGGTTCAATGATGAACAAATCCTAATTAAGGATGTACAAAAATATTTTTACTTCTATTTGAGGTGGCAAACAATGGAAATCTGAGGAGGTGCTCAACAACTGGGGAATGGCTTAACAAATTATGACATTTAAATGTGATGGAATACTATTGTATTGTACGAAATTAAGAAATAGATAATTGAAGAGCCACATAAAAATACTTTCATAAATTGATGCAGACTGAATAGAATCAGGAGAATAATTTCTTTTTTAAGATGTTTAATTTTCTCTTCACTAAATGTAAAAATAATTTTTAACATTTAAAAATTGAGTTCCAAATTTGCTGCCTTCTTCTAACTCTCCTTTCTTGACTCCTTCCCTGCCCTTCCCCCTCACTGAGATGTTAAGTAATCCTATAGATTTTACATGAACAGTCATGTAAACATGATTTTTCCATACTAGTCAATATGTGGAAGTGATCTCAAGTGACAAATAAAAGAAGAAAAAAAATGAAGCATAGTGTTTAAGTCTGATTCAGATTTTATCACTTATTTTACAGAAGGCAGACGACATTTTTCATCATGAGTCTCTGGGATTGTCTTGGATCATTGCATTGCTGAGAATAACTAAGTCATTCACAGTTGTTCATTGAAAAATATTGCTGTCACTATACAATATTTTTCTGGTTCTGCTCTCTTCACCATATATTAGTTCATGTAAGTCTTTCCAGATTTTTCTGAAGTAAGCAGGAGCTTGTCATTTCTTATAGTTCAGTAGTATGACATAATTATCATATATCACAACTTGTTCAACCATTCCCCATTTGAAGGACACTTTCTCAATTTCCAATTTTCTACTACCACAAAAAGAGCTACAATACACATTTTCATAAAATAGGGCATTTTAATTTTTAAAAATCTTTTTAGGATATAGAACTAGTAGGGGTATTGATAGATCAAAGGATATGTACATTTTCAGATTTCAATGAACATAGTTTTCAATTGCTATTCAGAATGACTGTATCAAATCACAATTCTACAACAGTATATGTGTTCTACTTTTCCTGAATCCTGTCCAATATTTATCATTTTCCATTTCTATATTATTAGCCAATCTGAGATGGTACTTCAGAATTGTTTTAATTTGTATTTTCTCCTTAAGAGTGATTTAGGCCATTTCCAATATGACTAGAGATGGCTTTAATTTCTTTACCTGAAACTTCCTGTTTATATATACTTGGACCATTTATCAATTAGAGAATTACTTAAATTTTTATAAATTTGCATAGTTCTCTATAATTTGATGAATTTATTTTTTTTAAGAGTGATACTTGCTACAGAAACATTTCCCAACTTTCTGCTTTCTTTTTAATCTTAGTAGTATTGGTTTTGATTGTATGAAAACTTTCAAACTTAATATTATCAAAACTATTCATTTTATATTTTATCATGCTCTATATATATTGTTTGGTCCTAAATTATTCCTTATCAATAGATCTGATAGGTAGATTATCCTATGCTCCTCTAATGTGTTTACTGTATCACCCTTTATGTTTAGATTGTAGCCAGGTTGATCTTATCTTTTTTTTTTAAACCCTTACCTTCTGTCTTGGAGTCAATACTATGTATTGGCTCCAAGTTAAAGACTAGGCAATGGGGGTCAAGTGACTTGCCCAGGGTCACATGGCTGGGAAGTGTCTGAGGCCAGATTTGAACCTAGGACCTCCCGTCTCTAGGCCTGACTCTCAATCCACTGTGCTACCCAGCTTCCCCCTCAGGTTGATCTTATCTTGATATATAATGTGAAATACTTTTTTGTTCCCAGCTTCGGCCATGCCATTTTACAGTTTTCCAAAAGTTACTGTCAAACAGTAAACTCTTATCCCAAATGGTTGAATCTTTTGATTTATCATACATTAAATTATTATGATCATTTATTATTATTTGTGTACCTATTCTACTGATTGACCACTATATTTCTTGACTAGTATCAGATTGTTTTTTTTTTATGATTAATGCTTTGTAATACAGTTGGAGATCTATCAGTACTCAACCATCTTCCTTCAAAATTCTTTTCATTGATTCTCTTGATATTCTTGATTTTTTCTTCCAGGTGAATGTTGTTATTATTTTTCTAGATCTATCAAATAATTTTTGGGCAGTTTAATTTCTATGACACTTAGTAAGTAAATTAATTTAGGAAAATTGTCTTTTTATGATACGTGCTTGACCTACAGATGAGCAATTGATATTTTCCCAAATAGTTATATCTGCCTTTTTTTTTGTGTGAAAAGTCTTTTGTAATTAAGCTCATACAATTCCTGGGTTTGTTTTGGTTGCCCAGCTCCTATGTTAAAGGGATTTTCTTAATCTCTTCCTCTTTCTCTTAAAGAGGCAGGAGAGAGGGATTTCTAGGTGGAGCAGAGTTGATAGGAGTCTGTGTGCCAGAGCTGAAGATTCCCTTAACAAGGAGATGAGGGAAGAGTTAAGGAAGGAATCAGTTAGCAGTTAGGTCTTTTGTCTCTGGATCTCTTGAGAGCCAGAGGTCTTTCTCTGTCTCTGCAATGAGTAGAGTGGCAGTTGAGGTCTTTTGCCTTTGGATCCAAGAGAGGAGGAGGTCTGTCTCTGAGGCAAGGGGTTACTGGCAAGTTTGACTACTGACAGTTAGAGGACAAAACAGATTTAAGATGGTCATGGGTGGTGACTATTGATTTATTAGAGTAAGATAGGTACTTTGTGAATCAATTTTAGGTAGTATAAGTTAAATAGTCCTGTTCTGGCCAGGTAAGAAGAACCTGTCCCCAGAAAACTGTTAAAAGTAAGATTTTAGAAATTTTAGTTAGTATCGGCAATGTAGGTATAGTCATAGGGTATTAGAATAATAGTCTCTCTTTGTCTTTTCTATTTCTATCCGTACTTCACAAATTAAACTGTTTTATTAAACAGTTCTCCTCACTTTTGTCAAACTCCTAACATTTAATCCTTATACCTAAGTATTTTAAATTTTGTATCTTTAACTTAAATATAATTTCTTTTTCTTTCTCTTGATGTTGGACTTTATTAGAAATATATAGAAATGCTGATGAATTATGTAGATTTATTTTATATCCTGCAATTTAGCTAAAGTTGTAAATTATTTCACTTAATTTTGTAGTTGATTCTCTAGGATTGTCCAAGTTTACCATCATATCATCTGAAAAGAGTGATAATTTTGTTTCTGAATTGCCCATTTTATTTTTTTTTCATCTCTTATTAATATAGCTAGCATTTCTAATACAATACAGTGGCATCTTGATACACAAGCACCTTAAGTTGTGAGCAATTTGAGATAGGAGCAGTCACAATTGGGATTTTTTGCTTTAAGTCATGAGTGGATATTTGAATGGCAAGCTTCCACCACCCTTTGCTATATAGCCTGCCAAACATTCTATTTCACATATTACATGAGGATATCTTATTTAGTTCAGTGTTTATCTGACCATATGAACATCTGTATTAAATTGATTTTGCTTTCCTGTTTACTTTTATCTTTATTATCAGTGTTTTTTTTTAAACTTCTTAACTTATAAACATGGATCCTAACAGAGGAATTTGTAAAAAATAGACTCAAATACAGGACTACAATCCCCACAAGCCTTTGCTCCACTTCCCCAAAATGCTTTGTAATCTCACGGGAATTCTGAGGTGGGCCGAGATCAAGGAAGGATTTAAGCTGGTGGCAAAGGTTTTTGGGGCTCTTTTCTCTCTTTTGGACTTCTGTTTTGGAGCAGATGCGTCTCTTTGGGTTATCTTGCCTAGGCCTCTGGCCTAGGCACATGTTTTTTCTTATTCTGTATTTTCTTTAATCTTTAACCTTTAATAAACCTCTAAAAAATACAATATTCCTTGCAGAGAGAAACTAATTTCTACCTGCCCCAATCTTCCCATATTCCTAAATTTTAACTGTTACAGATGGCGACCACTAGATTGGATGAGAACTTCTCAAATTTTTTAGCCTAGAGAATTTTTTTAAGCCAATTTCTCCAAGATGCCTCTTTAGAAAACCATCTTGATCAGCTCCTGCCTGCTGCCTTCTCCAGCTCCTGCTTCTGCTCCTGGCCTCTCACCTGGTGCCCGAGCGCCTGGCCCTACACACCCCATCGGTCTGTCTCTCACCCATCTGGCCTCTGACCCTAGTCGGCTCATCACCCAGATCCTTAGAGCAGATCGCTCAGGACTCATTGTGACCAGCTGGTAACAGTATTGGCCACGTGGATGGAGGGGAGAGACAAGAGGGAAAGGAGAACAGGTAATTTTCCCTTAGGCTAAGCCTCCACGTGAATGGGTGTATTGACCACAGGGGGTTCAGAGAAAGGGAGAGGAGAAGAAACAGATTTTCCAAACAGAAATTAAAAAGTAATGGGCTGTTTAAAAGGATACCTTTTGACTCTTCTGGTAATTTTATTGACTTCACCTGCCTGTCAGGGAGCAGACTCAGTCCAAAGATTCAACTTTGGAGGGGCAGCTGGGTAGCTCAACAGACTGAGAGCCAGACATAAAGACATGCGGTCCTGCATTAAAATCTGGCCTCAGATACTCCCCAGCTGTGGGACCCCGAGCAGATTGAGCAGATCGCTCAGACCCCATTGCTTAGCCCTTACCACTCTGCCTTCGGACAATAGGTATTTAAATGTATAATTAATAATTAAAAAAAAAAACCCAAGGAACTTTGAAGAGACTAAAGGCTATATTCTAAGGCATTTCAGACTACAATGGTTTATAAAAAATCTCTGTATCTCTATTGCATTTTTCCTGATTGTTTTAAGATATAACTTTGTGATTTTAAGTTCATATATTAGTGGATTGAATGTTATTATGTTACACTGAAGGTTGATTGAATTTATTTTGAATGTACTGAGTTTTGAAATTCTGTTGTTTTTCCCCTATAACTGTGCTGAAAAAATATTAGTGATTAAGCCCATATATGAAAAAAACAGCTTTTCTATTTTTGCCTTTGTAAAATTGTCATAGAGATAGATGGACTTCATCAGAACTGGTTACAATTGTATAACAGCCTTTGGAAAAATTAATGTGCTAAATATCTCAAATGATTTTAAGGGTTTTTTAAATATGATTTTTGTAATTTTTTTTTAACAATCTCTGGTTATTTTGCCTGCTCCTACCACGAGGTAAGGCCCATTCTAGTAGCTGAAATGAAATACATTTTATAACCCCCAACCTTCCCGCATTTCTAAATATGTGAATGGAAGTTGGGCAGTTAATCTCAGGGTATTTGTATCCCTATAAGCCTCCAAGAAAAAGGAGCATCCCTTTATTTATACTCTTCAGCTCACTATTTTACTTGCACCAGAATGATATATAGATTTCTTGATTATGTTCTTAACCCAAGATGAGTTTTACCTTGTTTAAAAAAAAAAAAAAATATATATATATATATATATATATATATATATATATATGCTTATTACCAAGGTTGAAAGATTTGCTACATTTGTAAAAATTGTGACAAATATCCATCAATTCATAGGCTTTTAAATGTCATACAACTTATGTGAAATATGATAGTGTGTTTGTTTGTTTGTAATTAATTGGGCTATTGAGAATTTTGGGGATTTCGATACCTACATATTTGTACTACTGTTCAATTCATTTGCCTTCTACTCACAGTGATCATGGCCAGATATTAAGAGGAAATGGATCTCATTTTTGGTGAGAAAGACTTGTATTTTATATTTTCTTAGCTGACACAGAGTGTCAATGATTATAAACTACATTTTTGAATTTTTAAAGCTCTTTTATTATTATATTTTTCTTGAATGTGCAATATACTATTTCAGTATTTTCTCTCCTTTTTATATTTGAAGCACATGTCACCAGCATTAAGATTTTCTTTAACTTTTTGATTTTTCAGTAATATAAGTTTAAAATACATGTCAGAGCATGCCCAACAAGCTTGTGACTATAAAAACGATGCCACTAATTATTTAAATAAATTATGGGACTTTGCTTAATGATTCTGTCTGATTCCAGGACAAGATATACACACAAGAGCCATTTCACAGAGCCAAAGAAAGGCCAATCCAGGATGGATTGATGCACTTCTAGGCCAATACAAAGGTCTTGAACCTAGTGTGAAGACTCGAGGTTACTATGTTTAACATGTTGTTATGACATAGGCTTTCCTTGTGTCCACACTCCCTCTGAAAATACTCACAGATGAGTATCCCCGAAAACTTGGCTCCTATAATCTGGTCCCTTTCTTTTCTGCCTCTCATAGTGTGGCAACTTTCTGTAGTCCTGGCTACTGACTGGGTAAATGCATCATTGCTTAGATCATTTTGATTGGGCCCTGATTCAAGGACCTGTTATAGATTTATTTTTCTTTTACTTGGAATTTTTACATATAAGACTTTGATAGTCTATATTTTCACTCAGAAATTTTTCTTTTCTTTTGGATTTTTCTGATGTTTTTGTTCATTTCTCTTACCAATTGATTCATATACCTCATAACTCAGCCATGCATCCTTAAGTGATCCTGTATTTGTCAATCACCCTCTTAAAGGGGGGAATGTAAAAAATATCATTATTTAAATTGCAAAGTTTGAATTCCTTTTGAGAAGAATTTTAGGTAAAGAAGATGCTACCTCTCTGAATCCAGAGAACTGTTGGAGAAGCCATCATGAAGAAGCCTCCACACCACAAGTTGCACAAAATTGAACTTTGGGTGTGGTTGATTGAACATTTTATTTGTATGTAAACTTTTATGCCAAAGGGGACTGCCCCCTAACTGGCTTTCTGGCAATGGGTCCAGTAATTATTTTTTTTTTCTTATCCTCAAATTATTGTAATCTTTAAATTGATTATGTTTTTATGATCCTTTGGGGAAGGACTTCTTCCCAGAGGATCAAAAGGGGATTGTAAAAAATAGACTCGAATACAGGACTACAATCCCCACAAGTCTTTGCTCCACTTCCCCAAAATGCTTTGTAATCTCACGGGAATTCTGAGGTGGGCCGAGATCGAGGGAGGATTTAAGCTGGTGGCAAAGGTTTTTGGGGTTCTTTTCTCTCTTTTGGACTTCCGTTTTGGAGCAGATGCGTCTCTTCTGTGATGTGAGGTTATCTTGCCTAGGCCTCTGGCCTAGGCACATGGTTTTCTTATTCTGTATTTTCTTTAATCATTAACCTTTAATAAACCTCTAAAAAATACAATATTCCTTGCAGAGAAAAACTAATTTCTACCTGCCTCAGTCTCCCCATATTCCTAAATTTTAACTGTTACAAATTGAAGGAGTTACAGCAGCAATGGCATATAGCAGCAGCAGCAGCAGCAGCAGCAGCTGAGGTTCTGCAGGAAATTAGTGGGAAGGTGGATGAGGTAAATAGTACAAGTGAGATTAAGGAAATGTGTAGGATTTGCTAAAAAAATTAAACAGTTTGTTGAAAAGCCACACCAAGAAAAAGTTACAAAAGATCATGTGTAGGAACTGTGTAATGACACTTGTTTTATGCATTATCAAAATGTTCTGAAAAGGAGGCAGAGTCAAGAGGGCAGCATAAAGGAAGCAAAAGTTCAGTCCTCTGAAAACCCTTCCTAATCAATTAAAAAGCAAATGCTAGGGGTCTAAAAACCAAACCTAACAACAGGACAGAGCTAAGGAACACTCCAGATGGACTCAACTTACAAGATACACCCCCCAAAAAAAGCCTGAATTTGAGAACACTCAGGTTTAAGGGAAAGGAAGAAGGAAGGTCCCAGGACCCCTCTACCACATACAGTACTGATCCTCCAGCAGTGTCTGGAATCTCTGGGCAAGCAAGGACACTAGTCTGGAGGGAGTACCTTGTGGGCAAAGCTGTGCCAAGCTCAGGGCTTTGAACACAGGTGGTGGGGAGGTAACTGGAGGAGAACCTCAAAGAAGCCAGCCCAATCACAGCTGAGACATTCCATATTGGCTCATCTTTCCCAAAGTTTTAACCTCATGGCACATCCAACAATACAAACTCATCTCCACTGGGCTTAATCTTATCAAGCCTTCAGAGGGCAGGGAAGATCGAGCTCCAACACCCCTCCCTCACAGACTGCTCTGAGAGTCTTGCTAAGATCCAAAGGTGAAGACTGACAGAAAAGCCCAAACTCACAGAAGTAGCACATAATGAGATGAGCAAGAGTGCAGGCAACTATAGAGGAAAAAAGAAGGGCAAATATGAGCAAACAACAGAAAAAGAAAAAAAGAAATTACAATTGACAGCTTCTATCCATGCAATGAACAAGGAGCAAATTATAAATTTATAAATAAAAATTATAAATAAATATAAATTTTCAAGGAGCAAAAATAACAGAGGAAGATCAAGGAACACCCAGCAAATATACAGAAACTCCAGTGAATTGGACACAGGCTTTGGAAGAATTCAAAATACAATTAAAAATACAATTAAGAGAGGCTGAAGACAACTGGGAAAAGAACTTAAAAAGCAAGATAAGTCATCTGGAAACAGAGGCACTTGAACTAAAACAAGAAAATAGTGTCTTGAAGCCAAAATTAATCAGCTTGAAAATGAGGCAAAGGAGATGAAATATGAGGCAAAGAAGATGAAAGATGAGGAAAAGGAGATGAAAAATGAGGAAAAGAAAATAAAAGATGACTTCCAAAGAAAATCAGACCAGAAGGAGAAGGATGACCAAAAAGCCAGGAATGAAATTCAGTCTTTAAAAACCAGAATGCAACAATTAGAAGTGTGAAGATTGGATTTGGCTCTCTCCTGATAAAAGCTCTTCCATTATTGTGAAGATTAAATTGAAATCCCCTGATTGTAACAATGAAGGTACTTAACTCTTAATCTATTGTGAAGATTAAATTGTAATCCAGTCTATTTTTAGATTTTAATATACAAAAAGGTGGTAACTTAGTATTTTAATTATAGCTACCCATTTTAACTACAAAAATGGGTTAACTACAAAAGGTGAACTAACCAAAAAAGGTGTTAAGAAACCAAAAAAGGTATAATCTAACCAAAGTAAACTAAAGTCCTGGAGAGGAGCATTTTCTGTGACTGGTAGACATGAAATTTAGGGGAGGTGACACAAGCGAAAAAGATCTTTCAAAAGAGGACCACAGGTCAAAAGAAGGGATATATTATATTTGATTCAAGTTAGGTCAAAGAATTCACTCGGAGGAGAGACTGGAAGATGGACATTTGGACTTGGCTGTGGTACTGGACCCCTGGAAGAGCTCGTGCAGGAGACCTCAGACTGCTTAATTTTTAGATGGTCACCCTTGGTGAGTTAAAAGCTGACTTAGTAACCCTGCCTTTCTCGGAGAAGTACCTCTGAAAAAGGCCCATCATCTTGAGACTTTTTCCTTGAATAGGGCCTTAGAATTTCTATCTGGTTCAGAGGAAGCCAGAGTTGTCCCTCTCTCACATTCCTCATTATCTTCCCTCTATTGTAAATAAAACTATCAGAAATTACATTTTACTTTAATAATTCATTTTGGGATGTGTTAGTTAAATCCCTGGTGACCACCTATTAAATATCAGTCTCAACCATTAATAAATTTAACGAATTTTTGGATGACCATATCAGTTTTGACAAAATACCCTCAATCTTCTTAACATTCCTAAACTTTTCCTTTAATGTGACTATCCCTAAGTCAGCTTTTAATAGCTTATTTTGTAAGTTTGCTGTTTCTAAATCTCCCTTGCCTTAGGGAACAAAACAACCCAATTAGCTGATCCTCACTAGCAATAATAACTGACTTGAGTGTTACCTACCTGTGAGAAAAACCTGGAAAGTAGCCCTACTAAGTTTTAGCCTTGTCTATGTAAACCTTAAAATTTCTTAGACTTATGAATGTTGGAAATTTCACCATTGGGAAATTTCATACTTTAAAAAAATTTCCTATTGATAGTAAGAACTCTATTGGAATGTGAAAACCCTTGGCATGGGAGGGTCCTTCTCCTCCCTACTTAAGACTACTTTAGGACAGAAACCTTTTGCTAAACAATGGAAAGGGCTTTGAATTATACTTAAGCATAGAACAGGAAGTTCATTGAGTCATGATTGATTTTAGAATTGATACAATAGAGATACTTGGAATGACAGAACCAGGTCTTGGAACTTACAATCTCCACCCTACTCAGTCTAACAGGATTTAGGAAGGGCTGTAGAATAGATCAAGATTTAATTATTTGAGAATATGACCTACAACAGACATGTTCAAAGGAAACAGACTTCTGGGCAGTCCTGGGTTAAGCTAGAGCCACCATTGGCACAGGGGAGACATCGACAGTGATTGGTAGATGTGAGAATTGAGGGGAGGGAATTTAGATGGTTTCCTTAAAGATAGCGGGGTCTGAGGAGACAAGGAGGAGGTTTTGCTCTGAGCGAGGTGGCTCTGAAGAAGGACTGAGGAGGTTGCTCTGTTGTAGGACCAGGAGAGAAGGCAGGCTCTGAAGGAGGAGAATTCTCTGGAAACATTTCTTGAAAGGAGGCTCTCTTGAAGGTGAAGCCTGAGGTTGGCCTGAGAAGCCTTAACTAGAGAGATCTTGGGTGAGTGATAAAACCAACTGACTGATTTATTCATTCTTATTCCTTTCTTCCTTTCTCTCTTTTTCTATTGATTAATCAGTGTATTATAAATTAAATTTCTCTATAAAACCCAGTTGACTTGGGCATATTCATAAATTGGGAATATATTCCCTGGCGACCATCTTATATTTATATAAAACCAAGATACAGTAGAAAACATATTTCACCGGTCATAATTGATATATATATATATTTCCCTTGCTCCCAAACATTTTAATTATCACAGTTTATGGCTCCCACTCTCTTATCTACAGCTATTTAACACTCAAAACTATTTTAAATCTAACATCTCACTGTGATCTTTCACCTAGAAGAATTAATTGGATTGAAACTTTAAAAAAAACCACACCCAAACACTTTTAAAAATGGGGTTACAGCCAGCACACAACTTAATTAACAACTGGCTTTTCAGCAAAATGACCAAAATTGGGCAAACATTGTTCTTTGTCTATTTCATAATATCAGAGAATCTTTGGAAATGGCTATATTACACACTGCTTCTGGTTCAAATTTCAATTTTTGTAGCTATAATATTGTATCTATTTTTCTCTAAGAGAAAATTGGAAAATACCATACATAAGCTAGGGAATCAGATAGGAGAATTATGTCAGTCTCCCCTTTAAAACCTATTTCCCAGTCAAACTGACCAATTGCTCCTTCTACTACTCAACAAAATTTGGTTGTAATGTGATTCAGAGTAAGCTGGAGTTGTCTCTTTCTCTCTCGCATTCCTTAATATCTTCCCTCTATTGTAAATAAAACTACCAGAAATTACGTTTTACTTTAATAATTCATTTTGGGATTTATAAATTAGATCCCTGGCAAACATCAATTAAATATTAGTCTCAACCACATATAAATTTAATAGAAACAAGTGCCTTAACGAGGCAGTAGGAAACTATAAAACAAAACCAAAAGAATGAAAAAATTGAGGAAAATTGGAAAAACCTGATTCACAAAACAGAATATTTAGAAAATTGGTCCAGGAGAGACAACTTAAGAATCATTGGTCAACCAGAAGACCATGACAAAAGAAAAAGCCTGGACATCATTCTACAGGAAATTATCCAAGAAAACTGCCCCAACATTCTAGAACAAGAGGGAAAAGGGGAGATTGAAAGAATCTCCTCCTCTATTTAATTCCCAAGTACAACACCCAGGAATATTATAGCCAAATTCAAGAACTACCAGACCAAGTAAAAAAATATTATAAGCTGCTAAGAAGAAGTTATTCAGATACCATGGAACTATAGTGAAGATAACACAGGATCTCACTGCATCTACACTGAAGGACCAAAAGGCATGGAAAATGATATTCTGGAAAGTAAGGGAACTAGGTCTGCAACCAAGAATCAACTACCCATCAATGCTGTCTACATTCTTACAGGGGAAAGTATGATCATTTAATAAAATAGAAGAATTCCAAGCATTTATGAAGAAAAGATCAGACCTGAACAAAAAATCCGATACCCAAATATTTTCTCCCTAGGTACTTATTCCCCTCTTATTTTCCTTACAGTCTTTTTAAACTACCCCCTACCTTTGCCCTCCCTTTTATTGCTTCCCTCGCCACCAGTCTGTTTGTTATTCTTCTATATCCCTATCGGGCACAAATCAATTCTCTGCCCCAATGTATTTGATTGTGTTTCCCTCTTTGAGTCAATTTCAATGCTCATAAGAATTGAGTATTTCCTATCTCCAACCTCTTTACCTATCCAGTGTATTGATCTTCTCTCCCCCTCCCACCATTTGTTTCTTTGTGACACGTAAATTTACCCCATTTTGTTTCTTTTCCCATTTATTAGTACTAAACACTTTTTTAACTGTAGTTGTATATATATATACCCAAGGGAGGGTAGAAAGGGAAGTAAAATAATGGTGGGAATTAGGAGGACTGATTAAAAAAATTGGTATAGAAGGAAATAGTGAAATAAGAAAGGGCTGCACTAGGAGTGGAAAGCAAAATGCTGGGAAATGCACAGCTGGTAATCATAACTCTGGATGTTAATGGAGTGAACTCAACCATAAAACACAAGCGAATAGCAGAGTGGATTAGAAACCAAAACCCTACCACTTGCTGTCTACAAGAAATACACATGAGGAAGGTAGACACACATAGAGTAACAGTAAGAGGATGAAGCCAAATCTATTAAACATCAACTAATAAAAAGAAGGCAGGAGTCACAATCATGATATCTGTCAAAGCCAAAGTATAATAGATCTAAACAAAAGAAATAAGGAAGGTAATTACATCCTGATTAAAGGCAGTATAGACAATGAGGAAATATCAGTACTCAACATGTATGCACCAAATGGCATATCATCCAATTTTCTAAAGGAGAAACTAGTGGAGCTCAAGGATGCAATAGATAGAAAAAACTATACTAGTAAGAGGCCTGAACCTTCCTCTATCAGAACTAAGGAAAAAAAAAACAAAATAAGAAATAAGAAGGAGATGAGTGAAATGAATGAAATCTTAGAAAAATTAGAGTTAGTAGATATGTGGAGAAAAAGAAAGAACAACAAACAGGAATACACCTTCTTTTCAGAAGCATATGGTACATTCATAAGGACTGACAATGTACTAGGGCAAAAATCCTTTTAAACAGCCCATTGCTATTAAGTTTCTGTTTGAAAAGATCAAAATAACCTCACATCATGGAAGAGACGCCTCTGCTCCAAACGGAAGTCCAAAAAAGCCCTAGCCCTTCAAAAGCCTTTGCTTAAATATCTTCTCGATCTCGGCCCAGGTGAGATTACAAGGCATTCTGGGGAAGTGGAGCAAAGGCTCATGGGGATTGTAGTCCTGTATTCGAGTCTATTTTTTACACAACATATCTCAGCAGCAAGTGTTAGAAAGATAAATTCCATTTCAAATGACCCTAATAAATATAAAATACTTGAGAATCTACCTGCCCAGACAAATACAGGAAATATATGAGCACAACTACAAAACAGTTTCCACACAATTAAAACAAGATCTAAATAATTTGAAAAACATTAATTGCTCATGGATAGGATGAGCTAACATAATACGCAAACTTATTTACTTATTTAGGTCCATGACCATTAAATTTCTAAGAAAGTTTTTTACTGAATTAGAAAAAAAATAAAGTTTATTTGGAAGAACAAAAAATTAAGAATATCGAGGGAAATAATGAAAAAAAAATGTGAAGTAAGGTGGCCGAGAAGTACAAGATCTCAAAATATACTATAAAGCAGTGTTCATCAAAACAATATGGTACTTGCTAAGAGACAGAAAGGAGGATCAGTGGAATAGACTTTGGGTAAGTGACCTCAGCAAGATAGTCTATGATAAACACAAAGATCCCAGCTTTTGGGACAAAAATCCACTATTTGACAAAAACTGCTGGGAAAATTGGAAAACAGTATGGAAGAGATTAGGTTTAGATCAACATCTCACACTCTATACCAATATAAACTCAGAATGGGTAAATGACTTGATTATAAGGAAGAAAAGTATATGTAATTTAGGTGAACGCAAAATAGTATATTTGTCAGATCTCTGGGAAAAGAAAGATTTTAAGACCAATCAAGAGTTAGAAAAAATTAAAAAATATAAAATAAATAATTTTGATTATATTAAGTTAAAAAGTTTTTGTACAAACAAAACTAATGCCACCAAAATTAGAAGGGAAGCAACAAATTGTGGGAAATCTTTATAATAAAAACCTCTGACAAAGGTCTATTTATTCAAATTCATAAGGAGCTAAATCAATTGTACAAAAAAGTCAAGTCATTCCCCAATTGATAAATGGGCAAGGGATATGAATAGGCAATTTTTAGTCAAAGAAATTAAAAAATGTAATAAACACATGAAAAAGTGATCTAAACCTCATATCATCAGAGAAATGAAAATCAAAACAACTCTGAGGTATCACCTCACACCCAGCAGATTGGCTCACATGATAGCAAAGGAAAGTAATGAATGCTAAATGGCATTTGGCAAAGTTGGACATTAATGCACTGCTGGTGGAGTTGTAAATTAATCCAACCATTCTGGAGGACACTTTGGAACTCTGCTCAAAGGGAGCTAAAATACTATCTGCCTTTTGATCTAGCCATAGCACTGCTGGGTTTATACCCCAAAGAGATAATAAGGAATAAGATATGTACACGAATATTCATAGCTACACTCTTTGTTGTGGGGCAAAAAATTGGAAATGAGTGGATGTCCTTCAATTGGGGAATGGCTAAAAAAATTGTTGTATCTGTTGGTGATGGAATACTATTGTGCTCAATGGAATAACAAACTGGAGGGATATCATGTGAATTTTAATGACCTCCAGGAACTGATGCAGAGTGAGAGGAGCAGAACCAGGAGAAAATTATACACAGAGTCTGATACATTGTGGTATAATCGTATGTAAAGGACCTCTCCATTAGTGACAATGCATTGATCCTGAACAACTTGGAGGGATTTAGGACAAAGAACACTATCCATATTCAGTGGAAAATCTGTGGGAGCAGAAACACAGGAGAAAAACTATTGCTTGATTACATGGGTCGAGGGGAATAAGATTGTGGATGTCGACTGAATGATCATCCTAGTGCAAACATCAACAACATGGAAATACATTCTGATCAGGGACATATGTAAAAGACAGTAGAATTGGGTATCAGCTATGGGAGGGGGAGTGAAAGAATATGACTCTTCTAACCAAGGAATAAAATTCTACATTGACTAAATAAAAATTTTCAAAATAAATATTCTGAAAGGGAGGAAGAAACAAGCTTTCATAAGAAGGTTTTTATTGTAATGGCCTCTAAGTGAAATCAAGGAAAGTGTGGCAAAATAGGCAAAATTCAATGAAGAAATGATGATAATTAAGTAAAATTAAAAAACATAAAAATTATGTTACATATGATAAGTAATGTGTAATGTCAATTTTGTATTTAAATGTAGTGTAAAGTATGTAGAGACTATGTTATGTTAAACAATAATCCACATAATGAAATCCTTCTCTGCCATTATCTTCACCTGACCTTGAATATAAATAATATTTCACATGCATTTATTTCTTTACATTCTTTCTCACTATCTCTAAATGTATTTATTTTTAAAGTATATTTTTGTATTTAAAACCATATAAAAGAAAAAAATCAGTCATGTCTTTTTTTGGGGGGCCAGAACAGATTAATTGCAATTCCATTAATTTAAATGGGGGAATTTTATGACACACAAGCAATTTGAGTTAGGAACTTGACCATGGAACAAATTAAGCTCATGTGTCACAGTACCACTGTATATAATAATTATGGTGAAAATGGGCATCCTTGCTTCTCTCCTGATATTATTGGGAAGATTGTCACCTTTTTCCATTATGAATAATGCTTGATTCTAGTTTTAGACAGATAATGTTATCATTTTAAGGAAGCTCTATTTGTTCCTATAAATTTTAATATCTTAAACAGGAGTGAGCATTGTATTTTGTCAAAAGAATTTCAGCATCTATTGAAATAGTCATATGATATATTATTTATATGAGCAGTTATACTCAACCAGCCCTAAATGCCTGGCATAAAATCCACCTGGTCTTGATGAAATATCCTGATGGAACTGTCTTTCCATGACTTTTTATTGAATGTGATTTTAGTTGCATTATGATCTAAAAAATCTAAAAAATTGTAATTTGTTTTATTTAAAATTTCTGCATCAGTATTCATTGAGGAAGACTAGTCTATAGTTTTCTTTCTCTGTTTTTTTCTTTCTGGTTTAAGTATCAGCACAATATTTGAGTCTTAAAAGGAATTCGCCAGGACTTGTTTGCCCATTTTTCCTAATAATTTATATAATATTTGTTTATATTTTATATAATATTGAGAATTTTAAAAATAGCTTGTTTGATTCATTTTTCTGAGCTGGGGATGTTTAATGTTCTATTTCCTTTTCTCCCAACCTGGGAAGTTTACATATTTGTAAATATTCATCCATTTTACTTATATTGTCAAATTTATTTGCACAGAATTGGGTAAAATATTTCCAAATAATTGCTTTAATTTCCTTTTCATTTGTAGTGAATTCACACATTTCATTGCTGATACTGATGATTTGATTTTCTTCTTCCCTTTTTGAAATCAAATTAAACATTGTTTTATCAATTTTATTGAATTTTTCATAAAATCAGCTTTTAACTTTATTATTTCAATGGGTTTTTTTTTTGCTTGCAATTGCTTGCAATAAATTTTCAAGATTTCTGTTTTAATGTTTAAATCAAGGTTTTTAATTTGTTCTTTTTCTAAATTTTCAGTTTAATGACCAATCCATTGATTGATTATTTCTCTAATTTTATTGATGTGAGTGTTTAGGGATACATGTTTTCCTTTAAATACTAATTTGACTGTATCCCATAAATTTTGGTATGTTGTCTCATTGTTATCAATCTCTTCAATGAAATAATTGTTCTTGTGATTTGTTCTCTAACTCACTTAGTCTTTAGAATTAGATTATTTAATTTGCAATTAATTTTTAATCTGTCTTTCCATGGCTTTTTATTGAATGTGATTGTAGTTGCATTATGATCTAATACATTTACTTAATATTTCTGTTTTTTCTGTATTTGTGAGGATTTAGTGCCTTAATAAATGTTCAACTTTTATATAGGTTCTATATCCTGCTGAGAAAAATGTATATTATTTTATTTTATTTTACATTTTTCTCAAAGTATTTTTCATATCTAATTTTTCTAAAACTCTATTCATCTCTTTGATATCTTTGGTTAGTTTTATCTAATTCTGAAAGTGGAAAGTTAAATTACACCACCATTATAGTTTTATTAGCTATTTCCAATAGTAAGCCAATTTGCTCTTTAAAAATTTAAATGATATTCTATCTTGTCTCTATACATTTGGTATTTATATTAATACATTTTCTATGGTATCTCTAGCAAGATACAATTTTATGCTTCATGTCTTGTAACTAAATCTCTTTTTTGTTTTGGTTTTGTCTGAGATAATGACTGTTACTCTAGCATATTTAAAAAATTTCTGTTGAAGCATAATGAATTCTGCTCTAGTCCTTTACCTTTACTCTATGTATATCTCACTGCTTCAAATGTTTTATTTTGTTTTATTTTTGTATAGAACATATTCTGGTTTTTCATCCATTTTCCTGTCTGCTTCTGTTTTGTGGATGAGTTTATCCCATTCACATTTACTACTTTGAAAATTAACTCTATATATCCCTCCATCTTAAATTTATCCTGTTTATTCTTTTCATCTCTTTTTTTCACTCTGTTCCTCCTAACAAATTGATTGCTTTTGAATGTCTTTTCCCCAAATTCATTTTCCCATCTACTTGGTCATATCTCCCTTCTCTTAACATTTTACCTTTTTACTTCACGATGTAATAATTAAAATAGTGGAAGACATAAACTGTGGCAGATAACAGAGTGGTTGGCTTAGTTTATGACCTCAGAAAATATGTCTTCAAGACAATGTCTTGTTTTTAAATCAAATATAAGGTGGTTGCCAGGGAAAAATTCCCAATTATAAAATATACCCAAGTCAGCTGGGTTTTATAGAGATTTTAATGAATCCAAATGAGGAACTAAAGAAAGGGAGAGAGAGAGAAAAGGAAATAATGAGAAAAGATAGGTCGGCCCAGGCCAGTCCAGGCCAGCCCAGGCCCAAGCCCTAAGAGAGAGATCAGTAAGTCCTTTATCCACTCACCACAAGATTTGTCCAAGCAAGGATTCTAGTGTTCAGAGAGACACCAGTTGCCTGCTCTAATTCAGCTTTCCTAGCTGACTCTCCCAAGAGAGACCCGAGAGAGATAGAGTCTCCTCAGAGGGAGTTCTAGCGAGAGACCTCTGAGACCTCAGTTTCTCATCTCCATTTAAAGGGAATTTTCTCCTATGTCACCTCCCCTAAGTTCTCACATCTACCAATCACAGTAGATGTTTTCCAAAGGACAGACCATTCTTAATTCACACCTAAGAAGGCTAAAGTTTTTGAGTAATTCACACCTGAGTAAGTTCTCACCTCTTTGCCTTTTGCAAGTTCACAAGTTGCCTGACCTTTATAGGTTCTTAGAACCCTTTTGTATTAGATCTAAATATAGGCACAGCTTAAGAACTTTTGCCTTACTATAAGTATGGGTTTAAGTATTTTTCATTGTTTATCAAGGAGTTTCTTCCCATAAAGCAGGCTTATGTAGGGATGGAGTAGAGATCTCACATTCCTGATCTAAGTTCCTTCATTGTTTAAAATGGGGAATGGTCTTAACCAAATCTTATGAAGTAGGGTCTGAGAATTTTTAAGATTCACAATGATAGGGTAGGATAGAATTCTTTACCCAACTGAATGCATATATAATTCCCTTTCGGAACCAAATCTAATGAGAGTAAGGTTCAAGCATTGCTATCACCCTTCCCATCCCCTTTCTATTATAATAGTTCTTTGGCACCTATTTTATTGAGTTAATTTATCCCAGAAAATGTCTTCCATGTTCTCACAGTGTTGTTTCTCATCTCTTAATTTTTTCTTGGATAATATTCCATTGTAATTAATTCATATCTCTATCTTCTCTCTGTGTGTATATGCCTTCCAATTGTCCTAATACTGATAATATTCAAAATAATTACAAGTATTATTTTCCCATTCTTATATGTTTTTACTGTTCTGTATTATTGAATATCTTATAATTTCTCTTTTCTGTTTGCCTTCTCATGATTCTCTTGAATCTTCTGTTTGAATATCAAATTTTCTATACAGTTTTGGTCTCAGTAGTATAGTTTGAAGGTTTTCAGTGTCATTAAGTACTTGTTTCCCTGTGAAGAATTATATTCACTTTTGCTGGGCATGTGGTTCTTGGATGAAATCCTATCACTTTTCCCCTCCAGAATACTATATCCTAGCCCTCTGATGCTTTGTAGTAAAAACAACGTGTTCTTGATAATTCTGACTAATACTCCTTGATATTTGAATTGTTTATTTTTTCTGGCAGTTTGTAGTATTTTCTCCTTAATCTGGGATCTCTGGAATTTAGCTATGACATTCTTGGAATTTTCATTTAGGGGTCTCATTATAGAGGTGATCAAAGGATTTTTAAAATTTGTGTTTTATATTTTGATTCTTGGACATTGGGGCAATTTTCCTTTATAATTTCTTAAAATATAATGCCCTGTTTGTTTGTTGTTTTTTTTTTTTTTGATCATGGCTTTAATATAGACCAATAATAATCTTTACTCAATCTATTGTCCAGGACAGTTGATTTGGTTGGTTGGTTGGTAGTAGTCTCTCGGTAACCAAGGATGACGATTGTCTTTGTGCGTTTTCATCTATGGTGTATAGATGAGTGTGCACAAAGACACTTGTGCATGAAGGAGATTTAAGTGGAAAAGTCGATGCACAGAGACAGTCCCACTCTCTGTCTTCCACTCCAACTCCTAGTGACTGAATGATGATCTCTCTTCTGAGTGACTCTTCTTCACTCCAAGCTTGAGTGACTAATTGAACCTAGTCCAACTCTGAGTGACTGAATGTTGAATCTATCAATTGATTTTGTGTGTCCGTGTTTCCTCTTTAAATACCTTTTTCTCTTGTGTCACCTCCCCTGAATTTTACATCTACCAATCACAGCAGACACTCCTTTCCAGGATTGCTCACTCAGTGTATGAAAGGGGTGTTCATACCTTTTGTAATTAATTAACACCTTTTTGTAGTTAGTTAATACCTTTTTGGTTAGTTAACACCTTTTTGTAGTTAAAATTGGTAGATCTACTTTAAATACTGTGTTAACACTTTGGGGATTAAAATCTAAAAATAGACCAGTGATTACAATTTAATCTTTCTAATAAAGAAAGAGCTAAATATCTTCATTGTTACAATCAGGAAGAGCTAAATCCAATCTTCGCAAAGGCCTTAATGGTAGTTTGTGCAGTTTTCATGCTCTTCAGCTGTGAGTGTGGCATCTCATTCCCAATTTGCCCTGGAAGTAAAGCCTGACTGCTAGCTTTCCCTTGGACTGGGTCCTTGTTGCTGGCCTGCACAATGGAAGGCTTTGCTGATGGCTTGTCCTGGGAAGTGGAGTCCTTCTATAGGCCATTACTGATGTTTTCCTACTAACCTCTAATCTTCCCAGCCTGCTTTTGGATTGCTTTGGTTTGAGACTTCCCTGTTGTGAGGGTGAGGTCTTGACTTTTTTCTTATTTGGCTTCTTCCTGTCTTGACTCAGTCTGTTTATTCATGACTGAGCTTCCTTTTCACCCCAGGTAGACAAATTTCCTCCTGCTGATTCTCTGAGCTCTTCTGGGTCAGAGAACTTCACTGCTCAAAAATTCAGTAAGAAAATTTGTTTTAAAGTGGTTTGATGAGACAATTCTCTTCAGGAAAACATCATGTAAAGTTGTACCATGCTTTGATAAATGTGTGGCCATTATTATTATTTCTAATAGTACATATTTAATACACAATTTAAAAAATAATATTATACATCATTTGACCATTGATTATAGTAGATGTGCACATGTTGAAATCCCACTCTGCATTGAGAGTTAGTAGATATAAAACTGACCTGGAAGTCAGAAAAAATTTCTGGGTCCATGTGCTGCCTTAAACTCAAGCTTTTTATTTGAAAAAGGATGACTCACTCAAATTCTTAGTTAGCCAATAGATTTAAAAATTAAGAGTTATAGAACATCTGTTAAACTGCATGGGTACAAGATGTTTCATGATCAGAAATTTCCAAGTACCAATGAAATAAACACATAGCAATGAAGAATGTAGTTATAATGATTGTATTTTTCCTACTGATATTAGAATTCATATATATTTACTGAGCACAGACCATGTTGACAGATATATCTTCTTAATTGTAGATTTCCAAGAAAATAATGCTATGATTGAGAAAGAATGGTACAGAGAGAGCTCACAAAAGAAGTGAAAAGGAGGTACTGCTTTCACCTATTCAGTCAATGGGGAATATTTAATTTTTTTAACTTTTAAAAATGAGCTTTTATAAGAGGAGGAGGGAAAAGGGAAGAGGAAGAATGAGGAAATGGGCTTTAAAAAGGGAGAAGGGATTCAGAAAGTGAGAGGGTGATATGTAAAATTGTATAAAATGAGAATATATTAAGGCAGATGAATTCTTTTTTTGTAAATCATATTGTTTTAAATGTGTAGAAGAAGACTTTTATAAAAGGATCACTTGGTTAATACTTTAATAAAGTAGTGATGCTTATTTCCCCAAAATCAATACCATTCTCTAAAAAAATCTGAGTTATAAATTGAGGTTTTCATATAGAATCACAGAATTTGATAATCAATTTTTGAAGTCTACTGGAAAGAAGAGAACCACTATCTTCATAGGAAACCTTTTCTATGTTTTAAGATTTCTAATTTATAGAAAGTATTTCCTTCCATTGAGCTTACATTTAATACTTTATGACTTCCACCCACCATTCCCACTTTTGCCTTTTTGAGCAGATTATTTATGACCCATTTTTCCATAAGATTGGTTTTTACTGTCTTGAGGAAAATAATGAAGTCCTACTTTGTACTATCAATTGTTACATAGTATGTACTTGAGTTCCTTAATCATTCTTCTTGTCTTCATTTGAAATCTTTTCTGACTACCAATGTCTTCATAAAAGATGATCACTGAAATTGAATTCAGTCCTCTATATGTGGTCTGCCCAAAGGTAGAGGCCAAAAGATGAAACAAAATAGTTTCTTCTTCCTGGGGAATATTATTCTTATAACCCCAAACTCTATTCTTTTTAACTGTTTTATTACTATTAATATGAGTGGAGCTAGCGGAGACCACTAGACTCCACCCTTTTTTTTTTTTTAAGACAAACTATTATATTCCTTCATCTTGATTCATGAAAATCCTTTTCTTGGTAGCCAAGTGAAAGACTTAATTTTTTTCCTAAATTGAATGTCATATGGATATCAGTTTTTCTGAAGAATGATTCATCCTGCTCATTCTCCTTTCTAGACAGTATTAAAACAATTATAGAGGAAGCATTTATAACAGTTTCTGTTATAGGTTCTGACTGGGATGGAGTTATTATCCATTCTTTCTGCCTTCTGGTTACTGGCCATAAAGAAGGAACAAAGAAACATAATCAACTGCTGTGACTGTAACAATAGATTGAATGAGAAGACATCTTAATACTTGTCAGATATAGGAGGTCAATAGGTATGGCATATTGAACACATTTTGATATTTTTTCAATATATCCATCAATCTTACTGATTTTTCCCTCTTCATTTATTTTCCTTTTCCTTAAAAGAACTTTCTTCTAAGGGATGGCTCTCCAGCTGTTAAGGAGAAAAGGACACAGAAATTTAAATATATAAGAAGGTATCCATAAATATTTAAGAAAAAAAGAACTGATCAACTGATGAAAATTCAAAAATGAGATTAGAGATTCTGTATGTTTAAATATTCTTTATCCCTTCAATCAGAGTAAGAAAAAATTTATCCTAGATATGTATTTCAAGGGCTTTCCCCATTTTCAACTCAGGGTAGAGAACTACATGATTTGAGTGTGGATATAGAATGTAGTTACTATGCTCCATTGCTAATTATTTTAAGCCTGATTAGATATCTTCTTCACCTGTCTGAAACATATGATGTTTGCTAATCAGTTAAAAACAGATTCCAAATGATTTATAAAGGATTTATTTGGAATAGAGAATTAGATGAGCAATGTCTATTTCTTAATCTACACAATGATATCAGTCATTCATAGTTACTCTAGAATGGAGTTAAAAGAAACTTATATTTGTGGATGCAAATCTGGAAAGTTTCTGTCATTTCTGTATGCTTATGACTTACACCGGATTGAGATACACATAAAGACACACAAAACAAACATTAATCACAGACTAAGGGAAGCATGGTTTTAAAAATTAAGGTATTTTTCTCAAGATCTTGAGGAAGAAAAAAAGGAAGAAGAAGGAATGAAAAAAAAATCCATCTTGATTTCTCCAAGGTACTGTCTCTTTAAAGCTGTGAGAAGTGAAGAAAAGTTTTTGTTTTCATGAGCCTTAAGTGTAAACATTTGAAGAAGCAAGTGATAAGGAATGAAAGATGTGCTCCTCTCTGCTAGAACCAAGGAGCTGGGGATCATGAAGGTGGAGGAGGAGGAGGGAGATCATATGGAGGAGCCTTCATTCCTGTCCATTTATTCCTCCCTTCTTAGGTAAAGGAAAATTCTTAGGAGGAGGAGGGGTTGTTGGTGACTGCCTAACCCTAATGCGAAAGCCCTAATCAGGGTTATTAAAAGATTTTAAATCAAGGCCAATTCAGTCCCATGTTTCTAAATCTACTGTGCCTTCACCAGGGAACCACAGACTACAGATTTGAATAAAATCCAAGAACTTAGCCAACTGTGGCTTGCTTACTTTTACTCTTTTCTGAAAAGCGTGTTTAATTATTCCAGTAAATAGCTTTCTTTCAAGTCGCTATGTCCCACAGCATCCATTTTAACATATAAGTTCTGATTTACCCACCTCTTGTAACTACACTACTGGCATGGGGGGGCTGAAGCATCTTAGGTGGGATCCTTAGCCACCTGAGTTTGGAGAGAGCTTTCTTATTTCAAGAAGTGGGGGGGGGGGGGCTTACTTAGCCAAGAGTCTACAGCTTCAGGGGTCCTCCACTAGGTGTGGCAGTGAAGGTATAAATGAGTGATGGGAGACAGTCAGGAGTGTCAGCCCAGAGCCAGGCTTTGCAGGGTACTGTTCCATCTGGCCCAGAGCTGCATTTCTTTTTATACCGCTCAATGGTTACATACTTTCTTGGCACACAGCTACATTATTCAACATACATCTTCAAATGCAGATAATTGGATAAGTAATACATTAACTTTTAACAAATCATTTGATTAACATTCTGTGATCATTTTATATACTTATATTGTTACTATTGATTCTGACAACCTACACAAAACTTTTGCAAAAGATAAATGATTTCATCCCAGGAGGCATAGCTAGAGGTCAGTTTTTCATTAAACTGTGAGGTGCTTTGGGCTTGTGAACTTTAAAAGAAAATCCTTTGTTACTGTTGGGAAAAAAAGACCCCTAACCCCTTATACTTGATTGGATTTTAGTGATAGTGATAGGTTTAAGATAATCAGTATAGTGAATTTAAAGTGATTAGTATAAATTCTATTAAAATCTTAATATAATCAGTAGAATTCATGATTTTACAAGAATTCTAACTAAAGCAGAAAAACTGCTTCCAAAGGGATGTCCAACCCCTCCCTAAGTTTGTACTTCCCTTCATCATAAGATACTGAGCATCTGAATCTCATATCCCAATATGGCACAAACATCATGTACCCTTCCCTATTTGAAAATAGCCATCCTTTCTACCAGATCAGATGAGTCTGAGGTAATTGTCATTTCCTGCCCCAATAAGGGTATTGTCTTGTGACTTGACCTTTAGACTAATATGGGCTTTCCAAAATGAACTAACCAACCAGCTTTGTAGTTAGGTAATTGTTTCTAAATAAAGTCTATATGATGTTATGTCTTGCGATATGTCATCAATCTTGTATGGAAATATTCATTTTGTTATATAAACCAGGTCTTGGCCTCTGGGTGTTGTCTCTTGCTGGGGTCCAACAATGTAATACATGCAAGAGAACACTTTTATTGGAGGCCTTGGCCCTCTTCCAATAAAATCTAACTTTCTACCTTGACTTGGAGAAATTTGCCTTTTTTACTTTATTTACCTAAATTGTCTATATTGAGTTGGTGGGTTTCTATTTAACAACATTACTTTTAATAAAATAGATAATGAATCAGTTCTTAGAAAAACAATCAACAAACACTGTAGCCAAGTTTTTAAAAATGAAGTTAATCATTCTTTCTTGTGTTTCATGGGGAGTTTCCATAAAACAAGTCACTGAGGCATGGTGTACCAACCTCTTCCTGAAGGGTAATTAATAAACTTGCTCAGGAGAGCTTGTTCCTGGGCTGTACATTGGGTGGGGAATTTTGAGTATAACTCTGTTAGAAGTTATTCCATAAGAGTCTTTTAGTTTGATTTCATAAGTGTGATCTTTTGGGGATATTCCAGGGGGATGATCTGGGACATTAGTATTAATCCTGCAAGTATTTTGCTCTCATAATATTTTTCCTGGAGCTATAGAGAGAACAATGATCATGGCAATTCAAATAGTAAGGGATGTGAGTGAGAGAAGTCACACAGAGGAGGGCTGAGTGGATGTCTCCATCCTCCCTAGGAGCTACTATATGACCTCCTGATTTCCACGACTGACCATGTCAAAACATCTTGATTTGATGACCTCCAGCAAGAAAAAATTCACAGGGCCAGATGGATACACAAATGAATTCTATCAAAAATTTAAAGAACAACTAATCCCAATACTATAGAAACTAACAAATGACCAATAAGCAATGAACAAGTTCTACAAAATTCCTTTTATGGCACAAATATGGTAATGATTCTAAAGCCAGGCAGATCAAAAACAGAGAAAGGAAACTACAGACCAATTTCCTTAATGAACATAAATGCAAAAATCTTAAATAGAATATTAGCAAAAGGAATACAGCAAGTTATCATGAGAATTATTCACTACAAGTGGGATTTATAGCAGGAATACTAGGATGGTTCAATATTAGGAAAACCATTCACAAATTAATGGACCATATCACTGACCAAACCAACCAAAATCACATGATTATATCAATAGATGCATAAAAAGCCTCTGAAAAAACACAGTATCCATTGATTTTGAAAACACTAGAAAATATAGAAATAGATAGGCCTTTCCTAAAAAGAATAAAGAGTATATATTTAAAACCATTAGCAAGCATCATCTGTAATAGGCATACGTTAGAAGTCTTGTCAATAAGAATAGGAGTGAAGGAAGGCTGTCCATTATCACTTCTATTATTTAAACTTGTACTAGAAACATTAGTGGTAGGGATTAATGAAGAAAAAAAGAAATTGAAGGGATTAAAGAAGGCATTAAGGAGACTAAATTATTACTCCTTGCAGATGATATGATGATCTACTTAAAGAATCCTGGAGCATGAACTAAAAAGTAGTAGAAATAATTAACAATTTTAGTAGTTACAGGATTCAAAATAAACCCACATAAATCAGTATTTCTATATATTTCTGGCACAACTTAGCAGCAAGAATTAGAAAGAGAATCTCCATTTTAAAATCACCATAAACAATATAAAATGTTTAGAAATCTATTTACCAAGACAAATGCAGGAATTATATGAATACAAATAAAAACACTTTCAGCACAATTAAAACTAGATTTAAATAATTGGTAAAACATTAATCACTCATGGATAAGATGAACTAATATAATAAAAATGACACTCCTACCCAAATCAATCTATTTATTCAGTGCCATACCTATCACATTACAAAGAAACTTTTTTATAGAATTAGAAAAAATATAAGAATGTTCATCTGGAAGAATAAAAGATCAAGAATATGAAGGGAACAAATGAAAAATAAATGAAGAATTGGGGCCTAGAAGTACCAGATCTTAAACTATACTATAAAGCAGTGAACATTAAAACATTATGCTACTGGTTAAGAGACAGAAGAGAAGATCACTGGAATAGACTTGGGGTAAATGACCACAGCAAGATAGTATACCATATCCCTAAAGATCTTAGCCTTTGGGATAAGAATCCAATATTTGAAAAAAAAACTGCTGGGAAAATTGGAAAACAATATGGGAGAGATTAGGTTTAGATCAGCATCTCACACCCTTTACCAAGATAAATTCAGGAAGAGGGAAATTATAAATAAATTAGGTGAACATAGAGTAGTATACCTCTCTGATTTATGAAAAATGAAATAACTTAAGTCCAAGCCATAGAAAGAGAATATTACAAATTATAATATAAATAATTTTTATTCCAATAAATTGGAAAGTTTATGTATAAACAAAACTAATGCATCCAAAATTAGAAGGGAATCAACCAATTGGGGAAAAATCTTTATAACTAAAACCTCTAACAAAGCTTTAATTTCTCAAATTTATGAGGAGCTAAGTCAATTGTACAAAAAATTAAGTCATTCCCAAATTGATAAATAAGCAAGGGACATGAATAGTTAATTTTTAGATAAAGAAATCAATTAATTTAGCTACAGGAAAAAAGATACCTAAAATACTTAAGGAAATCAAGAGAAATGATAGGACTAAAATGATTATTCTGTAATGAGAAAGTGATAACTAGGATACTTAAAATATCTATAATAGAAGAAATATTCAGGTTAGATTGATTGCATTACTACACAATAAATGATTAAATAATATGCTTAGGATATCTATGATATCTGAAGTACCTAAGATGTCTAAAATACTTAGGGCACTTAGGATACTTTAGATACTAAAGATAATTAAGAACTTCATCACTGGGCAATGAATAAGAGTATACAAAGACAGAGAACCAAAAATAAATGAAATATGATTGGAGGAAATCCCAAAAAATCTAGAGCTAAAAAAGAATACCTTGGGGGGAAAATGGGAGAAATCACATACACTCACACACGAAATCTCAATGCAAAGGAAAGCAAGGGGATGAGGGGAATATGTCTAACTGGAGTGAGAAGGAAGACTAGCCCAGGAAGTTCAGCATCCATGGGAACTGGCAGGATGAGGAATTGTCCTACATACTGATATGCAGCCAAAGGCAATGAGGCAACATAGTGGATGACCAGACTGGCTAAACCAAGTGACCTAGAGCAACAAAGTAGCAAAGTGAGGAAAAGTACAGCCTACCTTGTTTTGGTCTGAGACAATGAAGCAGCAAAGTGGGGAGCAGCCCAGCTGACAATATAATAGAACCAGCAGCAGGGACAGTAGAATCTACCTGAACAAAAAAAAAAATGATCAACTGTGAGGAACTATATTATCATTAAAGTAAGGTTCCAAGACAACCTCAAGGGATTCATGTAGAAGATGATATCTATAAGCCAAAGAAGGAACTGTTGAGGTCATATTGCATATTAAGGAATGCAATCTTCAACTCCATTTCATTCATGAGTTTTGTGTGTGTGTGTGTGTGTGTGTGTGTTTTATATGTGCTTTTTCTCATATCTTGAGCAATATGGAAACATATATTACACAAAACTACTTTTAAAACCTATATTAGATTATTTACTACCACAAGGAGGCAGGGATGGTACATAAATAGAAAATATGAATTCTAAAATGTCAGAATGTCTATATTGTAAAAAAAAATCTATATATAATTGAAAAAAGTACTGGGCTAAAAAAATAAAGGACAAATAACAATAATAAAAATAAATGCATTTTTGGACCATGATGTAGTGAAAATTACTTTCAATAAAAATCAACAGTAAGAAAGACTGAAATTAATTGAAAACTAAAGTATATAATGTTATGGATGATGAGATGGCATACATAGAAAAGCCAGAGAATTAATCAAAAAAATTACTGAAACAATTTTAGCAATACTGAAATAAAATAAGCTCATAGAAATCATCACAATTTCTAATTATCACCCACAAATTCCAACAAGAAATAGAAAAATTCCATTTAAAAAATATAGGTGTTATAATTACATATATGTACACACTATAAAATAACTAGTTCTACCTACCAAAACAAACTTGGAAATTATATGAACACTATTATAAAACACTTCACACACAAAGCTGGACCTAAACAATTGGGAATAAAAATATATATTTATTGCTCATGAGTAGGTTGAGCCAATGTATCAAAAATAACAGTTCTATCTAAATTAATTTGTTATAATTGTTAATTAATTTGTTCTGTACCACACAATTTTAGAGCTAGAAAAAAATAACAAAATTCATCTGAAAGGAAAAAAAGAGATCAGTAACATGAACTGAATTTTGAGGGAATTAGGTCTAGCAGTAAGAGATTTCAAACTGTATTAGAAAGCAATAATCGTCAAACAATCTGTTACTGGTTAAGAAATAGAGTAGTGGATCAATGGAATAGGTTAGGTAATCAACAGATTGTGTTAAATGACCATAGTTATGCCATTATTCACTAAACCCAAAGATCCAAGCTTTTGGGAGACCTCAGTATTTGACAAAAACTGCTGGGAAAACTAACGAATGAAATGGCAGAAACTAGGTATATACCAACATCTCACACAGTATACCAAGAAAAAAATCAAAATGGAAACTTGATTTGGAAAAAAGGGTGATACCATTAAAAAAAACAAACAAACAAATAAAAAACTAGAGAAACATGAAAAGTTTATCTATCAGACATTAGGATGAAGGAAAACTTTTGACTAAAGAACACATAGAGATTACCAGAACAATTGAAATTAATAATATTGATTACATTAAATTAAGTTTTTATACAAACAAAACCAATATCAAGATTAAAATGGAAACAAAAAACTGGGAAAAAATTTTATCTTATCTCTGACAAATGTGACAAGGAAATCACTTTAAAAGACTGATATATATTAATTTAAGGTCGCCAAGGAATTCAGCTCTGTAATTCCTTAATGAAAACTCAAGTCAGCAGTCAACCTTTTATGGAGTTTAATTACAAACCGGAGGAAGAAAAGTATTAGAGAGAGAGAGAGAGAAGAGAGAGAGAGAGAGAGAGAGAGAGAGAGAGAGAAAGAGAGAGAGAGAGAGAGAGAGAGAGAGAGAGAGAGAGAGAGAGAGAGAGAGAGAGAAGGGAATAGGGCTTAAATACCCCCTCTGTTTAGGCTGGGCCAAAAGGCCCAAGCCCTTAGATAGCTGAGGCAAAGGAAAGAGATCAGTCCCTATCACTCACGTGACCAAAATGGAGAAACAGTCTCAGGGGCCTCCACCTCCAGCTTCCTTCAGAGCAAGCTTCTCAGAGCACAACCTCTCAGAGCAAAAACTCTCCAACCACCCCCCAGTCCTCAGACCCTGCTATCTTTAAGGAAAACATCCAAGTTCCCTCCCCTCAGTTCTCACATCTACCAATCACTGTCCATGTCTTCCCTGTGCCAATGGTGGCTCTAGCTTAACCCAGGACTGCCCAGAGGTCTGTGGCTTTGCACAGGTCTGTTGAAGGTCATATTCTCAAATAATTAAATCTTGATCCTTTGCTACAGCCCTTCCTAAATTCTGTTACCCTGAGTAGGGTGGAGATTGGAATAATTAAATTTTGATCTATGCTGCAGCCCTTTCCATTGTTCAGCAAAAGGTTTCTGTCCTAAAGTAATCTTAAGAAGGGAGAAGGAACCTCCCATGCCAATGGGGTTCACATTCTCATAGACTACCAGTAAGAAATTTTTCAAGTATGAAATTTCCCAATGGTGAAATTCCCAACATTTATAAGTCTAAGAAATTTTAAGGTTTACACAAAGTCCTCATTTCTCTAATACATAGATAAGTGTGTCAAATTTATAATACAGAATTCCACAATTGTTAAATGATCAGAGCATATTGTAAGCATTAAATGTAAGAGTTTGACAAAGAGAGGAGATCAGTTTAATAAAAACTTTGTTTAATTTAGAAAGAAGTACAGATAGAAATATAGAAAAAAGAAAGAGAGATTATTCTTATACCCTATAAATCTATCTAAACTAAGTCTGATTAATAAATAATTCCTAATAACTACCTAAAATTTCCTAATACTACCTTTAACTGTCTTCTCAGGACAGGTTCTTCTGCCTGCTACACCAGGCCTAATCTACTCTATTCTATTTGTAAAATATTCTCTAACTAACTCCCTAAAACAGGGGTCCCCAAACTATGGCCAGGGGGGGGCCACATGTGGCCCACTGAGGCCATTTATCCAGCCCCCTCTACACTTTTGGAAGGGACACCTCTTTTATTGAACATCAGTGAGAGGAGTACTGTATGTGGTGGTGCTACAGAGCACAATGTCTCTCATATATAGTATTTCTTCCAGTGACATAATCCTTTGCATGGTGCCTTGTTCTGAGAGTAAATGAATGTGCAAGGTGTGACAGGCCCATCACAGACAGTGCTGCAGCCTCCGCTATCCCATAGAGTAGTATACAGATTTGTTTATAGTATTTTTTAGAGTCCAGCCCTCTCACAGTCTGAGGGATGTTGAAATGGCCCCCTGTGTAAAAAGTTTTGGGACCCCTGCCCTAAAACAATAGACAGCCAACTGTCACCAGCCAACTGCCAGTATCCCCTTTCTGGAGGCAAAAAGAGGCAAAAAGAACTCTTCTCTTAGTATCTGCTTCCTTTATCATAAGATCCTCAACTATGAAGAAGTAAATTATTATCAGTAATGAAAGATTATAAGATAACCTGTAGTCGACTACTCATGATAAAAAATGTTAATCACACTCAAAGAATTATTGGTATCTGATATCACATTAAAGAATCCCTTTTTTTTTTTCAATGTAATTCCTTCGTGATTTTTTCATTTTATGTTATATGTCTTTTCTCATGGCATAAGAAATATAGAAATATGTATTGCATGGCACCACTGATATAAACCTACATTAAACTATTTACTGATTCAGGCAATGGGAAGGGAAGGAAGGAGAGAGAAAATATGAACTGCAAAATATCAGAAAACAATAATAAAAGGTTCCACCATTTAATTAAGGGATTAAAAAAAATAAAACATATATACGTTCACCAAATGACATAGCAACTGAATTTGTAAAAAAGAAATTTACATCAGTTATAGGAGGAAATAGACAACAAAAATACATTACCAGGGCACTGATCTTTCATATTCAGAATTAGACAAATAAAATGAAACAAAAAAGGTGAATAAAATTTTAGAAAATTAGAATTTGATCAGACATTTCACGAAAACTGAATGAGCATATATAGGACTATACTATTTTCTCAGGAATACATAATGCCTTCATAAAATTTGCTAACAAAATAGGACTCAAAAGCCTCATGACAGAATGAAAGACAGGAATTTTAAATGCATCCTTTTCAGACCATGGAGCTATAAAATTATAATCAGCAAAGGCCTGGAGAAAAAAAAAAGATAAGAATTAATTAGAAAATAAATAGGCTTATCCTAAATGATTAGGAGATCAAAGAATGAAATATGGAAACAATCAACAATTTCATTAAGAAAATGATAAAAATGAAAAAAAATTCAACATTTTTTATATGCAGTCAAAGCAGTACTTTGGGGAATTTTTATAGCTCTAAATACTTTTTATTAATAAAGTAGAGAAAAAACAGATCAATGAATCTTGTATGCAACTAAAAAAACTAGAAAAAGAATAAATATAAAATCAATTAAGAAAAAAATTAGCAATATTTAAAATCAAAGGAGAGATTAATAAAACAGAAAGTAGGAGAAACATTTAACTAATATATAAGAAAAGGAGATGATTTTATTTAAAAATACAATAAAATAGATTGGTTAATTTGATTAAAAAAAAGAAATAAAACCAAACTGCTAGTATCATAAATGAAATGGATGAAATCATAACCAAAGAAGAGAAAATTAAAACAATTATAACTGGAGCTATTTTGTCCTATTATATGCCAACAAATCTGAGAATTTAAGCAAAATACATGATTAAAAAAATAAAATACTAAACCCAAACTCAGAAAAGAAATTGAACCAGCTGTTAGAAAATCTCTAGGGCTGAATGGATTCACAAATGATTTCTACCAGACTTTAAAAACAAAAACAAAAAACATTATTTGCTCATTAGTGTAAGTCAATATAATAAAAATGAAAATTCAATGTAAATCATCTTAACTACTCAGTGTCTTACTAATCACCCAAAAACATTTCACAAATATTAATAATAATAAAATTGATTTGGGAAAACCTTGGCTAAGAACATCAAGGGAAATAATGAAAAAAAACATATGAAGGATGATAGCTTACCTCTCCTATATTTCAAATTGTAGCATAAAATAGCAACTATCAAACAATCTGGTACTGTATAAGAAATCAGTGGAATAGATAAAACACCCAGCATGCAGTATTAAATGACCATAATAACAGCCTTTATCAGAGCCAAAGGTCCAAACTTTTGGGGGAAAAAATCATTATTCAACAATAACTGCTAGGAAAACTGAAAAACAGTATGTTAGAAATTGGGCATGTACCTACATCTCATGTCTTATGCCAAAATAAAGTAAAAATGGAGACATGATTTAAAAATAAAGTGATATCATAAATAAATTGAACACCATAGAATGGTTTACCTCTCAGACCAAGGGTTAAAGAAATAATTAATGTCTAAAGAAGACACGGAGAACCTTATAATATGAAAAACATAAATTACTTTGAATATATTAAATTAATTTTTTCTCTCAAGCCAAACCAATGAAACCAAGATTAAAAGGGAAACAACAAACTGGGGGAAACCATTTTTATAGAAAGTGTCTCTGACAAGGGTGGTATTTCTCAAATGTATGGAGAGCTGAGTCAAACTTACAAAAACCTAAAGGATTTAGGGTTGACAAAGGGTTGACTGGCAATTCTCAAATGAAGAAATTAAAGCTATATTTAATCACATGAAAAAAATCTTCCAAATCACAATTAATTAGAGAAATGCACACAAAGATAATCATAGCCTTGATATTGCCATTACCCATAAATATACCATCTCCATGTTCAAGAATTCTGAAATGCTCTCATGCAGGCATATAATATTGGAATTTTACCTCTCCTATTTCTTTCCTATATATATAACCCTCTTCATTTGCACCATAACCCTTAAGCCTGTGTCTCAATTTGTTCAGATTATCTTCCCTGAACTAGCAACTCTCCTTTCTTCCTCATCTTGACTCCTTGGTGAACCATTTCAATCATATACTGTCCTATTCTCTGGAATTCCTAATTCCCTTGTGTAAGGATGATATTAGAAAATAAGTATTGCTTTATTAGTTTAGAGATAAGAGGTAAAGTGGCTGGCTTGAGAAAGAACTTGAGTTTGAAGTTGAGCTGAGAGCATGTTGATTTCATATATGACAGTTATAACCATCTTTCTATGTCAATTATGGTCTCCGGCAGTTGGGAGTTGGGCTCTGGCAGTTGGCAGAGACACACACTCTCAGAGATTCTCTCTCAGGGTTGGAGGAGATAACATCTTTGCCTCTCTCTCTGTCTGATAGAAAGACCTGAAGGAACTCAGTGTTTTCCTTTCCTAACTTAGGAAACATTATTGAATATCTTTTACAGTTTATATAGATTGATTAAATTCTGAGAAGATCAAAGAAAGATTTAGTCTTTGGTTTGGACTCTGAATCTGTTAAGGCTCAGTGTCCTTTTTGATTCTTGTTGAGACTCAACCAGCTAGTCTTTGCTATTTTATAATTTGAAGGTGGAGTTAAGATTTACAAGGATAATAGAGGTAGTTTTTATTTAGATAGTATAAATTTGGGTTAGTCAGATCAGGGAGGATTAGTGTAGCCTGTGAAATACAGGAGAATCAGTTCCTTGTGGAACCAGCAAGTTTATTTGGGTGGATAGAATCCCTTAGAATTAGAAATCCTTCTTTATCCTTATATATTTCAATAAATATTTTATTTTTATAATGAGAGTCTCTTTAACATCCTTGTGCCTGGCTCTGAAAGGAAGTTCACATTTGAGCTTCACTTCATCACTGAGGATCAAAAGAATCCGAACAGTTTTGAATCTATTTGATCCTCACAACAACCTTATGAGGTAAGTGCTATTATTATTCTCATTCTATTTATGAGGAAAGTGAAGCAAATAGAGGTTAAGTTGACTTTCACAGGGTCACCAGCTAGTCATTGTCTGAGATCAGCTTTGTATTCAGTCATTTCTGACTCTAAGCCTAGGGCATTATTGACTGCACTATCTAGCTAGGTCACTGGGGTCTTTTCATGTGGTGTTCCAGAATAGAAGAAAGAAAGACCATTAGACCTATAATGCTTTTTGTAAGCAAAAGTAAGATGCTAAACATATCAACTATCTCAACTTAGGGATTTGGAATTATGTAGCAATTGCTGACATGAATCATTACAATGAATATCCACATTAATAAAATTATACTTATGGATTGAAGAAAAAGTCTACTGGCAACATTTCTATTTTTCTTTTGGCAGTTTTGTGGAATATTGGGCAAATGTAGAATCAGTCAGAGAAAAATAGTTAGCCATCTACAAATAGCTTGATACCAGAAAGAGTACATTCCACCACAATCATTGTGATGAGATCATTGTGATGTGGTAAACTCTTAGACACAGAGTCAAATTTCCAGCTGGAGAAATTAATTAGGCAAATAATCAGTACAAAACATTCAAAGAGCAATTTGGAATAGTCAACAATTCATTTCCTGTGCATCATGAAATTCAGAGAAATCATCTTTTATCGGGTGATTTTAGAAATAATTTAAACATTGAAAATGTGTTCCCTCACTTTCTTATTTGATAGGGGTAGCCATAATTAGTCATTTATTTTGTTAGACAATTATATGATTGGTTTCTCATGATCATTACCCTTTTAGCCCATCTCCAAAAAAAGGTGAGAATTTCATCAGTTTAATAGTAAATTATATACTTAAAATGAAATACAAAAGCAGACAAAATGACAAAAGTTTGATATATTCCACAGATTCACATTTCTTAATTGCTCCCAGGTATGTATTGTGATGAAATAATAAGTGTTGTTCTGCTTGAAAACTACCATTGCTGTCTATATCTCAGTCAGTTGCTAGAAATCATGGATGAATTTGGATCTATTTGGGAATATATGAGATTTTTTTTTAAAAATAGTCAAAATATTGATGTTCTTAAGGAAAATAAGTTGTGGGTATATAATTTTTCATGCCTTTTTTGTTAGATCAAGATTTTATTTTATTTTTAAAGTTTTATCTTTATTTTAATCCAATAAGAAATTTACACAAGTTTTCCAAAGTTACATAATTCATGTTTTCTCTCTTCCCTATTCCCTCCCTGCTCTCAGAGGTGAAAAGCAATTTAACTGGGTTATACATGTATTATTACTCAAAACATATTTTCATATTATTCATCATAAAATCAATCCCCCAAATAAACAAGTGATAATATGTTTTCATCTGCATTTCTACTCCTACAGTTCCTTCTCTAGAAGAGGATAGCAATCTTTTTCATGAGTTGCTCAATTATCTTGGCTCACTGTATTGTTGTTAGTAGCAAAGCCATCATTTTATGGTTCCCACAATATTGCTGTCCCTTGATATATCACAGTCCACTTATCATAGCTTCACTGTGTCATGGGTTTTTAAAAATATATATCTAAGTTATATTCTTGGTTCAAGAAAATGTGCATAACTGTTCTGGCCAAGGATCAGGAATAAAGGGATATTCAAGTTGATTAGTGAGCTCTAGGTAGTGTGGAAGAGAGGAATTGAGAAGGATTTTGTAGCAGCTGAGTTTGGAGCAGCTGTCAGTCAAATGAGAGGTTCTATTTGGAATGTTACTGGGAATAGCCATTGGAAGGAAAAGAACAGACCAACTGAAGGGTTAAGTCTTTTAACTTTGAAGACAGAAAGGAGGTGGTCTGGTGACTTTGAAGGCAGAAGAAAAGGATTATAGTCCAGATATCTCTCTGACTAGTTCTGTTGATGATATTGACTGAACTTCCAGACCTATCAGAAATTTCTCTCAATTTGAACTATATTCCAAAATCCTCCAATCAAAGGATCACTGTAGTATTAGGGAAATCCCCAACCCTCTTAACTCCATTCTCTATCTTTTCCTGTCTTCCCCAAATAAACCCCTTACTTAAGATAAAGAAGAGAAAGAGTATTTAATTGGAAACATCATAAACTCACCCCTGAGTGATTTAGAAAGAAGAAGAAGGAAGGGGGAGGGGAAGCTGAAGGGAAGAAGAGGGAGAATGGAAGGTATATAGGAAGGAGGGAATAGACAAAAGAAAGAAGATAACTGCCTTATCTTTAGTTATCAATAACCAATCAATATAGTCCCTTATTATTTATTACAGTAGCTAGGAGGAAGATGTGACACCAGCCATGTGGCCATGTGCCTTTTCTTTCTTTCTCTGACCCACTTTTCACTATTTAAATTAATTATAAATTAATATATACTCTTGTAAAGATTAAAATTAATATACAATAATTAAATGTTATATTTTATAAAGTTTTATTAATAATAACTAAAGCAAAAGAACTGCCTGAATTCAGCCTGGTCTCAAGTAAAAAAAATATGGGAGGATCATACATCCACTTAAATACCAATAATGCTATCTTGCCAACATGGAGATGCAGAAGAGATTATAGGGAATTTTGGGAAATATTAAGGAATGAAATCAAAGGTTCAAAATCTCCATTTATTTGCTCTGCAGAGAATTTTAATCTTAACGAAATTTTATGGAGAATAAGGTATAAAAAACCCCAGTGGCAGGAGTGATCAAGTTATTAAGAACCTTGAATGAGAAATAAGATTTTGTATTTTATAATAAAGGTGACAGGGAAAAAGTTGGAATTTTTTGATTGGACTGGGGTGATATCAGGCATGTATTCTAGGAAGACAAAAAAAGAAAGACAAATTATATTTCCTGCCCTTAAGGAGTCCACAGTCAAATGGGGAAAACAAAATGAAAATCATTGTGTACAAATAAGAAACAGAGAGAATAAATTTGAGCGAAGAAATAGAGGGAAGGTCTTAGCCTTAAGGTAGATTGGGAAAGGCTCCTGGCAAAAGTCTGAGTTTTATTTAGTAACTGAAGGAAGCTAAAGAAACCAAGAGGTGGAGGTAAGGAAGGAGAGAACTGTAAGCATAGAGAGAGTATCAAATAAATACTAATATTCATTTAACATCTATCTCAAAAAATCTAGCCTTACATTTGCCAAGAGCATGTATAAAGACAAGTGCAGATAAGAGTCAATGAGAGAGAGAACAGATAACATTCCAAATCATTAATCATTTAGATTTTGATTTAGAGAAGAAAGTCTTCAATAGTCTTCAATCTTGAATCTTTCAATGAAGATTTTATTGTGGTTTTCCACTCATGTTTCAATCATATCTGCCTCTTTATGACCTTTTATTGAGTTTTCTTTTCAAAGATATTGGAATGGTTTACTATTTCCTAATCTAATTCCTCTGACCAGTGAGAAAACTGAGGCAAAGACAGTTTAGAGGCCCTACCTGAGTCACATAACTAGTAAGTATTTGAGGTCAGATTTGAACTAAGAAAGATGAATCTTCCTGACTCCAAGGTCAGCAGTCTATCCAGTGTGCCACCTAACTTCCTTTTAATACAGAGGGTTTCCTCAATTAATCCAATTTCTTTGAAGTATCAAATATGAATTCTTTGTAGAAGAAGTCAGGTATTAGAGAAATTATTTACAGTAACCAGCATGGCATTTATATTTCTGCTGCTGAAAAGTGATATTGAGTTAAAGAATCATCTGATGTATTAAGACTGTTTAGATTTCTAATCTGAGAATTAAATGCCATTAATTTCTCTTTTCCTTCAATGGCAGATATGGTTGCTGTGAGTGATCTAGGGAGCCCTCGATGAACAGATTTCAATATGAGACATGAAGCATATAATGCCATAAAGGAATTATTTTGTGTTCTTTAATTTCTTAGTAATTAACTGTAAGATCATAGGATCATAGATACAGAACTAGAAAGAAACCCTGAGGTCATATGATTAGTGCACCAGCCCCTACTGTTTACAGAAGGAAAAGGAAGCATATGGAGGTCAAGTGATTTCCTTTAGATTATACAATACTTCATTTCAGAGTCAGCATTTATTTAATAATTTTGATGGTGATATTCTCTTGAAAAATAACAACAGAACAAAGATTGAGATTCAGCTGACATTTGTTTTAGCCCTTCATATTTTCTATTTAAATGGACACTTTCTGGTTTATCTCTCTTGAGTTTTAACAGTAAATTTGAAAAAAAAAGTGTGTCTTATTAATTAAAAAAATAAAACAAGATACTTTAAAAAATGTTAGCTTTAAAAATGCAGACTGAACTGAAAGCAATGGAAGCCCATGAGCTTCTGTTTTTTTTGCAAAATGAAGGGGAGAAGGGGGTATAAAATGCATCTAATTTTGAGCAGCTTGTGGTTGTGTTGCTATAGTTACAGAAGGATTGAAATTTTTTTTTCTGTTCTGGCAAAGAAATGAACAGTTTAGAATAGTTGGGCTATTCAATGGTAACATTGCTGGTATTGAACCTTGGGCTTTCAGTTCCTCTGCAGAACTAACACTTGAATGAGAAATTTAAAGGGTAAATTCATTCATAAGTATTAGATTCCTTGTCCAGTGAAAAAAGTAAAGGAAGATGGATTGGGCAGTCCTCAAACATTCTGAAACTACTTCTAGTTGACTGATTTGTTGCCATAAGGGAAAGATCTGAACACTTGGAACAATTGATGTATGAACTCAGGTTTAAATTCTTATTCTGCTGTTACTTAGATTTATGTCCCCGAGTACATTCTCTGGCTCTCAGTTTCTTCATCTATAAACTTTTGTATCTCTATCTTTGCCAGGATGCAAATAAGGCACCAACTGCTTAAAGAGTTGATTCCACTGATAATAATGAAAAGGCCCAGGATATTTTATATGCTCCAAAATTTTTTGACTTAGATCAGTTTTCCACTCCATATCAATACTCATGTTCAGAATATCTGCCAATCTCAACTTTCCATATCCTTGGGATTACAAGTATATACTAATCTGTTTCTCAGCAAAGAGGCTTTTTGGGAAAAGAACAGGATAAAGGAGACAGTTATATCAATGTAGTTAACAGAAAAAGGATTTTCTTTTTTCCAGTTCCAATATGCCATAATGGATATTGTGTGATTGATAGGGGAAAATCACTTCAGCAAGTCTCATTTTTTCACATCTGAAATGGAGTAACTCATAGGTAATGAGTTGCACCTAAGTATAGAAAAAATAGTTTTATATAGAAATATATGGAATATCAGTGCCATGAAATTACTTATTTTCTTCCATTTTGCTAGAGATTCCATTTTCCTTGAATCTAACATCAATACATAATCATTATTATTTTTAGTTCAAGTATTAAAACCTTTAGGTCTCAACCAACACAGTACTTTGATCTAGTTTTACAAACAATAGAATATAGTCAACTGATACAAGGGCTCATAGTTTTTCAAGGTGTTTTTTTTTGTTTGTTTGTTTCAAAATATGCCTAGCTTGAACCACATTTCTTTTTAAAAGATAGCAATACAACCTATACACATAAATATCTTTCTGTTGTCTTAAAATGTACATATATCTATAACAATTCTTTACACATATTATATCTGATATTAACTTATAGAAAACTTAAAGAAAAAATATCACAACTAATTTGGGGTTGTATGAAGTACATTTCTTCATTAGACATGTTCTTATTGCTCTGCTGGGCTGTAATTTCTCATATACAGATTTCTTGCTTCACCAACCTGATAGTTAGTTAAACTATATTATCAGAAAACTTAGATTACTCTGAAATTGCAATGTGAAGAAAATAGGGGAATAAAGAAGCAGAGTATCAATTTGAGTTCTTAAACAATGGATAAGGACATCACAGTACAAAATATTCCATTTTTTTCCTCCAAACCATCAATTAGGAGGGGGAAAAGAATATTTCAGTTAAGGTGAATAAATGAAGAAAGAAATGACACTTCTAGTGTTCTCCCCATTTTAATTTTTGTTTCTACTCAGTGCTGGAATTTACAGTAGGTTAAAAGCATTGAATATGCAAGTTCTTTCTTTCAGAACAATTTGTTCTGTGAGTATTTTTCAATTTCCAGCCTGAAAAGAGAACTTCTCAAAGTTTAGGATTAGACTTGTTTGGGGAAAAAAGCCATAGCTTTTCTGTGTGTTACTTCTTATACCAGCTGACTAGTATGATTTCAATATGGAGGCAGTCAGGGGAGGTGGAGTCAAGATGGCTGCTTAACAAGCTGCAAAAGTTCAGACCTTGAAAAAGACCCTTCCTTACCGATACAGACTGAATGCTCCTAGGGGACCGAAATTCAAACTGAGCAACAGGACAGAGGTGAGGAACCCTCCTTCTGGACTCAAATCAAAAGGTAAGCCCCCCCCCCAAAAAGCCGGAACCCAAGAATACTCAGGTCTAAGGAGAAGGCAGAGGGAAGGTCCCAGGACCCCTCCCCCCAACCCAGAGGGCTGAGCCCCCAGCAGCAGGGGGAACCTCTGAGCGGGCAAAGGTGCTGGTTTGGAGGGTCTAAGCTGTGAGCAGCAGGGCACCGGGCACCGGGCGTCCAGTGTGGACAGTGGGGAGGAAGCCAGAGAGAGACCAGGGAGGTGGCTGGGTCCCTCCAACAGGCTCCAGTCTCATCATTGCCTCGGGGCACATCCAGACCAATCCAGTTGAACATAACCCCATCAGGACTCCTCAGAGCTCAGGGAGGCGAGCAAAGGCACTGGGGAACCTTGCGGACAGTGGAGGAACAGCTGGAGAGAACTGGAGAGAGCCTGGGAGGCCCAGCCTTCCAGGAATCTTTGGCCTCAGAGCACATACAGTCCAACCCAGTTGAACTTAATCTGATCAAAAGCCTCCAGAGGACAGAGAAGCTAACATTCCTCCCCTAGAGACTGTACCAAGAGATCTGACAAAGCTCCAAGAGGGGAGACTGACAGCCCCAAAACAAAAAAAAAAATGAGGAGCAAGAGCACAGACAAATACAGGGAGTAAAGAAGGGGTAAACCCGAGTAAACAACAGAAAAATAAGAAAGAAATTACAATAGACAGTTTCTGCAAAGGTAATGAGCAAAGAGTGAACAAAACAGAGGGGGAGGGATCAGCAAAGAAAAAAATCAGAAATCCCAGCAAATTGGATACAGGCTTTGGAAGAACTCAAAATGCAATTCAAAACACAATTAAGAGAGGCTGAAGACAATTGGGAAAAGAATTTAAAAACTAAGAAAAGTCATCTGGAAACAGAGGCACTTGAACTAAAACAAGAAAATAGTGTCTTGAAAGCCAAAATCAACCAGCTGGAAAATGAGGCAAAGGAGATGAAAGATGAGGTGAAAAAGATGAAAGATGAGGTGAAGAAGATGAAAGATGAGAAAAAGGAGATGAAAGACTAGGTAAAGAGGATGAAAGATAACCTCCAAAGAAAATCAGACCAAAAGGAAAAGGACGACCAAAAAACTAAGGATGAAATCCAGTCTTTAAGAACCAGAATACAACAACTAGAATCAAGTGACCTCACAAGGCAGCAGAACACTATAAAACAAAACCAAAAGAATGAAAAAATTGAGGAAAATATGAAGCATCTCATTCACAAAACAGAGGACTTAGAAAATCGTTCAAGGAGAGACAATTTAAGAATCATTGACCTACCAGAAGACCATGACAAAAGAAAAATCCTGGACATTATTTTACAGGAAATTATTCATGAAAACTGCCCCAATATCCTAGAACAAGAGGGAAAAGTGGAGATTGAAAGAATCCATAAACGACCTCCTGTATTTAATCCCCAACTGACAACACTCAGGAATGTTATAGCCAAATTCAAGAACTATCAGACCAAAGAAAAGATATTACAAGCTGCCAAGAAGAAGTCATTCAGATACCAAGGAACCACAGTGAGGATAACTCAGGATCTGGCTGCATCCACACTGAAAAAAAGAAAGGCATGGAATACAATATTCTGGAAAGCAAGGGAACTAGGTCTACAACCAAGAATCAACTACCCAGCAAAACTGACTATATTCTTACAGGGGAAAGTATGATCATTCAACAATATAGAAGAAGTTCAAGAATTCGTAAAGAAAAGACCAGACCTAAACAGAAAATTTGATGTCCAAGCACAGAACTCAAGAGAATCATCAAAAGGTAATTAAAAAAGAGGGGAAAAAAGAAAACAAAACCAAAAAAAATGTTTAAAAGACTCAATAAGTTAAAATGATATGTATCCCTATAAGAAAAGAGGTCATTGGTAACTCTTAAAAACTGTTGTTATTAGCTGGGCAGCAAAAAGAAGTACACTTAGTGGGAACAGTGACAAACTGTATAGGATGAAAGGACAAGACATAAATAGGTATATAGATATATGCATGCAAAAATACATACACATGAGTATGCATATATATACATATATATATATAACTAGAGCTTAAAAAGAGGTTAATATTAAAAGAAATGGGAAACGAAATAAATGGGGGTAAATGTATATGTCACAAACAAGCTTATGGTGGGAAGGGGGAGAACATCAATATACTGGAAGGGTAAAGAGGTCGGAGACAGGAAACACTCAACTTTTATGTACTTTGAAATTGATTCAAAGAGGGAAAAACAATCCAATCCATTGGGGGCAGAGAATAGATTTGCTCTCAATAGGGGAGTAGAAGGGTAACAAACAGTCTGGTGGGGAGGGAAATAGTACAAGAGAGGGAGGGGTGGGGAAGTTAATTTTAGAAAGACTACAGGGAAAATAAGGGTGGTGTATAAGAATGGAGGGGGGTAGAAAGGATAGTAAAATAAGGGTGGGAACAAGGGCGACTGTTTAAAAGCAAACATTAGTGTAGAAGGAAATAGTGAAAGAAGAAAAGACAGGAACAGGAGCAGAAATCAATATGCTGGGAAATACAGAGCTAGTAATCATAACTCTGAATGTTAATAGAATGAACTCACCCATAAAACCCAAGCGAATAGCAGAGTGGGTTAGAATACAAAACCCTACCATATGCTGTCTACAAGAAATACACATGAGGAAGGTAGATACACATAGGGTGAAAGTAAGAGGATGGAGCCAAATCTATTGGGCACCAACTGACAAAAAGAAGGCAGGAGTTGCAATCATGATATCCAAAAAAGCCAAAGTAAAAATAAATCTAGTTAAAAGAGATAGAGAAGGTAATTACATCCTGATAAAAGGCAGTATAGACAATGAGGAAATATCTGTACTCAACATGTATGCACCAAACTGCATAGCATCCAAATTTCTAAAGGAGAAACTAGAGGAACTCAAGGATGAAATAGATAGAAAAACTATACTAGTGGGAGACCTGAACCTTCTTCTATCTGAACTAGATAAATCAAACCAAAAAATAAATAAGAAAGAGGTAAGAGAAGTGAATGAAATCTTAGAAAAATTAGAGTTAGTAGACATGTGGAGAAAAATAAATAGGGACAAAAAGGAATATGCATTCTTTTCTGCAGCACATGGTACATTCACAAAAATTGACCATGTATTAGGGCATAAAAACATTGCAAACAAGTGCAAAGAAGCAGAAATAATAAATGCAACATTCTCAGATCACAATGCAATGAAAATAATAATTAGTAAGGGAACATGGAGAGGTAAATAAAAAATTAATTGGAAATTAAATGATACAATTCTCCAAAACAAGTTAGTTAAAGAACAAATCATAGAAACAATTAATAACTTCATTGAAGAAAATGACAATGATGAGACATCCTTTCAAAACCTATGGGATGCAGCCAAAGCAGATTCAGGGGGAAATTTATATGCTTGAGTTCATATATTAACAAACTAAAAAGGGAAGAGGTCAATGAATTGGGCATGCAAATGAAAAAATTAGAAAGCAAACAAATTAAAAATCCTCAGATGAAGACTAAATTAGAGATGCTAAAAATCAAAGGAGAAATTAATAAAATTGAAAGTCAAAGAACTATTAATTTAATAAATAAGACTAGAAGGTGGTACTTTGAAAAAACAAATAAAATAGACAAAGTACTAGTAAGTCTAATTAAAAAAAGGAAAGAAATAAACCAAATTGACAATATCCAAGATGAAAAAGGAGACCTCACCTCTAATGAAGAGGAAATTAAGGCAATCATTAAAAACTACTATGCCCAACTATATGGCAACAAATATGGCAATCTAGGTGATATGGATGAATACTTACAAAAATATAAATTGCCTAGACTAACAGAGGAAGAAATAAATTACCTTAACAACCCTATATCAGAAAAAAAAATTAACAAGCCATCAAAGAACTCCTTAAGAAAAAAATCCCCAGGTCCAAATGGATTCACAAATGAATTCTATCAAACATTCAAAGAACAACTAATCCCAATATTATAAAAAAAACTTTTTGACAGAATAAGCCAAGAAGAAGTTCTAGCAAATTCATTTTATGAAACAAATATGGTACTGATCCCAAATCCAGGCAGGTCAAAAACAGAGAAAGAAAATTATAGACCAATCGGCCTAATGAATATAGATGCAAAAATCTTAAATAGGATACTAGCAAAAAGACTCCAGCAAGTCATCACAAGGGTCATCCTCTATGACAAGGCAGGATTCATACCAGGAATGCAAGGATGGTTCAATATTAGCAAAACCATCCACATAATTGACAATTGACATATTAACAAGCAAACTGACAAAAATCACATGATTATCTCAATAGATGCAGAAAAAGCCTTTGATAAAATACAATACCCATTCCTATTGAAAACACTAGAAAGCATAGGAATAGAAGGGCCTTTCCTAAAAATAGTAAACAGTACATATCTAAAACCATCAGCAAACATCATCTGCAATGGTGATAAACTAGAAGCCTTCCCGATAAGATCCAGAGTAAAACAATGATGCCCATTATCACCTCTATTATTTAACATTGTACCAGAAACACTAGCAGTAGCAATTAGAGAAGAAAAAGAATTTGAAGGTATTAAAATTGGCAATGAGGAGACCAAACTATCACTTTTTGCAGATGATATGTTGGTTTACTTAAGGAATCCTGGAGAATCAACCAAAAAGTTACTTGAAATAATCAACAACTTTAGCAAGCTTGCGGGATACAAAATAAACTTGCATAAGTCATCAGCATTTCTATATATCTCTAACCCATTTCAGCAGTAAGAATTAGAAATAGAAATACCATTTAAAATCACCCTAGACAATATAAAATATCTAGGAATCTATCTGCCGAGACAAACACAGGAACTATATGAACACAACTACAAAACACTTACCACACAGTTAAAACTAGGTATAAACAATTGGAAAAACATTGATGGTTCATGGGTGGAATGAGCTAATATAATATAAATGACAATCCTATCCAAATTCATTTACTTATTTAGTGCCATACCCATTGAACTACCAAAAAAACTTCTTTACTGAATTAGAAACAACCATAACTAAGTTCATTTGGAAGAACAAAAGATCAAGGATATCCAGGGAAATCATGAAAAAAATGCAAAGGAAGTAGGACTTGCAGTCCCAGATCTCAAACTATACTATAAAGCAGTGCTTATCAAAATGATTTGGTACTGGCTAAGAGACAGAAAGGAGGATCAGTGGAATAGACTTTGGGTAAATGATCTCAGCAAGACAATTTATGACAAACCCTAAGACCACAGCTTTTGGGACAATAATCCATTATTTGATAAAAACTGCTGGGAAACTTGGAAGACAGTGTGGGAGAGATTAGGTTTGGATCAACACCTCACAACCTACACCAAGATAAATTCAGAATGGGTGAATGCCTTGAACATAAAGAAGGAAACTGTAAGTAAATTAGGTGAACACAGAATAGTATACATGTCAGACCTTTGGGAAGGGAAAGATTTTAAAACCAAGCAAGACTTAGAAAGAGTCACAAAATATAAAATAACTAATTTTGACTACATCAAATTAAAAAGTTTTTGTACAAACAAAACCAATGTAACTAAAATCAGAAGGAAAGCAACAAATTTTGAAATGATCTTCATAAAAACCTCTAACCAAGGTTTAATTACTCAAATTTACAAAGAGCTAAATCAATTGTACCAAAAATCAAGCCATTCTCCAATTGATAAATGGGCAAGGGACATGAACAGGCAATTCTCAGCCAAAGAAATCAAAACTATTAATAAGCACATGAAAAAGTGTTCTACATCTCTTATAATCAGAGAGATCTAAATCAAAAGAACCCTGAGGTATCACCTCACACCAAGCAGATTGGCTAACATGACAGCAAAGGAAAGTAACGAATGTTGGAGGGGATGTGGCAAAGTAGGAACATTAATTCATTGCTGGTGGAGTTGTGATTTGATCCAACCATTCCGGAGGACAATTTGGAACTATGCCCAAAGGGCGATAAAAGAATGTCTGCCCTTTGATCCAGCTATAGCACTGCTGTGGTTGTACCCCAAAGAGATAATAAGGAAAAAGACTTGTACAAGAATATTCATAGCTTCACTCTTTGTGGTGGCCAAAAATTGGAAAAATGAGGGGATGCCCTTCAATCAGAGAATGGCTGAAAAAATTGTTGGTGATGGAATACTATCGCACTAAAAGGAATAACAAAGTAGAGGAATTCCATGGAGACTGGAACAACCTCCAAGAAGTGATGCAGAGTGAAAGGAGCAGAACCAGGAAAGCATTGTACACAGAGACTGATAGATTGTGGTACAATCGGAGGTAATGGACTTCTCCATTGCTGTCAATGCAATGTCCCTGAACAATCTGCAGGGATCTAAAAAACACTATCCACAAGCAGAGGATAAACTGTGGGAGTAAAAACATCGATAAAAAGCAACTGCTTGACTGCAGGGGTGGAGGAGATATGACTGAGGATATGACTGAGGAGAGACTCTAAACGAACACTCTAATGCAGATACCAACAACATGGAAATGAGTTAGAATCAAGAACACATGTGAACCCAGTGAAATTGCAAGTCGGCTATGGGAGAGGTGGGGGGGGGGAGGGAAGAAAAGAAAATGATCTTTGTTTCCAATGAATAATGTTTGGAAATGACCAAATAAAATAATGTTTATTTAAAAGAATATGAATGCAGTCAAAGTTAACTCAAAATCCTGATTATTTAGCAGACTCAAATGCACTAGAAATTAATTAACTTGATATATATATGTAATTGTTTTGTTGGTATAACTTATTCTTTCAGTAGTAATTCCCTTCTCCCACCTCCTAAAGTAACTTTCTATGAGAGTGGGCATCTTCCTTGAAGTACATTAAACAATACGTATTAAATGCCTGTTCTATGTAAAATATTGAATGATGAAAAGGATACAATGATGATTTAGAGTGGTAAAGAGGACCACATTTTATACTTATAGTTAAGTATTGGGATCGGATCTCATTTTTAAAACTACTTAGCTGTATGGCCTAAACACTTGAGAGTCTCTTGACTCAATTTCATTTTCTCTAAAATGGGGATAAAGTAATGGCACCTTCTAGATAGCTTGTTCTGAGAATTAAATGAGGTAATATAGGTAAAGTGCTACCTAACAATTAATAATTTTATTATATAATTTCTGACATTGAGGAGGTTGTAATTTTTACACATTCTATAATTTACTTCTCTTTTCATAATTAATAATCTCTGATTCATCTCTACATTTTTTCTTCTGTAAAATGAGAAGGATAATGAGCCCAAAGGTACTTTTAAAGATCAAAATCCTACAAAATCCAGATACACTATCTATAGGATTTCCTGGATTAGTTTAGTTACTCTATCAAAGAAGGAAAGGAGTTTAGGCTGGCATTATTTTCCATGCAACCACATGTGGTCTTAATGATTCTTTTTCAAAATCCTCACAAATAGTACCTTCCATGAAATTCTCTGAATTTTTTCCTAGAAATCACATTTGAGGTCATACATCTTGTTTTTGGTATACTGTGATTGCATTATCTGTATTCTGAATAAAATAAAATTATAAAATGACCCCTTTTTTTTCAATTGACTCAGAGTTTATGGAGATTGTAAGATGTAATAAAGATAAGTAAACCCAAGATAATTTAAAGAGGGAGAAAATAATAACAACTAACATAATTGGCAAAGATTTCACAGGTAGTAGCTGGTACTTGGTTCATGAAGGAATCCCGTACTGCTAAAAGTGGATATGAAGGAGTATATTCCAAACATGGAGGTGTGTATAAAATAAGGAGAAAAGAGATTTAGTTCTGAGTAGAAAGTCTGAAGTGAGATACTATGAAATAAATCATGAAGGTAAGGTAAAGCCAGATAATAGAAGGTAATCACAACTCAGAAATTAGGGTAATATCTTCTTTTTGAAATTCCATCATTTCTATTTTATCAACCAGTTTCTCTTTGTTGGACAGATACTGTTTAAAATGTGATTTTTGTCACTGTATTTTTAGGAACTAAGTTATGATTAAAAAAAGTTAAAAATCCATAAGAAACTTTTTTTAGAGACATTTATTTTATTTTATTTTTTATTTTTTTAATTTTTATTTGGTCATAGTATTAGTAAACTTCCAGATAGTTGAAGTTTCCCTAAAATAACATATTGTTCCTCCATTAATAGTCCCAATTTTCCAGGGTTTTTGTGAGGATTAAATGAGATTATATTTGTAAAACTCTCAATTCAGTGCCATACACATAGGAGGAATATAAGAAGTCCTTTCTTCCTTCCTTTGATTCATGTTTTATGACCCATTAGCCAAACTCCTTTTCTAATTCTCTTTCATGCTAATCAATAATATAGTATTGTGACAATACCTATTCTCTTCACTAGTTTTATCTTTATCCAAATGTTCTCTCCATCAAGTTTCTGGTTTACTGTGTTCAAGGATATCATTATACATAAGTATATCTTAATTACAATGCATCTTACAATGCATCTCTACAATTCCCATTATCTTTTTGCTTGTTTTTGAAAAAGCTATGCTCCACAATCATATTACAATTATGAGTCTCATCCCACAAAGTCTTAGTGATACTTACATGTTTGGCTTTGTTTCTTGTGTTATTGTCATATTCCTCCATAAACCTTCCAGAACTGTTTGAGATTGCATTGTCCCCTCCCTTTGGTGAACTCCTATATATTTAATTATTTCAACTACACAATTTAACAGCATTAAATATTATCTAGTTCTATAATAATTTTAGACATATGTATCTATCTTGTCTAGCCTATAAAGAAGGTAAACTCCTTAAGGAGATTAACCTGTCATATTCTTCAATTGTCTCTCAGACCTCTGCAGATTTCTAGGACAATAACAATCATGTGGAAGTAAATGAATAAATAATGACCTAAATTATTTCTGTTACTGAGTCTATGGACCTAATCCAACTCTTAGCATCATTACTGGGTAAAATCGAACACAAAATTCATGGATGCACCACATATACAATCACTCACACACACAGACACCACCACCACCACCACCACCACCGCCACCACCACCACCACCAGAGTAAAGATTTTTATTTTCATATATCCTTGGTCCTGTATAACAGTTCTTATTCTTCGATATATGCTTGCTCAAAGGGGATTTTGTTTTAACATTTTAGATGCTAAAAAAGAGAAATTATAATGAGGTTTAAAGGAGAGATATGATCAAACCAAAACAATAAGAGAAATCCAATCTAGGCACAATTGGTAAATTAGAATGCAGTCAAAATGAAGGAATAGAGATTAAAAACTCCTGCTTCAAGTTTTAAGAAAAATAAGTGAATGAAATGGTGCGAGAGTAATCAAAATTTTACCAAGGAAGAAATTTGAAGTCCCTAGAACATAACAGAATTTAGTCTGTGTTAACTAAATGTTGGGAGAAGGGGGTAAAAGCAGTCTCCAAACTGAACATATGGCATCCTCAGCTGGTAGAGATGTAAAAATTTTAATTTAGAAATACAAAGAGTTGGTAACTGTTGAAAAGCGTGACTAAAAGAGTACAGGACTGAGAACAGCCTGGATCCTGTTTGTGAAGCTCACACAGCCTTAGCACACTCAGCTGCTGTGTGATTCCTTCCCTGAACACTTCAGTGAGAAACAAGAAATCCCCTTGATTAAAAAGCAAAATACCAAAGACAATGTGTTTTCCACACCTCTGATGTACCCTAAGGAAATAAGGTTTAAAATATCATCTGGAAAGCTCTTGTCTGCTTTTAAAACCAATGAGAATACCCTGAAAAGGATAGAGTTCCAATCTCAATGCACACTATTTGCCATTCTGACTTTTCCATTTTCTTCTGTCTTTTGAACAATGTCATGGGGAGTATTTGGTTTTATGGACTAAAATGATGCTATTATTACAGCATCATAGATTTAATGCTGGAAGAGACTTCTGGTCCAACTGCCTTAATTTCTGATATGAAAATTAAAACCTAGAGAATTTAGATAACTTGCTCAAGGTCTTACAGGTATTGAATAAAAAAGTGAGGATATGAACTGGTTTTTAATCCACTCCCCAAATATACCTAAATAGCTACCCACGTTGTCCCTTTTTTTCATTTTGTACTCAGTTTTTCAAGATCAAGAGATAATAATCTATTATATATTGTCTTGGGGTTAGTAAAAATAATGAAAGCTAAATCTTTTCACTATTATTGATTTATAACATGCCTCTGTAAAGCACTTTAAAGTTTTCAAAGATCTTTCTGCACAACAACCCTGTTAGTAGGAAGGGCAAACATTGATTTCCCCATTTTATATGATACTGGGGACACTGAACCACCAAAAGGTTAAAAGACTTATCCATCATCGTATAACTATTATGGTCCTGAGTTGACTTCCAACTGAGGTCTCCTGATTCCTCAGTCCAATTTTCCATCCACTATGCAAAGCTGTCTCTGTCTGTAGAGAGTATATAACTTCCTCCTCATTGCTGATCAATAATCCTTCTATTTCACTCCTATTGATTCCTCCTTTCCTTCACAAGCTCCTTTCTCTCTGATGCCACCAATTGTCTCCCTACCTGCACTAGTTTCATTTCACTAAACAGTTTGAGGTCCATTCAATGGAAACTGTTATTCTTCTTTGTACTCCTATTCCTCCAAATCATTCTGTACATCTTTCTTTTATCTTGTCCCAGATGTGTACCTTCTCCTTAATTAAGGCAAACTTTTTTCTACATGATATATATATTCTGTTCCATTTATACCACTTCCCCACTCCCTCCCTCCCTCCCTCCATCCATCCCTCCCTCCCTCCCTTTTCCCTCCATCTCTGGCTCTCTCTCTCTCTCTCTCTCTCTCTCTCTCTCTCTCTCTCTCTCTCTCTCTCTCTCTCTCTCTCTCATCCTCTCCTTCCCATCAGCTTATCTCATCACCAGAATTCTGTTTTTTTTTAATCCTTCTATTTCCTTTTTAACCCAACCAACCACCAATCTGCTTCTTTTCCCCATAACCTAAAAAAAAAGGCTTTGTAGCTTCTATTTCTTCACTATTTACTTTCTTTAAAAACTAGTCATCTGGCTTTCATCCTTACCATTCCAGTAAAACCATTCACTCAAAGAACACCTATGATGTCCTTATGTCTAAAACCATTATGCTTTTTTTCTTTCCTCTTCCTCTATGATATAATAGTCACATGTGACAGCGTTTAACACCTCATCCTAAAAAACACTTTATGCATTTTTGGCTTCAAAGAAGTCACATGTTTCTAATTTTCTTGCTAGATCTCTCCCACCTTAGAAATTCCATGCCATTTTTTCTTCTTCACCAAATTGTAAGAACTGGCTCACAATCTAATATCTTGTGCAAAAAGAAGTTTTGAAATGCAATTGTTCTGTTGCCAATGAATGTTACATAGTTTTCTCTTAGGATGAAAAACACATGCATATATGAGCAACACATATCTTTATTTTTAATATATACATTAAAATATGTGAATATGTTTTTTTTTCTTAGCCTTTTATTCCACAAAAAAGGAACCATAAAGGGATAAAATTGGATAACTTTGGTGTCATTTCCAGGCCACTAACACCTTTGAATTCTATAACAGCACTACTGCCAGAATCAGAATTAGAAGAAACAGTCTTCTGCCTAATTAAATTCTATTACTACATGATATAATGTATGCTCTGTAGGGTCTAACTGTCTAACCTTCCTACCCTTTTTAATTTAATTTAATTTAATTTAATTTAATTTAATTTTAAACCCTTACCTTCCATCTTAGAATCAATACTGCATATTGGTTCTAAGACAGAAGAGCAGTAAGGGCCACTCTATTATTTTTATTTAAATAATCAGATATAATCAATTATGTGATTCAAGTTTTCTAGTAGCATTCAATTTAATTCAATTCAATAAATATTTATTAAGTACCTATTGGGTCTAAGACACTGTTCTTGATATTGCTGGTGTAATATTTAAAGGGATGTAGAGGACAGAAGAGGGACAGAGGGAGAAAGGAATGTTTGCTCCACAGGGAATGGAGGAGTTGAAGGGAGAGAGGGAATATGGCTGCTGGTGAGATAAAAGGAGAGAGATGCCCCCCGCTGAGAGGTTATTTTTGAAAATTGGGGGTCCTGAGAAATGGGCCACTTATGATAACCTGAGGGGATGTCTTCTCTATGGATTGATGTTGAAGATACCCCAGAGCAGGTAAGCACAGACCCTCCTGAGGGACAAGCTTTCCCCCAGATCAAGGTCACCCAGAAGGGGTCCAATAAGGACCATCTATGGTTGAATGACTGTCCTTAGGTTCTGCACCCTCTCTGTCCCTCTGAAATAATAGTCCTATTATCCAAATGAAGGTTATTTAACTGAAGATGATTTTATTAACAAGTTTGGATTGTGGAGGTATCAGGGAAGAAGGAATCAAGATTTCCCAATATTGGGTTTGAGTCTCTCTCAGCTTTCGAGCTTAGGCCTGGCCTCCACCTCACAGGCTGGTGGAGGGTTTCTTTCATTCCTGCCTAAGCTAATCTGTGCTAGTTTTCTTAAATTTAAAGTCTTTAGCAGTAGACAGCATGGGGAAGAAAAGTTCTGACTTTCAGGGGTGGTTTGGCCTGTCTTTTCCGGCTACACCCCTAAAGCCAGCCTTACAGTTCAAATTGCTTCCCTTAATTCCTTTTGTTTGATGACACAATCACATGAATCCAGGTAGGGCACACAGTTGGGAAATTCAGGAATAGAGCCACTTCTATCCAGAGACAGTGAGAGGTTCCTTCTAGTCTGAGGGCCTGGGGGGAGAGAGAGAGAGAGAGAGAGAGAGAGAGAGAGAGAGAGAGAGAGAGAGAGAGAGAGAGAGAGAGAGAGAGAGACCCTCAGCAGACCAACTGTCACTCTCCAAGTTGCCCCTCCCCTCACCAACTGTCATTGCTGTCCATCAGTTTTACTCTAACCTTCCAACTGCTGTTTGTTCCAACTCAGTGGCCAAAAGTTCAGAACTTACTTCAGTTTTCCTTTCCACACTGGGGATACAAAGAAAAATATTAACAAATGACAATTGCAAAGTAGTTCCAGTCCTTAATGAGCTTCAATTTTACTGAGATCTAGAACATGTGAATTAGTAATATAATTATGTTTACTCAGTTACTGAACAAAGGGAAAGCATTAGATAGCCATATTTCTTTTATTGGTAAATGACCAAGGATGTCATGTTATTATATCAATTTTAAATTAATGTAGGTGAATATGGATATATATGAAAAAATGCTGCTATTCATAACACCTTCTGCCCCATTTCTATCTCTAGAGGATTGGAGGGTGATTTACATCTTTTCATTATTTCAAGACTGTCCTAAATTGCCTCCTTCAAAAAAAAGTCACCACTTATTGGCCAATCAACTGGTGTTAAGTTTTTCTGTTCTTAGGCTGGTGCTTGGAAGAAAGATATGGTCAATATCTCCAGCATTATAAAAATACAAAACAAAAACCAAAAACAAAACAAAAAACTAGACTTTGGCTGATTATTTGGATGTTTTCCCCTAAAACAATAACAAATGGGAAGGCTATAATTTCCCTCCACACTATTGAAATCTTAAACTGTGAGTAGCTTTGAAAATTAGGTAAGCCTATTGTTTAAGTACAACCAGAAGGAACTGCTCAGAAAATACACAATAGTTAATAGCCTCACCCAAAAGCTCAGTTCTTTTAGTAACTTCCACACTTGGTGATAGAAGACTTTTTTTCCACCAAAAATTCATTTACATCCTTGTATAAGATTTAAATTTCCTTTTTTTTTCAGAAAGAAAGTTTCCCTTTCTTTAGATAGTTGTCTAAGTGTAAATGTCAAAATGATGTTTAAGATATTCACGGAGATCTAGCACCTCTGGTGTGAAGGCTTAATGAACCCTTTTTAGGGTTGCTCATCTACCTTTAATGGCTATATTTCACCCAACTCTAACTTGTGCATTCAAGAAGCTGTAGCATAGAGAGATAGAGTCAAGATGGCAGCCTAGAAGGAGCAGAAGTTCAGACCTCTGAATACCCTTCCTTAACGATCACAAACTGAATGCTCCTAGGGGACTGAAAAATAAAATTAACAACAAGACAAAGCCAAGGAACCCTCCTGCTGGACTTAATTCAAAAGGTACTCCCCCCCCCCAAAAGCCAGAACCCGAGAACACTCTGGTTTAAGGAGAAGACAGAAGGAAGGTCTCAGGACCCCCCCCCCCCAGAGCACTGAGACTCCAGCAGCAGTGGGAACTTCTAGGCAGGCAAAGGTGTTGGTCTGGAGCGTATACCTTGCAGACAGAGCTGGCTGTGCCAAGTTCAGAGCATCCAACAAAGACAGCGGGAAGAATCTAGACAGGGAGCATAGACCTGGCAGCCTGGTCATAGCTGTGAAGATCCTCTATATTTGCTCCAGCCTTCCAGGTGGTTTTGGACTCAGAGCAAAACCAGCCCAGCTAAGCTAAACTTAATCCCACCAAACGTCTCCAGAACTCAGGGAAGCCCAGGCTCCACACCCATCCTCATTGACTGCTGGACTTTAATCCAATCAAAAGCTTCCAGAAAAAAGGGAAGCTCAAACCCCCAACAACCTTCCCCCAGAGACTACATTGAGAGATCATCTGTTAAAGCACCAAGAGGGAAGACTGACAGAAGCCCCCCAAACCAAAAAAAAATGAGAGGAGCAAAAGCACAGACAAATACAGGGAATAAGGAAGGGGTGAATATTAGAACACAACAGAAAAAGAAGAAGGAAATTACAATAGACAGCTGCTATTCAGCAAATGGAACAGAGGGGGAGAGATCAGCAAACAATAAATCAGAAATCCTAGCTAATTGGATTTAGGCTTTGGAAGAACTCAAAACACAATTAAAAGAGGCTGAAGACAATTGGGAAAAGAACTTAAAAATTAAGATAAGCCATCTGGAAACAGAGGCACTTGAACTAAAATGAGAAAACAGTGTCTTGAAAGCCAAAATCAACCAGCTGGAAAATGAGGCAAAGGAGATGAAAGATGAGGCAAAGAAGATGAAAGATGAGACAAAGGAGATGAAAGATGAGGTAAAGAAGATGAAAGATGACCTTCAAAGAAAATTGGACCAGAAGGAAAAGGATGACCAAAAAGTCAGGGATGAAATCCAGTCATTAAGAACCAGAATACAACAACTGGAATTAAGTGACCTCGCAAGGCATCAGGACACTATAAAACAAAATTAAAAGAATGAAAAAATTGAGGAAAATATGAAGCATCTCATTCACAAAACAGAGGATTTGGAAAATTGTTTGAGAAGAGACAATTTAAGAATCAATGGTTTACCAGAACACTATGACAAAAGAAAAAGCCTGGACATAATACTACAGGAAATTATTCATGAAAACTGCCCCAATATCCTAGAACAAGAGGGAACAGTGGAGATTGAAAGAATCCATAAATCACCTCCTGTATTTAATCCCCAACTGACAACACCCAGGAATGTTATAGCCAAATTCAAGTACTATCAGACCAAAGAAAAGATATTACAAGCTGCCAAGAAGAAGTCATTCAGATATCATGGAACCACAGTAAGGATAATGCAGGATCTGGCTGCATCCACACTGAAGGACCGAAAGGCATGGAAAATTATATTACAGAAAGTAAGGGAACTAGGTTTACAACCAATATTCAACTACACATCAAAACTGACTATATACTTACAGGGGAAAAGTATGGTCATTCAACACAATAGAAGAATTTGTAAAGAGAAGAACAGACCTGAACAGAAAATTTGACGTCCAAGCACAGAACTCAAGAGAATCATCAAAAGGCAATTAAAAAGGGGGAAAAAAGAAAAACAAAACAAAACAACAAAAAAAATTTCAAGAGACTCAATAAGTTAAAATGATATGTATCCCTATAAGAAAAGAGGTCATTGGTAACTCTTAAAAACTGTTGTTATTAGCTGGGCAGCAAAAAGAAGTACACTTAGTGGGAACAGTGACAAACTATATAGGATGAAAGGACAAACATAAATAGTTATATAGATATATGCATGCAAAAAAAATATATATATATGTGTGTGTGGGTGTGTGTGTGTATATATATATATATATATATATTTATGTAGCTAGAGCTAAAAAAAGATTAATGCTAAAAGAAATGGGAAAAGAAACAAATGGGGGTAAATGTATATGTCACAAACAAGCTCATGGTGGGAAGGGAGATAACATCAATACTCTGGAAGCATAAAGAAGTTGGAGATAGGAAATACTCAACTCATGGGCTTTGAAAATGACCCAAAGAGGGAAGAACAATACAATCCATTGGGGGCAGAGAATAGATTTGCTCCCTATAGGGGAGAAGAAGGGTAACAAATGGCCTGGTAGGGAGGGAATCAGTACAAGGGAGGGAGAAGGTGGGGCAATTTTAGAAAGAATACAGGGAAAGTAAGGGGGGAATGAGCAGGGAGGGAGGTAGAAAGGGAAGTAAAATAAGGGTGGGAAATAGGGGGGCTGCTTATAAACAAACATTGGTGTAGAAGGAAATAGTGAAATAAGAAAAAGCAAGGCCAGGAATAGAAATCAAAATGCTGGGAAATTCACAGCTAGTAATCATAACTCTGAATGTGAATGGAATGAACTCACCCAAAAATTGCAAGATAATAACAGAGTGGATTAGAATCCAAAATCCTATCATATGCTGTTTACAAGAAACACACATGAGGAATATAGATATGCATAGGGTGAAAATAAGAGGAGGAAGGAAAATCTACTGGACATCAACTGAAAAAAGAAGGCAGGAATTGTAATCATGATATCTGACAAAGCCAAAGTAAAAATAAATCTAGTTAAAAGAGATAAGGAAGGTAATTACATTCTGATAAAAGGCAGTATAGACAATGAGGAAATATCTGTACTTAACATATATGCACCAAATGGCATGGCATCCAAATTTCAAAAGGAGAAACTAGAGGAACTCAAGGATGAAATAGATAGAAAAACTATACTAGTGGGAGACCTGAATGTTCCTCTATCTGAACTAGATAAATCAAACCAAAAAATAAATAAGGAAGAAGTAAGAGAAGTGAATGAAAGCTTAGAAAAATTAGTTAGGAGACATGTGGAGTAAAATATATAGGGACAAATAGAATTTGCCTTCTTTTCAGCAGCACATGGCACATTCACAAGAATTGACAATGTATTAGGGAATAAAAGCATTGCAAATGAGAGCAAAAGGGCAAAAATAATAAATATAACCTCATGTCATAATGCAATGAAAATAATAATTAGTGAGGGTACAAAGAGAGGTAAATAAAAATTTAATTGGAAATTAAACAATACGATTCTCCAAAACCAGTTAGTTAAAGAACAAATAGTAGAAATAATTTATAACATCATTGAAGAAAATGACAATGATGAGACATCCCTTCAAAACCTATGGGATGCAGCCAAAGCAGTACTCAGGCTTAAATTTATATTCTTGAGTTCATATATTAACAAATTATAAAGGGAAGAGGTCAATTAATTGGGCATGCAAATTAAAAACAAATTGAAAGCAAACAAATTAAAAATTCTCAGATGAAGACTAAATTAGAGATACTAAAAATCAAAGAAGAAATTAATAAAATTTAAAGTTAAAGAACTATTGATTTAATAAAAAAGACTAGAAGCTGCTACTTTGAAAAAAAACAAATAAAATAGACAAAGTACTAGTCAGTTTAATTTAAAAAAGGAAAGAAAAAAACCAAATTGACAGTATCCAAGATGAAAAGGGAGACCTCAGCTCTAATGAAATCCATCTCAGCAGCAAAAATTATTAAGAGAAATTCCATTTAAAGTCCCCCTAGACAATATAAAATACTTAGGAATCTATCTGCCAAGAAACAAGAAAACACAGGAACTATATGAACACAACTACGAAACACTCTCCACACAATTAAAACTAGATCTAAACAAGTGGAAAAACATTGATGGCTCATGGGTGGGATGAGCTAATATAATAAAAATGATAATCCTACCCAAATTAATTTACTTATTTAGTGCCATACCCATTGTACAACCAAAAAACTTCTTTACAGATTTAGAAAAAAACAAAAACATAAAGTTCATTTGGAAGAACAAAGGAGCAAGGATATCCAGGGAAATCATGAAAAAACAATGCAAAGGAAGTAGGACTTGCAGTCCCAGATCTCAAACTATACTATAAAGAAGTGGTTATTAAAACAATTTGGTACTGGATAAGAGAGAGAAAGGAGGATCAGTGGAATAGACTTTGGGTAAATGACTTAAGCAGGACAGTATATGATAAATCCAAAGATCCCAGTTTTGGGGACCAAAACCCACTTTTTGATAAAAAAAAAACTGCTGAGATAATTGAAAGACAGTATGGGAGAGATTAGGTTTGGATGAACATCTCACACGCTACACCAAGATAAACTCAGAATGGGTGAATGACCTGAATATAAAGAAGGATACTATAAGCAAATAAGGTGAACGCAGAATAGTATACTTGTCAGATCTTTGGGAAGGGAAAGACTTTAAAACCAAGGAAGAGCTAGAAAAAAATCACAAAATGTAAAATCAATAATTTTGATTACATCAAATTAAAAAGGTTTTGTACAAACAAAACTAATGCATCCAAAATTAGAAGGGAAGCAACAAATTGGGTAACAATCTTCATTACAGAAACCTCTGACAAAGGTCTAATTATTCATATTTATAAAGAGTTAAACCAGTTGTACAAAAAAGTCTAGCCATTCTCCAATTGAAAAATGGGCAAGGGACATGAATAGGCAATTTTCAGTTAAAGAAATCAAAACTATTAATAAGCACATGAAAAAGTGCTCTAAAGCTCTTATAATCAGAGAAATGCAAATCAAAGCAACTCTGAGGTATCACCTCACACCTAGCAGATTTGTTAACATGACAGCAAAGGAAAGTAACGAATGTTGGAGGGGATGTGGCAAAGTTGGGACATTAATGCATTGTTGGTGGAGTTGGGAATTGATCCAACCATTCTGGAGGGCAATTTGGAACTATGCCCAAAGTGCACTAAAAGACTGTCTGCCCTTTGATCAAGCCATAGTACTGCTGAGTTTGTAACCCAAAGAGATTATTAAGAAAAAGACATGTACAAGAATCTTTATAGCTGTGGTCTTTGTGGTGGCAAAAAATTGGAAAATGAAGAGATGCCCTTCAATTGGGGAATTGCTGAATAAATTGTGGCATATGTTGGTGACAGAATACTATTGTGCTCAAAGGAATAATAAAGTGGAGGAATTTCATGGGGACTGGAACGACCTCCAGGAAGTGATGCAGAGTGAGAGGAGCAGAACCAGGAGAACATTATACACAGAGACTAATATACTGTGGTATAATCGAACATAATGGACTTCTCCATGGTACAGCTTCGTCTTCTTCTTTTTTCCATTTGAATAAGTTTAGTCAATTTAGAATATTATCCCTTGGTTACAATAATTACATTATTTCCCTCCCTCCCTTCCACCCACTCTTCCCGCAGCCAACATGCACTTTCATTGGGTATTACTTGTGTCCTTGATCACAACCCATTTCCATGTTGTTGTTTACACTAGGATGTTCATTTAGAGCAGTGGTTCTCAACCTCTCAATTTGTAGGAATGAGAATACATAATGCATATTAGGTATTTACATTCCTAATCATAACTGTAGCAAAATTACAGTTTTGAAGTAGCCACCAAAATAATTTTTTGTTTTGGGGTCACTGCATCATAAGGAACTGTATTGTGGGGTCACTGCATTAGAAAGGTTGAGAACCACTGATTTATAGTCTACATCCCCAACAATATGCCTTCAACTCATTCATTCAAGCAGTTATTTTTCTTCGGTGTTTTTATTCCCACAGTGTTTCCTCTGGATGTTTGATAGTGGTTTTTCTCGTAGGTTCCTCCTAGTTGTTCAGGGTCATTGCATTGCCAATAATGGAGAAGGCCATTATATTCAATTGTACCACAGTGTATCAGTTTCTGTGTATGTTTTCCTGGTTCTGCTCTTCTTGCTCTTCATCCATTCCTTTGAGCACAATAGTATTCCATCAAAAATACAAACTGCCTAGACTAACAGAAGAAGAAATAGAATTCTTAAATAATCCCATATCAGAAAATGAAATCCAAAAGGCCATCAAAGAACTTCCTAAGAAAAAATCCCCAGGGCCTGATGGATTCACCAGTGAATTCTATCAAACATTCAGAGAACAGTTAATCCCAATACTATACAAACTATTTGACATAATAAGCAAAGAGGGAGTTCTACCAAACTCCTTTTATGACTCAAACATGGTACTGATTCCAAAACCAGGCAGGGCAAAAACAGAGAAAGAAAACTATAGACCAATCTCCCTAATGAATATAGATGCAAAAATCTTAAATAGGATACTAGCAAAAAGACTCCAGCAAGTGATCAGAAGAGTCATTCACCATGATCAAGTAGGATTTATACCAGGGATGCAGGGCTGGTTCAATATTACAAAACCATCCACATAATTGACCACATCAACAAACAAACCAACAAGAATCACATGATTATCTCAATAGACGCAGAAAAAGCATTTGATAAAATACAACACCCATTCCTATTAAAAACACTAGAAAGCATAGGAATAGGAGGGTTGTTCCTAAAAATAATAAACAGTATATATCTAAAACCATCAGCTAATATCATCTGCAATGGGGATAAACTAGAAGCCTTCCCAATAAGATCAGGAGTGAAACGGGGATGCCGATTATCACCTCTATTATTTATTATTGTACTAGAAACACTAGCAGTAGCAATTAGAGAAGAAAAAGAAATGGTCTACTTAAGGAATCCTAGTGATTCAACCAAAAAGCTAATTGAAATAATCAACAACTTTAGCAAAGTTGCAGGATACAAAAAAAAAAACCCACATAAGTCATCAGCATTCCTATAAATCTCCAACACAGTTCAGCAGCAAAAACTAGAAAGAGAAATCCCATTCAAAATCACCTTAGACAAAATAAAATACCTAGGAATCTATCTCCTGAGACAAACACAGGAATTATATGAAAACAACTACAAAACACTCTCCACACAACTAAAACTAGACTTAAGCAATTGGAAAAACATTAACTGCTCATGGATAGGACGAGGCAATATAATAAAAATGACCATCCTACCCAAACTTATTTATCTATTTAATGCTATACCCATGGAACTCCCAAAATATTTCTTTACTGATTTAGAAAAAAACCATAACAAAGTTCATTTGGAAGAACAAAAGATCAAGGATATCCAGGGAAATAATGAAAAAAAAAATACAAAGGAAGGGGGCCTTGCAGTCCCAGACCTTAAACTATATTACAAAGCAGCAGTCATCAAAACAATTTGGTATTGGATAAGAGACAGAAAGGAGGATCAGTGGAATAGACTGGGGGCAAGAGACCTCAGCAAGACAATATATGATAAACCCAAAGATCCCAGCTTTTGGGACAAAAATCCACTATTCCATAAAAACTGCTGGGAGAATTGGAAGACAGTGTGGGAGAGATTAGGAATTGATCAACACCTCACACCCTACACCAAGATAAATTCAAAATGGGTGAATGACTTAAACATAAAAAAGGAAACCATAAGTAAATTGGGTAAACACAGAATAGGATACATGTCAGACCTTTGGGAGGGGAAAGGCTTTAAAACCAAGCAAGACATAGAAAGAGTCACAAAATATAAAATAACTAATTTTGACTACATCAAATTAAAAAGCTTTTGTACAAACAAAACCAATGTAACTAAAATAAGAAGGGAAACAACAAATTGGGAAAAAATCTTCATAAAAACCTCTGACAAAGGTTTAATTACTCAAATTTATAAAGAGCTAAATCTATTGTACAAAAATCCAAGCCATTCTCCAATTGATAAATGGGCAAGGGGCATGGATAGGCAGTTTTCAGATAAAGAAATCAAAACTATTAATAAGCACATGAAGAAGTTTTCTAAATCTCTTATAATCAGAGAGATGCAAATCAAAACAACTCTGAGGTATCATCTCATACCTAGCAGATTGGCTAACATGATAGCAAAGGAAAGTAATGAGGGGATGCCCTTCGATTGGGGAATGGCTGAACAAATTGTGGTATATGTTGGTGATGGAATACTATTGTGCAAAAAGGAATAATAAAATGGAGGAATTCCATGGAGACTGGAACGACCTCTAGGAAGTCATGCAGAGCAAGAGGAGCAGAACCAGGAGAACATTGTACACAGAGACTAATACACTGTGGTATAATTGAACGTAATGGACTTCTCCATTAGTAGCGGTGTAATGTCCCTGAACAATCTGCAGGGATCTAGGAGAAAAAACACTATTCATAAGCAGAGGACAAACTGTGGGAGTAGAAACACTGAGGAAAAGCAACTGCCCAACTATAGCGGTTGAGGGGACATGACAGAGGAGAGACTCTAAACAAACACTCTAATGCAAATACTAACAACATGACAATAGGTTCGAATCAAGAACACATGTGATACCCAGTGGAATCATGTGTCAGCTATGGGGGTTGGGGGGAGGAAAAGAAAATGATCTTTGTCTTTAATGAATAATGCTTGGAAATGATCAAATAAAATATTATTAAAATATATATATGTCAAAGAATCACAGATTTTGAACTAGGGGGAAATGGGATAAATTTATTCAGTTAGTACCTCTAAGCTTTTCTGTATGCTCAACCTATTTATAGTTCAATTGATGGCGCAACATTTAATATTTTCTTAAAAAAAGAATGGACTTCTTTGAGGCACTTCTGTGACTTCCTTCACTTTTCCAATAGTCATAAAATTATAGATTTAGAAACATCCTTTATGACTGAGGAAACCAAGTCTTGCAGAGGATTAGGGACTTACCCAAAGGTCAAAATAATAGCAAATACCAAAGGCAGAATTTGAACTCAAGTCTTCTAACATGTGCTATCAACTGATCCATGGAGTTATTACTTCCATTCTGTCCTACCCCATACTCTGTTTCTCCATCTGCTTAATAAAATGCTTGTTGACAGATGGATTGAAATTGCAAGTGAGGTTCTAAGATTTTCACAACAAAATGTCTAATTTTGATTAAAATGCCTGGTATTTAAAGTATTTGGATTCTTCTTTAATCCACCACAGAAAAGGTAGTTACTGATCAAACAATTCAATCATTAAGTGACTGTGATGCAGTATGTGGCAAATGTAGTTTCAGCTATCTGATGTTTGAAAGAGACAGCCTAATGAACATCTTAAGTTCCAGAAAATTTATCCAGGTTCTTTTTGCCCTATTTTTGTCTTAAGTTAATGGACCAGAAAGCAGTATCCCCAAAGAAATGCCTTAACTGAATTATGATTTATTGCAATGCCTTTTCTTTTAAAGGAAAGTTGAGAATAGAAATGGGCACTTGAAGAATATTTCTGAATACCTTACAAAAATGCAGTTAAAATCATTGTCCAGTTATATTACCTTCTATAAGAATTTTCTTTTTAGAATTCAATGATGGAAAAACATTTAGCAGTCCTCTCACTCAACAAAATTGAAATTAAACAAACATTTATTAAACACCTCATGTGCAAAATGAGACATAACATTTAAATTAGATGCAAACTTCAGATAAGTTAGAAAATATAATATTTGTCAGGGAAAGAAGAAACAATGTTCCCAGGACATGTAGTGCCTTTAATACCAGGGTAAAAATCTTAAAACTAACTCAGTAGATGAAAAAGAGCCATTAAAAGGAGTTTGAGAAAAGGGTGACATTACTATATGCATACCTTGGGTGGGATTATAATTGCTTGCTTTGAAGTGGGATAAGAGTAGAGGTGAGGAGACTAATTAATATATTATTATAATTTTCCATATATTAAATTAACCTCTTTCATGTTCATCAGGGAAATAGAGGGGATTTTAGGGTTTTAGACTTGGATTTGGGTAGGTCCATAGAATTCATCTTGTCCAAATCCCTCATTTTTGAGATGAGTAAACTGAAGCCCAGGAGTGACTATATTGTCTGTCTCAACTCACAGAAGGTCAGGATTTGAATCCAGGCATTCTAACACCAAATTTAGTTCTCTATTGTTTCCAGATAAAACAGCGATCTTTTTTTTTTAATTAGAAAATAAGAACAGTGTAATCCAATGTATTTCCCACTGATTTCATTAACAATGGACTTAGTGCAACACAGAACACGTATTTAAAGTAGAGCCCAGTAACATTTATTTCTCTGCTCTTTTAAAATTGGTTTGAGTATTTTAATTTTTAATTGTTCTGTTCCATATGTGCCTAAACAATAGCACTTAATAAGTATTTGAATTTGTGGATAAAAGGTATTTAAGTACTTATGTCTCCTCAAATCCTTTCTGGAAATAAATGAGGCTATAAATCCTGAATTAATAAGTGATAATATTTTGTTAAATATTTTCATTTAAATACACTAATATTTTTGGTTTGAATGTTTTAGTTTTCATGTATTTGACTTTTTAAAAAGCAAAATCCTCTGAATATTCACTAGATTATCAAGGGCTGGGGGATCACAATAAAATCACCAAACAGAGCAAACATTAATAGCCATAGTTGCATAGCTTGTGTTACACTGCCCTTGTGGCCATGCTGGATTAAATGTCTCTTATTTAATGAATCTTTTTGGAATCTACTTTTTTTCTCATTTTGTCTTCTTCAAAAATAAAATATGGGGAGTCACTATTTCTCACTTTTCTTGCAAAATTATTACAAATAACAGTGTTATAATTTTGTACATATTGAGAAACATTAGTGACATTAAAACCAAAGTTACCAATAAAAATTAAAAAGAAAAAAGAAAAAGAAAAGAACAGTATCTATGCTACCTTAATTACAATAAGACTTAAAATGGAGTTTCTGCATATAGCCTAAGATAACCATCATATGACATGAAACATTTATGAATATTAATGTTATAAGTTGTAATAATTCTATATATACTTGACTGAATTAGCAACACAGATTGATGCTTGTTTTTATTTTAAACATGACATTATTGTACCTTAACCACGATGTTATTTATCCAATAATTATTTCATCACCCATATAAAAGTTTCCTCCAGAATTTTTTTCATGTAAGCCAAATTTTTATATTAACCAGGTTGCAAAAATAAATAAATAAAAAGCAAGAAACATAAAGAAACTGAAAAATTATGCTTCAATGTGCACTCTCTCTCTGGAGGTGGCTGACACCTTTCATAATCTTATATACTTACCATTTTCTTGATCAGAGATTTAAGTCCTTCACTGTCAATCATTGTTATAATATTGATGTTATTGTGAACAATATTCTCCTGGTTCTTCTCATTTATCTCTAAATAGGTTCATGTAAACCTTCCCAGGTTATAATGAAATCCTTCTAAAATCATAATTGTTCCACATAACACAGTAGTATTCTAATACAATCAGATATCACAACTTAAGTCATTCTCCAAATGATTTGTATCTCCTCAATTTCAAATTCTTTCACAACATAAAAAGAAAACTCTCTCTCTTTCTCTTTCACACACACACACACACACACGCACGCACACACATACATACACATACACATTTCTATAGAGTACCTTTCTTTTATTTTCAATCTCTTTAAGATATAAACCTAGTAGTGATGGTGCTGGGTCAAAGGGTATATTCACTTTAATAGCCCTTAAACATATTTACAAATTGTTCTACAAAAAGGTTGGATCATTTCAAAATTCCAACAGCACACTATTTTCCCTATTTTTATCACATTCCCTCCAGCATTTCTCCCTTTCATTTTCTGCTATGTTATCCAAGCTGAAAGGATTGAAGTGCTAGCAGAGAATTTGTTTTAATTTATGTTTCTCTAATCAACAATAAATCTAATAATTTAGAGCATTTTATGTGATTATTAGTAGCTTTCCTTTCTTCTGAAAAACTCTCTATTAATGTCCTTTGAACTTTTACCAATGGGAAGTGGTTCTCATTGTAAGAGAATTTGGCTAACTTCATGAAAGGGAGGGAAGGAAAAGAGGGAGACAATTTGGGTCACGCAATTTTAGAAAACTTATGTGGAAATTTATTATTACATGACATTGGTAAAATAAAATATATCTTTATAAATAAAAATACATTTGGCTTAGTTACTTGTATATTTGAAAAAGGATACTTTTATTTGAGAAATGTATGGTATTTTCCCAGTTTGCTCATTTACTTTGTGATTTGGAAATCACTTTAAAAGACTGATATATATTAATTTAAGGTCGCCAAGGAATTCAGCTATGTAATTCCTAAATGAAAACTCAAGTCCACAGTCAACCTTTTATGGAGTTTTAATTACAAACAGGAAGAAGAAAAGTATTAGAGGGAAAGAGAGAGAGAGGGGGGAAAAGGGGGAGAAGGGAATAGGGCTTAAATGCTCACTCTGCTTAGGCTGGGCCAAAGGCCCAAGGCCTTGGATAGCCGGGGCATAGAAAAGAGATCAGTCCCTATCACTCATGTGACCAAAATGGAGAAACAGTCTGAGGGCCTCCACTCCAAGCACCAGGCTCCAACAACCTCCTCTCCTCCACACAGGAAAAAGGAAGCCCTCCTCAGCTGTCCTCTACCTCACTTCCTGTGTCTCCCCTGTGCCAATGGTTGCTCTAGCTTAACCCAGGACTGCCCAGAGGTCTGTCCCCTTTACACATGTCTGTTGAAGGCCATATTCTCAAATAATTAAATCTTGAGCTTTGTTGCAGCCCTTCCTAAATCTTGTTACCCTGAGTAGGGTGGAGATTGTAGTTTCTAAGACCTGATTCTGTCATTCCAAGTATCTCTATTGTTATTGATCAGGAAATAGCTAAATCCTATCTTCTAAAGAATGGTTTGAACAGGGTTGAGTAGTTTTGAAATTCACACCTTCTAAATTTGACTTATTTTTAAAATTTCCTCTACTCATATTTATTCCTTTAATTTCTCATAATCATCTCCAACTCTTATTTGGTCATAAACTCTTCCCTTTTCCAAGTATTTGATAGGTAAAGTTCTCCATGTTCCCCTAATTTGTTTATATTACCCTTTATACCTAAATCTTCTACCCATTTTGACCTAATTTTCACATACAGTGTGAACTATTGGCCTATTATGAACTTCTTCCAAACTACTTTCCAACTTTCTCAGCAATAATATCACAAGGCAAGATCTTGCCCCCAAAGTCTGGATTTTTTAATTCATCAAAAATTAAATTACTATAGCCATTTACTACATGTATTGTGAATCCTTTCACTAGTTTACTGCTTTATTTCTTAATGAAAGACACAAAGGCCATTTTCTGTCATTTTTTATTGTTTCTATTCATGTCCTTGACCTTGTTCTTCCAGGTGAACTTTGTTATTTTTTCTAGCTCTATAAAATACTTTGATATGGCATTGAATAAGTAAATTAATTCAGGTAGAATGTCATTTTTATTATACTGATTTGGTTTAGACATGAGCAATAAATATTTCTCCAAATATTTACTTGTTTGTTTTTTTTTAATGAAAACTGTTTTGTAATTTTTTTCACACAATCCCTGGGTTTGTCTAGATAGGTATAATCATTAAAATTCCTTGGAGATTCAATATGAACTTAAATTATTTATTAGTAAAAGTTGGAGAAATATAGTGAGAAAGATAACCAGACTCCCCTATCTAAAAACAAACAAACAATACTCTTCCACTCTTCTAGTTTCGAATCAAGGCTCAAGTAGAGTGTCAAACAATCCAGAGAAGAGAACAAGTTTCATTCCCAGTCAAAGAAACTGTCCAGAAGTGAAAGAGAGCCTCTCCTGCTCTGTACCCTTTCTTATTAGGTCGATGACATAACACATTCTGGTTCTCTGATTGGCCAGGCTTAACTTCAGGCTAGATCCTAAGTCCTGACTTCTGAATGTGTCACCTATCATATGGGGACTTCCATCAGCTTCTTCCAAAAGTCAGGACTCCAGATACCCATGTGGTATTTTAGTCACATGACACAGGTAGGGTTCCAAATATTTTATAGTGTCTGTAGTTATCTTAAATTGAATGTATTTTTCTATTTATTCCTACTTAGCATTGTTGTTTATATGTATATAGAAATTATGATGATTTCTCTTTTTTATATCCTGCAAATTTGTCTAAACTTGTTAATTGTTTCAACTATTTTTAGTTGATTTTATAGACTTCTCTGAATATACTTTCACATCATCAATGAAGTGTAATGGTTTTGCTTCCTCATTGCCAATTTTATTCCTAAAATTTAATTTTCTTATCATTAATATAACTATTATTTCTAATGTAATATTGAAAATTAGTGGTAAAATAGGATGTATTTTCTTCACCACTGATATTATTGGGGACATTTCCAGCTTATTTCCATTACAGATAGTAATTTTAGACACACACAAATTGTATCATAAACTCATAGGAACAATCCATGATTCTTTTTGGTTCTCCCTTCCTAAAAGGAAAATACACCCTCACTTTCCACTCCAGAATTTTTAATAGAAATCCAGTCTTATGGCACCACCTTGAGGAATTGGGTTCCTTTAGATAGGAAACATGCTTGGGAGAGATGGAAAGTAATTGCCATCTCTCTAGCCAAGGGGTTATTCCATTGCCTCTCTAAGACTGTGTTTAGGAACTTTCTTTTCAACAACTCCTGATGCTCTAACAACCATTTGGACCAAAAGTCTGTCATTATGATGTGGATAAGGCACTTATCTATTTAGAACACAAGCTAAAAGTGTTCTTAATTATTAACTTAATGATGGACTATACCCATGCTACATAAAGAACCAACCTGTCTAATTTCAGAGAGCCTCATTCAGAAGGTATCAACAGGGGGATGCATTTTCCCACCACAGTGATTTCTGAAGATCTTTTTCTAAGTCTCAAGTGAATTTCTATCAATGTTGGTTAATTAAGCAATGCTATTAATGAAATCATAGACACGAAGTATTTTCTGAGACATACTTTTATGCACAAGGATAAAACTGGGTCAGCTCTTTCATTGGAATTCAAGGAATTCTGGAGTAAGGAGTTTCAATTCTGCAAATGAAAGTTGGTAATATATTTGTGGATAATAATCTTAGAAAGTTAACTTGAGGATTGATAAGTTAAATATCTTGCCTGATGTCAAATTCTTGGTATGTGCCAAGGGTAGAATTTGAACTCAATTCTCCCTGATTTTGAGGTTCTCTCCCTATTTATTTTGTCAAGCAACTGCTTAGGATTTCTACTTATAATAAACATGTAATATTCCAGTTAAATGAATGTTATCAGTCTAAATGACTTCTTTGAGACAGGCTGACATCAAGCAAAAGATCCTAACAAGTTGATAAAGAGCTGAGTATGACGTGAACTTGGGTAAGTCACTTAAGTTCCTTAACTTTTATTTTTCTTATTTGTAGAAAGCAAACAAGTATTTTTTTAAGTAGCTATTATGTGATAAGCTCTATGATAAACTCTGGAAAAAAAGGAAGATAAAAGAGAATAAGTCCCTGCCATCAGAGCCAGTGGAAAGATAGCATGAAAGCAACTATATACAATCAACTATATGTAGAAAAAAGTGGCATAATCCTCAGAGGAAGGACAATAGAGTTCAGTAGAACTGGGAAATGGTTTCTATAAGATAAGATTTTAACTGCAACTTTAAAGAAGCCAAGGAAGGTAGGAGACAGAGAAGAGGATGGAAATGATTCTAGAGTAGAAAGTAAGAGTGTCTTTTTGAGGAATATCCAGGTTTTTTAGACTCATAGAATGTGTGTGTATGCATAAGATATAAGATTAGAAACAGTGTGTGGGAGTGAAGGGTATAAAAGGTTTTGAATATCAAACAAAATTTCCTGTTTAATCACTAGAATCAGACCTTTGCTTAAGGAAGATCATTGTTTTTTGTTTTGTTTTTTTTTTAACAGAGTATAGAGAGATAGAATGGGATAAACTATATAACATAACGAGGCATGAAAAATCATTATAGAGAGTGAAGCTAAATACTGATTAGGATGAATAGAGTGAAACAGAATATTGCAGGACCTAAAGGGGATAATATGATGGAGCGCAATACACAGTTAGTAATAATAATTCTGACTGTGAATGGAATGAACTAATGAATAATATGGAAATAGGTATAAGTGATAACATTTGTATAACCCAGTGGAAGTGTTTATTGGATCCAGGAAGGGAAGTTGGGAGGAAAATAAAATAAAATATATAAATATGGAAAAATATTTTAAAAATTAAAAAAAAAAAACTGCGTATAGGAAGAACTGGAGTGGGCATAGATTAGTATTAGGGAGATCAATCAGCAGGCTATTGTAATAGTCCAAGTAGAAGGTGATAAGGCCTTGTATTAGGGTGATGGCAGTATAAGAGGGGTGTGTAATTAGAATCTGTTACCCTAAAAACTACAATCCCCAGCAAAACTACAATTCTTAGAAAAACTAAGACCCCTAGCAAAACTACAATTCTTAGAACCTCACTCATTTCCTGCCATTACATGCTGATGTAGACAGGATATAAATTGGGTGGAGCTCTGTCTCTGTTTCTTTCCTTCCTGTCTCGGCTTTGGTGGAGTGGCTTTTTGAGCAGGTAGAAAAACTTAGTCACATAGTTCTATTTTATCAGATAATAAACTTTCTAAGTATAATACTTGAAATATTCAACATGAATTTTAAATCCTACATTTATAGTGACCAGAAGTGGGGTTCAGAACCCTTAATTCCCTCTGAGTAGATTAGTTTGGGGAAAAAAAAACCTGTATTTCTCTTGCCATGGCTTTTCATGCCACCCCCTCCAGGGAACTCTATTTGGAGCTGCCTCCTGCTGCTGACTCTCTTGGTGTTCCTTGCAGAGCCATTGTTTCTGCTGCTCCTGCTCCTTCTGCTGCTGTTACTATTGCTGTTGCTGTTGCTGTTGCTGTTGCTGTTGCTGTTGCTGTTGCTGTTGCTGTTGCTGTTGCTGTTGCTGTTGCTGTTGCTGCTGCTGCTGCTGCTGCTGCTGCTGCTGCTGCTGCTGCTGCTGCTGCTGTTGCTGTTGCTGTTGCTGTTGCTGCTGCTGCTGCTGATTGGAACCACTTTTCAGAAGCTTAGAAAGTATAAATCCCTCTTTCCCTTACATTGCCAACAGTTGAATGCTTGCCTTGGAAGCCTGGGTGTGTTTTTAGGCAATAATTAGCCAGTACAGGGTTTTTACCTGAGGAGAGCTTCTACTGAATTAACTCCCTGTCCTTGTGGCAGGGGAAGCAAGCTTCTCACTGGTGTTTTTACCCCTAGGGAGGAGGAGAGGGAAAGTTACTCTTCCAAATTAAAAACAGGAAGTAAAATTGCAAGCTTGGTTTGCTCTATGAAAGGCAGTACCTTACCTATCTCAAACAGCTCCCAGTTTTAGGATATCTTTTCTTCCTATTGTTCCTGGGTGTGCTGATGTTTGTGATTTTGAGGAGAGATTCATCTCCCTATACCTCCTTGCCACCTGCCCAGTCTCTATAACACATCCAATATAGGATTCTCCCTCACTATGGGAGATCCTAGAAGTGTGACCAAGAGGAGCCTGGATGGATGATGGGTAAGGAAATGAACCTTAAAGAGTCTGGAGATGGATTTTTAAACTTTTTCAGACTCTATTGTTTTATGGAATTCTTTGTATTGGAATTGGAAAAAAGGACATGAATTCAGTTCCTGTATCCTGTCACATATATTATATTTGCTGATTGCTCATTTTAACACTTTATTTTGCTTGTTAAGTTCTGTTAAACTATGTCACTTTAAGTTGCTGTTCTGACAATTCGAAACATGTTCTGCTACATTGTTTTTATATATACCTCCAGATATGACTGGACTGGAGAGGATGCCATTGTAAAAGTACCTTTAAGTTGTTTGTAACAAGAGATAAGGGTCTATTTAGTAGTTGAATTGAAGTGTTATAGCACTAATCTCCACCTCCACATTTATAAAAATGTAATAGATAAGACATAAAGACATGCCTTTTACTGCTATTAGAGTGTCATACTAGAGAAGCTGGGAAGGTTTTCCTATAGGGTGTGATACACCTGCATGGCTCCCAAGAGGGAGCATATCCCATGAAGTCTAAGTAGTTTCTGATTGATTTTTAACTCTTCAACTTAATCTACCTCCACCAGAATGATCTAGATTTTTGTTGACATTTTAGACCCAAAAGGTTTTCTTGAATTAGCTGCTATACTACTGTTTTTTATAAAGCAGTTTTTAATTTTAATAAAGCAGTAATTAATACAAATTAATGTATCCTGAGTTGATCTGTGTGTTTGTCAACACCCTCTTCTGGGGGAATTGTATAATAGTCATAAAATTCTAGTTTTATCAAAGTTAAGAAACTTGCTATCTCCCAAAATACAGAAAGTGAACTGCTTGGAGAAGGTGCCATGAAGATGCCTGCAAAAACCTCACACTGCACTGAAAGATCCAGAATAAACTTTGGGTTGTAGTGAAATTGAACTGTGGGGGATTTTATGTATACTCTGATGCTGAAGGGAACTTCATTTTTTTTCAATTTGCCTAGCAATCATTGGTTTTGTTCTCTTTCCCTTTTATCCCCAAATTATTTTAATTTTTAAGTTGATTATGTTTACAAGATCCATCAGGGAGACTAGTCGTCAAAAGAATCTCGGGGGAAATTATGTAATTAGAATCTATTACCCTAAAAACTACAATCCCCAGCAAAACTATGATTCTCATAAAAACTAAGATTCTCAGCAAAACTGATTCCCAGAACCTCACTCACTTCCTGTCACTATGTGCTGACATAGACAGGATATAAATTGGGTGGTGGTCCATCTCTCTGCCTCTTCCTTCCTGTCTTGGCATTAGTGGAGAGGGGTTTTTGGGAAGGTTGAAAAACTTAGTCAAATGGTCGTATTGTGTTAGATAATAAACTTTATAAATATAATACTTCAAGTATTACACATTAATTTAAACCTTACAGGGGAGAATTAGGCATTACAAGATAAATTTGATGGTACTTGGCAAGGGACTGGGAAAGAATGGGAGGAAGATGATGCCTATATTGTAAGCTTGGGTAATAGGGACTTTAATAGTAAAAGGGAAGGTAGGAAGAGAGGAAAGATTATGAGTTTAGTTTTAGAAATGAGGTTAGAATAGATGTTATCCAATGTTTCCATGTTTCACTGTAGATCAATGTTCTACACTTTTATCACTAAAATTTAGAGTTGAATGTAAATGTCAAGATCACATGATTGAAAAAATTATTTTCTAAAGAGAAAACTGAAAAACAATGAAGTAAGGTAATTTCATTAAAATGATACAGGTATTTGGTGACAGAACCCAAGAACCAAAGTTTGTCTTCCTGATTCGCAGAACAGGAAATGTTCCTCTGAATATTTTGCCTCCTTAAAATTCTCCTCATATATTTACAAGATGGGCATGAAATACATGTGACTCGCCTCTCCTCCCAATTTACTCAAGTAACCTCTCCAGGATTTGGCTCAGCAGGAAAATAGGTAGACTATTTAACCCTTGGGAAGGAAACTTTCAGAACATCTCCCTCATTCCATTCTGATTTCAAGATTTGGGAGAAATAAAAAAAATAATTTTTCTCTATAGATGTTTGGGTCTACTATTCGGAAATTATCTTAAACAAAATCCTCCATTTGAAAAAACGAAGCAGGATTGTTATATTAACAATAAACTGTAAACTCCATAGGACACAGGAAGAAACCTACATGAAAATTTTACTTTTAGGTTCCATAGTACCTAACATTTTCTAAACCTTGGTGTGTGTATATATATATATATATATTTTTTTTTACATTGAAATTAATTAGGATTATACTGTTGAGTGAAAAGGGGCTTCAATCTATGGGAAAGGAAAGAATTTAAGACCAAGCAATAAATAGAGAATATTGCAAAATATAAAATGAGTAATTTTGATTACATTCAATTAAAAAGGTTTTGTACAAACAAAACTTCAATGCAACCAAAACTGGAAGGGAATGAACCAATTTGGAAAAAAAAAATCTTCATAACAAAATCCTCTGACAAAGATCTAAAATCTCAAATTTATAAGGAACTAAATCAATTGTACAAAAATTCAAGTCAATACCCCAATTGATATTGGGGACAATGACATGAATAGGCAATTTTCATATAAAGAAATAAAAACTATCGTTAAGCACATGAAGAAGTATTCTAAATCACTTATAATTAGACAAATGCAAATCAACACAACTCTGAGGTACCACCTCATACCTAGCAAATTGGCTAATATGACAGCAAAGAAAAATAATAAATGCTGGAGGGGATGTGGCAAAATTGGGACACTAATGCATTGCTGGTGGATTTGTGAATTGATTCAACCATTCTGGAAGGTAATTTGGAATTATGCCTAAAGGGTCCAGCCCTACCACTGCTGGGTTTGTATCACAAACAGATAATACAGAAAAGACATGCACGAGAATACTCATAGCTGTGCTCTTTGTGGTGGCAAAAAAAAAAAATGAAAAATGAGGTGATGTCTGATTGGGGAATGGCTGAACAGGAATTGATGCAGAGCTAAAGGAGCAGAACCAGGAGAACTTTGTACTCAGAAACTGATACACTGTGGCACAATCAAATGTAATGGATTTCTCTATTAGCAGCAATGCAATGATCTAGGACATATGAGAAAGAACCCCATCCACATCCATAGAAATAACTATTTAATACTTACAAAAACCTTATGAGATATTTCCTATTATTATCATCATGAAGATTTGGAAACAGGCATACAGTGGTTTCGTGATTTCCCCAGGTCTCAGAGCTAAAATGACAGAAATAGGAACAAATCAGCCCCTTTCTTCAAGGAAGGGGCTTACATTTTTGAAGGGTAAATAAAAAGGTTATCTAAAGGTAAATCATAAAATTGAAAACTAGAGAGATTAGGTGAGTTATCTAAGGTCATGTAGATAGTGTGTAACACAGTTTAGATTCCACACCAGATATTTGGTATTCAAATCTACCTCTCCTTCTAATTTTTCAGAAAAGAAACTGAATCCCAGAAAAGCAGAAGACCTTGTTTAGAATTAAAAACAAATTAGGTAAACCTTCTTCTGACTCAGTATATACTATTCTTTCCACATAGTAATGCAGACATGGCCTCAGGTTAGTTTGGAAATGCCTGCCCAGAGTTTTATATTTTCTTTTTTGATTTGAAAATAAATGAAATGCTTTTGAACTAATTCCCTTTTAAAATTTCTCTTACATGTTATTTATTGAATAATGTGTATATTTCCTTCATTGACCTAAGTGCTCTTGCTAATACAAAAGAAATTTCCTGTTCCCAAGTTTATGATTTGAATAAAATCTAGGGGCCAAGTATTTATAAAAATATATCTTTAGTTACAAATGAGAATGTTAACAAAAATAATGAACTATCTTTTGACATTCATAAAATTATTTTAGAGCATATTTTTCCCTATTGATAAAGGCCTAGTACATATCTCTAGTTATGTGATATAAGAAAGCATTTCATAAGTTTAACAAAATGTCCCCTTCTCCCCATTGACTTTGAGGCACATAATTGATTTGTATTATATTGATTAATAAATTTGCATCTTTACCTTCATTGCTTGTTGATTTTATTTTTATAAGAATCTCATTATTGTTGCTCTAAATCTTGAAGAAAAGAAAATCAGGGAAAGAAGAACTAGAATGACAGGTTTCAATCCAATGTGGTCCTTGAAGCATTAGAGAATGAGTCTGAATTCTTAGCAAATGAGTGGTCAAGATGGGTATTTACTTAATATTATCCTTTAAAATCTATTATAAAGGAGTTGACTGATGGTACTGCAAGAAGAAAGTGTACTTTCCAGGCTTATTTCGTTTAGGGAAACTACAGTTTGAGTTACAGATTGATTGACACTAAAATGTTATTGAAATTCAGAAAAATGCATGCTGTTTATGCTCCTATTGATCTTTTGATTATTTTCTCATAACTTAAAGGATGAGTCTTGTCAAACTGCCAGGAAGAGCCATTGTTTTCAAGGCATAGAAAGACTCTCCATAATGAGCTAGGCTGACACTTATCATATCCCTTCCTTGCTGACATGACTGATAATGGTTCTCAATACTCACTGGCACTACAGTGATAAGAAAATCATGCCAGACTATTGATATCAATAAACAGCATGAGACTTTCAGAAGGTCTTCATGCAGTTTGATAATTTAGGCAAAGAACACAGAAGAATTACAGATTATCTTTTTAGGGCCAGTGGGGATAACATAGAAGCTGTCAAATCTGATGGAGTAGCATGTAGAGATGTTTTATTTTTTTAAAGCTCCAAGTACTGAGTTAAAGATAGACCAAATTTCAAGTTATCATAACTACTTAACCAGCCACAATGTAATTTCCCTCTCAAGTCTTCTACATTCACATTGTTATGAATTATCTTAAACTATATGAATTGATTTCAGATAATAACAAAAGCAAATTCATCTCCAACATTAATTCTTATATGAGAAATTAGCTTCTTAATTTTTCCTCATATCATACTAATTGTTAATACCCAAATTATCCATTAACATTTGTTGACTATAAAAGTAGTTTTTACCATTTCAACTATATGAAGTACATTTACCCATAGATATTCCTATTCATACCCATACACATAAATATATACAAAATGCATATATACACATATCTAGGCATATTTAATACACCCATTCATCATTTGTGCTTTATATGTGAAGGGAGAAATGACTTCTAATTGAGAGAATGCAAAGAATAATTCTACATACTTGCTTAAGGAACTTATTTCATTTTGTAGCATAGTCTCTGGAGATAGACTTCAAAGGAAGATTTCATAAACATATCTGAAGAGAGGAAGCTTCAGAAAGATAGGAGAGAATGATTATTTCATGAATGACTAGAACTCTCAAAGTCAAAAAAATGTGTGAAAGCCCCATCATCTTCCTTGTATTAAAGGCTTGTAGTTTTTGCTGGGAAGCTATTAAGGTAGCAAGAATAAAGAATACTTCCTCCTTAAAAGGAATAAGGAAAATCAGGAAAAGTGATCAAGAAACTCACTCCTCTTTGATTCCAGACTCATACTTCTAGACTAGAGATATCTAATGGCTGATTTTTAGATGTCTTTCCCAATATATTTGTAGATACTAGAGGAAAGATAATTCAGTCATAATGGTTCTGTGGTCCTTATCTTTACTTGCCTGTTACAAAAGCTTGTGTGCAGGTGGTCCTTACAAAGGCAGCACCATCCTTCGACCAAAGGTGGGACAAATTTAATATCATATCTCATCATGTAAACAGTAATGCACCTATAAATATTTGTTGTTCCATATCTCTATACATTATATATATACATATATAAACATTATATATTTATGTATTCATTCATGTTGGTGTATAAGTACATATATACAAAACAAATTTATATATTTATATGCCACATATGTAGTGCTTCCAGGTAGCACAGTGAATAGGATACTGGTCCCAGCACTAGAAAGACTCATTCTCTTGAGTTCAAATCTAGTCTTTAATACTTACTTGCTATTTGACTATGATCAAGTCATTTAATTCCATTTCTCCTTGTTCCTTATCTATAAAATGAGCTGGAAAAAGAAATGTCAAATAGTTGGAGGGTCTTTGCTAAGAAACCTGAAATGGAGTCATGAAGAGTCTCCTATGACCCAAAACAATTACAACAATAACAAAAAAGCCACACATACAAATATGTGTACATATATATATATGCATATATAGTAACACATATATTCACTCATTTCATAAATACACAATATATACTATAGAATAATTTTAAATTCCAAGGCTTAGCTAGAGATAAATTTTTGAAATAGAAAATCTTCATCTTTAATATTTCTTTCCCCTTGGGTCTATATACTCACTTGACAAATGCCTCAATTACTCAATCAACAATAATTTTTAAGAAACTTCCAGGTAAACATGGCTGCAATCTAGAAGCAACTCGCTTCCCCTCCCCGGCACTGAACGAAATAGACTACCTCAAAAAAGCATAAAAATAACCTTTGGAAGAATGGAGGGACTCTCCAGTACCCTACAGAAATGAAGGTACATGGTGGTTTGAACATTTCCATACTATAAGGAGGAGGAAAAGCTCACACAAAAACATGAACTGAGCCCCCCTCCTCTCCCACCCCCCACCAAACCAGAATAAGATATCAGAGAGCTCACTGGGACAGCGAGTGAGTGAGGAGAGTCTCTGTCGGGGGGGGGGGGGGCAACCAGGGTCCTTGGGATTTAAAGACTGCAAGGAAATGACCTCTCAGGGCGGTTTCACAGGAGAATCCTGCGCTGATCACAGGGGGCTGCAGAGCTGAACTCTGGGGCGGTTGCGCTGAGCACCTGGGTGGACCTGAATACCTGGGCAAAGCTGAACACCTTGGCGGGTCGCACAGATCCCCTGGGCTGTTGGGCTGAACACAGGGGACCATGATATAAGAAACCTCGGAGGCTGGGAAGAACTAGTCTGAGGCAACCTAAATTCACAGAAAACCCACCCATATCAGCAAGACCCCAGACTAAAAAAGAAAGTGGAATAAAACCACCAAAGGGATGGCTCACACGCCCCAAACTCAAGCCTCCAAAAAGAAAGGGGGGGGGGAGTGACTATTGAAAACTTTTATGGTGGGAGTACCCAAGGAAAAGAATAGAATGAGGATGAAATCCAAACAAAATCAGAACATGCCTCCCAAAATGGAAACTATCCACAAGCTCTGGAAGATCTCAAACTGGAGCTTACCAAAAAGATGGAAACCTTTTGGGAAAAAAATGGGAGAAAGAGATCAGCAGTCTGATAGACAATACTTCACAACTGGAGAAGGAGCTGGAAGCATCTAATAGAAGGGCAGACATAGCTGAAAAGCAAAACCAGTTCCTAAAGACCAGAAATAAGCAAATGGAAGACAGCAAGATTACAAAACAGCAAGAATCAATAAAGTAAAGCCAAAAAATTAATGAATTTGAAGAAAACATGAAATATCTCACAGACAAGGTCACAGACCTTGAAAAAGGAGGAAGAAGAGACAACCTCAGAATTATTGTTCTCCCTGAAAAACCAGAGATAAACAAAAACGTTGATGCTATTCTACAGCAGATTATAGAAGAAAATTGCCCACATGTTCTGGAGCAAGGGGGCAAACTAGAAATAGAAAGGGTTCATAGAACACCCTCTATACTAAATCCCCAAAAGACAACCCCCAGGAATGTAATCGCCAAATTCAAGAGCTTCCAAAGAAAGGAGAAAATCCTAAAAGAAGCCAAAAAGAGGAGCTTCATATATAGGGGGGCTCCCATAAGGATCACACAGGACTTAGCGGCTAACACACTAAGAGACTGCAAAGCATGGAACACGATATTTAGAAAGGCAAGAGAGCTGGGTCTCCAACCAAGAATCAACTACCCAGCAAAACTGACTATATACTTCCAGGGGAAAGTATGGTCATTCAACAAAATAGAAGAATTCCAAGCATTTCCTAAGAAAAGACCAGAACTTAGTGGAAAATTTGATATCCAAGCACAGAAAGTAAGAGAAACATGAAAAGGTAAATATGAAAGAAAGGGAAAAGGAGATAAATTTTATTTTTTCATTAAGTCAAACTCTCTTCTATAAGGACTACATTTATATCAAATTATATATATTAATATGTAGGGAAAATGTATTGTGTAACTCTCAAAAATTGTATCCATCATAAGAGTAGTTAGAAGAATCATGCATAGGGAAAGATTGGGGCATCAAGAAGATTTGGTGAAAGGGGGGGCAAAGAAAGAAAAAGGGAGGTGGGAATCATAGATAATAATATTAACATTTACTTCAAGAAATAGGGGGGGGTGACTAAATAGAATAATCTTTCCCATACAAAGATACACATGGGAAGGTGAGGGGAAGAATTCTCATATGAGAAGGAGAGGAAGAGAGCATGAAGTGGAATTACTTAAACCTTACTCTCAGTGAAATCAAATCTGAGAGGGAAGAACATCTAGATCCAGTGGTATTTTTGATTCTATCTTATCCAACAGGGTAAGAAAGAAAGGAAAATCAAGGAGGGGGAGGGGGAAGGGAGAATAAAAAGGGAGGAAAAGAGAGGGGGAGGGGAAGGGAATCTATAAAGGGAGGGGCTAGAAAGGGAAGCAGATAAAGGTCGGGGTCTAGGGGACTGACCTAAAGTGAATCACTGGTTCAAAAGGATATAGCTAAAAAAGAAAGGTCAGAACTAGGGGAAGATATCAAAATGCCAGGTAATCCACAAGTGACAATCATAACTTTCAATATGAATGGGATGAACTCACCCATAAAACGTAGACAAATAGCAGATTGGATTAGAAACCAAAACCCTACCATTTATTGTCTTCAAAAAACGCATAATAGGCAGGTTGACACTCACAAGGTTAGAATTAAAGTTTGGAATAAGTCAACTGATAGAAAGAAGGCAGGAGTTGCAATCATATCTGAGAAAGCCAAAGAAAAAATAGACGTGATCAAAAGGGATAGGAAAGGTAAATATATTCTGTTAAAAGGGAGTATAGACAATGAGGAAATATCACTAGTCAACATGTATGCACCAAATGGTATAGCATCCAGATTTTTTATGGAGAACCTAGGAGAATTGAAGGAGTAAATAGACAGTAAAACCATATTAGTGGGAGACTTGAAGCAACCACTATCAAATTTAGATAAATCGAACCAAAAAATAAACAAGAAAGAGGTAAAAGAGGTGAATGAAATCTTAGAAAAATTAGAGTTAATAGACATATGGAGAAAAATAAATAGGGACAAAAAGGAATACACCTTCTTCTCGGCACCACATTGCAGATTCACAAAAATAGATCATACACTAGGTCACAGAAACATTGCACTCAAATACAGAAAAACAGAAATAATAAATGCAACCTTTTCAGATCAAAAAGCAATAAAAATATTGATCAGAAAGGGTACATGGAGAGCCAAATCAAAAATTAATTGGAAATTAAATAATATGATACTCCAAAATCTGTTAGTTAGAGAAGAAATCATAGAAACAATTAACAATTTCATTGAGGAAAATGACAATGGTGAGACATCCTTTCAAACCTTATGGGATGCAGCCACAGCAGTACTTAGAGGAAAATTCATATCCATGAGTGCATATATTAACAAATTAGGGAGGGCAGAGATCAATGAATTGGAAATGCAAATCAAAGAACTTGAAAACAAACAAATTAAAAACCCCCAGAAGAAAACCAAACTAGAGATCCTAAAAATTAATGGAGAAATTAATAAAATCGAAACTGATAGAATTATTGACCTAATTAACAAGACTAGAATCTGGTACTTTGAAAAAACAGACAAAATAGACAAAGGACTGGTCAATTTAATTAAAAAAAGGAAAGAAGAAAGGTAAATTAGCAGCATCAAGGATTAAAAGGGGGACCTCACCTCCAACAAAGAGGAAATTAAGGCAATCATTAAAATCTACTTTGCCCAACTATATGGCGATAAATATACCAACCTAGTTGATATGCATGAATATTTACAAAAATATAAATTGCCTAGACTAACAGAAGAAGAAATAGATTTCTTAAATAATCCTATATCAGAAACAGAAATCCAACAGGCCATCAAAGGACTTGCTAAGAAAAAATCCCCAGAGCCTGATGGATTCACCAGTGAATTCTATCAAACATTCAAAGAACAACTAACCCCAGTACTATACAAACTATTTGACATAATAAGCAAAGAGGGAGTTCAACCAAATTTTTTTCATGACACAAACATGGTACAAATTCCAAATCCAGGCAGGCCAAAAACAGAGAAAGCAAATTATAGACCAATCTCCCTAATGAATATATATGTAAAAATCTTAAATAGAATACTAGCAAAAAGACTCCAGCAAGTGATCAGAAGAGTCATTCACCATGATCAAGTAGGATTTATACCAGGGATGAAGGGCTGGTTTAATATTAGGAAAATCATCCACATAATTGACCACATCACCAAGCAAACCAAGAAAAATGACATGTTTTTTTCAATAGATGCAGAAAAAGCCTTTGTTAAAATACGACACCCATTCCTATTAAAATCTCTAGAAAGCATAGGAATAGAAGGGTCATTCCTAAAAAAATAAACAGTATATATCTAAAACCATCAATTAATATCATCTGCAATGGGGATAAACTAGATGCATTCCCAATAAGATCAGGAGTGAAACAAGGATGCCCATTATCACCTCTATTATTTGCCACTGTACTAGAAACACTAGCAGTAGCAATTAGAGAAGAAAAAGAAATTGAATACATTAAAATTGGCAATGAAGAGACCAAGTTATCACTCTTTGCTGATGACATGATGGTCTGCTTAAAGAATCCTAGAGATTCAACCAAAAAGCTAATCGAAATAATCAACAACTTTAGCAAAGTTGCAGGATACAAAATAAACCCACATAAGTCATCAGTATTTCTATATATTTCCAACACAGCTCAGCAGCAAGAACTAGAAAGAGAAATCCCATTCAAAATTACCTTAGACAAAATAAAATACTTAGGAATCTATCTCCTGAGACAAACACAGGAACTTTATGAAAACAGCTACAAAACACTTTCCACAACTAAAACTAGATTTGAACAATTGGAAAAACATTAACTGCTCATGGGTAGGATGAGCCATATAATAAAAATGACCATTCTACCCAAACTCATCTATCTATTCAATTCTATACCCCTGGAACTTCCAAAAAAATTTTTCACTGATCTGGAATAAACCATAACAAAGTTCATTTGGAAGAACAAAGGATCAAAGATATTCAGGGAAATAATGAAAAAAATACAAAGGAGGGGGGCCTTGCAGTCCCAGATCTCAGACTATATTATAAAGCAGCGATCATCAAAATAATTTGGTACTGGCTAAGAGACAGAAAGGAGGATCAATGGAATAGACTAGGGGTAAGTGACCTCAGCAAGACAGTATATGACAAACCCAAAGATCCCAGCTTTTGGGACAAAAATCTACTATTTCATAAAAACTGCTGGAAGAATTGGAGGACAGTGTGGGAAAGATTAGGTTTAGATCAACACCTCACACATTACACCAAGATAAATTCAAAATTGGTGAATGACTTGAACATAAAGAAGGAAACTATAAGAAAATTAGGCGAACACAGAATAGCATACATATCAGACCTTTGGGAAGGGAAAGGCTTTAACACCAAGCAATCCTTAGAAAGAGTCACAAAATGCAAAATAAATAATCTAGAATACATTGAATTAAAAAGTTTTTGAACAAACAAAACCAATGTAACTAAAATCAGAAGAGAAGCAACAAATTGGGAAACAATCTTCATAAAAACCTCTGACAAAATTTAATTACTCAAATTTACAAAGAGCTAAATCAATTGTACAAAAAATCAAGCCATTCTCCAATTGAAAAATGGGCAAGGGGCATGAACAGGCAGTTCTCTGCCAAAGAAATCAAAACTATTAATAAGCACATGAAAAAGTGTTCTACATCTCTTATAATCAGAGAGATGCAAATCAAAAGAACCCTGAGGTATCACCTCACACCAAGCAAATTGGCTAACATGACAGAAAAGGAAAGTAATGAATGCTGGAGGGGATGTGGCAAAGTAGGGACATTAATTCATTGCTGGTGGAGTTGTGAATTGATCCAACCATTCTGGAGGGCAATTTAGAACTATGCCCAAAGGGCGATAAAAGACTGTCTGCCCTTTGATGCAGCTATAGCACTGCTGGGTTTGTACCCCAAAGAGACAATAAGTAAAAAGACTTGTACAAGAATATTCATAGCTGCACTCTTTATGGTTGCCCAAAATTGGAAAATGATGGGATGCCCTTCAATTGGTAAATGGCTGAATAAATTGTGGTATATGTTGGTGATGGAATACTATTGTGCTAAAAGGAATAATAAAATAGAGGATTTCCATGGAGACTGGAACAACTTCCAAGAAGTGATGCAGAGTGAAAGGAGCAGGACCAGGAAAACATTATACACAGAGACTGATACATTGTGGTACAATCAAAGGTAATGGACTTCTCCATTAGTGTCAATGCAATGTCCTTGAACAATCTGCAGGGATCTAAAAAACACTATCCACAAGCAGAGGATAAACTATGGGAGTAAAAACACCGAGGAAAAGAAACTGCTTGACTACAGGGGGGAAGGGGATACAACTGAGGAGAGACTCTAAATGAACACTCTAATGCAAATACCAACAACATGGAAATGGGTTCGAACCAAGAACACATGTGATACCCAGTGGAATCGTGCATCAGCTATGGGAGAGGTGGTGGGAAAGGGGTAGGGAGGAAAAGAAAATGATCTTTGTTTCCAATGAACAATGTTTGGAAATGACCAAATAAAATAATGTTTAAAGTAAAAAAAACAATAATTTCAAGTGACTATTATATGGTAAACTGTATAAGTTAGTTAGGTTAGCTTAGTAGTAGTCTCTCGGTAACCGAGGATGATGATTGTCTTTGTGCATTTTCATCTATGATAGATGGGTGTGCACAAAGATACTTGTGCATGAAGGAGATTTAAGTGGAAAAGTCAGTGCACAGAGATAGTTCCACTCTCTCGGTGTTGGAAGCCTGGGTCCAATGGCATGAAAAGTAGTTAAACCTGAAGAATTCCTCAGCTGCATTGGATGGCCGTGTTGTCTTCTGTGCTCCAACACGCCCTGTATAAATTACTGGGAAGACAAAGACAAAAGTGTAATAATGCCTGGCAATAAAGATCTTATAATTGTTACTGGAAATGGTAACATTACTATAAATCATATAAATCATGGTTATCCAAAAATTTTAAAACAACAAAGAAAAGAAAAATAAGAAAAAATCTACTCGTTAATTTCTAAAAGAAAATCCCCAAGAATAGTCATAATAAAAACAAAAAAGGATAAAGTATCAGAAAGAGAGGGTGGTCAATAATGTCAAATCATTCAGAAGGATGAGGAAAGATACTTAGTGAAAAGAGGTCACTAATTTGGTCAATTAAGATAAGGTGATGACTTTTAGACATAGTGATTTTACTGAAGTTAACTTTAAAATAGGATTACAGGTATTTTCGAAGAGACTTAAAGGAGAGGAATTAGAAGCCTCAAAAGAAAAACCATATTCAAGGAGTTTGACTGATAAAAGGAGAAAGATATAGGAAATGAGTAAGAAGAGATTCAGTGAGATCCAGTGAATATTGTTCAAAGATAGAGAGAAGTGTGTATGTGTGCATGTGTGTGTGTTCTTGCATGTGATAGAAAGGAGAATGTCAAGGAGTCTATTTTTTGAAAGTTTTATTTAATTAGTCAATTTAGAACATTATTCCTTGGTTACAAGAATCATATTATTTCCCTTCCTTCCACTCAACACATCCAGTAGCCAACACTGGGTTTTACATGTGTCCTTGATATAAACCTATTCCCATGTTGTTTATGTTTGCACTACAATGATCATTTAGAGTCTACATCCCCAATCATATCCCCCATGACCCCTGTAATCAACCAGTTTTTTTAAATCTGTGTTCATACTCTCACAGTTTTTCCTCTGAATGTGGATAGTGTTCTTTCTTTTAAATCCCTCCAAGTTGTTCAGGATCACTGCATTGCCATTAGTGGAGAAGTCCATTACATTCTATTGTACCACAGTGTATCAGTCTCTGTGTACAATGTTCTCCTGGTTCGGTTCCTCTCTCTCTCTGTATAAATTCCTGGAGGTCATTCCAGTTCACATTGAATTCCTCCAGGTCATTATTCCATTGAGCAGAATACACAATTTGTTCAGCAATTCCCCAATTGGAGGGAATCCCCTCGTTTTTAATTTTTTTGCCATGAAAAAGAGCGCAGATATGCCTATTCTTTTACAAGTCTCTTTGTGGTACAAACGCAGAAGTGCTATGAATGGATAAAAGGGCAGACAGTCTTTTGGCACCCTTTGGGCATAGTTCCAAATTGCCCTCAAGAATGGTTGGATCAATTCACAACTCTACCAGCAATTCATTAATGTTTCAACTTTGCTACAGGCCCTTCAACATTCATTACTTTCCTTTTGTATCATGATAGCCAATCTGCTAAGTGCAAGGGGATACCTCAAAGTTGTTTTGATTTGTATCTCGCCAATTATAAGAGATTAAGAACAGTTTTTCATGTGCTTATTAATAGTTTTGATTTCTTCTCTGAAAATTGTCTATTGATGTCTCTTGCCCTTTTATGAATTGGGGAATGTCTTAATTTTTTTGTGCAGTTGATTTAGCTCTTTGTAAATTTGAGTAATTAGACCTCTGTCAGAGATTTTTGTTATGAAGATTTTTTTCCTAATTTGTTGCTTCCCTTCTAATTTTGGTTGCATTGTTTATTTTTGTACAAAACCTTTTTAATTTAATGTAATAAAAACTATTTATTTTCCATTTTGTGATTTTTTTCTAACTCTTTTTTGGTCTTAAAATCTTTCCTTTCTCAAAGATCTGGAATGTATACTATTCTATGTTCACCTAATTTACTTATAGTTTTCTTCTTTATATTCAAGTCATTCACCCATTCTGAGTTTAAATTGGTTTATGGTGTGAGATGTTGACCCAAACCTAATCTCTCCCATACTATCTTCCAATTTTCCCAGCAGTTTTTATCAAATAGGAGATTTTGGTCCCAAAAGATGGTATATTTGGGCTTATCATATACTGTCTTGCTGAGGTCACTTAACCCCAAGTCTATTCCACTGATCCTCCTTCTCATTTTTTTTCATGATTTCCCTGCATATCCTTGATCTTTTGCTCTTCCAAATGAACTGTGTTATGTTTTTTTTTTTTTTTTCTAATTTAGTAAAAAAGTTTTTGGCAGTTTGATGGCTATAGCACTAAATAAGTAAAGTCTTCTTTCTTCTCCTTTCCATCCTCCCTCTATTCCTCCCTTCCTCTCTCATCCTTCCTTCCCCTCACTCTCGCCTCCCCACTTTCTGGTGATTCTCCTTCTGATTTCACTAAATCAACTCAGGTGTGAGTTTATGATGTTTCTAATGAAATACTTTTTCTCTTTTCTATCTTAAGTAAAGGGTTTATTGGGATTGACAGGGAAGGATAAGGAAATATAAGAAAAGAGGATTTGGGGGTTTCCCTGTCACTAGAATGAGTCTTAGATTGGAAGGTGGTGTAATATAGTTCAATTGGAGAAATGGGTGATAGGTTTAGAAGTTCAGTCATTATCACAACAGAGCAAGTGAGAGACAGATATTTGGACTCTTGTCCTTCTTTCTTCAGTCCCCCAAACCAAGAGAGAAACACTCCTTCCCTCTTTCAAGGCCAAAAGGTTTAGCCTTCAGTTGGTCTGGCTTGCAACTGCCTTTCCTGGTAACATTCCAAAAATAATACTCTTGTTTGACTGACAGGTCATCTGCTCCAAACTCCTGCTACAAAATAATTCTCAATTTCTCACTTTCACAGTAGTATTGTCATTTTTATTATGTTAGCTCATCCTACCCTTCAGCAATCATTGTTTTTTTCCAATTGTCTAGATTTATTTTTAATTGTGTGGAGAGTGTTGTGTAGTTGTGTTCATATAGTTCCTGTGTTTGTCTTGGCAGTTAGATTCCTAATTATCTTTTTTATATTGTCTAGGTTGATTTTAAATGGAATTTCTCTTTCTATTTCTTGCTGTTGAGATGTGTTGGAAATATACAGAAATGCTGATGACTTATGTGGATTTATTTTGTATCCTGCAACTTTGCTAAAGTTGTGCATTATTTTTACTAGATTTTTAGTTGATTCTCTAGGATTCTTTAAGTAGACCATTATATCATCTGCAAAGAGTTATAGCTTGGTCTTCTCATTGCCTATTTTAAAATTTTCAATTTCATTTTCTTATCTAATTGCTACTGCTAGTGTTTCTAGTACAATGTTAAGTAATAGAGATGATAATGGACATCCGTGCTTCACTCCTGATCCTACTGGGAAGGCTTCTAGTTTATCCCCATTGCAGATAATGTTTGCTAATGGTTTTAGTTATATACTGTATATTATTTTTTAGGAAAGAGAGTTCTATTTCTATGCTTTCCAGTGTTTTCAATAGGAATGAGTGTTGTATATTGTCCAAAGCTTTTTCTGCATCTATTGAGATAATCATGCGATTTTTGTTGGATTGTATGTTAATATGGTAAATTATGTGAATGGTTTTCCTAATTGAACCATCTTTGCATTCCTGGTGTAAATCTCACCTGTTCATAAAGGATAACTCTCATGATCACTTTCTGGAGTCTTTTTGCTAGTATTCTATTTAAGATATTTGCATCTATGTTCATTAAGAAGATTTGTCTGTAGTTTTCTTTCTCTGTTTTTGACCTGCATGGCTTTGGAATCAGTACCATATTTGTGTCATAAAAGGAATTTGATTAAACTCCTGTTTTGCTTATTCTGTTGCATAATTTGTACAATATTGGAATTAGTTGTTCTTTGAATGTTTGAAAGAATTCATTTGTGAATCTATCTGGTCCTGGAGATTTTTTTTTTCTTAGGGAGTTTTTTGATGGCTTGTTCAATTTCTTTTTCTTATATGGAGTTATTTAGGTATTCTATTTCTTCTTCTATTAATCTAGGTAATTTATATTTTTGAAAATATTCATTCATATCACCTAAATTGTCATATTTACTGCCATGTAGTTGGGCATAATAACTTTTAATGATTGCCTTAATTTCCTCTCAATTAGAGGTGAGGCCTCCCTTTACATCTTGGATGCTGTTAATTTGGTTTTCTTCTTTCCTTTTTGTAATTAGATTGATCAGTACTTTGTCTATTTTATTTGTTTTCTTAAGTACTAGTTTCTAGTCTTATTTATTAAATCAATAGTTATTTGACTTTGAATTTTATTAATTTCTCCTTTGATTTTTGTCCCTATTTACTTTTCTCCACATATCTACTAACTCTATTTTTTTAAATATTTCAATCACTTTTCCTATCTCTTTCTAATTCATTTTTTGGTTTAATTTATCTAGTTCTGATAGAGGGAGATTCAGTTCTCCTAGTAGTATAGTTTTTCTATCTATTTCATCCTTGTCCTTCACTAGTTTCTCCTTTAGAAATTTGGATGCTATGCCATTTGGTGCATACATGTTGAGTACTGGTATTTGCTCGTTGTCTATGCTGCCTTTTATCTGGATGTTATTACCTTCCCTTTTTCTTTTAATCAAATCCATTTTTACTTTGGTTTTGCCCAATATCATGATTGAGACTCCTGCCTTCTATTTCCTCAGTTGATGTCCAATAGATTTGTCTCCATCTGCTTACCTTTACACTATGTGTGTCTACCTTCCTCATGTGTGTTTCTTCTAAATAGAATATGGTAGGGTTTTGGATTCTAATCCACTCTGCCATTTGCTTGTATTTTATGGGTGAGTTAATTCCATTCACATTTAGAATTATGATTACCAGCTGTGTATTTCCCAACATTTTGTTTTCTACTCCTAGTACTGCCCTTTCATTTTCACTAATTCCTTCTACTCCAATGTTTTGTTTATTATCAGTCTCCCTAATTCCCACCCTTATTTTTCTTCCTTTTCTAGTCTCCTTCCTTTTTATTTCCCTCTTATTTTCTTTATGTTCTTTTTAAACTACTCCCTCCCTCTCCATCCCTTGTATTGCTTCCTTCCCCACCTGTCCTTTTCTTGCCCTCCTACTTCTCTATAGGGAACAAATTAATTTTCTGCCCCAATGGATTTGATTGTTCTTCCCTCTTTGAGTCAATTTCAATGCGTGTAAGAATTAAGTATTTCCTATCTCCAAATTCTTTACCCTTCCAGTGTATTGGTAATCCCCGCCAATCCTGCCATGAACTTCTTTGTGACATATAAATTTAATCCATTTTGTTTCTTTTCATATTTCTCCTACTATTAACCTCTTTTTTTTACCTCTAGTTATACACACACGCACACACACACACATTTATGTCTTGGAATTTCTTCCTATACAGTTTGTCACTGTTCCCTCTAAGTATAATTATTCTAGCTACCCGGGTGATAATAACAATTTTAAGAGATTTTTTAAACCAATATTCGCTTTTCTTGTAGAGATAGTCCCTTAAATAAAGTTTTTTGTTTTTGTTTTTGTTTTTTCCCCATTCCTAGATACTTTTTGTTGATTCTCTTTAGTTCTTTATTTGGGTATCAAAATTTCTGTTCAGGTCTGGTCTTTTCTTTAAGAATGCTTGGAAGTCTTCTATTTTATTGAATGATCATACTGTCCCCTGCAAGAATGTAGTCAATTTTGCTGGATAGTTGATTCTTGGTTGTAGACCTGGTTCCTTTGCTTTCTGGAATTTCATATTCCATGCCTTTTGTTCTTTCAGTGCAAATGCAGCCAGGTCCTGTGTTATCCTAATTGTAGTTCCATGGTATCTGAATGACTTTTTGTTAGCAGCTTGTAATATATTTTTCTTGTTGGGGTATTTCTTGAATTTGACTATAGCATTCCTGGGTATTGTCAGTTGAGGATTATGTACAGAGGGTGATCTGTGGATTCTTTCAATCTCCACTTTTCCATCTTTCTCTAGAATGTCAGGGAAGTTTTCTTGGATAGCTTCCTATAGAATGATGTCCAAGCTTTTCACTTTTATCACGATCTTCCTGTAGACCAATGATTCGTAAGTTGTCTCTCCTTGACCTGTTTTCTACATCTTATGTTTTGTGGAGGAGGTGTTCATATTATCCTCAATTTTTTTCATTCTTTTGTTTTTTTATTTTATAGTTTCCTGCTGCCTTGTGAAGTTGTTTGCTTCTAGTTGTTGGATTCTAGTTTTTAAAGACTGAATTTCAATCCTGGATTTTTGGTCATCCTTCTCCTTCTGGTCTGATTGTCTTTGAAAGTCCTCTTTCATTTACTTTGCCTCATCTTTCATCTCCTTTACCTCATTTTCAAGCTAATTAATTTTGGCTTTCAAGACACTAATTTTTTGTTTCAAGATGATTTATTTTGCTTTTCAAGTTCTTTTTCCAATATCCTTCTGTCTCTATTAATTGTTTTTTGGATTGTATAAGTTCCTTCAAAGCCTGTGTCGAATTCTCTGGAGTTTCTGTGTTTTGGCTTGGTATTCCTTGATCCTCCTCTGTTTCATTTGCTCTTTGTTCCTTGCCTAGATAGAAACTATTGATTGTAATTTCTTTTTTCTTTTTCTGTTGTTACTCATATTCCCCACATCCCCCCCCCCCACTTCCTGTAGTGGCTGTAGTCTTACTCCTCTCTTTTTGTCCTGGGTCTGTGAGATTGAACTGTTCTATCCTGAAGGGGCTTCTTCTCTGTTCTGCTGTTTGATCAGGTACTCTGATCTTCCGCAGATGACAGCAGAATCCAAAAAGAAACTGGGATTTCTGTCCTGTTGTCAATGTTGTTGCCTGGAGTTTGTTGCAGCCTTTGCCTTTGGAGCTCAGTCAGTGAGGCTCTCAAATCAGTCGGTGTGGGAGGGGTGTTGGAGCTTGAGCTTACCTGTCCTCTGAAGCTTCTTATCTACCTTTATTGATGAGATTGAGCCAGGGTGGTGTTGATCTGATGGAGCTTTTCAGCTGTGACTGGGCTGCCTGCTCTGCACTTCTCCTCCAGCTGCTACTATATTGTCTGTGTTCTATACCATGTATCTGGAGCAGCTTTTTTGGCAATGTTCTCCCTCCAAATTGGATCTTTTGCCCACCCAGGGATTCCATCTACCTCTGTAGGCTCAGTGCTAGGTGGGGAAGGGGTCCTGTGACCTTCCTCTTCCTTCCCCTTAAAGTCCTGTGCTCTAAAGTTCAGGCTTTTTTGGGGGTGTATCTTTTAATTTGGGTCCAGGAGGAATGTTCCCTAGTTCTGTCCTGTTTTTAGATTTAGTTATCAGTCCCCTGGAAGCATTGTGTTTTTGGTCAGTGAGGAAGGGTTTTAGGAGGTCTGAACTTTTGCTGCCTCTAAGCTTCCATACTGACTCCACCTCCCCACCATCTTGACTCCACCTTTTAAGGAATCTGTTGTAAATTAGGATTAAATCTAACAGCCTATCATATTATAAAATAAAATGAATATATTACCTGGAAGTGAAATATTATAACATAAAACAGAGAAGACAGTGTACCTTTTTAAATTACGCATATGGAAAGTGTAATGGAGAAGGTTTGTGGGTGGTAAAAGAAACAGGATCTAGGAGAGATAGCTGATTTTTAGGGTTGACTCAGAGAGAGGAGAAGGGGTTTGAAGAATTTTCCCCTTCAGCCCTCTCTCCTCAGATATGACTGCTCTCATAGATTGGCTCTTTCCTTCTCCACTACTAAAGCCTAAAATGTTTCTTTTTAGGAAGATGTCTCTTCTCCTTAGGCTGTTTCACTCACAGTTGATTCAAAATTGGGACAGATAACCACTTTAATGTAAATTAATTCAATTCTGGTAATACAATGAAATGGCTGGCAGGGAAAATGGGAAAGGAAAATGGGGGAAAGTGGGTCCCTTTTTCTAAATAACCCCTTTCCCACCCTCCTCAAGTTTGGGGGGAAACTCAGGCTTTGGCAGCCTGGTCCTCCTGAGAGATAGTCAGGTTGTCAGACCCTGGATTTGGCCTCTTGGCCACAGTTCAAACCCAGGGCACCAGGAGTTATGAGGTACAGTTTAGACAAAGTCTCAGATGTCTTTCATCAGATCTTCCTTCAGTTGGGAATGGGCGGGGTATGTCTAGTCACCAGGAGATGGAAAAGATGGATCTATCCTAGGAGAAAGGTTTGGCCAGACCTCTCCTCCTAGGCTTCTCATGGTTGAGAGAGCTATCCAACTGAATATCCCAGCCATAATCTTCAGTTTTCTCTCAACATTCCAGACCTCCTGAGACCCCTCCCCTGTTGAAGTGAACAGATCCACAAACTCTTCAGCCTGGCACTTTTTCTTATGTGCAAACCCTCTGTCACAAAAGCTATCCCCAAAAAGGGACAGTGGAATCTACAAAATATAAAAATATCATTTTGACTGCACAAAATTGAAGAGCTTCTGCACAACATTATTATCAATGATAAAGAGAAGTGGAATTGTCATAAAAATGCCTGTATAATATTTCTCAAATTAATTTTGATATATGATATAAGCAACCAACAGACACAAACATTATCAAAAGCCATTCCTCATTAAATAAATGTCAAAGGAGATGGAAAAAAAACTTCTCAAAAATTGCAAACTATTATCAATTATATGAAAGAATACTCAAAGTGATGAATGATGTACTTATAACAGGACTAATAAATGAAAATCAAAATAATAGTTTCCTCTTTTTAATCAGCAAACTAGCAAAGATGAAAAAAGGGAAGAACTTATGTAAAGATAAGCATACTAATGAATAATTTATAGAATAATAAATTCAAATAACCATTTTGGAATTCCTTAAATAAAGTGAGTACAAATGTCTATACCCCTTGACTCAAAGATTCCATTGCTAGTCATTCCAAAGAGGTAATTAATTAAAAGAAAATTCCTATATACACCAAAATATTTATAACAGCATTTGGAATTTTAACAAAGAAACATAAACAAAGAATATATGTATAGAAAAAGGAATAACTAAACAAACTGTCTCATGAATATAAGAAAATACTATTATATTGTAAGAAATGAAAAAATATAATGAATGTAGATGAGAAAAGTCTTAAATGAATTGATGAAAAATGAAGAATAGGCAAGAAGACAGTACACATATTTAATACAAATTTAAATGCAAGTAATGTAATCTTAATTCTTTGTCTTTTGGTCTTATAGCCAGTGACATCAACAAAATTGGGGATGATTAAATTTGATATATTTTCTTATTAAAATTTACCTCTCCTGGTCTCAGAGCAAAATTATTTAATAAGATTATAAGATTATAAATATAAGAATATAAGGTTATAAATCTTTGACATTCTCACTAATACATACAAACCAGATATCTAAGAAATGAAGAAGGGACACTAAACCCAATTGTGTATTTATGTTTTAATGTTGACTTTCTAACAATAAAAACTCTTTCTTGATTTTTTCCATTTTAATTAGTTTATTTAATCAATTTATAACATTATTCCTTGGTTAAAATAACCACATTATTTTCCTCCCTCCCCTCCAACCATGCTTACCACAATGAACACTCAATTTGATTGGGTATTACTTCTGTCCTTGATCAGAACCTATTTCCATGTTGTTGATTTTTGCAATAAGATATTCATTTAGAGTCTACATCCCCAACCATATCACTTAGACCCATGTATTCAAGGACTTGTTTTCCTTCAGTGTGTTTACTCCCACACTGTTACCTCTGAATGTGGATAGTAGTTTTTCATGTAGATTCCACCAAGTTGTTCAGGGTCACTGCATTGAAACAAATGGAGAAGTCCATTACATTTGATTGTTCAACAGTCTCTTTGAACAATGTTTTCCTCATTCTGCTTTTCTCACTCTGCATCAATTCCTGGAGGTTGTTCCAGTTCTCATGGAATTCCTCCACTTTATTATTCCTTTGAGCACAATAGTATTACACCAACAACATATACCACACTTTGTTCAGCCATTCCCCAATTGAAGGGCATCCCCTCATTTTTCAATTTTTTGCAACCACAAAGAGCACAGCTATGAATATTCTTGTACATGTCTTTTTCCTTATTATCTCTTTGGGGTACAAACTCAGCAGTGCTATGGCTGGATCAAATGCAGACAGTCTTTTATCGCCCTTTGGGCATAGTTCCAAATTGCCTTCCAGAATGGTTGGCTCAATTCACAACTCAACCAGCAATGCATTTATGTACCGACTTTACCACATCCCCTCCAACATTCATTACTTTCCTTTTCTCTCATGTTAGCCAATCTGCTAGGTGTGAGGTGATACCTCAGGGTTCTTTTGATTTGCATATCTCTGATTATAAGAGATTTAGAACACTTTTTCATGTACTTATTAATAGTTTTGATTTCTTTATCTGAAAACTGCCTATTCATGTCCCTTGCCCATTTTTCAATTGGAGAATGGCTAGACTTTTTTGTACAATTGATTTAACTCTTTATAAATTTGAGTAATAAGACCTTTGTCAGAGGTTTTTCTTATGAATATAGTTTCTGAATTTGTTGCTTTGCTTCTAATTTTGAATACATTAGCTTTGTTTGTACAAACATTTTTTAATTTGATGTAATCAAATTGTTGATTTTACATTTTGTGATTTTTCTTGCTCTTTCTTGGTTTTAAAGGCTTTCCTTTCCCAAAGATCTGACAATTATACTCTTCTGTGTTTGCCTGATTTGCTTATAGTGTCCTACTTTATATTCAATTCATTCACCAATTCTGAGTTTATCTTGGTGAAAGGTGTGAGATGTTTATCCAAAACTAATCTCTCCTATACTGTCTTCCAATTTTCCCAGAAGTTTTTATCAATTAGTAAATTTTTGCCCCCAAAGATGGGATCTTTGGGCTTATCATAGACTGTCTTGCTGAGGTCATTTACCCCAAGTCTATTCCACTGATCCTCCTTTCTCTCTCTTAGCCAGTACCAAATTGTTTTGATTACCACTGCTTTATAGTATAGTTTGATTTCTGGAACTGGAAGTTCTCCTTCCTTTGCATTTTTTCCATGATTTCCCTGGATATCCTTGATCTTTTGTTCTAACAAATGAACTCTGTTATGTTTTTTTTCTAATTTAGTAAAAAAAATTTTGGTAGTTGAATGGGTATGGCACTAAATGAGTAAATTAATTTGAATAGGATTGTCATTTTTATTATGTTAGCTCTTATCAACCAATAATTTTCCAATTGTTTAGACCTAGTCTTAATTGTGTGGAGGGTGTTTTGAAGTTGTGTTCATATAGTTCCTGTGTTTGTCTTGGCAGATAGATTCCCATGTATTTTATATTGTCTAGGATGATTTTTAAATGGAATTTCTCTTTCTAATTCTTGATGCTAAAATGTGTTGGAGATATAAAGAAATGCTCTGATGACTTAAGTGGGGTTATTTTGTATCCTGCAAATTTGCTAAAGTTGTTGATTATTTTGACTAGTTTTTTGGTTGATTCTCTAGGATTCTTTAAGTAGACCATCATATCATCTGCAAAGAGTGATAGCTTGGTCTACTCACTACCACTTCTAATACCTTCAATTGCTTTTTCTTCTCTAATTGCTACTTCTAGTGTTACTAGTACAATGTTAAATAATAGCACTGAAAATGGGCATCCTTGTTTCACTCCTGATCTTATTGGGAAGGCTTCTGGTTTATACCCATTGCAGATGATGTTGGCTGATGGTTTTAGACATATACGTTTATTATTTTTAGGAAATGCCCTTCTATTCCTATACTTTGTAAGTGTTTTCAACAGGAATGGATATTGTATTTTATCAAAGGATTTTTCTGCATCTATTGATATAATGTGATTTTTGTCAGTTTGCTTGTTAATATGGTCAATTATGTGGATGGTTTTCTTCATATTGAACTATCCTTGCATTCCTGGTATGAATCCTACCTGGTCATATTGAATAACCCTCGTGATGCCTTGATGGAGGCTTTTTGCTATTATCCTATTTAAGATTTTTGCATCTATATTCATTAAGGAGTTTGGTGTGTAGTTTTCTTTATCTGTTTTTGACCTGCCTGGCTTTGGGATCAGTACCATATTTGTGTCATAAAATGAATTTGGTAGAATCCCTTCTTTGCTTATTCTGTCAAATAGTTTGCATAATATTGGGGTTAGTTTTTCTTTGAATGTTTCATAGAATTCACTTTTGCATCCATCAGGCACTGTGTATTTTTTCTTAGGGAGTTTGTTGATGGCTAGTTCAATTTCTTTTTCTGACATGGGGTTGTTTAGGTATTATATTTCTTCCTCTGTTAACCTAGGCAATTTATATTTTTGCAAATATTCATCCATATCAACTAGAATGGAATATTTTTGCCATATAATTGAGCATAATAGTTTTTAATGATTGCCTTAATTTTCTCTTCATTAGAGGTGAGGTTTCCCTTTTCATCTTGGATACTGTCAATTTGGTTTTCTTCTTTCCTTTTTTTAATTAGACTGATCAGTACATTGTCTATTTGATTTGCTTATTCAAATTACAAGCTTCTAGTCTTATTTATTAAATCAATATTTTTTACTTTCAATTTCATTAATTTCTCTTTTGATTTTTAGGACCTCTAATTTAGTTTTCATCTGAAGATTTTTAATTTGTTCGCTTTCTAGTTTTATAATTTGCATGCCCGATTCATTGACCTCTGCCCTACCTAATTTGTTAATATATGAACTCAAGGATATAAATTTCTGCCTGAGTACTTCTATGCCTGCATCCCATAGTGTTTGAAAGGTTGTCTCATCATTGTCATTTTCTTCAATGAAGTTATTGTTTCTATGATTTGTTCATTAACTAACCGGTTTTAGAGAATCATATTATTTAATTTCCAATTAAGTTTTGATGTACCTCTCCATGTGCCTTTACTAATTATTATTTTCATTGCATTGTGATCTGAGAAGCTTCCATTTATTATTTTTGCTCTTTTGCACTAGTTTGCCCTAATTCATGGTCAATTTTTGTGAATGTACCATGTGCTGCTGGAAAGAAGGTGTATTCCTTTTTCCTTATTTATTTTTCTCCACATATTTGCTAACTCTAATTCCTAAGATTTCACTCATTTCTCTTTCCTCTTTCTTATTTCTTTTGTTTGATTTATCTAGTTCGGATAGAGGATGGATCAGGTCTCACACTAGTATAGTTTTTCTATCAATTTCAACCTTGAGCTCCACTATATTCTCCTTTAGATATTTGGATGCTATGCCATTTGGTGCATACATCTTAAGTACTGGTATTTCCTCAATGTCTATACTGTCTTTAATCAGTATATATATATATATATATATATATATATATATATATATATATATATATATATATATAAAATCAGAGCTGGGTAGCTCAGTGGATTGAGAGCCAGGCCTAGAGACGGGAGGTCCTAGGTTCAAATCTGGCTTCAGACATTTCACAGCTGTGTGACCCTGGGCAAGTCACTTGACCCCCATTGCCTAACCCTTACCACTCTTCTGCCTGGGAGCCAATACACAGTATTGATGTAATTACCTTCCCTATCTCTTTTAACTAGTTTTACTTTGACTTTGACTTTGTCAGATATCATGATTGCTACTCCTGCCTTCTTTTTGTCAGTTGATGCCCAATAGATTTGGCTCCACCCTCTTAATTTCACCCTATGCATATCTACCTTCCTCATGTGTGTTTTTTGTAGGCAGCATATGGTAGGGTTTTGGATTCTAATCCACTCTGCTATTTGCTTGTTTTTAAATGGATAATTAAAAACAAACAAACAAAAAAAAAACAAGGAACTTTGAAGAGACTAAAGGCTATATTCTAAGGCATTTCAGACTCCAATGGTTTATAAAAAAATCTCTGTATTCTATTGCATTTTTTGTTTAAGGTTTAACTTTGTGATTTTAAATTCATATATTACTGGATTCAATATTATTCTGCTTGAACTGAAGGTTGATTGAATTTATTTTGAATGTACTGAGTTTTGAAATTCTGTTGTTTTTCCCCTATAACTGTTGAACAAATATTATTGTGAATAAGCCCATATATGAAAAAACAGCTTTTTTCTATTTTGCTGAGGATAGATGGACTTCAGAACTGGTTATAATTGTATTAACAACCTTGGAAAATTTAATGTGCTAAATACTTCAAATGATTTGATTTTAAGGGTTTTTTAAATATGATTGTTGGAATTTTTTTTTTAACAATCTGGTTATTTTGCCTGCCCCTACCACGAGGTAAGGCCCATTCTAGTAGCTGAAGTGAAATGTATTTTATAAACCCCCAACCTTCCCACATGTGAATGGAAGTTGGGCAGTTAATTTCAGGGCATTTGTACCCTTAAAAAGCCTCCAAAAGGAGAACCCCTTTATTTATACTCTTCAGCTCACTACTTTACTTGCATCAGAATGATATCTAGATTTCTTGATTATGTTCTTAACCCTAGATGAGTTTTACTTTGTTTAAAAAAAAATATGTTTATTACCAAGGTTGCAAGATTGCTGTTTGTAAAAATTGTGACAAATATCCATCAATTCATAGGTTTTTAAAATGTCATACAGCAACTTATGTGAAATATGAAAGTGTGTTTGTTTGCTATTGTAATTAATTGGGCTATTGAGAATTTTTGGGGATTTTGATATCTACATATTTATACTACTGTATTTTTAAAGATGAAAAAATTGTTAACCTTGTTCAATTCATTTGCCTTCTACTCACAGTGATCATGGCCAGATACAAAGAGAAAATGGATCTCATTTTTTGGTGAGAAAGCCTTGCATTTTATATTTTCTTAGCTGACACAGAGTGTCAATGATTATAAGCTATATTTTTGAATTGTTTAAAGCTCTTTTATTATTGTATTTTTCTTGCATGTGCAAAGTGTTTTTTTTATTATTTTTCTCTCCTTTTTATATTTGAAGCACATGTCACCAGTATTAAGATTTTCTTTAACCTTTTGATTTTTAAGTTGAAGATACATTTGCTAATGCATGCCCTAAAAGGCTTGTGACTATAAAAACGATGCCACTAATTATTTAAATAAATTATGGGACTTTGCTTAATGATTCTGTCTGATTCCAGGACAAGATATACACAAAAGAGCCATTGCACAGAGCCAAAGAAAAGCCAATCTAGGATGGATTGATGCACTTCTAGGCCAATACAAAGGTCTTGAACCTAGTGTGAAGACTCAAGGTTACTATGTTTAAAATGTGTTAAGACATAGGCTTTCCTTGTATCTACATGTAATTGTGGAAGTTTAGGCTTCTGGGAGAGGTTATAATATTGTAATGGTTAAAATGTGGCTACAGGATTTATGTAATATTGAACAATGGCCGCCAAGGAATTTACTTATGAAATTCCTAAAATGAAACACTCAAGTCAGAATGGAGTTTATGGAGGTTTAATCACACTGGGAGTAGGGAAAGGAGAGGGAGCAAAGGAGAGAAGAGAAAAGGGAAAGGGGCTACTCAACCTCTGACCAAGGCAGAGGGAGTTTTAGGCCCAAAGGGCCAAGGTGGAAAGAATCAGTCCTTAACTCACGTGACCGCTCTGAAGGAAAGCTGTCTGCGGGCGTCCTCCCTGTCCAAGCTCCTAACACCCACTCTCGTCTCGCTCTCTCCACAGGAAGTGAGCGAATTCCAGAGGCTGTTCCCTACCTCACTTCCTGTGTCTCACAAATGCCAATGGTTGGCTCTAGCTTGGCTTAGGACAGCCCAGGTGGGCAGTTAGTTATTTCTGATTTGTCATTGACTAGCACATGCCCGTGTACTGTGGGTGTGCACAATTTTTGGGTGCTAGACCAAGATGGAGACTTTTAAAATTCACACATGGTATTTTAATGACTTCTTCTTGGCAGCTTGTAATATCTTTTCTTTGGTCTGATAGTTCTTTAATTTGCCTATTACATTCCTGTGTGTTGTCAGTTCGGTATTGAGTACAGGAGGTGATCTGTGGATTCTTTCAATCTCCACTTTCCCCTCTTGTTCTAGAATATCAGAGCTGTTTTATTGGATAAATTCCTGTAGTATTATGTCCAGGCTTTTTCTTTTTTCATGGTCTTCTGGTAGACCAATGACTCTTAAGTTGTCTCTCCTCGGACAATTTTCTCAATCCTCTGTTTTGTGAATGTGATGCTTCATATTTTCCTCATTTTTTTTCATTCTTTTGGTTTTGTTTTATAGTGTCCTACTGTCTTGTGAGGTCACCCAATTCTAGTTGTTGTATTCTGGTTCTTAAAGCCTGGATTTCATCCCGGGTTTTTTGTTCATCTTTCTGCTTTTGGTCTGATTTTCTTTGGAGTTCATCTTTCATTCTCTTTACCTCATCTCTCTTCTCCTTTGCCTCATCTTTCATCTTCTTTACCTCATTTTCAAACTGGTTGATTTTGGAGCTACAAATCAGGATTACAAAGGACCTAGTGGCTTCTACATTAAAGGAATTGAAAGGCTTGGAATATGATATTCAGGGAGACAAAAGATTTGGGTTTACAACCCAGAGTCACCTATCCAGGAAAACAGTATATTCTTTTTGGGGGAAATGAACATTCAATAAGATAGAAGATTTCTAAGTATTCCTAAGGAATAAGCCAGACCTAAACAACAACCCTCATAATAACTGGCTCAGAGAGGGTAAAACAAGTATATTCAGAGGGGTATGGAATTCTATCTTAACTTATTCAGTGGGGTATAGAATTTTATCTTACCCTCTAGAGAAGTAGAAGGGAAATAAGACAAAGAAAGAGGAAGGTAATTTGATGGAGGGGAAAGTGGGGAGGTGACAAAAAGCAAAATACTGGTGAGGAGGAACAGAGAGAAAGGGAATAGAGCAGTATTTAAAGTGAATAATAACATAGAGGGCAATACATAGTAATCATAACTCTGAATATGAATGGAATGAACTCACCCATAAAATTGAAGTACATAGCAGAGTGGATTAAAAACCAGAATATGTTGTTTACAAGAAACATATTTGAGACAGGGTGACACACAGATTTATGATAAAAATAGAGCAGAATTCATTGTGTCATCTAAAGTGAAATAAGCAGGAGTAGCACACAAGATACCATAAAAAGTTCATGTAGAAACTGATTTGATTGACAAGATAAGGAAGAAGAATACATTTAATTAAAAAGTACCTTAAACAGTGAAGTAATACCATTACTAAACATTTATGCACCAAATGGCATAGCATCTAGATTTCTAAAGGCTAAATTAAAGGAACTTAAGGAGGAAATAGATGATAAGACAATACTAGTGGGGAATCTCAATCTTCCCCTTGTAATAATTAAAAATAAGTAATATTTCTTTCTACCCAGAGGTATATATTTTATAAAGTTTGTTAGAAACAAAGTAGAATCAAAGGAATGGGAAAAAACAGAGGAAAAACATGAAATATATTATTGATAAAACAACTGACCTAGAAAATATATCTAGAAGAGACATTTTGAGAATTATTGGACTACCTGAAAGCAGTGGTCAATAAAACAGAACAAAAACTTGGACATCATGTAACAAGAAGTTATTGAAGATAACTTCCCAGATATCCTCAAACAATAAAATAAAATTTAAATTTAAAGAATTCATAGATTACCTCCAGAAAGAAACCTTCAAGTGACAAATTCCAGGAATATAAAAGCTAAATGCAAGAGCCACCAAGACAAGGAAACTGAAGTTTTTCATGATTAAAAGGCCAACACATATCCACTATACCAAAATGGATACCTCAAAAGTTTTGTGAGGAAAGAACATTGTAAATGTACATGTGCCATATAATACTTATGTATAATTTGAAGCATTTCTCTTATTTTTTCCAGACTTTTTCATCAAGGGATTAACAAAAACTTCAACTCGTTACTAGTGGGATTTCAGAGAATTCTTTAATATCAGGTAATTATTCCTTAAGCTCTAAGCTTGGGGTTGTTTCTTGTTAGTAGTAGGATCAGACATAAAAAAAAGCACATTTAGAGCTGGCATTCCATCAGGAGCAGGAATTTAGAAATATTAGAATCCTGAAGTACCAAATCTAGAAATCAGAAAAATGTCCATTTTTGATTTAGTTTATTATCTTCATAAGGGACCCCATAATTCCAAGTTTGTATTGACCTTTCCTGTAGTCAAGTGGTTATCAACCATCATTCTTTGAACCAAAAAAGCAAATAACATATATTGAAACTTTGGTGAACAAAGTATGATTTTATCAGAAATTGTGAATATAAATCTTATGTTGAGATGAAACATACTACAATATTTATCATAACTCTTTAAAAATCAAAATTCTTATGTGATAATATATTTCAACCACACTTTTAGCCTAGATAGTCTTCATTCAGAAAGCAGTTAAATGACTTATTGGATAGAGAGCTGATCCTGTAGTCAACAAGGGCTGAGTTTAAATCCAGCCTCAGTCTCTTCCTGTCTAAGTGACTTTAGGCAAATCACTAATGCTCTGACTGCCTGACCAAAGAATCCAATGGAGAAGCAAGTGAGAAATTACTCCAGTATTCTTACTAGGAAAAACCCATAGATAGTTGTGGTTCATGGGATTGTGAAAAGCTGGACCCAAGTGAATTACTGAGCAATAAGAAAATGCATCATTTTTTTAAAGTTTTATTTTAACTTAAAAGAAAACAAACCTTAACCTCTATTCCATTCACACTAACTAAATCTGAAAAGTTTTATATGGTAGAATTTTATTTTTTTAAATTAATAGGCTCAAAGGTTTGTTTTAGTGAGGGGGACGTTTTAATTGTTAGGTGGTTTTTTTCTTTTCTTTCCTTTAAGAGCATCATTAAGCATACAAGCCCGAACTGGCAAAACAAATATGCCAAGGAGCTCCAAATATAGATTACATGCTCAAATTCCCATGAGCAGAACGTGCTTTTTTGTGTTCTAATTCTTTTTCAAATTAAGTGTTCAGATTGCAAGCACATGTTGGGTTATCTGAAATGTGGCATCATTTAATTGTCTTCAATATATTGTGATTAAAGGCATTTAACACTCTCTTGAAAGCTCTGAAAAGTAATTGACTTAAAATATTTAAAATAGCACTGTTTATAAATTAACCATTGGTGTGGAATTTACATCAAAAAAGAAGCAATTGGTGCAAGTCCATTACCTGCTTTGTATAATTTAAAATGTTCTCTCTCATTTCATTAGATTGTAACTTTTTCCTCTCTTAGCAACCAGGCACATTCACTACCCCCTAGGCAACTTAAAGCTGTCTCAGATCTCAGCAGGCTGTCATTTTCTGAGATTCTCCAGCACCATAAACTACTCATATCTATTTGTGGTTGTCCTGCTACAATCACAGTGAAATAGATTGTTTGAAAAACCACCAGAGGAAACACATATAGGGAGTATCTTTTTAGAAGTTACCACATTTCTGGAATTTTGGAGGATATATGTACATTAGTATTTCTGTGTATAACTTATTCAGCATAAGTGTCATGAGAATCATTTCACTAACATATACTGGCATGAAAGAATACCTTGACTATAGTGGAGTGATCTACTTTGTCTACATTAGCAATATGGTACCTATACAAGACTTGAATATACATGACAACAAAGGACTATTAGAAATTTTGCAATAACAATAATCTGTTTCTATTTCCTTCATGAATGAAAAGGAAAGAACTGAGTGCAGTGATATTTTTGAAGACAATATTTGACTGAATTGCTCAAATTGCTGTATGCAAAATATTTGGTTAGATCAAATGATTTCTATGTTCCTTTCCAGTTCTAAATGCTATTATTTGTAAGAGATATAAGGATTATTACTATTGGAAGAATTCAGGTTTATAAAGTAAGTATTATTTTAATTTAATTTAATAATTATTTATAGTGACTCAAATAACCCTCACTTCTTCTAGAATCATTCTTCAGTTCAGTCACTTCACATACTTGATTTGTTAATGTGACAAGGAAATCACTTTAAAAGACTGATATATATTAATTTAAGGTCACCAACGAATTCAGCTATGTAATTCCTAAATGAAAACTCAAGTCAGCAGTCAACCTTTTATGGAGTTTTTAATTACAAACAGGAGGAAGAAAGGTATTGAAGAGAGAGAGAGAGAGAGAGAGAGAGAGAGAGAGAGAGAGAGAGAGAGAGAGAGAGAGAGAGAGAGAGAGAGAGAGAAAGGGGAGAGAAGGGAATAGAGCTTAAATACCCCCTCTGTTTAGCCTGGGCCAAAAGGCCCAAGCCCTTAGATAGCTGAGGCAAAGAAAAGAGATCAGTCCCTATGACTCACGTGACCAAAATGGAGAAACAGTCTCAGGGGCCTCCACCTCCAGCCTCCTTCAGAGCAAGCCCTCCTCTCAGACCTCTCCAGGAGCTCTCCCTCCAGGACCTCTCTCCTCTCAGACTCCTTCAGAGCAAAACTTCTCAGAGCACAACCTCTCAGAGCAAAACCTCTCGAAAAACCCCAGTCCTCAGACCCCGCTATGTTTAAGCAAAGCATCTAAGTTCCCTCCTCTCAGTTCTCACATCTACCAATCACTGTCCATGTCTTCCCTGTGCCAATGGTGGCTCTAGCTTAACCCAGCACCACCCAGAGGTCTGCCCCTTTGCACATGTCTGTTGAAGGTCATATTCTCAAATAATTAAATCTTGATCCTTGCTGCAGCCCTTCTTAAATCCTTTTACTCTGAGTAGGGTAGAGATTGTAGTTTCAAGACCTGGTTCTGTCATTCCAAGTATCTCTATTGTATCAATTCTAAAATCAATCATGACTCAAAGAACTTCCTGTTCTATGCTTAAGCATAGGTCAAAGCCCTTTCCATTGTTTAGCAAAAGGTTTCTATCCTAAAGTAGTCTTAGGTAGGGAGGAGAAGGATCCTCCCATGCCAAGGGGTTTCATATTCCAATAGAGTTCTTACTATCAGTAGGAAATTTTTTTCCAGTATGAGATTTCCCAATAGGGAAATTTCCAACATTCATAAGTCTAAGAAATTTTAAGGTTTACATTAATCATTGCAAAAAAAAAAAAAGCCTTTGTAGAAAAGCTTGTATGTTTGCGTTTTATAGATTACAGGATTACAGATTTAGAGTCAGAAAGCACCTTGGGGATAATCCAACCTAAATCTCAAATATTTTTTATAAGGAAAGGTAGAAACCAGGAGAATAGAGTTGGATTTAGTGTGAGACAGGTGAAGTTTTGTCCCAAAGTACTGAAATTTAGAAGTCAGAAAAAGCCCTTGAACTTCTTCAGCAATATAGAAACAACAGAACATACATGACTACCTGACAAGAATACTTGAGTAAAGATACCAGATGGTGTACCTTTCCCCAGGAACCTCAGGTAAACTTCACCTTCCTGCTTCAATCACCCTTGAAATGAATTTGTCTTTAAAAGTTAATTCTGAAAGTGTATTTTGTGAATTGTCCTCTAAGCATGAACTATGCTGCTTTGATCTTTTCCAGGAACATTAAATGTGACCCCAACTGAGGCACAGGAAGTTTAGGATCTTTCATGTTATCATTAAAATTCTCTGGTGATTATATATTAATTCATAACTATCTATTATGTTGTAAGAGTTGGAGTTAGAGAGATAGTCCCCAAATAACCTGCCTTCATCTAGCTAATCTGAGTTTGCCATGCCTTTTTGGCTTACCAAAAGTGGCAATGCAAAGAAAAGTCAAGAGCTTCACAAGTTATTCCTAGTTAAAATCCACCAAAGAGCTATCCCATTGTGAAAGTCTCCAGACACAATATATCCACAACTTAAAAGCTCAAAAAGACCTCCTTGCTTCCTCAATACTCTCACTTATAAAACCATTAATATCACTCCTTCTGAGTCCCTCTGGTGGGAGAGATGACCTTAGAGACATAGACTAGTTTTCTGGATGTCAGAAGTCACAAGGCACTAGAGGCAACTTCTGGGTAAACATGGTGGCAGTCTAGATGTAATACTCTTCTTCTCCTTAGCACCCACCAATATAGACTACCTCAAAAGACAAAAAAAAAATTCATAGGAATGAAGGGACTCTATAGTAGGGTGCAGCATTGAAGGTATGTGGGATCTAGGGAGTTCCACACAATAAGGGGGTGAAAAAGCTCTCATCAAAATGCAAGCTGATCTACCCTCCCCCACACCACCTATGGAACCAGAAGCAGAGCCAGCACGGTCCAGAATCAGTGAGCAAGGGGGAAACTCTAGAGTGAGTAAGGGGTACTTCTAGGTCCTTGGGAGCTGACTAAGACCACCAATGACCTACTCCTGAGAGCAGCGATACCTGTAACCCCAGCAGGTTGATGAATGCAGTCCTTGGCCTCCTGTGGAAAAATTGCACAAAGAAGGACAGTAAACAGCAGAATCCTCAGGCAAAATCCTTGCAACTTAACTGCATACACAGAGAGCCTGGCCATCTCACTCAGATTTCTGACTAAAAAGGGAAGGAAAAATCTCCAAAATGATGGCAAATTCAGCCAAGAAGCAACAAAATCCCTCCAAAATATACCAGGAAGAAGCGATTGACCCTTGAAAATTATGACAGGAGAAAAACCCAGTATACAGAGGAAATAGAGGAGGAAATTCACTGAAACCCAAAACCTTCCAAAAATGGAAATTTTCCACAAGCTCTTGAAGAATTTAAATTGGAGCTTATCAAAAAGATGGAAATCTTCTGGCAAGAAAAGTGGAAAATAGTTCAAATTAAAAATAACAGTTTAAATGACAAGAACTCCCATTTGGAGAAATAGCTGGAAGCCACAAGAAGCAGGTTAGACCAAACTGAAAAGGAAAACCAGTCCTTAAAGACCGGAATTAGGCAACTGGAAGACAATGATCTTGCAAAACAGAAACAATTAATAAAGCAAAGTTAAAAGACTGACAAAATAGAAGAAAACATAAAGTATTTGGCTGACAAGATGACAGATCAGGAAAACAGAGCAAGGAGATACAATTTGAGAATCATTGGTCTACCTGAAAACCCAGAAATGAACAGAAATCTTATTACATCATACTACAAGAAATCATCTAAGAAAGCTGCCCTGATGTCCTTGAACAAGGGGGGAGGGATAGACATTGAAAGAGTTCATAGAACACCCTCTATACTAAATCCTCAAAATATATTTCCAGGAATGTAATTGCAAGTTTCAGAACATTCAAGCTAAAGAAAAAATTCTACAAGAAGCCAAAAAGAGACAATTCAGATACCAAGGAGCACCAATTAGGATCACAGAAGCCCTGGCAGCTTCTACACTAAAGGACTGCAAGGCCTGGAATATGATTCTCAGAAACGCAATAGAATTGGGTCTTCAACCAAAGATCACCTAACCATTAAAACTGACTATCTACTTCCAGGGGAAAGTATAGGCATTCAACAAAATAGAAGATTTCCAAGTATTTGTAAAGAAAAGACCAGAGCTCAGTGGAAAGTCTGATATCCAAACACAAAGATCAAGAGAAACATGGAAAGGTAAATAAGAAAGAGTGGGAAAGGGGGAAAATATTTTTTATTCAAACATTCTTATTTAAGGGCTTTAATAAGATGAAACAATTTATATTAATATATGTGGGAAAGGTTATTTGTAACTCAAAAATTATATTCACTATTATAGTAATGAGAAGACTTATTCACAGGAAAAGATTGGAGTAATAAGTGGTATAAGATGATAAGCAAAAAAGAAAAAGGGAGAAGGGGAATCGATGGTGGTACCAAGATATATTTGATGAAATAAAATAAATAGGATAATCTTTATCACACAAAAATACACAAGGGATGGGGAGGAGAAGAATACTCTTATAAGAAGGACAGGAAGAGAGTGCTAATAGGTAATACTTAAACCTTACTCTCAGTGAAATCAATTCTGAGAGGGAAGGGCATCTCGATCCATTGGGGTCTAGAATTCTATCTTATCATACAGTGAAAGTGAGAAGAGAAAACTCAATGAGGTATGGGAGAGGGAGTAAAAAAAATAAGGGAAGGGGGAGGGAACTTAAACGCTAAAAAAAAAACAAGAAGGAAACAAAAAAGGAGGGGCCAGAAAGGCAAGTATATTAAGGGACGTGATTAGGGGGATTGATTAAAAGTAAACTACTGGTTCAAAAGAATATAGCAAAAGAAGAAAGGACAGAACTAGAAGAGGATATCAAAATGCTGGGGAATACACAAGTGACAATGATAACTATGAATGTGAATAGGATGAAGTCACCCATAAAATGAAAACAAATAGAAGAGTGGATTTAAATCCAAAATCCTACCATATGATGTCTACAAGAAATATACCTGAGGCTGGTAGATATTCACAAGGATAGAATTAAAGGTTGGAGCAAAACCTATTGGGCCTCAACTAATAACCATAGCAGGAGTGGCTATCATGATATCTGACAAAGCCAAAGTAAAAATAGATCTGATTAAAAGAGATAGGGAAGGTGAATACATCCTGATAAAAGGGAGTATAGACAGTGAGGAAATATCAGTGGTCAACATATATGCACCAAATGGTTTAGCATCCAAAATTCTAAAGAAGAAACTAGTGGAATTGAAGGAGGAAATAGATAGTAAAACTATAAAAGTGGGAGACCTGAACCTACCACTATCAAATTTAGATATATCAAATAAAAAAAATAAATAAGAAAGAGGTAAAAGATGTGAATGACATCTTGGAAGAATTAGAGTTAATAGATATATGGAGAAAATAAATAAGGACAAAAAGGAATACACCTTCTTTTCAGCAATTCATGGAACATTCACAAAGATTGACCATGTACTAGGTCATAAAAACATGGCAAACAAATGCAGAAAAGCAGAAATAAAAAATGCAACATTTTCAGATCCTAACACAATGAAAATAATGATCAGTAAGGGTACATGGAGAACCAAATAAAAATTAATTGGAAATTAAATAATATGATTCTCCAAAATCAGTTAGAGAACAAATCATAGAAACAGTTAATAATTTCATTGAAGAAAATGACAATGATGAGACATCCTTTCAAAATCTATGGGATGCAGCCAAAGGAGTACTCAGGGGGAAATTTATATCCTTGAGTTCATATAGTAATGAATTAGGGAGGGCAGAGGTCAATGATTTGGGCATGCAATAAAAAAACTTGAAAGAGAACAAATTAAAAATCCCCAAAAGAAAACTAAATTAGAGATCCTAAAAATTAAGGGAGAAATTAATAAACTTGAGCAGGACAGAACTAATGAACTAATAAATAAGATTAGAAATTGGTATTTTGAAAAAAAAAACATACAAAATAGTCAAAGTACTGGTCAATGTAATAAAAAAAGGAAAGAAAAAAACAAAATTAACAGTATCATAGATGAAAAGGGAGACCTAATCTCCAATAAAGAGGAAATTAAGGCAATCATTAAAAACTATTCTGCCCAATTCTATAGCAAAAAAACATGCCAATCTGGGTGATTTGGATGAATATTTAAAATATATAAATTGCCTAGATAAACAGAAGAAAAAATAAATTATTAAATAATCCCATATCAGAAAAAGAAATCAAACAGGCCATCAAAGAACTCCCTAAGAAAAAATCCCCAGGGTCTCATGTATTCATAAGTGAATTCTATCAAACATTCAAAGAACATATAATCCCAATACTCTACAAACTATTTGACGTAATAAGCAGAAAAGGAATTCTATCAAATTTCTTTTATGACACAGATATGGTACGGATTCCAAAGCCACGCAGGTCAAAAACGGAGAGAGAAAATTAGACAAATCTTCTTAATGAACATAGATGCAAAAATCTTAAATAGGACATTAGCAAAAAGAATCCAGCAAGTGATCACGAGGGTTATTCATTTTAATTAGGTGACTTTTATACCAGGAATGCAAGGATGGCTCAATATTAGGAAAACCATCCACATAATGGACCATATTAACAAGCAGTAGTGGTAGTCTCTTGGTGACTGAGAATGACTATTGTCTTTGTGCATTATCATCTATTGATGTATCCTCATGTGGCTTTGAAGTCCAAAGACTGAGGCACAAAATTTGTGGCACATGGGGCATGGGACACCAGTTATTACGGGTGGTGCGGTTGTGGCCTAGTGTTGGTGTTCATGCTCTGCAGCAAGATGTCGATGTCGTTCATCTTCAAAGGTGGTGGCGGCATGGTTAATGTGGGTTCGCCAGCTGCTTCTGACAGAGACAGCAAGTTCTAGTTGCTTTGGTATAATGTCTGCCCACTTCAAGTTGGACTTTAGCTTATCCTTGAATCTTTTCTTTGGTCGACCTTGTTTCCTGAGTCCAGCTGACAGTTCACCATAGAATACCTGTCTTGGTATTTGCTGTGGGTCCATGCGGATGATGTGTCCAGACAATGGTAGCTGGGTTTTGAGGACCATTACTTTGATGCTGGTGGAGTTGGCTCTGTCAAGGACTTCCTGATTGGTGATTCGGTCCTGCCATTGGATCCTCATGATTGTGACAACACGGGAGTTTAAAGAATTCTCTCAATAAACTTCTGAATTTCCTTGCCTTTTTACCTTCTCACCACTTAGTCCCTTTTAACAGCAAACTTGGCTTAAAAATACAGCTGCTAGAACATGTGAATATTAAAAAACTTTTTCTCTCTTCTCTTTTCTCCTTAAGTTAAATTGGAATCAGCAGTTTTTCTTTTTCTTCCCTTTAATCTTAAGGGACAGCTGGGTAGCTCAGTGGATTGAGAGCCAGGCCTAGAGACAGAAGGTCCTAGGTTCAAATCGGACCTCAGATACTTCCCAGCTGTATGACTCTGATAGTTAGATAGAAAACAGCTGTTTTAAATCTCAGCAACAGGACCCTAAAGTCCCTGCTGGAATAGCTGTTTCTAAATATCCTTTCCCTTAAGGAACAACTTCCTAGATTAGAAAAAAAAAAACCCTGTGGAAAGTTTGTTGCTTTGCCCTGCTCCCCACGTGTTTTGTGAAGACTGTTAGAGAAATAATTACAATATATATATATATATATATATATATATATATATATATATATATATATATATATATATAAATGAGTACTACATTCTTTGACATTTATATGGCAGCTGAAGAATTAGGGGCATTGAGGAATGCAGGATACCTCCAAATTTTTATATTAATAGGTACTGTCATTTTTGTACTCCTCAATACTACATTTAGAGATGCTAAAAAAAAATATTGAGGATAAAATAGAAAAAATTGAGGATAAAATGCAAGCTGAATTAGAAGATCTAAAATGTTTCTTACAGGATCAATTGGCAAACACCCACTCTACCAGAAACAGACCTGTTTCTGAACCTTTGAATGAGGAAATTTCCTTCCCTGAAATCGAGATGGAAAACACCTTCCCTATAGCCCAGTTAACAGACTGCTTCTCTCGTGTAGTGCAAATCTTTACTGAATTTAATCCCCCAAACCCTTCCCCTGTAATCCCAGTTTCTCATGTTCCCTCTCCTACAGAAAACCAAATTCCAATGCAAAGGAGATCTTGTCATCCTAGAGAAACCTGTCCTTGTCAAACTGACCCACAGGTACAAAATTCAACTAGAGGCCTGTTTCCTCTAAGAGAAGTACCTGAAATAGGATGGAATGGGGATATGGTGTCTTTAAGACATAGGATACCGTTTACTCCCCAAGAAATAAATGAATTTACACGAAATATCCCCACATATGAACAAGATCCTTTTCTAGTAGCAAAAAAGATGGGAGACATATTTTTTCAGTATAATCCATCTTACAAGGACATTAAGAACTTGATACAGGTTTTTTTAACTGAATGTGAAAAAAATAAAATAATTGCTCTTGTCAACAAAACCCGGGGGCTTAATGCAGCACATTGGCCATCTCAGGATCCCAAATGGGACTATAACAATCCTGAGGATTATCTACAACTATACCGTTGTAGAGAGGCCATCCTCACGGCCATGAAGGAATATGCAGACAGTACAGATAATTGGATGGAACTTGAAAAAATTAAGCAAAAGGAGGAAGAAACACCCTCCAGATTCATGGATAGAATAATCGAGTTTGGGGACAGATACTTAGATTGGGACCTAACTAAAGAGAGTAGCTTAAGACAAGTTAGAAGGATCTTTGTAAATAACTCTTGCAAAGCAATTAAGAATTATTTTAGAACACAATGCCCAAGATGGTCAGATATGGACCTTGAACAATTGCAAAAAACAGGTATATATGTTTTAAAGGGAAACAAATAAAAGGAGGAAGAAAATAATGTGGCAAAGTCGGGACATTAATATATTGCTGGTGGAATTGTGAACTGGTCCAACCATTCTGGAGGGCAATTTGGAACTATGCCCAAAGAGCTTTAAAAGATTGTCTGCCCTTCGGCCCAGCCATAGCACTGCTGGTTTTGTACCCCAAAGTGATAATAAGGAAAAAGATGTGTACAAGAATTCATAGCTGTGCTCTTTTTGTTGGTAAAAAATTAGAATTTGAGGGGATGCCCTTCAATTGGGGAATGGATGACCAAATTGTGGTATATGTTGGTGATGGAATACTATTGTACTCAAAGGAACAATAAAGTGGAGGAATTCCATGTGAACTGGAACAACCTCCAGGAAGTGATGCAGAGCAAAAGGAGTAGAACCAGGAGAACATTGTACACAGAGTCTGATAAACTGTGGTACAGTCGAATGTAATGGACTTCTCCATTAGTGGGAATGCAGTGATCATGAACAACCCGGAGGGATCTATGCAAAAGAACACTATCCACCTTCAGAGGAAAAACTGTGGAAGTTGAAATACAGAATTAAATCAATTGCTTCATTACATTGGTCGAGGGGGATATGATTGCAGATATAGACACTAAAGGAACATCCTAGTGCAAAGACCAACAGTATGGAAATAGTTTCTGATCAAGGACACATGCAATACCCAGTGCAATTGCGTGTCAACAATGGGAATGGCAGGGGGAGGGGAAGGAGGAATAGTATATGATTTTTGTCACCAAGGAATAATGTTTGAAATTGACCAAATACAATTTTTTAAAAATTTTAAAAAAGAAACAAGGGACTAGAGGCAAGCATCTTCTGACATTAGGTATCCAAGAGCCTTCTGGTGTACTCCCATAGAATGGGCCCAATCAAAGTGTGGGGCTGAGATCTAGGATCAAAATGGATTGATTTTCAATACTTCCCTTTTAAAGAGGAGAGAGGTTCAATTTCTATTAAATTCACACACATAGCAGAATATAGATTAAAATTATGAGCATATCTGTTTCCAGACCAGTGTTTAACTTTAAGATCTCTAATTAGCTTAAAAATTTTTAACAAAAAATTTAATTCATTAAGAAAATTGCTTGAAATTTGAAGCATAAAATCTATAAGATCTAGCCATAGAAATCAACTTTTACTTTTCCACTACTTCCTTTTTATCACTGTTACTGAGATGTTTCTTTCTATTTCAGTGACATTTTTTTGTCTAGTCAGAAAAAAATTGCTTTTTCAATAGATGCTTCTAAAGGTGTTATTGCTTCTAGTGAAATGCTGACCATTTTACTATTTGGAACCTTATTAATGTGAAGGCAAGATAGTAAAGAGGGAAAATTAAATGTAAACTTTTAAAATTAAATTGTAATTAAGCTTATGATGTACACTTCTACTTTTCAATTCTCTTAAATTATATTCTTTGACTCCAGATAAAAGGTTGGAGTTATGGCTCTCAGAGTTACTCAACAATTCTTGAATTTTGACCCAGTGATCCTACCACTAGACTATAACTGCAAAAGATCAAATGATGAAAAAAATTTTTATATATTAAAATATTCATATTAAATTTTTATATGGCAGTAAAGAACTGGAACTATGAAAGTGTCTGTGAATTGGGAAATAGCTGAATAACTTTTGTTATATGATTACAGTGGAATACCATTGAACTTTTAGAAATACAGATAGAATTAGGAAAGAGAATAAACTGATATAATTAAATGAGTAAAATAAGGAAACCAATTAGTTCTATACCTTCAATATTATTTTTAAATGAGCAAATTCAAAAGATTTAAGAATTCTGATTAATTATTTAATCAACTACAATTGAAGTAGATTTATGAAAAATGTTGTTACCTCAAGACAATTATTTTACAATATGGGAATTAATTTGCTTTGCTTACATATACTTAAATGATCTTTCTTCCTTCCTTCCTTCCTTCCTTCCTTCCTTCCTTCCTTCCTTCCTTCCTTCCTACCTCCCTTCCTTCTTGCCTGCCTGCCTTCCTGCCTTCCTGCCTTCCCTCTCTCTCCCCCTCACTCTCTCCTTCCTTCTTACCTCTTTTTTCTTTATTGCATAGGCTAAAATCCATGAGGGAAGAGTGATTTATTCTGTGTCCACCAGCACCTCATCTATTCCTATAAAATAAAAGTCATCAGTTTTAAATGTAATATTATCATACACATAGATTCCTTTAATACATCACTGATGGATTGTGAAGATATTAAGGGATAAATAGAAGAATCTTAGTTTATTAAATGTGTTTTTGTCGCAAATATATATATATATATATATATATATATTTTAGTGTATATTTTCAATGAAAGTGATCTCTAAAATACATTCATTTCAAAGATTCTCCTTTCCATTTCAGAAAAATTAAACCATCCCTTGCAAAAAAATTTTGTATGTTGTGTATTTGTGTGAGTGTGTGCATGTGTATGTGTGTGTGTGTAAGAGAGAGAGAGAGAGAGATGGGGCAGTACCTTAGTACACTTCCTTCAGTCTTCTAGCTGCCCTATTTCATTTTTGTGTGAAGAGAGCATCTGCCACTCTAGATTATCCATTTGGGAGCACCCTTCTGCAATTGGACCTACGTGTTAATAAGAACCAGCACCAGAAGGAAAACTAAGACCTTTGCCAAGATCTTTTCTACACAGCTGAGAATAATGAAACTAAAAATTAAAAAATAAAAATGTAATTTGTGTTGCAAGTCAAAAGAAATATTAAGAGCTTTTAATTCTGCCTATCAATATATGTTAGGGAAAATTACTTAAGGAACTATAGATTTCCTACTTTTCTTTTCATCTCTGGAAGTAGTTCAGTTTTATAACGATGATGATGAATACTATATCATTATATTTTTGGAAGATTTCAGATATAAATAATTTGCAAATAAGTCACTATCATGTTATTGTTCTTTTATTATTAATGCAATGGGAACCATTATGTAGATAAATAAAACGGCAGGTTTTTATCATTAAATAAGAGTATTGTGATGTAACCTCATGTTCTATAGATTAATGAATCTACAAAGATATACAGTGAATTTACAACAATCTCTTTGAGCCTCAGTTTTATTATCTGTACAATAAACATAATAAAATCACTCAATTCATGGAATTTTTGTGGGCCTTAAATGAATTAAGATGTAAAGTGTTTTGCAAACTGAAGTGCCATATAAATGTTATAATAATATTATTTTAATAATAGCAATTATTATTTCCTATAGTATATAGAACAAAGAAAACTTTTTCTATTTATACATAATCTTACTATCTTCTCTAATATTTCTATATTCCAAAGTTTAAAAATTCAAGATATTTTAGAGATGCCTAGAATTTGACATGGTGACATCTATATTTTTCCTTAAACTTTTAAGAAATAATGGCATTTCCAGGTGATTCCTTATAAGTTTTGTCTCTAATTTTAGTTCCAATAGAGTTTATTTGTTGAATTATTTAAGATATTATGAGGTTTATATTTTATGTGGAATTTTGTCACCTTTTTATTAAAAATAGAAAGTTCCTGATGCCCAATGTTAGTCACCTAATTATTACTTTATTGGTGTTATTTATTAAGTACTATTTTTGCAACTTCCTTTGATATATTGTGCATGTGCATTGAAAAATTGGTTCAGTGAGTATATACTACTTAAATCTAAGTTTCCCATAATTATCAAAACAAAGACTTGGTCTTGTATTTCTATCATAAAATATTACTGTTAAGACTACATAACAATTTTTATGAGGCTATATGTGGATTCCATCAGTATGAATGAAAAAGTAAGAGAAAAAATGACATTAAGGTGTTTATCTAAGCAATTCACAAAAGAACTTGCACTTATATTTAAAGAATTTTCAGAATTGGTGCTCATCCTCATGAGATTTAATTCCCAAATTTGTATCACAAGTTTCACTAGTCATAATAATACATTACACCAAACTATCCCAGTGGTTAATTTCATTTCAAGTCATGCTCTGAAGTTAATACTGACTGATTAAAGGTGTTGAGGCACTTAAAAGGACATGAAACATTAACCACAAATGTAACAGTGAACATTAGAGGGTGGTGCTAGCTATGTAACATGACTCCTTTAGGGTTGAATTTGAATAACCAGTTTCTAAATTACCATAATATTTTTAATCAGGCTGTAAACTATTTTTCATATATCACTCTGATGCTCCTATGCAGGAGAGCTTTTTGAATGATTTGCTGGCTCATTTTAATGTTGAATATTTTAAGAAGGATGGCTCTTTGACATCAGGGAGTCAGTCAGACACTATGGAGTTTGGGTAACAAGCCTCATAAAAATATAGAAAACAGATCATAAATCTGTCTCACATGAGAAGCTAAAATTTAGAATAAGTAAGTATAAAAATACACCACAGCAAGCTTAAAAAGTAAGTGTTGGTAGAAACTGAATAAAACCAAAGCAAGCTAAAGTTAAAACTGAAAATTCATGTTTAAATCAAATTATCAAACATCAGTTCTTATCTTTTGACAGTATTGTCCTTAAAACAAACAATAGTATACGTATGTAAAAATGAGTCTTTTAAATTTGCCACATGTTCTTGGAGAAGCCTGGACACTTGGCTATATACCCTGAAATAATATTGAATAATAAAGCTCTGGCTAACATGGCTACATAGTTACCAATAATATTTCAGTTGTTCAGTCTTTAAATAAATAAACTGAAAGCATATGAATTATTAATGGCTTTGAGATATGAAATTTGGCTTGGCATTTTATTTGTGGGCAAAAAGAGTAAGGGATAGCAGATATTTTAGGGCATTCTAGTTTTGACAATTTCTGAAGCCATTGTTAACTCCAGAATATCATACACTTGATTTGGCCTCTAATTTAATATCAACAAAATAAAATCATATCAAGAATAATAAAGTTATTATTTTAAATGGAACTTAATATTATAAACACATAATAGACAATTTGTCAGTAATCAAACAGAATGCAGTGCATTTACTTTTCATTTTGTTAGAGTATAAAACATTTATTCAAATTCGAAATAACTTTGGAAAAAGATTGTCAAGGGCAGAGCAAAAATTATGGAATAAAGTAATTTAGGGTTAGGGTTATATCATCAACAAAATGTACTATTTTACTTTCCTGGATGTTATGTTTTTTAGGTATCTATTTAAAATTTGTGAGAATTGGCTCAGTGAATCAGTATACCCCTGGGTCCAAGTACACTGAGGTTTTTTCCCCATGTAAAAGAAAAGATCTTTTGAGAATCCTCATGAATCAGTATCGAGAGAAACACTGAGAATAAATGTACCATAGTGAAATATCTTGCCTGACTTGGAATGGAAGAAATTATAGCAGCTGGACTGAGTCTTTATCACATGATAATTTCCAGCTCTTAAATCCTGTATGAATCTGTAGACTACTTTGCCATTTTTATTTAGCTTTTGCTTTTTGATTGGAAATATAGGTATATTAAATTCCAAGAAGCAAGGTATTATGAACTGTTGTTGGATTAGGGATTCAATGATTGGTCTGATACCCTCTATTGTTTCTTTACTTAAGGGATATTGAGGCACACAAGGACCTGATCCTTCCTTAGTCTTCACCCTTACAGGAGCAGCTGATTTTAATAGACCTATATCTGTGGAAGACTTTGACCATAAATCTCCAGAGATATCCTCAGGTATAGGATAGATTGAATCCAAGTCATCCTCTGTACTGACTGAATCTAAGAACAGCAGTCAAAAAGCTTTCAGAGATTCTTCTGGTAGATGTAATGAGAGATCATCAATATCAGTACATTGGATTGTTGCTTTTTATTTACATAATAAATTCCTACCTAGAAGATTCATAGGACAATCTGGCAATCAAATAAATGCATGCTCCACAGATAAAGGACCTAAATTATCATTTTAGGTGGTTATTTTTCTACTCTCCCTGGTTGTACAGTATCTCCTATTAGTTCCATTGTACCCACAGCTCTTCAATTCTTAGGAAGACTTTGCAAAATTGATTTACTGGCTCCAGAATCAACAAAAAGATCATATATCTGATCAGCTAGAGTCATAGATACATATGGCACTATGCTATTTGGAGATTGAAATGTTTCTAATGCTGTGCTAGCACAGTAACATCAGAACAAAGCTCAGTCATTTCCTGTCCATCCAAGTTTACATCTGCTTGAATTACATGATATTCCCAAGATTTACTTCTTTAACTCCATCATCAGCTTTTTCATTATTCACTTTGGTCCTTATATTCTTCATCTTGGTATCATTGTTCCAATTTACAATCTCATCATCATTATCCAGTTTACATTCTTCACTATTTTCCCTTATTTTACATTCATTAGAATTTTCCACTATATTTATATTCCAATTTTCTTTTTCCTTACAATTATTAACACTAATTATTTTGTCACTTTATTCAATCAATTCATGTATATCTTCATTAATCTTATTATATTACACTCATTTTTGTTTACTTTCCATTCTTTATCCCTTGATTTAATTATAGAAGTACACTGGAGATACCTTCATAAAGAACATGACCCTTGCTCTGATTACCCTTAACCACCTGACTATATTTAGGTTTTGCTCCAGACTTAACCCAGTCTTCCATAGTATTGAGGTCTGGTGCTTATTGTCCTTGGCATCAGTATTTCGGCACTCATTCCCATTATTTCTCCTTGCATAATTATTATTCCAACCATTTTTATTGTGATTATAATTATTATTGTTGTTATTCCAATTGTTCCTATTATATTTTCCTTATCTCTTAATTTGTCTTTGAAAATGACCTCTAAATCTGCATTCTTTCTCAAAATGGCCAACCCTATTCCAGAGGAAATAACATTGTGGACCTGATCTCCAATCCCTTGGCTTATAATAATAATTATTATTATTATTAAGTTTTATTGATCTCAATGCTGCCACTGCTTTAACCTCTTTTATTTCATTTTCTTTAGCTTTCAGTTCTGCTTCCTGAAGCTTTCGTTTAATATCTTCCATTTCTGTATCTCTATCTTCATATTTTCCATCATTATCCATGATCAAATATGTTGCTTTTTGTCTAATGTCTTCCAACTCCTTTTCCTCCCAATCAGGATAGTTATTTTAAAAGAATAATTTGATTTTTGGTATGGCATTTTTTACAAAGATCCTTTTTTTATATGGGAAATTGTCCCCTCTTCAAGTATATATCCATATTAAGATATGTCTCAACAGCCTCAGTGATTCAATTGAAAAATGATGGTGTTTCTGTGGGATTTATTCCTTCAAATTTTGACCAAGAATTTGATATTTTGGTAAACCGACCGATGACTTCCAAAATTGCTTGCCTACATTCCTTCATAACATCATATTGAGCTCTATCATTCATGTTCATGTCATATCTTTCTGGCCAGGGTACTAATAGAGGGTTTGATCTTGTCTCCTTAATGAATTCATTACATTCCCTTTTTGTTAACAGTTCCTTCAATAATAGTGCAAAATAATTATAATCGAGGTCAAATATGTTTATAGCCCTCTAAATCCTTTTGAGTACATGATTGGATTCATCTACAAAGTTATTTTCTTTATGGACTCCAAGTCCTCTGGGGTGTATCTTTTGTGTGTCTTGACCTGGAATATTTCATTCTTTGAGATTATAGGAAGATCTCTTAGAGGACATAGAGTAACCATCCCTCTAGCCTCTTCTTGTTGCAACCTGTTTAAATTTTCCTTTGCATCAGTGTTTACATTTTCCCAACACCCATATTCTGTTTAGAAGCTTATTATCTTTTATATATAGTTCCAGTTGATCAAATTGATTTTTCATATGTATCACCATTAGTTTGAACTCTGAATCCTTTATTAATCAGATCATAATCACTTTAAACAATTTACCAGTGAGAAAGAATGCCAGTCTATACTTATACAGGACACAAAGACAGATACAAACTATGGGGACATGAGACAGGACAGTTTGCTTTATGATATCCATAAAAGGTTTCATCCATCTATAGTCCAATCCTACATAACAAACATTAAGGAACAACACAAACACAATGTATGGGATATGCAAAATATATTTCCAAAATACCATCAAAATATCAATTACCATGTCTCTAGACATGTTTACATTTAAGGATAATATTGTTTCATAAGCATTATTATAATCCACTCTGAATATTTTTATAAACAATTACTAAAAGGGAAAAACTTGAAAAAAATTTTCCAATTTGGCCACCAATATGGCCACCTAAAGCATGTGGCAGAAATGTATTTAATTATTAAATTTCTATACCCCTTTAACTGGAATATTACAATTCTACTGGCATCCACCCTTGGCATGTACCACTCTCAGAGTGGGAATGGAATATTCCAACCTTACCTAATTGACTTCCCTATAGAAACTGTTTTTCCTATAAATAAAACTTAATTTTTTAAGATTTCTTAAACCTAGCTGTCTTGGCCAAATTGTTAAAAGGAAATATAATTTAGATAGGGGGAAGGAAAATAATAGAGAGGGATAAACATATAAATATTGAATTTATTAACAGAAAAGGTAAGGTTTGGGGAATGAGGGGAAAATATTAGCATCTGACAATTAATCCAGTTAGTAAACTCACTATCTAAACACTCTAATTTAAATACCTAAATTCCCTCAGGTTAAGTCCAACAGGGAACAAGATTTCTCACACACAGAGAGTCTTTCCTGGTTCAGGTACAGGGATAGAGCTGAGTTCTCAATTGTCCCAGGGAAAAGAGGGTTTCTCCAAGTTTCACTCTATCCACCAGAATATATGTATATATCCTCTCAACCTTGTATGGTGGAAAAGAGGCTGCTTGCTAGCTGTCCAGGGGAGTCCAGGAGAGATCAGATCTTCATCTTCTAGGTTTCACTTTCAGGTCCAGTTGTCAGTTGGGGAACTGTCCAACAGTTTAGAATCCTGACAGCACTGGGAAAATTCTGAGTCTCACACCATGTCAATCATTCCTTGCATAAGTTTTATTTTCCTTTGCTACACTTTCAAATGCTCTCCTACTAGCTACCTCTCAATACATTAAAGAGACAAGGAATATGGTGCCCCAAATTTATGTGAACTCATATAAAACTTAATTTTATCTTAACAATGTTGAAAAAATCAAAAAAGTAAAAAATATGCTTGTTTCTGCATTCATATTTCATCAGTTCTTTCTGGGGAAGTAGATATATTACATCATGACTGGTATGAAATCATCCTGGATCATTGAATTGATCAGAATTACTACATCTTTAATCTTTATTATATTATTGCTATTAGTCTGTGATTCTCCTGTTTTTTCTCACTTTGCTTTTCATCCGTTCATTTAAAAATTCCCATGTTTTTTTTTTTCCTGAAACCATCATACCTGACCTTTATTACAATAAAATAACATTCTATCACAACAATATGCCACAACTTGCTCAGCAATTCCTTAACTGACTGGGATCCATCATCTCAATATCAAATTCTTTGCTACTAAAAAAGATGAAGTTTTAAACACTTTTGTTACATATGGTCCTTCCCCCCCCCCCCTTTGCATTATTCTCTTTGATATAGAGACCACATATCCATACAACTGGGTCTAAGGATACCCACAGTTTGGTAATCCTATGGGCTTAATTCAAAATTTTTCTGCATTTGAAGGACATTCCAATTAATAAGGTCACAAATTTATTTAATCTTGTATTACAGGCATGTGACAAGTACACTACAGCTAATTTTATGAATGACCCCCTCTATCCCCATATATGAAGAGGAATATAAATATCCTGTTAATCCATTCAAAGGACAGTAATGCAGAGATCTAGAGACATCTTCTGTTAAATTAATGGTTGGACTGAATATAATTTAGTTGGTCACAAGGGATTTAATTACTAAATCCCAAATGAATTACTGAAGTCACAATGGAATGTATGGTAGTTTAATTTTACAATAAAGAGGGAAGATATTAAGGAAGAGAGAAAGAGGAAAAAAAGGAGAGAGATAGCTGCTCTGGTCTCCTCTGAGCCAGGTAGGAGATATCAGAGGCCTCATCCAAGGGAAAGGAGACTCAAGATGATTGGCCTCTTCAGAGAGACTGGAACCTCCAGAAAAGCCAAGGGAAAGGGAGTCAGTCTTTACACTCACCAGGTCTCAGTTCCAGGGAACAGGATCACCAGGAAAAACAAATCCAGTCAGCAATCTTCTGAATGAAGAATTATTCTACATTCCAGTAGAACTTCAGGAGAAGTGGAAGTCCAAGTTGAAATTCCAGAAGAACTGAGAGAAGAATTGAGTTCAGGTCCTTGTCTCTTTCTTTTAAAGACATTTTTTCTTGCATCACTTCCCTTAATCTTTACATCTACCAATCATAGTCAATGCTTTGCTCTAGGACTGCCCAAAAGGCAGTCAGTCCATTCTGTTTCATTACCCACTCTTTCATACATGGGTCAAAGACTTCCCACTCAGTGTGTGAGATGGATGTTTGTACCTTTTTTTGGTTAAATCCAAAATGGGTAGATCTCCAAACTTAAATTTTAAGTACTATGTTTACACTTTGGGGATTAGATCTAAAAATAGTCAGGGGATTATAATTTAATCTTCACAATTAAGGAAGAGCAAGGTACCTTCATTGGTACAATGAGGGGAGAGCCAAATCCTATATTGTCACTGAAGACACCACCGAAATTTCCAAAGTCTTCACCTTCCTAACTTTGGAAAGGGGCTTGGATATAGAAGTATCCAGATGGCAAGCAAGGAACAAAAGCCCAGAGAAAAAAAAGCAAATGAGAGAATGCAAGAAAGTAATTGCGGGCTACCCAGAAAATGCCACATGGGGTTGGAGGAGAGACTGGGGAATATAGCATTCAGATTTTTTCCCTAATTATTATTCATTCTTGACACAGAATTAGTACAGAATCCCTTTTCCCCTTACATCTCTTTCCTCTCCCTTTTCTCTGCTGTAGGAAGTTATTTTCCTTGATGTTAATTAAATCTTTCTTTGTCTCTTCCCCATCTTTCTGATAATTGTTTGTTCTATTGTACTTAGTGTTCATGTATCTAGAAAGAAGGTAAAGGATAAATATTTGAATTAATTATTATCCAACTAGCATTCACCTAAGCTATATTCACACACACTTATCCCAACCCAGATTTCTCAGGTGACACTTTAAGTGTCTATAACAGTATATATCTAGCAACATTTTTTTTTATTATCCAGGGAATGCTTATAGGCATTTAACAAATCCCTTATGATGTTGCAACTTTTAATTAGTGAGCAAATATATTTGGATTTTTATTCATTTCTAGATTATCATTTAAAGCTCTTAAACTGACCCCATTATAATTTTCCAGATTAATTACATATTTTTCCTCTGTGTACTCTATCATTCAGCCAAATTAGTCTTTTTGTTATCCCTCACATAAAATAACATCTCCTTTCTCTATGATGTTGCATATTTCCCATAAAAGGAATGCATTCTATCCTCACCTAAACCTCTTGCAATCCAAGGTTTTCTTGTTTTTTTTTAAACCCTTACCTTCCGTCTTGGAGTCAATACTGTGTATTGGCTCCAAGGCAGAAGAGTGGTAAGGGCTAGGCAATGGGGGTCAAGTGACTTGCCCAGGGTCACACAGCTAGGAAGTGGCTGAGGCCAGATTTGAACCTAGGACCTCCGGTCTCTAGGACTGGCTCTTAATCCACTGAGCTACCCAGCTGCCCCCTGTTTTTTTGTTTTGTTTTGTTTTAAGATTCAGTTTAATTGTTCCTTCTATAGGGGCAGCTAGGTAGTACACTGATTAGAGTGATAAGCCTAGAGACCATAGTTCCTGTGTTCAAATCTGGTCCCAGACACTCCCTAGCTTTGTAACCATGAACAAATCACTTAACTCAAGTTGTCTAGTTATTACCACTCTTCTGCTTTGGAACTGATACTTAGTATGGATTGTAAGGCAGAGCACAGGGGGTTATTTATTTTTTAAATAGTACTTTCTATATAATACTTTTCTTCATTCCTCCAGTTGCTAGTGCCTTCCATACCAATGTTATTCTGAATCTTATGTATTTCTGTTCTGAAGATTTGCCTGTTCCTTCCATCATTAGAATGAATGTTCTTCAAGGACATTTCGAGTTTGGTTTGGTATGTCCAGCACCAGTACATATTAGGTATTTGAGAAGTGCTTGTTAGATGATTGATTTATTGATAGATCCCACTCATTAACTGGTGATTTCTACTATTGATATACCTGCAACACCTGGAGGCACACTAGGTGATTTAGTGCAGAGAAACAAGAAGTTGTGAATTTAAGTAATTCAGCATCTGTCTACATCAGTTTCCTTATTTGTAAGTTGGCAATTATAATAGTATCTATCTCCCAGGATTGTTGTGAAGATCAAATGAGGTAAAATACTTGTAATATGATTAACACAGTATCTTGCATATAATAAAAAGTATATAAATGTTGATCATTAATGATAATAATTATTATTGCTGTTGTTGCTATTGTTCTTATTATACACCAGCCTACATAATGAGTTCCTCAGAAAAGGCAACCCTGGGTTCAAAGCAATGTATGGATTGTCATCTAATCAAAATCATTGTCATACCTTTGTATTTCATTGTACTGGTCATTCAGTGGACACAAAGCATTAATGTAAGTCAGTATCACTTAATGAAATATAATATGAAGAAAGATAGTAATGAAATATTTCTACTATAAACTGGGGACATATGTCCCACTATTATATATACCATCAATGAGAAGAGTGAGTACACATAAAGACCCAGAAAGCCATGGTTAATGAATGGCACAAAAAATTGGGAAGGAATATGGCTTCCAATGCTACAGAGTTTCCAATGTTTTAAGGTGATACCATTATTTCATTATTTTATTCTATACAAGTGGTCTCCTTACTGATCTCAGCCAGAAATATTGCCTCTTCCAGGCAGGTAGTGACTTCTCTTGGAAATGCCATTAATTTGAGTATTTAGAATTTGTTTTCTGCTTTCTCTGGTCTTCATCATAGAAAGATGAATGATATCTACCATTGCTCTTTTAATTTTTAAGTAGTTTTTTTTCTGCCACAAATCCTTTAGAAAGGCAAAAATCCTAAAACATCCAATCATAATCCTAGGAGGGAGAAAAAATAAACAAAAACCCTTTTCCCATATCTTACTTTAATAAGTAGATCTATGTGTATCTCTGAACATTGACTAAAATGAGTGTTTCTTTTCTAGAAGTTGTTGTTTTTTAAACAGAGATAAAATCTTTTCAGTTTAGTTAAATGTGGCATTTTTTCTGTTCCCTTAACATTAAGAACTACCTTTCTGTTATGCCCTCAGTCTGAATTAGGGTGCAAAATCTCATGGTTTAATTTCTGCATTATAAATTATTCTTATATAACACCTCTCATGGTGACTCGTGTTATATCTAATTGCCAAAGGATTTAAGTGATTAAATTCCCTTAATTTATTGATTCCAAAATTTTTCTTCTTCTAAAAAAGGAAAAAGGAAAAGATAAACAAACTAAGTCTAGGTGATAAGGTCATTGTGTTTCTCATATACACACATATGCATATGTGTATATGTGTGAAAGCAAAGAACATGAAAGATTAGATCCAAGCAACAATGAATTGCAACATGTCTTAGCACAAGACAAAAGTAACTTAGCAGAAAGGAAAGAGTACTCTTTAGAAACAGAATGTATAAAACCAAATTACATATATACATCTGTAATGTATATCATTTTATACAATACATGTTTATACAAATGTACATGTATACATATCTATATCTATCTATCTATCTATCTATCTATCTATCTATATATATATATATATAGATGAATACATATACATGATCTATGTATGCATGCATAGCCAGAAAGTCTTGTCAGGCTTTGAGACTACTACTCTGAACATTCAATAGCATTTATTTATTTGAAGTAAGGAAAACAATACCGAATGACAGATTCATAATAGATCTAACTCATAGTTCATGAGGTTCAGTCTTTCTATTTATAAACAAACTAAAAGACATTGTCTAAATAAAAGGAGAATAGACTTAGGTAGACAAATTTAATCTAGTCCAATTTAGTCTCTTGTGTGGAAAGAAAAACTAAAACAAGTTCTGGACTTTCTGCCACTGAGTTGGAGTTATGAAGCCAGGTGCATGGGGTAACATCAAAAAGGAAACATGGGAAAGGAAATGGGGAAAATGAAAAAGAAAGGCGACTGAATGTAAATAGAACTTGGGGGTCCAAAAGCACAAAATAAAACTAAAGAGCAGATAGAAGAAATCCAATTAGATAATGATGTAACAAAGATTAAAGAGAAATTTTTTTGAAATAGTGGAACAAGATACAAAGAAAGAGGAAGGAACAGAACTGGCAACAGTCTGTAATATACATACTTTAAACTTATTAGGAAATTATAACTTAAAAAGCAAAGAACATGAAAGATTAGATCCAAGCAACAATGAATTGCAACATGTCTTAGCACAAGACAAAAGTAACTTAGCAGAAAGGAAAGAGTATTCTTTAGAAACAGAATGTATAAAACCAAAAACAGAAGAACCATATGAGATACAAATAGTAGAGGGTTCTAAAGATTCTAAACAAACTGTGAATGAAGTAATTGAAACACATGAACAAACAAAAGAATGGTCCAATGGCGAGGAAAATACAATAATAGAAAACATTCAAATTAGCAGACTTCCTGGAGACAATGACACTGAAAACAGGGATGATATTACAAAAGAACATACCAATGACATAATAGAAAATTCAAACTTAAATCCTTATGCTGAAGAATTCCTACCAATAGCAACTGCACAAGAAAAAGCAAACACAAACATTATCATGCCATATTTAAGTCTTCATGATAATGCAATTCCATTGTAAACTGATGATAGATTGTAAAATGAATGTTCAAAGCAACAATAGACATCTGGCTAAAGAACAAAATTGGGATATGATAGAGATCCACAGGAAGGAACAAAAACACAAGAACGAAATTTATCAACATATAACACAGAGTTACAGCATACTACTAGACAAGAACTTGAAAAAAACTTCGGGAATATAGAAATCACCAAGCAAGAGTAATTTCAAGACACAAATCACACAGAACCACTATAGAAGGTGACATTTGACTCAGAAAGTGAGGAAGACCAAGAACCTTATGAATATATCAAACTTTACCATCAAGATCACAAAGATTTACAAGAGTGAGAGACAGATGATTGCATAAACAACTCAAATCAAGAACAAACTGTCCTGTCAGAAGAGTTATTTCAGTACATATAATACAGAAGCTCATCAAAAGAAATGCTGGAGGCATTGGGAGTCAAGAATTATCAAGAACTTTATGAAAAGTATGAATTTGAGGAAGAAGACACTGAATTAGAAGTAGAACAAAATTATATACCTGATAGAAAACAAACAGAAGAAGAAGCAAACAACATAATGATCCTATCACACCTCCTTTTCTCTGACTTGGAACTTCTCACAAACCAAGAGACATAGTATACTTAAAAAAATTTCAATAGAAAATTAGCTACAGACATAAAATGGACTGGACGACATGAAGTATTGCTTACTACCCCAACAGCTATAAAAATTGCAGGGAAAGACTCATGGTTCCACTATTCCCATGAAAAAACAGAAAATTTCAGCATCACTGTAATAGACAAAGAAGATAATTAGACCAAAAATAGTGCTGAGAAATGAAAATAAAAACTGATTAACATAAAAAAGTACACCACAAAGAAACAATAGTGACACATAATGTTCCAGACAACAAGATCCCAGCAGTCAAGCATGCCACAGTAAGAAGATTACTTTCCAGCCCAGAGGAAAAACATCCCAGAGGAAAAGCATACCAGAGGTAAAGATTTTAAAGCATCCCAGAGGGAAAGCATCAAGAAAAGCTGCTAGAGAGAAGAAACAAAGAGGAAAAGCTGACATGGACAGCTAAGATTTTTAATTTTGTAAATTTGTTTATATAAGAAGAGGACATATGGGAAATGAGACATATGTAAGACTGAATGTGTTAAAATCATAAAAAAATCATTTCACATATTAGGGAAATAGCATGCATCACTATATAACTTGGAAGAATGAAGAGATCCATCAGTCAACATGAGAAGTGGAAATCTGAAGAAACTTGATAAGTATTAATTCAACACAACACTATTAGACACTAAACACAAAATCACAAACTGACATATTGGGAGACCATGCTTAAATACACAAGTGTCTGAAATTGTACTTATGCAAAATGTAAATATGTATATAGCTAGTTCCATAAGGTCTTAGGCAAGTAGAAAGATAAATAGATATTTCTATTTGACTGATATCAAGATTAGGGAACAATGCATATTATTGTATTATATGTAAATAATCTCTGTAAATAGTGTAAATACTATAATGAGGTTAGTAACATAGTGATAGAGTCTGTAAATATTCAGCATATCATGTATATATCTTGTACATAAGATTAGGTTATAGATTAGACTAGAGACTTACATAATAGTTATAATGAGTAGGGAATAGATTAGGAGTAAGTTAAGTTGAACATAGCATAGGCAATTATTTATACATAGGAATAGACTTAAGCTACATTTGCAGATAGTAATGTTTTAATTGTTTATTGTAAAGCTGATGCAGAAATTGTGTTTAATGGAATTTTATATATATATATATATAGATGAAATAGTTTGCAAAAATAATAGATATATAAAATAGGAAAACTGTTTTAGTTTAACTTGGCAAGAGCAAGTAGTATTAGCACTAAGATTCAAAAATCTTTGTAATGATTTTTGTTCAAACATTTATTGTACTGAATTTATTATAAAACCCTAAAACTACCCTTACCCAAATTTTCCTGTATAGAATTCCTTAGAGTATATAACATTAGCATAGAATAGTGATAGAGTAATTGAGGGAGGTTTATTATTTTGGGGGAAGTAGTTAGAAATTAGATTTAGTTAATTGGTAACTATAAAAAAATAAGTGATCTTGGGAAGGTCACAACAAAAAATGGGACGATTGTGAAAAGGAAAACTACAACAAGTTCTGGACTTTCTGCCACTGGGTTGGAGCAAACAGTAGGTGGAGCTTTAAAGAGAAGATATTGAAAATACAGACAGTTGGTGGGGGAAGGGGCAACTGGGAGTGGCAGTTGGTTTTGTGATGGGCACTTCCTTCCTGGCCCTGGAAGTGGAAGGAGCTCTCTCCATGTCTATGGATAGAAGTCCATCTCTTTTCCTGATTTTACCAACTGTGTGCTCTCCCTAGATTCTGTGATTGTGTCATCGACAAAAGGACTTAAGGGAAGCAGTTTGAACTGTAAGGCCAGTCTTTAGGGTCGTCAGCCCAAAGAGATAGGCCCACCAGCTCTGAAGGTCAGAACTTTCTTCCTCTCACTGTCTACTGCTAAGACTTTTGAAATTAAGAAAGCTAGCACAGATTAGCATAGAGAGGAATAACAGAAACCCTCTACCAGCCTGTGAGGCCTTGCCTCAGCTCAAAAGCTGAGAGAGACTCAAACCTCTTCTAGGGAATCCCTTTTCCCTCTTCCCTGATACCCTCCCAATCCAAGTTGTTATTAAAATTTATCTTTATTAGATATTGCAGTCAGATAAGAGGACTAACATTACAGGGGACTTACAGGGAACTGAACCTCAGGACAGCAATTCAACTATAAAAGGTTCTTATTGGACCCTGCTGGGCAACCTTTGTCTGGGGGTAGGCTTGTCCCTCGGGGTCTGTCCTTACCTGCTCTGGGGTATCTGCAACATCAATCTATAGAAAAGACATCCCCTCAAGCTATCATAAGTGGCCCATTTCTCAGGAACCCCATTTCCCCCCATAAAATATTACAGTTTTCTTAGCCTCTCAGCAAGAAGCATCTCTTTCCTTTTACCTCAGTGGCAGCCATATTCCCTCTCTCTCTTCAACTCCTCCATTCCCTGTTATAAAACCTTCAGTATCCCCTGTTCTTCAACCTCACCCATTTTCCTTATAAAATGTTACACTAGGTTCTAATAAAAAAGAAGTTTATTCTCTATCAATTCTCACTTCTTCCTTCTCTCCGGACTAAGTTTTATTTCACTAGCCACCAACCCACGCCAGGCTAACCTTAGGCTTACTAAATGTACCAGGCTTCCTTCTTTAGATATCTGAATTTGATTGTGTTGGAATAAGAGAGAGGAGCCAATAGGGAAACCTTGACCAATAGAAAGAGTTGAATTATATATAAAAAACAAAATAAGTTTATTTTTTGGAGATTCTTCACCTATAGGAACTAGACTGTTGGAAACCTGTTTAATAATAGCACTAATAACAACTAAGACACATGTAGTGCCTACTATGCACCAGAAATTGTGTTAAGCACTTTACAATTAATACTTCATTTCATACTCACAACTCAACAAGGTATATGATATTATTGTACTTAATTTCCATATGAAAAAATTGAGTAAAACAGAGGTCACACTACTATCAAGCATCTGGGGCTAGATTTGGACTTTAGTTCTCCTGAATCCAAGTTTAGACATTTATTCACCAAGCCACCAAGCTACTATGTAATAATAAAATATAATATGGTTTCTTACTTTTTTTTTCAGATTTTAAGTCCATGGGAGGTATCAGCTGAATTCTAAATCTTTTTTGAAATCTCTAAGATTTCACTGTAGTTGATCTTCATCTACATGAAACTTGTGCAAATCAATAATTCTAAATATTTACTGAATGAACAGAAAATAGCCTGCTATCAATAGGGCAAATGGATTATCATAATCATAGATTTTGAGTTGAAAGGAACTTTTAATGTTCATTTCATCCAACTTACTTTCTGATCTCCACCACTTTTTAACAAATGAAATTGCATCTGACATGTGCACAGATCTGCATGACCCAGTCATGGGCTTGCTCAAAAGCTTTGTTTAAATAATTTCTTTAAAAACTACATTCAGTGCTTTTTTTAGACTGCCTCAGCTAAGGGTACCCCCAATTCACCTAACTATAATCTTGTCATCTACTGTTATATTCTGTATATCAATTTTACCACCAGATTCCCTCCTAAGAATTTACATTTCATCCTAACCATATTTTCTGATTTTGTTGAAGAGGTGGTCCTTTATTCTTCCTTCTGCAAAGTATGTATCAGGAACTTCAGTATGAATTGGGGGATAAAGTCTCTTTTTCTCCCACTCTTGGGTGAGACTCCAAGTTATCCAAACTTATGCTTGTTCTACCTCTCTCCCTACTTCCATCCAAACTTTGGACACTTCTTATTGTAACGCCTTCTATCTGCTGTCTCTTTCCAAACTAATTTCATTTTTCAATCACTCAAAATACTTGAATAAAACCTTTTTCTACCCAATTTAAATTCATTGTCAGATATATCATGAGAGATGCAAAATTCTTTGACAAGTCAAATGCTCCTATATTCCGGAAACCTGATGAAACCGATTTTATCCTGATTCCTTGAATTTGTGGCTCTCTTGCCTCATCTCGTATCTGTGATGATTATTTTTTTTTGTCGCAAATGTGATTTCATTCATAGCTATTTAAATTTAATCTTACTATATTGAGTCCAATATTATATTCAGCCAATATTTGTGTTTATTCTGACTTTGTGAACTAATTTGTTAATTTTCCTTCTCAGTTTGGTGTCATCTATGAATTTGTTGTATAATTACTGATTCCCCAATATCATTGGTAAAAATATATGTGTATATATATATATACACACATATATATGCATATATGTATTAATCAACAAAGAGCAAAGCATAGATATGTAGGACAATCCACTAGAATAGTGATGTCAAACTGAGATAGCAATGAAAGTCACTAAGGTCTACAAGGGGATCCTTGTAAACCTCATGCTGATTTTTAAAAAGTTACATACTTATGATAGTATAAAGGTCTGCAAAATTCTATTAAATTACTGTCCAGAAAAAAAATGTTTTGAATATTACCAATTTTATTTTGGGTACTTCATTTTTTGGGCTATTTAGTAGCTACTGTGTTAGGAAAAGTGTACATTATCAGAATTAATGTATTTTCATAAATAATTAGATGCAAATATATTATGTATTTTATTTTGCTTTCATTTATTAGATTAAATAATTCCTGTTTGCATTTTAATCTTTTTTTCTGCCCTTAGCAGGGAATGTTGTGAGCTGCATGTTGTGAGCTGCATGCAATCTGTTAGCTGTGACTGACATTTCTGTTTTAGAAATCTTTTTTGAAAGCAATAATGAACTATTAATGGCTTCCTTTTATGTCTGACAATTTAAATAGTTCTAAATTCATCTACCTGTATAATCAACCAAATCATGTCTCTTATAATAAGTATTGTGTAGTGAATAAAACTGATTTGAGTCAAGAAAATATCTTGGAATCCTTACTCAGACCCTCATTAGCTATTCTGGATGAATAATCTCTCCGGTTCTCTGTTTCCTCATCTGAAAAATAAGGAGGTCAAGTATGATGATCATTTACATCTCTTTCACTTCTAAATCTGTGATCATATGGACATATAAGAATAGCATGAGACTTTATCATATATTTTGATAAATATAGATAATCAGTCAACAAGTATTTTTTTAAATGTCTAATACATGCCAGGCACTACTTTCTTTCATTTATTGTATTATAATCTAAAGACACAAAGGAAAAGTAAGATGACCTCAAGAAAGCTTTTCTTTAACTCATTAAAATACATTTACAAAATTTTTCACAATTGCCAGACTAAGAACTACATCAAAAAAAAAAAGTAAAGTTAGTTTAACATAAACTGTTCTTGATGAAGTAATTTGGGATCTTTGTGACTATTATTCTTTTTGAAGGCATTCTAACCATCTCTTTGATAAAATATATTCTTATAATTGAAGTCATGATCACTGACTTATAATTTTCAGAATCCATTTATAAAATTGGGGGAAGACTGTGTTTTTTCTTTCCTAGGCTCTTGTCCCATTTTTCATCATTTTTAATAAGGTGAATGAAAGTGATTCTGTATACATAATCTTTGTTTTCCCCTCATTAGAATCATTTCCATTATTCTATGAAAAACTTTAAAATGGAGTACTTATTTCTTTTTAAAGTTTCCATTATATCCATCCCATAAATCAGTTCTTTAATGCTGTCGAAAATCAGTTCAAGACTTCTGGGGCTGGCACCAAGAAAGCAGAGTTAACCAGCACTGCTCAAGAATCCTCTCTCACCAAGATTACAATATCAACACAAAATGAATACAGGAGTTCATCTTATTAAATTCATTCATTTTATTAAAAATGATGGAAATGATGGAATATAGGAGTGAAAGAACCAACAAGGAGTCAGAGTGAAACAAATTTCAAGAAACTAAAACTCAAAAGGGAGTCAGAGAACATCTGAGGCATTGCGGTGAGAGGATGTAGCAATGAGGAGAGAGAAAGCCAAGAGCAAGCCTCACCTCACCCCCCAATCCATATCTGCTGTCCTAGTTTTGGAACCAAACCTCAAACCAACATTCAGACCCTAAGAGCTTTCCTGCACAAATAGTGCTACAAGCCAATCCATAGTCCTTAACATTTCAAGGTGAAGGTCAAGGACAGAGTAATCAAGGGTGTGCCAGCTTGGACCAAGAAGACAGTGAGACCAAGTAATTGAGCCTAAGCCTAGGGCTAGAATTTGATCAGCCCCTGAACTGATCAACTTCAGAGTGAGATCAAAAGCTTATGCCCAAGCCTGAGGCAAATCTTTAAGCCATTAATATCTCAAGGGTCTATTGAATCAGCCACAGAAAGGGAATTTCAGAGCTCTCAGCCCTCAGAACATCACAACAGACTCTAAGAATTGAAATAGGTGAAAAACCAGAAAATAAGCTAAAAATAGAATCAAGGAAGGATTGAAGTTTAAGAGGGCACCTCAGTTTCCCAGAAAACAGAGCCTACCTATATATAGGATAAATGAACAAAGAACAAAAATATCACCTAACACTAAAGAATATTTATGGGAGAAAAGAGCAAGGTATAGGCACAGAGGTGTGTGGGGTGTTCAGGGAGGGGTAGTATCTCTGGTATGGAGGGATTATCTTGCCATTCTAGTGCAGCTCTCCAGCCTCTGACCCCCACCTGACACTCAGCTCTCACTTGGGTCCCCTAGTAGCTGCTAGCATGCAGCAGCTTGCTATGGTTTCGACAGGCCAGTTAAACCCTGTGAGAGTAGCCATCAGGTCGTAGACCCCTGGTGAATGTAAAAAATAGACTCGAATCCAGGACTTCAATCCCCAGAAATCCTTGCTCCACTTCCCCAGAATGCCCTCTAATCTCACTGAATTCTCACCTGGGCTGAGAGCGAGATGGGGTATTTAAATCTGGTTGTGAATAGGCTCGGGCTCTTTTTACTTACATTTTGGAGCAGACTCAGCTCTCCACCTAGCAGGCAAGATGTGAGTGGTTGTATCTAGGCCTTTCTCTGGCCTAGACACGTGCTTTTCTTACTTGTATATTCTTAGGTTCTCAATCTTAAATAAACCTCTAAAAAATAATACTCCTTACAGAGAGAAACTAATTTCTACCTGTCTCAGTCTCCCCTAAATTTTAATCTTTAAATGAAACAGGGCCTTGCTCACCTATCATGTGAAGACTGATTTGGCTGAACAGATGGAAGAAACCAATAAGAAGGTTGAAAGGCTGAGATGGTGATGTAGTAAAGCACTGTGGAGTGCTTAGGGCATGTTGGAGCACAAAAGACAACATGGCAATCCAATGCAGCTGAGGAAGTCTCCAGGTATAATGACTTTTCATGCCACTGGACGCAGGCTTCCAAAGCTGAGAGAGTGGGACTTTCTCTGTGCATCCACTTTTCCACTTAAATCTCCTTCATGCACAAGTGTCTTTGTGCACACTCATCTATCCTAACCCCACCCACCCTCTTCAAGACCTGAGGCGATGGGAGAGTGGCGACGCAACAGGTGAAGGTGACTACTGGCAGTTGTAATCACGACTCTGCACATAGGTGGCCTACGGACTAGTGGTTGTTCGGCCCTGTACCCGGAGTAGCAGAGATGTTTGGCAGCATCCTGCTGCACGTGTACGCCGACCCCAGGCCGTAACCGCACCTCCTGTAACAACTGGCTTCCCATGCCCCATGTGCCACAAACTTTGTGCCTCAGTCTTTGGACTTCAAAGTCATATGAGGGTAAACCATAGATGAAAACACACAAAGACAATCGTCATTCTCGGTTACCGAGAGACTACTACTATAGGCACAGAAGGGGACAAAGAAAGCAAAGAAAACTCACACAGAGTTAGTAGTAGTACTCTCTCGGAAACCGTGGATGATGATTGTCTTTGTGCGTTTTCATCTATGATAGATGAGTGTGCACAAAGACACATGTGCATGAAGGAGATTTAAGTGGAAAAGTGGATGCACAGAGATAGTCCCACTCTCTCGGCATTGGAAGCCTGGGTCCAATGGCACGAAAAGTCGTTACGCCTGTAGACTTCCTCAGCTGCATTGGATGGCTGTGTTGTCCTTTGTGCTCCAACACGCACTAAGCACTCCACAGTGCTTTGCTGCATCGCCATCTCAGCCTTTGAACCTTCTTGTTGGTTTCTTCCACCTGTTCCGCCGAAACAGTCTTCACATGCTGGGTGAGCAAATCCCTGGTTCACCAGGGGTTGACTACCCGATGGCTACCCTCACAAGGTTTAGCCGGCCTGTCGAAGCTGTTGCCCGGGGTGTAGCCACTGCCACATGCTAGCAGCTACTGGGAGCCACAAGTGAGAGCTGGGTGTCAGGTAGGGGTCAGAGGCTGGACAGCTGCCCTAGGAGGGCAAGACAAGCCCTCCATACCAGAGATACCAGAGATACTACCCCTCCCCAAACACCCCATACACCCCTCACACAAAGTACAAAAGAAAAATATAGTTTGATCACAGACTCTGGAAGAGTTAAAATACTTCAAAAACCAATTAAGATAAGCAGAGGAAAAGTGAGGAAGAGAAATAAAAGTTAACCCAGAAGAAAGGAAAGTGATGTGAGGAGAAATGTAAGTGATATAAGAAGAAACGGATCAATGTGAAAAGGAGAAACCAAAAACTGACAGAGAAAATGAGGTCTTAAAAATAAGAATTGACTATGTAGAAACTAATGATAAAATGAGAAATCAAGAAACAATAAAGCAGAATCAAAAGAATGAAAAAAAAGGAAAACATGATATATTGTATTGATAAAACAACTGACCTAGAAAATATATCTAGAAGAGACATTTTGAGAATTATTGGACTACCTGAAAGACATGGTCAAAAAAAATAACAACAAACCTTCGATATCATATTACTAGAAGTTTTTAAAGATAACTCCACAGAAATCCTCATACAATAAAATGAAATTTAAATGCAAAGAATTAACAGGTAAACTCCAGGAAGAAATCTTTAAATGATAACTTCCAGGAATATAATAGCTAAATTCAAGAGCCACAAAGTCAAGGAAAAAATACTTTAAGCAGTTCAAAATTAACCATTCAAATACCATGAAGCTATAGTAAGGATCACACAGGACCTACCAGCTTACACATTAAAGAAGAAAAATGAATGGAATATCATATTTAGGAAGGTAAACAATTTGGGTTTACAACCTAGTCACCAATCCAGCAAAACTGAATATATTCTTTCAGAGGAAAAATGGACATTCAATAACACAGAAGATTTCCAAGCATTCCTGAAGAATAAACGAAACCTAAGCAAAAAAATTGAAGTCCAAACAAAAGACACAAGAGAAAACCATAAAGGTGAATGAGAAAGAAAATATAAGGGACTCACTAATGTCAAAATGTTTATATGTCTATATAGAAAAAGGATTTTTATAATTCACAAAAATTACTTTTAATAGTAGAGAAGATAGAAGAAATTTATTCAGAAAGAGAGTGAAGAAGTAAGCTGATTATGATGGTATGGTATATATGATGAAATATGATATGATAGACATGAAAATATGATGGTATGAAATAATATGTGCATATGCTATGATATGTAGGTATATGAATGATATGTAAAAAATCAACTAAGGGCTGAAAGAGAGGATTGCACTCAGAGAAAAGTGAAGGGAGATATAGAATAGGGTAAATTATAAAACATAAAGAGTCATGAAAAATCATTATACAGATGGGAATATAAGGGGGGTTACTTAATGCTTAAACTGTACTCCCATCATAAGGGACTCAGAGAGGGTAAAACAAGTATACTCAGTGGATTATTGAATTCTATTATACTCTATTCAATTGTGTAGAGAATTCTATCTTACCCTGTAGAGAAGTAGAAGGGAAATAAGACAAAGGAAGAGGGAGGTAATTTGAGGGAGGGGGGAGTAGGGGATCCTGAACAACCTGGATGGATATATGAGAATGAACACTATCCACATCCAGAGGAAACACTGTGGGAATAAAAACACCAAAGAAAAAACAACTGCTTGATTGCATGTGTTGAGGGGGATATGATTGGGGATGTAGATTCTGAATGAACATCCTAGTGCAAATACCAACAATATGGAAGTGGATTCTGATCAAGGACACATGCAATACCCAGTGGAATTGTGCATCAGCTGCCAGAGGGAAGGGGACAGAGGAGGGAAGAGAAGAATAGATATTGATTTTTATAATCAGGGAATAATGTTCGATATTGACCAAATCAAAAAATAAATAAATTAATTAAATTATCAGCCAGCATCATCTGCAATGGGGATAAACTAGAAGCCTTCCCAATAAGATCAGGAGTGCAATAAGGTTGCCCATTATTATTTCTATTATTTAACATTGTATTAGAAACACTAGCAGAAGCAGTTAAAGAAGAAAAAGAAATTAAAGATATTAAAATAGGCAATGAGGTGACCAAGATATCACTCTTTGCAGATAATACAATGGTCTTCTTAAAGAATCCTAGAGAATCAACTAAGAAGCTAATAGAAATAATCAATAACTTTAGCAAAGTTGTAGGATATGTTATAGTTTTACTATCTATTTCCTCCTTAAATTCTACTACTTTTTCCTTTATAAATTTGGGTGCTAGATGGTGTATACATGTTGATTAGTGATATTTCCTCATTGTCTATACTACCTTTTATCAGAATTTATTTAACTACCCTATCCTTTTTAATCAGGTCTATTTTTATTTTGGCTTTTTCAGATATAATGATTGCAACTCCTGCCTTCTTTCTATCAGTTGAGGCCTAATAGGTCTTGCTCCAACATTTAATTCTCATCTTCTGAGTATCTACTCACCTCATGTGTGTTTCTTGGAGACAACAAATCTGGTAGGGTTTTTGATTCTAATCTACTCTTCTATTTGTCTATGTTTTATGGATGAGTTAATTCCATTCATGTTCAAAGTTATGATTGTCACTTGTGAATTCTCTAGCATTTTGATATCCTCTCCTAATTCTGTCCTTTCTTCTTTTGCTATATCCTTTTAAACCAATGGTTTACTTTTAATCAATCCCCCTAATCCCCTCCCTTGATATACTTCCCTTTCTGGTCTCTTCCTTTTTGTTCCCTTCTTGTTTTTTTTTTTAGGGTCAGTTAAATTCCCTCCCCCTCTCCTTCCATTCCTTTTTATACTCCTATTCCCCAACCTCCCTTAGTTTTCCCTTCTCCCTTTCTTTGTAGGATAAGATAGAATTCAAGATCCCAATGGATCTAGATGATCTTCCCCCTCAGAGTTGATTTCACTGAAAGTAAGTTTTAAGCATTATCTATTAGCACTCTCTCCCTCTCCTTCTTATGAGAATATTCTTCTCCTCCCCTTCCCATGTGCATCTTTGTGTGAAAAAGATTATTCTATTTAATTTATTTCTTCAAGTATCTCTTGGTCCTCTTCAATTCCCCCACCCTTTTTTTTCTATATCATCTTTTAGCCCTTAATGCCCCAATCTTTTCCTATGAGTGATTCTTCTAATTACTATTATAATGAATACAGTTTTTGAGTTACAAATAACATTTCCCCAATATATTAATACATATAATTTAATCTAATTGTAGCCCTTAAAGAATAGAGTTTGAATACAAAAAAACCAAACATTTTTCTCCTTTCCCCTCCTTTATTTATTTACCTTTTCATCTTTCTCTTGATTTTTGTGTTTGGATATCAAACTTTCCACTTAGTTCTCGTCTTTTCTTTATAAATACTTGGAAATCTTCTATTTTGTTGAATGCCCATACTTTCCCCTGGGTGTATATAGTCAGTTTTGATGGATATGTGATCCTTGATTGAAGACCCATTTCTCTTGCCTTTCTGAGTATCATGTTCTAGGCCTTGTGGTCTTTTAGTGTGGAAGCTGCCAGGTCTTGTGTGATCCTGATTGGTGCTCCTTGGTATCTGAATTGTCTCTTTTTGGCTTCTTGTAGAATATTCTCCTTAGCTTGAAAGCTCAGGAATTTGGCAATTACATTCTTGGGTGTTGTCTTTTGGGGATTTAGTATAGAGGGTGTTCTATGAATTCTTTCATTGTCTATTTTTCCCCCTTGTTCAAGAACATAAGGGCAGTTTTCTTGCATGATTTCTTGTAGTATCATGTCAAGATTTCTCTTTATTTCTGGTCTTCAGGTAGACCAATGATTCTCAAACTGTCTCTCCATCCTCTGTATTCCTGTTCTTTCACCTTGTCAGTGAGATATTTTATGTTTTATTCTATTTTGTCAGTCTTTTGATTTTGCCTTATTAATTCTTGCTATTTTGCAAGATCATTGGTTTTCAGTTGCTCAGTTCTGGTCCTTAAGGCCTGGTTTTATGCTTAAACCTTTTGATTTCTGACTATAATTTTTTTGGTTTTCTGCTATAACTTTTTGGTTTGTGCTATAAGTTTTTGGTTTTCTTTTTGAACCATTTCCCACTTTTCCTGCCAGTAGGCTTACATCTTTTTGATGAGCTCCAATTTAAATTCTTCCAGAGCTTGTGGACACTTTCCACTTTTAGAAGATTTTGTTTTTGCTTGAATTTCCTCCTGTATATGCTCTGTACCCTGGGTTTTTCCTCCTTACAAATTTTTGAGGTTCACTGCCTTTTTTTGGAAGGGGTTTGGGGCTCCTATGCACAATTATTCATCACTGTGGAAGATTTACCTTTCCTTTTTAGTGAGAAATCTGAGTGAGCTGGGCAGGTTCTCTGTGTATGGAATTAAGGAGCAAGGATTTTGTCTGAGGCAAGCTTTCAAATCTCCGTAGCTGCACTACCTTCCCAGGGGTGCCCACGATCTGTACTCCCCTAACTGCTGGGGTTTCGGGTGTAACTTCTCTCAGGGGTAGGTCCTTGGTGGTCTTAGTCAGCTCCCAAGACCTAGAGGTGCCTCTAATTCACTCTAGAGGTACCCTTCACTCACTTGCTGATTCTGGTGTACTCTGGCTCTGACTCTGACTCTGTAGGTGGAATGGGGAAGGGTAGATCAGCTTAGGTTTGGGTGGGAGCTTTTTTAACCCCTTAAAGTGTGGAAATTCCCAAATCCCAGGTACGTTTAATGCTGTGGTCTAGAGTCCCTTCATTTTTTTGAAAAAAATTTTGGGGTCTTTTGAGGTAGTTTATATCAGTGGGTCTGAAGAGAGGAAAAGGCCTGCATCTATACTCCTGCCATGCCTACCTAGAAGTGCCCCCTGGCTGATCATTTTAGATATATACTCTTTATTATTTTTAGGAAAGATTCTTCTATTCCTATACTTCCTAATGTTTTCAGTAGGAATGAGTGTTATATTTTGTCAAAGGCTTTTTCTGCATCTATTGACAATTTCATGTGGCTTTTCTTGATTTGCTTGTTAATATAGTCAATTATATTGATGTTTTTTTCTAATATGAAGCATCCTTGAATTTTTGGTATAAATCTCATCTGATCATAATAAATTCCCACATGTTCACTTGCTGGATTATTTATAGAATTCTTTTTAAGAATTTTGCAACTATGTTCATTAAGGAGTTTGGTCTATAATTTCCTTTCCATGTTTTTAATCTGCCTGGATTTGAAATCTGTACCATCATTTTTGTAATAAAATGAATTTGGTAGAACTTCTTTGCTTATTTTGTCAAATGGTTTGTGTAGTATTGGGATTAGTTGTTCTTTAAATGTTAGATAGAATATACATGTGAATCCACTGGGTGTTGGATATTTTTCTTAGGGAATTCTTTCATGGCTGTTCAATTACTTTTTCTTATATGAGATTATTTAATTATTCTATTTCTTCTTCTGTAAATCTAGGCAATTTATATTTTTGTATATGTTTAGTTATGTCTTCTAGATTGCTATGCTTATTGCCATGTAATTGGGCAAAGTATTTTTTAATGATTGCCTTACTTTCCTCTTCATTAGAGGTGAGGTCTCCCTTTTCATCTATGATACTGTTAATTTAAGTTTTCTTCTTTCCTTTTTTATTAGATTAACCAGTACTTTGCCTATTTTATTTATTTTTTCAAAGTACCAGCTTTAATAATTTTATTTATTAATCCAATAGTTCTTTCATTTTCAATTTTATTAATTTCTGCTTTATCTTTTAGGATTTCTAATTTAGTATTTATCTGGGGATTTTTAATTTGTTCTTTTTCTAGTTTTTTTAAAATTTACATGCCCAATTCATTGACCTCTACCCTCCATAATTTGATAATCTATGCATTCAAGGTGATAAAATTCCCCCATAGTACTTCTTTGGCTGCTTCCCATATATTTTGATATGATGTTTCCTCATTGTCATTCTCTTCATTGATATTAATTGTTTGTATGATTTGTTCTTCCACTAACTGATTTTGGGCAATCATATTATTTAATTTCCAATTAATTTTTCATTTTCCTTTCCATGTGCAGTTACTTATTATTATTTTTATTGTATTATGATCTGAAAAGTTTGCATTTACTAGTTCTGCTCTTTTCCACTTGTTTGTCATATTTTTAGGCCCTAGTACATGGTCAATATTTATGAATGTACCATATGCTGCTGAAATGGAGGTGTATTCCTTTTTATCTTTATTTATTTTGCTCCATGTATCTATTAACTATAATTTTTCTAACATCTCATTCACATATATTACCCCTTTGTTATTTAGTTTTTGGTTTGATTCATCAGAACTGATAGAGGAAGATTCAGGTCTCCCACTAGTATAGTTTTTCTATCTATTTCCTCCTTAAGCTCTGCTAGTTTCTCCTTTAGAAATTTAGATGCTGACTTCCGGTCAAGATGGCGGCTTAGAGAAAGCTAAAGTTCAGATCTCCGGAAAACCCTTCCCGACTGATCTCAAACTATAAGCTCCTAAGGCGCCGAAATTCAAAACGATCAACAGTATAGACCCTGGGAATCCTCCTCCTGGACCTGGACCTGGATCAAAAGGTACGGCCCCCCTCAAAAGCAAGAACCCGAGATCACTCTGACCTAAGGGGTAGGAGCGCAGAGTCCAAGGCTCCGGGAAGCCGCAGCCCCTCCCCTCTCAGAGAGCAGGGTCGAAACAACAGCAACCCTCAGGGCGGGCAAGACAGCCTCACCCTCAGAGCTCTGGGAAGCCACAGCCCATCCCCCTGCAGGCCAACAAAACAGCCTCACGGCCAGCGATTCTGAAGGCAACTTCCAGAAAGGAACCCGACCCAGAGAGCCGGGGGAGAGTGTGGCCTTGTGGTCCAACCCTTCCATTCCAGTTCCAGTGAGGCATATTCAGTTTAACCCAGGGAAAGCTCATAGAACCGACAATCTGCCCAGGACTAAAGCCTCTGAACACCAGACAGAGATAAGAAAAACTAATCCTCCACATTCAGAGATGGCAAACTCCCCAGAAGCACAAAAGCCCCAAAATACCAAGAAAAATAAGAAGAAAGGGGCGACTTTGGACACATTCTATGGAACCAAAATGCAAAATACAGAGCAGATAGAAGATGATATACAAGAAAATGCTCCAAAATCTTCCAAAGGAAATGGAAACACTCCACAAACCTGTGAAGATTTTGAATCAGAAATGACCAAAAAGATGGAAGCCTTCTGGGAGGAAAAGTTTGAAATAATGCAAAAGAAATTCACGCATCTACAAAACCAGAGTGATGAAACTGAAAAGGAAAACGAGGCTTTAAAGGCCAGAATCAGGCAGCTGGAAGACAACAATCATGTAAAAGAGCAAGAATTAATAAAACAAAGCCAATATACCAAGAAATTAGAAGAGAACATAAAATATCTCACTGACAAGATGACAGATCTGGAAAATGGAGGGAGAAGAGATAATTTAAGAATAATTGGACTCCCAGAAAAGCCAGAAATAAACACCAAACTGGACATGGTGATACAAGATATAATCAAAGAAAATTGCCCAGAGATTCTAGAACAAGGGGACAATACAGCCACTGACAGAGCTCACAGAACACCTTCTACACTGAACCCCCAAAAGACAACTCCCAGGAATGTAATTGCCAAATTCCAAAGCTATCAAACAAAAGAAAAAATCCTACATGAAGCCAGAAAAAGAAATTTAGATATAAAGGAATACCAATCAGGGTCACACAAGACCTTGCAAGTTCTACTCTGAATGATCGTAAGGCATGGAACATGATCTTCAGAAAGGCAAGAGAGCTGGGTCTCCAACCAAGAATCAACTACCCAGCAAAACTGACTATATACTTCCAAGGGAAAGTATGGGCATTCAACAAAATAGAAGACTTCCAACTTTTTGCAAAGAAAAGACCAGAGCTCTGTGGAAAGTTTGATACCGAAAATCAAAGAGCAAGGAATACCTGAAAAGGTAAATATTAAGGAAAGGGGGGAAAAATGTTATCTTCTTCTTTTACTCAAACTCTCTTCTATAAGGACTACATTTATATCAATCTATGTATACTAATATGTGGGGAAAATGTAATGTATAAATAGGGGGTAAATAAAGACCAAATAGAATAATCGTTCTCACACAAAGATTCACATGGGATAGGGAGGGGAAGAAAACTCCTATAAGAAGGAGAGGAAGAGAGGGGGTGGGGTTTACTTAAACCTCAATCTCAGGGAAATCAACTCTGAGAGGGAAAAACATCCAGATCCATTGGGATCTTGAATTCTATCTTACCCAACAAGGGTAGGGAGAAGGGAAAAGCAAGGGGGGGAGGGGGAGAGGGAGAACAAAAAGGGAGGGAAAGAGAGGGGGGAGGAGGAGGGAAAAAAAAGGGAGGGACTATAAAGGGAAACATCAAGGGAGGGGACAACTGGGACTGATTCAAAGTAAATCACTGGACTAAAAGGTAGAGCCGAAGAAGAAAAGGTTAGAATTAGGGAAGGCTATCAAAATGCCAGGGAGTCCACAAATGACAATCATAACTTTGAACGTGAATGGGATGAACTCACCCATAAAACGTAGACAAATAGCAGAATGGATTAGAATCCAAAACCCTACCATATGTTGTCTTCAAGAAACACACATGAGGTGGGTTGACACCCACAAGGTCAGAATTAAAGGATGGAGTAAGACCTTCTAGGCCTCAACTGATAGAAAGAAGGCAGGAGTGGTAATCATGATATCTGATAAAGCCAAAGCAAAAATAGACCTGATCTAAAGGGATAGGGAAGGTAAATATATTTTCTTAAAAGGGACTCTAGACAATGAGGAAATATCATTAATCAACATGTATGCACCAAATAATATAGCACCCAAATTTCTAATGGAGAAACTAGGAGAATTGAAGGAAGAAAGAGACAATAAAACCATACTAGTGGGAGACTTAAACCAACCATTATCAAATTTAGATAAATCAAATGAAAAAATAAATAAGAAAGAGGTAAAAGAAGTGAATGAAATCTTAGAAAAAATAGAATTAATAGACATATGGAGAAAAATAAATAGGGATAAAAAGGAATACACCTTCTTCTCAGCACCACATGGCACATTCACAAAAATTGACCATACATTAGGTCACAGAAACATAGCACACAAATGCAGAAAAGCAGAAATAATGAATGCAGCCTTCTCAGATCACAAGGCAATAAAAATAATGATTAGTAATGGTACATGGAAAACCAAATCTAAAACCAATTGGAAATTAAACTATATGATACTCCAAAACCGTTTAGCTAAAGAAGAAATCATAGAAACAATTAATAATTTCATCAAGGAAAATGACAATGGCGAAACATCCTTTCAAACCTTTTGGGATGCAGCCAAAGCTGTAATCAGAGGTAAATTCATATCCCTGAATGCTTATATTAACAAACAAGGGAGAGCAGAGATCAATCAATTGGAAATCCAAATGAAAAAACTCGAAAGTGATCAAATTAACCCCCCCCAGCAGAAAACCAAACTAGAAATCCTAAAAATTAAGGGAGAAATTAATAAAATCTAAAGTGATAGAACTATTGATTTAATAAATAAGACAAGAAGCTGGTACTTTGAAAAAACAAACAAAATAGACAAAGTACTGGTCAATCTAATTAAAAAAAGGAAGGAAGAAAAGCAAATTAACAGCATTAAAGATGAAAAGGGGGACAGCACCTCCGATGAAGAGGAAATTAAGGCAATCATCAGAAATTTGCCCAATTATATGGCAATAAATACACCAATTTAGGAGAAATGGATGAATATATACAAAAACACAAACTGCCTAGACTAACAGAAGAGGAAATAGAATTCTTAAATAATCCCATATCAGAAAATGAAATCCAACAAGCCATCAAAGAACTTCCTAAGAAAAAATCCCCAGGGCCTGATGGATTCACGAGTGAATTCTATCAAACATTCAGAGAACATTTAATCCCAATACTATACAAACTATTTGACATAATAAGCAAAGAGGGAGTTCTACCAAACTCCTTTTACGACACAAACATGGTACTGATTCCAAAACGAGGCAGGTCAAAAACAGAGAAAGAAAACTATAGACCAATCTCCCTAATGAATATAGATGCAAAAATCTTAAATAGGATACTAGCAAAAAGACTCCAGCAAGTGATCAGAAGGATCATTCATCATGATCAAGTAGGATTCATACCAGGGATGAAGGGCTGATTCAACCTTAGGAAAACCATCCACATAATTGACCACATCAACAAGCAAATTAGCAAAAACCACATGATTATCTCAATAGATGCAGAAAAAGACTTTGATAAAATACAACACCCATTCCTATTAAAAACACTAGAAAGCATAGGAATAGAAGGATCATTCCTAAAAATAATAAACAGTATATATCTAAAACCAACAGCTAATATCATCTACAATGGGGATAAACTAGATGCATTCCCAATAAGATCATGAGTGAAACAAGGATGCCCATTATCACCTCTACTATTTGACATTGTACTAGAAACACTAGCAGTAGCAATTAGAGAAGATAAAGGAATTGAAGGCATCAAAATATGCAAGGAAGAGATCAAGTTATCGCTCTTTGCAGATGACATGATGGTCTACTTAAAAAATCCTAGAGATTCAACCAAAAAGCTAATTGAAATAATCAACAACTTTAGCAAAGTTGCAGGATACAAAATAAACCCACATAAATTATCAGCTTTTCTATATATCTCCAACACAGCTCAGCAGCAAGAACTAGAAAGAGAAATCCCATTCAAAATCACGTTAGACAAAATAAAATACCTAGGAATCTACCTCCCAAGACAAACACAGGAACTATATGAACACAACTACAAAACACTCGCCACACAACTAAAACTAGACTTGAGCAAATGGAAAAACATTAACTGCTCATGGATAGGATAAGCCAATATAATAAAAATGACCATCCTACCCAAACTTATTTATCTATTTAGTGCCATACCCATTGAACTACCAAAATACTTCTTCACTGATTTAGAAAAAACCATAACAAAGTTCATTTGGAAGAACAAAAGATCAAGGATATCCAGGGAAATAATGAAAAAAAAAACACATATGATGGGGGCCTTGCAGTCCTTGACCATAAACTATATTACAAAGCAGCAGTCATCAAAACAATTTGGTACTGGCTAAGAAACAGAAAGGAAGATCAGTGGAATAGACTGGGGGAAAGCGACCTCAGCAAGACAGTATACGATAAACCCAAAGATCCCAGCTTTTGGGACAAAAATCCACTATTCGATAAAAACTGTTGGGAAAATTGGAAGACAGTGTGGGAGAGACTAGGAATAGATCAACACCTCACACCCTACAACAAGATAAATTCAAAATGGGTGAGTGACTTAAACATAAAGAAGGAAACCATAAGTAAATTGGGTAAACACAGAATAGTATACATGTCAGACCTTTGGGAGGGGAAAGGCTTTAAAACCAAGCAAGATATAGAAAGAATCACAAAATGTAAAATAAATAATTTTGATTACATCAAACTAAAAAGCTTTTGTACAAACAAAACCAATGTAACTAAAATCAGAAGGGAAACAACAAATTGGGAACAAATCTTCATAGAAACCTCTGACAAAGGTTTAATTACTCATATTTATAAAGAGCTAAATTAATTGTACAAAAAATCAAGCCATTCTCCAATTGATAAATGGGCAAGGGACATGGATAGGCAGTTCTCAGATAAAGAAATCAAAACTATTAACAAGCACATGAAGAAGTGTTCTACATCTCTTATAATCAGAGAGATGCAAATCAAAACAACTCTGAGGTATCACCTCATACCTAGCAGATTGGCTAACATAACAGCCAAGGAAAGTAATGAATGCTGGAGGGGATGTGGCAAAGTAGGGACATTAATTCATTGCTGGTGGAGTTGTGAACTGATCCAACCATTCTGGAGGGCAATTTGGAACTATGCCCAAAGGACGACAAAAGAATATCTACCCTTTGATCCAGCCATTGCACTGCTGGGTCTGTACCCCAAAGAGATAATGGACAAAAAGACTTGTACAAAAATATTCATAGCTGCGCTCTTTGTGGTGGCCCAAAACTGGAAAACGAGGGGATGCCCATCAATTGGGGAATGGCTGAACAAACTGTGGTATATGTTGGTGATGGAATACTATTGTGCTAATAGGAATAATAAAGTGGAGGAGTTCCATGGAGACTGGAACAACCTCCAGGAAGTGATGCAGAGCGAGAGGAGCAGAGCCAGGAGAACATTGTACACAGAGACTAATACACTGTGGTGTAATTGAACGTAATGGACTTCTCCATAAATGGTGGTGTAATGTCCCTAAACAATTTGCAGGGATCCAGGAGAAAAAAACACCATTCATAAGCAAAGGATAAACTATGGGAGTGGAAAAACTGAGGAAAAGCAACTGCCTGAATACAGAGGTTGAGGGGACATGACAGAGGAGAAACTCTAAATGAACACTCTAATGCAAATACTATCAACAAAGCAATGTGTTCAAATCAAGAAAACATCTAATGCCCAGTGGACTTACGCATCGGCTATGGGTGGTGGGGGGGTGGGGGGGAGGAAAAGAAAATGATCTATGTCTTTAAAGAATAATTTTTGGAAATGATCAAATAAAATATATTAAAAAAAAAGAAATTTAGATGCTATACCATTTGATGCATACATGTTGAGTCCTGATATTTCCTCATTATTTATACTGCCTTTTATGAGGATGTAATGACCTTCCCTATCTCTTTTAACTAGATCCATTTTTACTTTAGCTTTTTCATATATCATGATTTCAACTCCTGCCTTCTTTTTCTCATTTGATGTCCAATGGATTTTTGTTTCATCCTTTAACCTTTACCCTGTATGTGTCTACCTGCCTCATGTGTGTTTTTTTCTAGAAAATAGGATTTGGGTCTTTAATCCACTCTGCTATTTGCTTGTGTTTGAGAGTTCATCCCAATCATGTTCAGAATTATAATTACAACCTGGGTATTCCACATAATTTTGATTTCCTCTCCTAATCTTGCCCTTTCTTATTTCACTATTTCTTTCTACCCCAGTGTTTTGCTTTTAATCAGAGGCTCTATACACCACATTCCCTTTGTATTCTCCTCTCATTTTTCTTTAGGGTCTATTAAATTCCCTCCCCCCCTCTTTTTCCCTTCCTTTTTTATATCCCTCCCAACTGCCCCTCTTGTTTTTTTTTCCCTCTCAACTTTCCTGTAAGTTAAAATAAAAGTTTGATACCCCAATGGATCTAGATACTTTTCCCTCTCAGAACAGATTCCACTGAGAGTAAGGTTTAACTATTACCTATTAGCACTCTCTTCCTATCTTATTATGATAATATACTTTCCCCCCACCTCCCATGTGCCTCTTTGTGTGGTATAGATTATCCTAATTTTCTTATTCCTTCATGTTTCACTTGGTGCCATCTTCAATTCCCCACCTTTTTTTTCTTTTGCATATCATCTTAAACCACTTAGTACCCCAATCACTACCTATAAATAATTCTTCTAACTCCTATAATAGTGAATGTAATTTTTGAGTGTTATATTAACATTTTTCCATATAGGTATATAAACAGTTTGACCTTATTAGGATGGGTTGATGTGCTTATCCCTTGGTGGGAGTAATTTCTTCTCCATTTAGCATGGAAATGCCCAAACTTTGCCTATCTTCCATTATGTGCCCTACTGTGGAGCCTCTATGCTCATCTCATTTTGGTTTTGTCCTTGTGAGGCACCCTATCTTGATCCATTGAGAGGAAAAGGAAGAGTCCTGTTTCTACTCTGGGGACATCTTAACCTAGGAGTTGGAAATAGGTTTTGAACAATGATGCATGTATAACCCATTGGAACTGCTTGTTAGCTTTGAGGGGGGGAGGAGAAAGTGGAGAAGGGGATATCATGAATCATGTAACCATGGGAAAATATTCCAAATATTTTTTCTTTAAAAAGTATGTCTTTGCAATGAAATTTGTACACTTGGATAAAGGGAATTTAAACAAGACAGATCTTGACTCTATCCTTCAGAAATACCCATTAGCTTTGCAATAAAAGGAAAATATGTTTAGGGATTTGTTTTGTAACCTAAGGCAAATTATAGGAAAAAACTCTGAGATATTTGACAAATGCAAGACAAGTCTGGGCTCATCAGTCTCTAAAGAACAGTAGATAGCTATTTATAGCGTGTAGAATGACTACAGATCCAGGAAAGTTTTAATCAATATTGAAATGTTAAAGCCAAAATATTGTGAAGATGAACCACAACTACTTTAGCTTATAACCTTAATAAGTGTCCCATTTGATTTAGGAGCCATTAAGTGGATTTTTAATTCCTCTGGAAGGTATATAGTGACCATAGATAGAAAACCTCATTTAGGATCTTTAAAAATGCCTTGTCTTCAAAGCTAGGAACCTTTCTTTTCACAGGAAGCTTCATGTGCCTTCACAATCCAGACATAGGACTGGAATTTATTCTGATGACAACTTGAAAATACAAAAAAAAAGATATTTTGGAAATGAAAATGAGACAGAATATTAGCCCTTTTTATTATGTATGATGGAGGATATTCAAAAGTCTACTTTCTTCTAAATATGTCCCCATATGCCAATTTGTTGTTTTAGTACCTATAACCATGAAATCTTCATTAAAAGTAAATTTACAAGTCAATCAAAATTGATTGAGTCTCAAATATGTACAAGCCATTGCAGATAGAGCAGAAAATGCAAAGAATGAAATATTCAGACCTAAATGAATTGAAATACATCAATGGTAAATACATATGAGGTAAATATTATGAGACAGCAATACGTAATGTTATAAAGATCTCATCTAAGCTCACATGCAAACATCAAATAAATAATACAAAATAAATATTTTGAATTGAGTAGGGGAGACCACTGTGAACTACAGTGGATTAGAAATGCTTCATTGATGAAGATAGAATTAATCTGATTAGGGGGAAGCTGGGTAGCTCAGTGGATTGAGAGCCAGGCCTAGAGATGGGAGGTCCTAGGTTCAAATATGGCCTCAGACACTTACCAGCTCTGTGACCCTGGGCAAGTCAATTAAACCCCAATGCCCTAGCCCTTATCACTCTTCTGCCTTGGATCTAATACACAGTATTGACTCCAAGATGGAAGGTAAGGGTTTATTAAAAAAAAAAAAGGTATCAACCTGATTAGCCCAACCAAATTTCAACAATTCACATGGGAACATCTGAGCTATTGGAAGGACTCTACAAACAGTAGTATTGATTACAATATTCTAGACAAAAAATAAGACTTTATGGCCACAGGTGGTACTTTTTCCATGATTATTAGTTTGACAAGAATGTCCAAAAATAATACATTTTGAAATTAAACAATTAGTTAATCAGTAAAAAAAAATGGTGCATGAAAATGAGTTCTAGATTTCTGAATGAAAATTTAAAATCTATAAGGTGTGTGACTTTTGACATACATAAAATGAAATTGTAGGCTTAATTTAAATTTTGTAATTGGTAATTTTGAACCCTTTTTTCATGTGGATATTGGTAGTTTTGGCTTCATTTTTAAAACTCAAATTGTATTTCGTTTTTCCCTAATTACACTGAAAAACAGTTTCAAATATTTTTCAAAGAATATTGACTCTCACATTCTCTCCCTTCCTCTATCCCTCTCTCCTTTCCCACCTTCTCTGCTGAGATGGTAAGCATTCTCATATAGATTTTACATGTGCAATTATATAAGTATTTTTTCCATATTAATCCTTTTGTTTAAGGACCCCCAAAATTAAGAAAGTGAGAATAGTCCTTTTTTGGTTTGCATTCAAACTCCATCCATTCTTTTTCTCTGGAAGCAGATAGGACTTTTTATTATTAGTCCTATGAGATAGTTTTGGATCATTTTATTGCTGAGAATAGCTATTGCTCATAGTTGTTCATTGTATAGAATTACTGTCAGTGTGTATAGTGTTCTCCTGGTTCTGCTATTTCACTCTACTTCAGTTCATGTGAGCCTATCTGTGTGTGTGTGTGTGTGTGTGTATGTGTGTATTTCTGAGAACTTCTCGCTTGTCACTTCTTAAAGCACAATAGTATTCCATAACAATCATATACTATAACTAACATTCATTTTCCAATTGATGGGTATCTTCTCACTCTTCAATTCTTTGTCCCCTGTAAAAAGCTGCTTTAAATAGTTTGTACTTATAGGTCTTTCCTCTTTTTTATTTTTAATTTCTTTGGGATATAAAACAAGTAATGATATAACTAGATCGAAGAGTATGTGCATTTTTATAACCCTTTAGGTAGAGGTCAACATTGCTCTCCAGAATGATTTAATCTTTTCATAATTCCCTCAATAGTACATTAATTAATGTCTTGACTTTCCAAAATCCCCTCCAAGTTATGTCATTTTACTTCCCTGTCATAATAGCCAATCTGCTAGTTGTGGCATAGTACCTCAGAGTTGTTTTAATGTGCATTTTACCAAATAATAGTGATTTAGTGCATTTTTGCATCACTATAGAGAACCCTAATTATTTTGAGGACTGCCTATTCATATACTTTCACCATTTATCAATTAGGGAATGTCATATTCTTATATTTTAACTCATTTTTCTAAATATTTAAGAAATAATACTTTTATTAGAGACTTGTAAATTATTTTATGCCATTATTTCTATTGTGTATTGCTCTATATCATATTACCTGTTTAATTTCTGATCACTGCCTTCCCCAATTTGCTCTCTTTTCTGTCAGATCCACCCCACTTTTCTAATCACCTTCCCCTCCTACTTTCTTGTTGGATGAGTTGGTTTTCTATACCCAATTGATTATATATCTTCTTCTCTCATTGAACCAATTCCAATGAGAGAGGAAGTTTCACATCTACCCGTCCCTATCTCCCCATCTTCCCTTTCACTCTAAATACTCGTCTATGTTTCTTTTATGTGCAAGAATTTATCCTCATTCTATTTTCCCTTCCACCTCCCCCCAATACATTCTTCTTTCTCATGCCTTAATTTATTTTTTATATGATTCCATCACATTTAACTCACATTCTTGCCCTATGTCTATGTTTATCCCCTCTAATATCCCTAATAATGACAAATTTCTTTGGCAATGCAAGAATCATCTTTCAGCATAGGGAGGTAGACACTTTAATCTTTTTGAATGTTTTTTGATTTTTCTTTCCTGTACCTTTTTATGCTTATTTTTAGTTTTGAATTTGAGTGTTAAATTTTCCATTCAACTCTGGTCTTTTCATCAGCAATGTTTGAAAGTCTTCTATTTCATTGAATATCCATTTCCCCCCAATGGATTATGCTCTCTTTTTCTGGGTAAGTGTTTCTTTGTTGAGGTCCTAGCTCATTTGCCCTCTAGCATATTATATTCCAGAATATTCAATGCTATTAACTAGAGGTTCTTAAATCTTATGTTATCCTGACTGGTTCCACAATATTTTAATATTTCTTTTTGGCTGCTTGCAATATTTCCTCTTTGATCTGTGAGTCCTGAAATTTTGCTATTAGGGATTTCCTTTAGGAGGTGATCAATTTCTATTTTGCCTTCTTGTTCTAGAATATCAGGTCACTTTTCTTTGATTTTTTTCCTTAAATCTTTTTTTGATACATCTTTATTTTTAATTTTTTCTATTATGTGTAGAAACACTTTCTGAAAAATTTCTCAACATTTTAAAATTCATATTTCCTCCCTTGCTACCCTCCCCCACTCCACCAAGGCAGTAAACAGTTTGAAAAAATTTATACTTATACTTTCATGTGACACATTTTTATATTATCCATGTCATGATAAAAGGCATATAACTCATACAATAGAGGAAAAATTGTGGAGTATGGCATGATTTTATTTGCACTAAGATTCTAACAGTCCTTTCTTTGGTTCTGTGTAGCATTTTCATCATGAGTCCCTTGTGGTTGTCTTGGAGACATGGTATTCAGAGATGAGAGAGAGTCACATAGCCCCATATTCCGAATAGTTGATAAGTTCAAACACAAGTGAATTGTGATTACTGTTCAATGGTATGATGGCAACACAACAGAGAAGTCACTACTCAAATCTCTATCCCAGGCAGAAGCAACTTGATTTTTATCTGAGAGACTATACCCAACCATTGTGCAAAACCCTATTAACACCATCTGCTCCACCATGGAAAATGCTGATTATTACAGCTCTGAGTGGAAGAAGTTCTCTCCTGTGATAGCAGAAGGTAAAAAGCTGTGAAATGCACCCTGGGAGTCAGTGCTTATTTTAAGGTTCATGATTCTTCTGTTGACAGTACTGGATGGTGAATTCATCTGTGCTTATTAGCAGAGGCACTGCTAAAGAGCTGAAGCAGTCTTGGAGCAAAGACAAACAAAGAACAAAACTTCCCTGCTCTCCTCCCCTGCCTCCTACACATATCACTTCCAAACAAATGTCTCCAGCAGGAACTAATGTAATCTCCTATGTATACAGCTGCAGCTCTAAGGGATATTTTTATAGTGTTTAGCCCAGCACTATACACATGAGACCATTTAAGTAAATATTATTTCATGATGGTTTAATTTTTTCTCTTTATTCTTTCTCCAGTATCTACTATGCTGGAAGATATTAAGCCTTCCTCTAGGGAAAATGAAATCACATTATTCAATCCTTAAAGTCTGATCACCTAACAGTGGGCTGTTTAAGCTAATGATAACTTATAAAAGGGCAAGAGAAAGTTATGTAATCTAGTTGATAAGGTGCCCTCCTGGAAGGCAAGAGTTTTAATACTGTCTCTGCTAATGACAAACCTAGTCCTGAAAGAATAACTTAATTTCTCTGTACCCCTTTCTCCATCTATAACATATAGAAATGCCTATCCCATTCTCTTCTTCTGAGGCTATTTTGAGGGAATATGAGAAAATATGTCATTGTTGTGAGTCCTTCAGCAAAAAGGGACTATATAAAACTGGAGAAATATGTGCCAAGCTGGATACTTCTATTTAAATCTCAAACATTTTAGGAGAAAGTTATGTCTCACAACCCATATATTTTGAGTGAATGAATTGGAGATATTGTTGTTGTTCAACCTTTATATTCAACAAGGACCCAATAACATTATCAGATGATTCCTTGACATGTGTGAATTGGATTTGAATGAGTCATAATTTCGTAAAGTGTTTAGCCTCCCTTCCTCTTCCAGAGTTATCAAAGTCCGGTGGTAAGAAAAAAGTCAGAATGACTGAAGATGGCCCAGGTTGAAATGGATAATTTTATTGTCTTTGACATCTGGCCAAACTCTAAGCACTCCATAGCATAGGACCTGCTTCACTTTCCTTATTTGATTATGGTATTCTTAATATCAAGCACTGATGATAACAAAACAAGAAAACAATCCCTACCATGAAGGAATTGATATTGAATAGATGGAAGTGTTCCAGAGAGACAGACACAGAAACAGACACAGAGAGACACAAACGCAGGAGACAATCAGAGAGAATGGTTATAATTTAAGAGGGGAATTTTTGTCCATATTATGCCCTTCACACAGTACTCCAGCAAAACTTTCACATCCCCAAAGCATTCAACCAGGCATATTCAATTAGATCTTTTTTTTTTCCTTTTGAAATGGAAGAATTTAAGAAGTACATGATATCCTACAACTCAAAGGATCAGTGTTCTAATACTCTCTGAAATGATATTAAGAAACTAAGATGAATCATCTCATTGAGAAGCAAAGTAATATAATTTAAAGAGAATATGATTTTTGAGTATGGAAGAGATGAGTCCAGTCTCCACCACTTAATTGGTCATGACATTTAACCATTCTTTACTTCAATTTCCTCATTAAAATGGGATAAGAATATTTTCAGTCTTCTTCAAAGTGATAGACTTGAATTCATGGAAAAATTTCATCATTGAATTTAATGCTACCTAACTGAAGGATTTTAGTCTTGTGTAGAACATTGCATGTGTCAAAAAATACTTCCTTGGCTCTAAGTTATTTAGTATCTAATTGGGTACTGGCCAATGAGATTCCATTCCTTAGAATTTACCCATATATGCACTTCTTGTTAAAGTATTTGTGACATTCTCTGTATAGTTTCTTTTCTAAACTATAATTTATTTTCAATTACTTATAGAAACAATTATTGGAAATTATTTTCTAACATTTCCCAATTAATATCCTCTCCGTCGAGGATTTTGGGAAGTTCTACCATCAGCAACAGCTTTGACTGTGACAGCAACAACAACTACAGATAAGACAAAGATGGTGAACTAAGAAACACTTGAAGCCCAGAAACCACAGAAGAACAAAATTTCCTCAAAACAAATACTGGAGCTACAGAATCAACAGAAGGGATAAAGCAGAGGTCTAGACCAGACAAACATATAGAGACAGTAAGGAGGACTCATTTCATTGGGGTACAAGTAAGGAGTATTAAGGTAGCCTGAGTGAAACTGGAACACAATTTAGCACAAGCAGCAGGGCAAGGAGAACAGTGGACTTGGTTCCAGCATCACCAGGGTAAGAGCAAAAACCAAGGCAATCCAGAGCAAGTTGCAGTGAGAGGGAATTAGTTCTGCATGGTCCAGTCAGAAATGAGGCCCAGCATGACTCAGTGCAGGAAGCAACTTAATCCAACAAAGTCCAGCCTCTGTGGGAAAGGGTAGAGCCAAACTCCAACCAGTTGAACTGAAAAGCTATAACAAACCTCTAAACAAGATGTTAACCAGGTAGCCTCTGCATAGTGCACAATTTGAAACTCAGACAGCTGAGTCAATCCTTCACAAAGTACAGAGGTGGGATAGTACTCTCTTTATCCCAGGAATGTAACTAAGCTATAGTATATAGACAAAATCAAAAGAATAACTGTCAAAGGAATGAAAAAGCCTGATGCTCGAAAAAAAGGATCTCAACAAGAGAGATGATCAAAATATAAGTTGAGAAGAGGACAACAACACAAAAGTGAAAACATGTGAAGCCTCAAAGGAAATGTTGGTGTCAACCCCAAAATTCACTTCTGAATGATCTCCAAAAAGGGTAGAAAGACAAATAATGTGAAATTTAGAAGAAAAATTAGAAAAGAAAATGATAGAAAAGATAAAAAGATAAAAGAAAAAAAAACTTTAGTGAAGCAAATGATTCCCTTAAATAGAAAAAAAAATATTCAAATAGGAAAATAACTCCCTAAGAAAGGAACTACAACAACTCAAAAAAGAAAATAGGTACTTAAAATTTAGAATTGGAAAAATGGAAATTGGACTTCATGAGAAAGGAGAAAACAATAAAACTAATTTCAAAAGAATTAAAAAAAATATAAGAAAATTTGAACTCTCTCACTGGAAAAAAAAACTGACCTGGAAAAGAAGATCCAGGAGAGACGATCTAAGAATTATTGGATTGTTTGAAGCAATGATCAAAATAATAATAAAAAAGAACCTGTCTACCATATTGCAATAACTTATTAAAGAAAAGTGAAATGAAATTCTTGAATTAGAAGAGCAAATGAAAACTGGAAAAAATCCAATGATCATCTCCTAAAAGAAATACGAAATTTAAAGATTGCAGGATTATTATAGATAAATTCTAGAACTCCCAAGTCAAGGAGAAAAATACTACAAATAGCCAGAAAAAATTCTACAACAAAAACAATTATAATATTGTGGAATCACCATTAGGACTACATAGAAATATTGTGAAACCAGAAATTGGCTTATAAAGGCACTAACAACTTGTATATTAAATGATTAGAAGGCATGGAATATAATTTTCTTTATTATTATCTTAATTGGTGGAAAATTGTTTTTAAATTCTTTGTGTATTTTTTAATTTTTTAAATATTTTTATTTTTTAACCATTTACATGTAAGAAAATCCCACACAAGTTTTCCTAAGTTATATGATCTAACTTAACTTCATCCCCTTCTTCCCTTTCTTCTCCTGTTGCTGACAAGTTATTAGATCTGTGTTATACATGTATTATCAAGGCATGGAATAGTACATTCCACCAGGCAAAGGATCTGGGCCTACAATCTAAAATCACCATCACAGTATAACTAAGTATAAAACTCCAGGGAAATTAATAAATATTACTGAAAATCAATAACTCTAGGAATTCCTGGCAAAACAGTCAGATATAAAAAGAAAATTCAATGATTCTTTCTTTTCTACTACCCTTCCCCATTCCCAATATAATCTGATAGGTCATACCAATGTTTTCATGTAATACATATTTCCATAGTCCTTATGTAGTGACAGAAGACACATATTTATCATGAGCCTTTGGGGGTTATCTTAAAATCTTCTTTTATTGATTAGATGATCTTTGTAATGATTAGATGATCTATTTCATAGATGATCTTTGTAAAGTATTTCTATAACTGTTTTATTTCTATTCACTTTTTTTTTATTCTGTTCACTTCACTTTGCAGTCGCAAAGGCTCTAAGTTAAAACTCAATTATCTGTACAGAGGAGGAGTTTCTACACTGGAGATTCCTTACACTAATGAAATCACAGGTGCATGAAATCTGGACTCTTCTTCTATCCATCTATGTGACAGTGACTCCATTAGGTACTACAGAAGAATACAATGGAGGAAAAAAAAAACAAGTAAGATTCAAAGTCAAAGGACCTGAGTCCATATTGTGTTTCTCTGAAAATATCATAGAGACCTTTAACAAAATACATGATGTCTCTGGGATTTCTTTATCTGTAAAAGGGAGACATTAGTCTAATTGACTTATAAAATGTTTCTAGTCAAAAAATCTTTGATCCTGTGATGTTCATTGGTAAAGGGAGTTTCCTTACCCGGAAGACAATCATGTCTTCTAATGAAGACATCTTCTAATGAACATCTCATTCAATAGAATAACAACCAAGCTGTTAATGAGGTCCAGCTCTAGATGCTAGGGATATAAAATAATAATAATGATGATGATGATGATGATGATGATGATGATAATGTCCTCTAGGTACTTACATGACTAAATCAAAGATGTAGAAGAGATAGTTTTATTTTCATAAGTCTCTTAAAAATTCTCCACATTACATGTCAATAAAATTTCCAATAATTTATTTTTTCTGACTTTTTGAAATCAATGTTCTCTCCCTGACTCCTATCCTTTCCTTTTATCCAAGACAGTAGGTAATATGATATGGGTTATATGTGTCTTAATACACATTACCCTGTTTATCATATTGTGAAAGAAGACATCTATTGTTTGCACTAGAGAACAATTCATGGGGCAAGAAGAGATAGTTGTAAAACAGATGAGAAGATATGGGAAAGCCCTTGAGAAATTAGAGCAAGGAAAGTTGGAGAAAAAAAGAAAACAATTGATAGAAATATGGATTTTCAAATAAATTAAGAAGAATGAATTATTTCTTTTAAAAATCAAATGAACCTATTAAATCCATTACACACTGCATATGCTAGATAAACATATTAACTGACATGATGTCCACTTTCTATAAACTTAATGAAAGTTCTATTTTCTTTGCTTAGAAGATTCTTCTTATTTCAGGACACAAGGAGTAAAAAGAAATTCAGGAAATGGTTCCTGGCCCCTTTCAAGCAATTTCCCAGCCAACTTAAAAATATTGGACATTCAACACAAGAAAAAAAAAAAACAGAGGAAAAAACTTGCACTTTAGTTATCTATATGGACTGAATAATTGTTTTTAATTCACATTTAAGTGTGTATATGTGTGCCACTGTGAGATGTACATGAGCCCTGGTGCCCAAGGGGACTCTCACAAAACAAGGTAATGAGTCTCAAGAGAACTATTTGAGAGATTAAATTTTAATGTCTTAGGTAAAATGATCATATGCTCATTTCCTCCTCATCCTGAGGTAGCATTCCTATGCTAAACTGTGGGTGTCTTTTTTTTTTTTGCACTGACAACACACTTGGCTCCCTACTCCACAGTTCAGTTGAGAGGACTGTTTATTCAGCAGTAAGAGACCTTTTCCCTTTTTCAAACACTAGTTAAATGTCATGCTTAGGGTCATTTAGAAAATAATCTTCACTATATGAATGTTTGCTACATAAAAGTCCTGTCCTTCTGGTTTTAATAAAGCTGTCATTGTTAGTTTTCTGTGATTTAGATCATGAAGGGCCTTATAGATCATTTAGTCCCAAGTTGCTATTTAATATTTTTAATAGTCCTGAAGAATAAATTTTTATTCATAGACCAGTCCCTTACCATTCAACAGTTATAATTTGGATTTTAACATATTGTTTAAGTGCTTAAACGGGATAGATTATCATTCAATTCCCACTTATGAATAGAATATTATCTCCAAAAAAAGGCATATTTATAATTTTTTTCACTTATAAATTCCTTTTCTTCAGGAACCACATATCATATCACATGCTTTTGTAACCTCTTTGGTATAGCACAATGCTAAGTGTCTTGGAGGTGTTTACCAGGTGATATTTGATTCTCTGGTAAAATTTCTTCTACATAGATTAAAGCAGGATCCCCAAGAGCTTGCAGACATATTTCTGCACATTTTATTTCCAAAGATGTATGCAAATTCAACAAGCAATTTTTAGCTAGGCACATGGAGATTTAAGGCAGTGACATTTAAGTAGGGTCTAAGTGAAAAACTGGTAGAATGTAACTCGGACCATAATTCAGAATGCTGTAGCTTTAGAACAGACTAGAAATCTGTCACTTTGGTATTTTAAACCTCATGTTATCTGGTTTCCTTGTCCCTTTGAAGACTTGCATCACATAATATCCTTTCCCAAAATCTATATTCTAATCAAAGATTTCCTTCTTGAACTCCATATTTCATTCCCTGTGCCCATGTCTTTGAATAGAATGTTTCCTACACCTGGAAAGAACTCTATCAGAATAACTTAATTCAAAGATCTATTCAATTATGACCTCACATTGGAACCCTTTCCTTTACTCCTGCATTATTTGTGCTTGTGAAATCAAATTGCATTGTATTTACCTACTTCATTCAAATTTAGTGCTCTTTTCTCTATAGCACATTGACTTACTGAACAATAAACTCTAAAGAGGGCAGTGTTTATCAGAGACTTTGTATGCATATGTAAATATATATATATATACATATATACATGCATATATATGTTTAACATGCACACACTTTATAGTCCCCTTTCATTGACTATATTAATGCCCTTTTTAATATACCTCAATAAGCATTTATTATTTGAATTTGACTTAGGCCTTGAAATACGCAGGATAAGGAGAAATGAAAAGGACGAAGGGAGACATACCAGGCATCAAAAATTCTAATAATACTTATCCACATTAGGTGAATAGGAACAACCAAGAGTCTGTATAATGAGACCACTTTATAGGATTTTCATTATGGCTAGGAGAAAGTAATATAAAAGAATTAGAGAGCACTTTGAAACTTTAAATGCTTTATTCTAAATTGAAACTTTATGAAGCCTGATTTATTTCTCACTGAAAAAGATTCCTATCTATGGGAATCAACAAGAAATCAACATTTTCAAATTGTGCCAATTGTTCCATGGCTCTTAAAGCAACCAGAAAGGACACCATTGACAGCCTTTCAAATGTATTCTAGACCCAAACAATAAAAAATAAATAGAAGAAAACAAAATAATCTTTCTGACATTTCTCTGAAAATTGAATGCTCTTCTTCTACAAACAGAGAGGAGCAGTTTCATTATTGAATGCCAGGGATCACATCTCCATAAAATACCAAGTGATTCTGCATGTCATTCAATCACACAACTGACAATCCCCAGGAAAAACCACTTTCCAGTGAGGCAATATATTTTTAAATAAAGTAATTAAGTGCAAGTATCAATAGTGAAAAAAGGAAGGTGAATCTCTAGTTCCAATTGTCAAATTGCATAAAGATTGCCATTTTTCTGTCAATGCAATATAATGTATAATATCAATTATTATGTTTACTTAAAAAACTATATTTACTTAATGTGGATGGAAATCCAAAGAAATTTTATGTCAACTATAGACTAACAGATTTTTAAATTTGTATAATAATATTAAATTTTCTTCAGCCTGAAATACATCATCATACTTAGTCACAAATAACTTTAATTTAAGCTCAAAGAGACAAAGGAGAATAAATTTAGGACTTAATGTGATGTCAGAGGACATCAAGACAAACCCTCCCTCATTATGGTACAGGTAAGGAAGATGACTTGCCAAGGGACTCAGCTCAATTTTGGTCATTAGCATCTCCTTCTATGTCCAAAAAATTATACTCACATGTATCTGTGATTTCACAAATTTAGAGGTTCCCTTCAGTAACAAAAAATATATCCTATCCATGTCTATCTATCTTTTGAAATATAATCTACATTCTCCAAAAATATGTGCCACAAGAGGTTCACACAACATGCTGGACTGGAAGAATGGTGTAGGAGATATGCCACAGACCTTGGAGTAAGGAAAAACCTGACTCAAAGACATATCTCGCTGTGGACTCTCTTTGTGGGAATATAGGCAATTCATTTAACCCCTCTTTGCTTCAATTTCCTCATCTTTGGAATACAGAATTAGGCTTAATGGATTCTAATGCCCTTACCAAATTTAAATTTATTAATCTTTGAGTCTCCATTTTTTTCTCAACACTGTGAGAGCCCCAGTGTAGTCCCCCGAGTACACTCTACCCAATGGAAAACTCTGGCTTTTGTCAAATGACCAACCCATTTTATTTTTCTGTTGTTCAATCCCTTGCTGGTATCCATTACTCTTGTTCTTTTCTTCAGAATTATTTGTTAATCATATGTTGTACATACCATCTTGCCTTTTAAGTTCTATTCATCTTTAATTGTTTGGAGGCAGTAATATTTTCACTGTCAAATAGCAACATCAATAAAATGCATTGAAAATCTAGGCCTTTCTTGTTATAAAAAGCTTGGAATCCATAAATTTGTTTTATAATCCCCTCCACTACAAAAAGAAATCTACCTTCTTTTTCTTTTCCTGTTAAACTCTATTCATTGCCCATATGTACCATGTCTCATAGATATGCATAGTCCTAGACAAATTCTATTATATTTCCATTCAGACACTTGTTAAAACTTTGGTAATAGAAATTATTTATGCATTATATCTTTCTTGTGTGGGTGGACAGGCCAAACTTCTTTGATTAATGATTAGGGATCTCCTTGATGAGACCCTATATCTTGGTGGTTTTATGTAATAAAGACAAGGTCATTGGTAAACAGGTCCATCTGGAGAACCACACAATATATAAGATATCTTCCCTTGACCTAAACTTGGCACTAGATCTTCTCTAATATAATAGTGAATAATTGTATCATGAAAAAATTGCCCTATTTTTTTTGTCTTACACTGATATTAATATCAGAAGGTCATTGAATAGTATCATTTCCATTTTTACAACTTCAAAGAATTTCAAAAGAATCTGGATACAGAGATTTCAGACACTTTGTGTATAAGTTTATAAGACTCTTTGTCCCAAAAATCAATTATTTGCAATCAACAAATAAGCAAAAAGGAATATTATTTTCTCTCCATATTTGTCAGTGATGAGATAATATAGATGAGAGCTGATACCTTGTCAATATTGCTTATGAAAGCCTAGTCATTCCATGCTGTAACCCCCATTGAAGATTTTCTCAATTCAAGCAAAGATCTTTATAAAAGTTTCATACAGATGGGAAAATAGGACTAAAGGGTGTATGTTATTGGTAGGCTTAGTGACATATATTCATATGTTCAATATTTTGTCCATGCCTTCAAGATAAATTATATTTCAATTCCTCAATGTCCTCACAATTGTGTCCCTTTCAGCAATGATTCCTCTAAATATATTTAATAAATGATAGTTGCTGTCAGTAATCCTGAATTAACTGATACGGGGTAATATGTAACTGGTGATAGAAAAGCCCAATTAATGATCTACACAAAAAAAGATTAATTTTGTTCCCTTCATCATATACAACAAATATAAATCATCCCAAGCTCAGTACCTATGGAAGATATAAAGTAATACCCTACGTAACATCAATATTAAAAATAAAATGTTTGGGAAGAATTTTTCTTATTTTTGTTTTCTGTGGATTTATAAATCATAAGACTTCTGAATGTATGACTGTAAAATAGAGTCTGAAATATAGCAGATCACATGAGCATAAACAAAGTAAGACATAGATAGTGACTAGGCAACTAGATAGATATGGCCTGATTATTGAAATAAATCTGATTTATAGAGTAATCAGCATAAGGTATGTGTATATAAATATATATATGTGTGTGTGTGTGTGTGTGTGTGTGTGTATGTGTGTGTATGAAATGTTTGTCTCTGTGTTTAGCAAAATGAATGGCAGAGGGATTATATTAATGTGTCTAAGATTGAATGTCACAGTTTTATTATAATAAGCAAATCCTATTCTCATAGCTCAGAATGACTTTGGGTGCTTAGAAGGTAAGCTAGTGAACCTTTAATACTAAGTAATACTACTAAGAAGGAAAAATTCCAAGTAAGGGGACCCTTCAAGGACCCTTCTAGCTTTAAGCTGTTACAGGTGAATTTAGGATTGAGACTGAATTTATATATATATTTTTTTGGTCACCAGGGATTTAAATGGAATTTTATGGTGGTTTATTTACAATAGAAGGAAGAAATTAAGAATGATGGAGAGAGATAAAGAGATGAAGATCTGCTCTGCCCTGTCTGAGCCAGGGGGAGTTCAGAGGTCTCAGCCAAGGGGCCTTCCCAGAAGATTAAATCTAGCTCAGCTTCCAGCCACAAGGCATCCTCCAACATAAAGGGTCTCCTTGGAGGCTAGTACCTCCAGAAAGAGCCAAGGAAAAGGGGAGTCATCCTGAACATTTACGACATGGTCATCTAAAGGAAGCAGTCTGAGATCCCATGCTTGAACTCCTCCAAGTCAAGTTCCACCACCAAAGTTCCTCTCACAGGAAGTGAAGTAAAATATAAAGGCAGTTCTTTGCATCACTTCCTGTGTCTTACATGTACTAATGGTGGCTTAAACATGGCTTTGAACAGACAAGGGTTTCTGGTTTGTTGCTAGCTAGCACACATGGGTCATAGACATTCTTCCCCCACACTTAATCCTTAAGTGGGGGTGAATACACTCCCTGTTGCTATAATTCAAGACTAAGCATGGTGGAGTAATCTAAAATTCACAAAGTCTATGATCCTATATGCCTGCAATGATGGAACATCTGTTGTTTTGTTTTGTTTTGTTTTATTTTGTTTTATTTTGTTTTGTCCAAGCACCAGTCTAACTGAGTTGAAAAAGGTCTGTCATTACTTTGGCAACAGACACTCTTGAAGATTACTTACTGAATCACAGAAGGATAATTATCTGCACACAAAGAGGAAAAACTGACATATTTTGAAATTAAAATATTGTATCAGTTTTATTAAGAAGGAAAACAAATTTATTTCTATTATCAATATAAATTCTAGATGTTCGATTTCTAGGTCCCAAGAAATATACAAAAATCAATGAATCCACAAACTGTAGAGGATGAAATGACAAGACATAAATATGTATATAGATATATGTATGCATAAATATATATACATGTGTGTATATATTTGTATACACATATGTATATAACTAGAGCTAAAAAAGAAGTTAATACAAAAAGATATGAGAAAAGAAAAAAAGGGGTAAATATATATGTCACAAAGAAGCTCATGGCAGGAGGGGGGAGAACATCAATACACTAGAAGGGTAAAGAGGGTGGAGATAGGAAATATCCAACTCTTTCTTGCATTTAAATTGACCCAAAGAAGGAAGAACAATCCAAAGGGGCAGAAAATAGATTTGCACCCTATAGGGAAGTAGAAGGGTACCAAAAGGAGGGAAGCAGTACAAGGGAGGGAGAGGGTGGTGGGTAGTTTTAAAAAGACTGCAAAGAAAATGAGGGGGGGGATGAGAAGGAAGGGGTAGAAAGGGAAATAAAATAAGGGTGGGAACTAGGGAGACTGATTAAAAACAAACATTGGTATACAAGGAAATAGTGAAAGAAGAAAAGGCAGGACTAGGAGTAGAAATCAAAATGCTGGGAAATACAGAGCTAGTAATCATAACTCTGAATGTAAATGGAATGAACTCACCCATAAGATGCAAGAGAATAGCAGAGTGGATTAGAAACCAAAACCCTACCATATTCTGTCTACATGAAACACCTATGAGGAAGGTAGCTATGCATAGGGTGAAAGTAAGAGGATGGAGCCAAATCTATTGGTCATCAACTGATAAAAAGAAGGCAGGAGTCACAATCATGATATCTGACAAAGCCAAAGTAAAAATAAATCTAGTCAAAAGAGATAGGGAAGGCAATTACATCCTGATAAAAGGCAGTATAGACAATGAGGCAATATCAGTACTCAACATGTATGCACCAAATGACATAGCATCCAAATTTCTAAAGGAGAAACTAGTGGTGCTCAAGGATGAAATAGATAAAAAAAAATTATACTAGGGGGAGACCTGAACATTCCTCTATCCGAACAAGATAAATCAAACTATAAAATAAATAGGAAAGAGATAGGAGAAGTGAATGAAATCTTAGAAAAATTAGAGTTAGTAGCTATGTGGAGAAAAATAAATAGGGACAAAAAGGAATACACTTTCTTTTCAGTAGCATATGGTACATTCACAAAAATTGACCATGTATTAGGGCATAAAAACTTTGCAAACAAGTGCAAAAGAGGAGAAATAGTAAATGCAACCTTCTAAGATCACAATGCAATGAAAATAATAATTGGTAAGGGTACATGGAGAGGTAAAAAAATAATTGGAAATTAAACAATATGATTCTTCAAAACAAGTTAGTTAAAGAACAAATCATAGAAACAATTACTAACTTCATTGAAGAAAATTACAATGATGAGACATCCTTTCAAAACCTTTGGGATACAGCCAAAGCAGTGCTCAGGTGAAATTCTATGTCCTTTAGTTCATATATTAACAAACTAGAGAGGGAAGAGGTCAATGAATTGGGCATGCAAATTAAAAAAAAACTAGAAAATGAACAAATTAAAAATCCTCAGATGAATATTAAATTAGAAATCCTAAAAATAATGGAGAAATTAATAAAATTGAAAATCAAAGAATTATTGATTTAATAAATAAGACCAGAAGCTGGTACATTGAAAAAACAAATCAAATAGATGAAGTACTGGTCAAACTAATTTAAAAAAGGGGAAAAAAACAAAAACCAAATTGACAGTATCCAAGATGAAAAGGCAGACCTTACCTCTAATAAAGAGGAAATTAAGGAAATCATTAAAAATTATTATGCCCAATTATATTGCAACAAATATGGAAATCTAGGTGATATGGATGAATAATTACAAAAATATAAATTGCCTAGGCAAAAAGAGAAACAAATACATTACCTAAACAACTCCATATCAGAACAAGAAATTGAACAAGCCATCAAAGAACTCCTTAAGAAAAAATCCCTAAGTGCAGATGGATTCACAAACAAATTCTATCAAACATTCAAAGGACCACTAATCCCAATATTTTACAAACTATTTGACAGAATAAACAAAGAAGGAGTTCTACCAAATTTCTTTTACAGTGAAAAAATGGTACTAATTCCAATGCCAGGCAAGACAAAAAGACAAAAAAACTATAGACCAACCTCTTTAATAAATATAGATGCAAAAAATTTAAATAGGATACTAGCAAAAAGACTCCACCAAGTCATCACAAGGGTTATTCACTATAACCTGGTAGGATTCATACCAGGAATGCAAGGATGGTTCAATATTAGGAAAACCATTCTCATCCTCATAATTGACCATAATAACAAGCAAACTGACAAGAATCACATGATTATCTCAATAGATGCAGAAAAAGCATTTGACAAAATACAACACCCATTCCTATTGAATATACTACAAAGTATAAGAATAGAATGGCCTTTCCTAAAAATAATATATATATATATAAACCATCAGCCAACATCATCTGCCATGGGTATAAACTAGAAGCCTTCCCAATAAGATCAGGAGTGAAACAAGGAAGCCCATTTTCACCTCTATTATTTAACATTATACCAGAAACAGTAGCTGTAGCAATTAGAGAAGAAAAATCAATTGAAGGTATTAAAATAGGCAATGAGGAGACCAAGCTATCTCTCTTTGCAGATGATATTATGGTCTACTTAAAGTGTCCTGGAGAATCCAACAAAAAGCTACTTGAAATAATCAACATCTTTAGCAAAGTTGCAGGATACAAAATAAACCCACATAAGCCATCAGCATTTCTATATATCTTCAACACATCTCAGCAGCAAGAATTAGAAAGAGAAATTCCTTTTAAAATCACCCTAGACAATTTAAAATACTTAGAAATATATCTGCCGAGATAAACACAGGAATTATATGAACACAACTACAAAACACTCTCCACACAATTAAAACTAGATCTAAAGAATTGGAAAAACATTGATTGCTCATGTGTAGGTTGAGCTAACATAATAAAAATGACAATCTTACCCAAATTAATTAACTTATTTAGTGCCATACCCATTGAACTACCAAAAAACTTTTTTACTAAATTAGGAAAAAAAAAACATAACAACGTTCATTTGGAAGAACAAAAAATCAAGGATATCCAGGGAAATCATGAAAAAAAATGTGTAGGAAGGAGGACTTGCAGTCCCAGAACTCTAACTATACTATAAAGCAGTGATCATCAAAAAAAAATTGGTACTGGATAAGAGACAGAAAGGAGGATGAGTAGAATAGACTTGGGGTAAATGACTTAAGCAAGACAGTCTATGATAAGTTCAAAGGTCTCAGGTTTTGGGACTAAGACCCACTCTTTGACAAAAACTGCTGTGATAATTGGAAGAAAGTATGGGAGAGATCAGGTTTGGCCCAACACCTCACACCCTACACCAAGATAAACTCAAAATGGGTGAATGACCTGAATATAAAGAAGGAAACTATATGTAAATTAGGTGAACACAGAATAGTATACATGTCAGATCTTTGGGAAAGGAAAGTCTTTAAAACCAAGCAAGAACTAGAAAAAAATCCCAAAATGTAAAATCAATAATTCTGATTCCATCAAATTAAAAAGTTTTTGTACAAACAAAACTAATGCCTCCAAAATTAAAAGGGAAGCAACAAATTGGGAGACAATCTTTATAACAAAAACCTCTGACAAAAGTCTTATTACTCAGTTTTATAAAGAACTAAACCAATTGTACAAAAAATCAACATTCTCCAATTGATAAATTTGCAAGGGACACTAATAGGCAATTTTCAGTTAAAGAAATCAAAACTATTAATAATCACATGAAAAAGTGTTCTAAAGCTCTTATAAGCAGAGAAATGCAAATCAAATAACTCTAAGCTATCACTTCCGACCTAGCAGATTGGCTAACATGACAGCAAAGGGAATTAATGAATGCTGGAGTGTATGTGGTAAAGTTCGGACATTAATGCATTGCTCCTGGAGTTGTGAATTGATCCAATCATTCTGGAGGGTAATTTGGAACTATGCTCAAAGGGCACTAAAAGATTGTCTGCCCTTTGATCCAGCCATAGCACTGCTGGATTTGTACTCCAAAGAGATAATAAGGAAAAAGACATGTACAAAAATATTCATAGCTGCAGTCTTTGTGGTAGCCAAAAATTGGAAAATGAGGGGATGCCCTTCAATTGGGGAATGACTGAACAAATTGTGTTATATGTTAGTTATGGAATACTATTGTGCTCAAAGGAATAATAAAGTGGAGGAATTCCATGTGAACTGGGAAAACCTCCAGGAATTGATGCAGAGTGAGAGGAGCCGAACTAGGAGAACATTGTACACAGAGAATGATACACTGTGGTACAATCGAATATAATGGACTTCTCCATTAGTGACAATGCAGTGATCTTGAACAACTTGTATGAATCTATGAGAAAAACCACTATCCATATTCAGAGGAAAAATCGGAATAGAAAGACAGAAGAAAAACAACTGCTTGAATACATGGATCGAAGGCATATGGCTGGGGAGGTACACTCTAAATTAACAACAAATGCAAACACCAACAACATGGAAATAGGTTCTGATCAAGGACACATGTAATACCAAATGAAATTGCCTGTTGGCTGCAGGAAGGGTGGATGGAGGGGAGTGAGGGAAATAATGTGGATATTTTAACCAAGGAATAATATTCTAAATTGACTAAATAAATTAATTTTAAAAATCAATGAATCCCTTATATACATTCTGTGAGATTATTGTATATGTTTACAATAAATGTTAGAATAGAAATAGAAAAAAAAAGAATATATTGGCTTTGAGGTCACAGACCTGAATTTAAAACCTTTCTCTATAATGAGGTGTGTGACCTCATTCGCTTAATCTTTCTAGACCTTGGTTTTTAATTTTTATCATGAGAAAATCTCTAAGCTTTCTTCCAGCTTTATACTGATGGCATTATGAAGTATATATCAATAGATCACTTACAGATACATAAAATATATACTATCTAAAATATACAGTAGCAGAAAGTATTATTATAGAGTATTCATATGATATATGGCATAATTTCATACATAAATTGATCAATGAAAAATAATGCTAGGTATTCTGCTTGCCATTGGAATGTATATATGAACCATTACATAGTTCTTCCCCTCAGGAAACTTAACAAATAATATTTAAAAACAATAAAATACATATAGTAGAGTAGTGACCAGGTGATGCTTTGTCAGAAGAGTCAAATAGGAAGGTCATTCTGTAAGTAGTAGAACAATTTATTTGATTATTGCAGAAAGAGTAAGAGTTGAATTATTCAAGTATTGGCAGGCAAGATGGCAAGATCATGCCGTTGGAGTATTAGATGATTGGATAGTATGTGAATACAACCATCATCTGAGAACCGGATAACTATGAAGGTCTATTAAGCTTTCATTCACTTAGTCCCCACTTAAGGAAGAAGACTCTAGGGTGCGAGTTAAAATGGAATATTTTTACTTCTCCAGATAATGGAGGAAAGATTCTAGATATCTGATATCATAGTGTAAGAAGGGTAATATGAATTGGATAGATTTCTGGACAATAAGATATATATATGTGTATATATACATATATATATATGTATATATATATATATATACATGCATTATTTATGTTAGATGCTAGGCATGCATATTATCAATCACAGAAAAGTATCCCTTACTTAGAGATTTTGATTTTCAGGCCTACCTGTATTTTCAAAGTATTTATAATCATGATTTCTTTGTTCTATTTATTTAAAAACAGAAGTCACATTGCAATTACTATGTTATCGATGAAAAATGTATGGCTTTCTAGTGGTTTTCAATTTTTCTAAATAAAAACTTCTAGAAGATTGGCTGGAATCAATCTGCAAAACTGGGTATTAAGCCCCCAATGACAAATGATCTGCTTCTTAAAAAGTTTGCATTTAACATAATTTCATAATCTCAAAATGCTTTCAAATATATTAAAATGGTTATAACAAATGGTAAAATTACATTCAATTTACTTTGAAACAGCATTATTTTATTACTATAACTGATTTTTATCAATAATTCTCTATGAGATTCAAATGACAACTTTCAAGTAAATATGGCCCCAGTAATTTTCTTTTAGTTACTATATATATCATGATATATGTTTATATTTCCTAAAGACCATTGCACATTTTAAAATCTATTTAATGTTCTACTTAATTGAGGATTCTATGGTAATACTGATCAGTTAGAAAAAAAAGCAGTTTCACTCTGAAACATAAATCAATAGTAGAGTACAAACTCTCTCAAGACAGAGACTATGTTTTTCTTTTTGTTTTTTAAAAACATTTATATACATCCCAATTTCCGATGAAGCCATGTTGAATTATGGATAGGAAATGTGTAGGACAAAGGAGGTAATTCACAGCTTCTGGGTACCAGAAGTCCTATCCTAATTCTACAGAATCCTCAAGCAATTCTTTCTTCTGATCTCCAGGGGTTGGTGTCTTTGTAAAGTCCATAATCAGCACTTTTCTCCACGTTGAGAGGTAAGGTTTCCTTTCTTTGTTCTCAGGGGAATGTGTTATATTTTACTGATCTGGTATCTCCAATAACTTTGTCAATGGTGGGTGTGGAAGGGAGACTATCATATTCTCTCTGTGTTCATTGCACACCACTCTTCTCCTAGTACAAGAACAAAATTCTGCTTTCTCAGGGTGCCCTGTATCTTAGAATTCTCCATTATTTGATTGCTTCTTTGCTGAGTTGAGCCAAGAACTTTAATATCTGTACTTTTTAAAGGTACTAAAGTTTTATTTAGTGTTGTTTTGTTAGTCAAATGCACTAGTAAATTATTGGTCAAATTTAAGAGAAACATGTCTTATTGCAGGATGAGATTACAGAAGGTAACATTATATTCACAAATTCTAAACTCCATTGATATGACCACTATTATGCTTAACATATGTAAGTCCATTCATTTGGATGGAGATGGAACCTCACCTTTATGTAAGTGGTAATTATGATTCAGCTTTCAGAATTTTCTAAATAAATGTGAATATGTTACCTGAATCCTATAGAATAATGCCTCCATTTAAAAAAAAAATTAGTTGAAGAAATGTGATGCCTTTACTCATCAGATTATAATTTTGGAGTTTCTAAACTAAGACTAGGTATTTATTAGGACTTGGGAATATGATTCAGAAATAACCATTCTTTTTTCTAAATCTACAACCTTGTGATACTTTATTTTACAAATGAGAAAATTAATGCTCATTGAAATGAAATTGCTTATTCAAGATTACATAGCTAATACAACTATTGCTACCAATGTTACCAATGTTGCCATTATTACTACTTATAGCATATAACTTAAAGATTTGCAAAGTAATTTTGTTTTGTTGATATTGAGTAGTTTCACTTGTCTTCAAACTTCATGATTTCTTCTGGTGTTTTCTTGGCAAATACTTGATTGTTTTGCCATTTCCCCTCTAGCTCATTTGATACAGGAGGAAACTGAAGCAAATAGGGCTCACTCACTTGCCTCAATTCACACAGTTTTGAAGACCAGACTTGAATTCATACCTTCTTGACACTACATCTGTACTATCTTGCTGCCCCTGTCACCAGAATTTATCATTGCAACTATCTCACAAAGTAGTCTATTTTTATGCTAATTTCATGCATGAAGAAACCTAGATGGAGAGAGGAGGGAGGTTAAATAAGTTGCCTATCTATTTGATCTAGGATAAGCAGCTCAGAAAGAATTTGAACTAAAATTACCTTTACTGTGTAAGATTTAAAATTAATATCCAATATTTCAAGTATCATTTTTATAAAGTTTATTATCTGACAAAACAAAACCACATTACTTGAGTTTTCTACCTGTTCAAAATCCCCACTCCACCAAAGCAGTGACAGGAAGGGAAGAGATGAGAGACAGACCTCCATTCAATTTATATCCTGTACATCAGCACATAATGACAAGAAGTGAGTGGGATTCTGGGAATCATAGCTTTGCTGGGCATCATAGTTTTTTTTTGTTTTTTTTTTAATATATTTTATTTGATCATTTCCAAGCATTATTCGTTAAAGACATAGATCATTTTCTTTTCCTCCCCCCACCCCCATAGCCGACGCGTAAGTCCACTGAGCATTAGATGTTTTCTTGATTTGAACCCATTGCTTTGTTGATAGTATTTGCATTAGAGTCTTCATTCAGAGTCTCTCCTCTGTCATGTCCCCTCAACCTCTGTATTCAGGCAGTTGCTTTTCCTCGGTGTTTCCACTCCCATAGTTTATCCTTTGCTTATGAATGGTGTTTTTTTTCTCCTGGATCCCTGCAAATTGTTCAGGGACATTACACCACCATTTATGGAGAATTCCATTACGTTCGATTATACCACAGTGTATTAGTCTCCCTGTACAATGTTCTCCTGGTTCTGCTCCTCTCGCTCTGCATCACTTCCTGGAGGTTGTTCCAGTCTCCATGGAACTCCTCCACTTTATTATTCCTTTTAGCACAATAGTATTCCATCACCAACATATACCACAGTTTGTTCAGCCATTCCCCAATTGATGGGCATCCCCTCGTTTTCCAGTTTTTGGCCACCACAAAGAGCGCAGCTATGAATATTTTTGTACAAGTCTTTGTGTCCATTATCTCTTTGGGGTACAGACCCAGCAGTGCTATGGCTGGGTCAAAGGGTAGATATTCTTTTGTCGCCCTTTGGGCATAGTTCCAAATTGCCCTCCAGAATGGTTGGATCAGTTCACAACTCCACCAGCAATGAATTAATGTCCCTACTTTGCCACATCCCCTCCAGCATTCATTACTTTCCTTGGCTGTTATGTTAGCCAATCTGCTAGGTGTGAGGTGATACCTCAGAGTTGTTTTGATTTGCATCTCTCTGATTATAAGAGATGTAGAACATTTCTTCATGTGCTTGTTAATAGTTTTGATTTCTTTATCTGAGAACTGCCTATCCATTTCCCTTGCCCATTTATCAATTGGAGAATGGCTTGATTTTTTGTACAATTGATTTAGCTCATTATAAATATGAGTAATTAAACCTTTGTCAGAGGTTTCTATGAAGATTTTTTCCCAATTTGTTGTTTCCCTTCTGATTTTAGTTACATTGGTTTTGTTTGTACAAAAGCTTTTTAGTTTGATGTAGTCAAAATTATTTATTTTACATTTTGTGATTCTTTCTATATCTTGCTTGGTTTTAAAGCCTTTCCCCTCCCAAAGGTCTGACATGTATACTATTCTGTGTTTGCCCAATTTACTTATGGTTTCCTTCTTTATGTTTAAGTCACTCACCCATTTTGAATTTACGTTGGTGTAGGGTGTGAGGTGTTGATCTATTCCTAGTCTCTACCACACTGTCTTCCAATTTTCCCAGCAGTTTTTATCGAATAGTGGATTTTTGTCCCAAAAGCTGGGATCTTTGGGTTTATCGTATACTGTCTTGCTGAGGTCGCTTTCCCCCAGTCTATTCCACTGATCTTCCTTTCTGTTTCTTAGCCAGTACCAAATTGTTTTGATGACTGCTGCTTTGTAATATAGTTTTAGGTCAGGGACTGCGAGGCCCCCATCATATGTGGTTTTTTTTCATTATTTCCCTGGATATCCTTGATCTTTTCTTCTTCCAAATGAACTTTGTTATAGTTTTTTCTAAATCAGTGAAGAAGTATTTTTGTAGTTCAATGGGTATGGCACTAAATAGATAAATAAGTTTGGGTAGGATGGTCATTTTTATTATATTGACTCATCCTATCCATGAGCAGTTAATGTTTTTCCATTTGTTCAAGTCTAGTTTTAGTTGTGTGGCGAGTGTTTTGTAGTTGTGTTCATATAGTTCCTGTGATTGTCTTGGGAGGTAGATTCCTAGGTATTTTATTTTGTCTAACGTGATTTTGAATGTGATTTCTCTTTCTAGTTCATACTGCTGAGCTGTGTTGGAGATATATAGAAAAGCTGGATTTATGTGGGTTTATTTTGTATTCTGCAACTATGCTAAAGTTGTTGATTATTTCAATTAGCTTTTTGGTTGAATCTCTAGGATTCTTTAAGTAGACCATCATGTCATCTGCAAAGAGCGATAACTTGATCTCTTCCTTGCATATTTTGATGCCTTCAATTCCTTTATCTTCTCTATTTGCTACTGCTAGTGTTTCTAGTACAATGTCAAATAGTAGAGGTGATAATGGGCATCCTTGTTTCACTCCTGATCTTATTGGGAATGGATTTAGTTTATCCCTATTGCAGATGATATTAGCTGATGGTTTTAGATATATACTGTTTATTGTGTTTAGGAATGATACTTCTATTCCTATGCTTTCTAGTGTTTTTAATAGGAATGGGTGTTGTATTTCATCAAAGGCTTTTTCTGCATCTATTGAGATAATGATGTGGTTCTTGCTAGTTTGCTTGTTGATGTGGTCAATTATGTGGATGGTTTTCCTAATGTTGAACCAGCCCTGCATCCCTGGTATGAATCCTACTTGATCATGGTGAATGATCCTTCTGATCACTTGCTGGAGTCTTTTTGCTAGTATCCTATTTAAGATTTTTGCATCTATATTCATTAGGGAGATTGGCCTATAGTTTTCTTTCTCTGTTTTTGACTTGCCTGGTTTTGGAATGAGTACCATGTTTGTGTCGTAAAAGGAGTTTGGTAGAACTCCCTCTTTGCTTATTATGTCAAATAGTTTGTATAGTATTGGGATTAACTCTTCTCTGAATGTTTGATAGAATTCACAGGTGAATCCATCAGGCTCTGGGGATTATTTCTTAGGAAGTTCTTTGATGGCTTGTTGGATTTCCATTTCTGATATGGGATTATTTAAGAATTCTATTTCCTCTTCTGTTAGTCTAGGCAGTTTGTATTTTTGTATATATTCATCCATTTCTCCTAAATTGGTGTATTTATTGCCATATAATTGAGCAAAGTAATTTCTAATGATTGCCTTAATTTCCTCCTCATTGGAGGTGCTGTCCCCCTTTTCATCTTTAATGCTGTTAATTTGCTTTTCTTCCTCCATTTTTTAAATTAGATTGACCAGTACTTTGTCTATTTTGTTTGTTTTTTCAATGTACCAACTTCTTGTCTTATTTATTAAATCAATAGTTCTATCACTTTCGATTTTATTAATTTCTCCCTTAATTTTTAGGATTTCTAGTTTGGTTTTCTGCTGGGCGGTTTTAATTTGATCTGAGTTTTTTCATTTGGATTTCCAATTGATTGATCTCTGCTCTCCCTTCTTTGTTAATATAAGCATTCAGGGATAAGAATTTACCTCTGATTACCACTTTGGCTCAATCCCAAAAGGTTTGAAAGGATGTTTCACCATTGTCATTTTCCTCAATGAAATTATTAATTGTTTCTATGATTTCTTCTTTAACTAAAAGGTTTTGGAGTATCATATAGTTTAATTTCCAATTGGTTTTAGATTTGGTTTTCCATGTACCATTACTAATCATTATTTTTATTGCCTTGTGATCTGAGAAGGCTGCATTCATTATTTCTGCTTTTCTGCATTTGTGTGCCATGTTTCTGTGACCTAATGTATGGTCAATTTTTGTGAATGTGCCATGTGGTGCTGAGAAGAAGGTGTATTCCTTTTTATCCCTATTTATTTTTCTCCATATGTCTATTAATTCTATTTTTTCTAAGATTTCATTCACTTCTTTTACCTCTTTCTTATTTATTTTTTGATTTGATTTATCTAAATTTGATAATGGTTTGTTTAAGTCTCCCACTAGTATGGTTTTATTGTCTATTTCTTCCTTCAATTCACCTAGTTTCTCCATTAGAAATTTGGGTGCTATATTATTTGGTGCATACATGTTGATTAATGATATTTCCTCATTGTCTAGAGTCCCTTTTAAAAAAATATAATTACCTTCCCTCTCCCTTTTGTTCAGGTCTATTTTTGCTTTGGCTTTATCAGATATCATGATTACAACTCCTGCCTTCTTTCTATCAGTTGAGGCCCACAAGGTCTTACTCCATCCTTTAATTCTGACCTTGTGGGTGTCAACTTGCCTCATGTGTGTTTCTTGAAGACAACATATGGTAGGGTTTTGGATTGTAATCCATTCTGCTATTCGTCTACGTTTTATGGGTGAGTTCATCCCATTCACGTTCAAAGTTATGATTGTCATTTGTGGACTCCCTGGCATTTTGATTGCCTTCCCTAATTCTAACCTTTTCTTCTTCGGCTCTACCTTTTAGTCCAGTGATTTACTTTGAATCAGTCCCCTTTGTCCCCTCCCTTGGTGTTTCCCTTTTTAGTCCCTCCCTTTTTGTTCCCTCCTCCTCCCCCCTCTCTTTCCCTCCCTTTTTGTTCTCCCTCTCCCCCTCCCCCCCTTGGTTTTCCCTTCTCCCTACCCTTGTTGGGTAAGATAGAATTCCAGATCCCAATGGATCTGGATGTTTTTCCCTCTCAGAGTTGATTTCCCTGAGATTGAGGTTTAAGTAAAAAGCCCCCCCCCCCTCTCTTCCTCTCCTTCTTATAGGAGTTTTCTTCCCCTCCCCTTCCCATTTGAATCTTTGTGTGAGAAAGATTATTCTATTTGGTCTGTATTTACCCCCTATTTATACATTACATTTTCCCCACATATTAGTATACATAGATTGATATAAATGTAGTCCTTATAGAAGAGAGTTTGAGTAAAAGAAGAAGATAACATTTTTCCCCTTTCCTTAATATTTACCTTTTCAGGTATTCCTTGCTCTTTGATTTTCGGTATCAAACTTTCCACAGAGCTCTGGTCTTTTCTTTGCAAAAAGTTGGAAGTCTTCTATTTTGTTGAATGCCCATACTTTCCCTTGGAAGTATATAGTCAGTTTTGCTGGGTAGTTGATTCTTGGTTGGAGACGCAGCTCTCTTGCCTTTCTGAAGATCATGTTCCATGCCTTACCATCATTCAGAGTAGAACTTGCAAGGTCTTGTGTGACCCTGATTGGCATTCCTTTATATCTAAATTTCTTTTTCTGGCTTCATGTAGGATTTTTTCTTTTGTTTGATAGCTTTGGAATTTGGCAATTACATTCCTGGGAGTTGTCTTTTGGGGGTTTAGTGTAGAAGGTGTTCTGTGAGCTCTGTCAGTGGCTGTATTGCCCCCTTGCTCTAGAATCTCTGGGCAATTTTCTTTGATTATATTTTGTATCACCATGTCCAGTTTGGTGTTTATTTCTGGCTTTTCTGGGAGTCCAATTATTCTTAAATTATCTCTTCTCCCTCTATTTTCCAGATCTGTCGTCTTGTTGGTGAGATATTTTATGTTCTCTTCTAATTTCTTGGTATATTGGCTTTGCTTTATTAATTCTTGCTCTTTTACATGATCGTTGTCTTCCAGCTGCCTGATTCTGGCCTTTAAAGCCTGGTTTTCCTTTTCAGTTTCATCATACCAGTTTTGTAGATGCGTGAATTTCTTTTGCATTATTTCCCACTTTTCCTCCCAGAAGGCTTCCATCTTTTTGGTCATTTCTGATTCAAATTCTTCACGGGTTTGTGGAGTGTTTCCATTTCCTTTGGAAAGTTTTGGAGCATTTTCTTGTATATCATCTTCTATCTGCTCTGTATTTTGTATTTTGGCTCCATAGAATGTGTCCAAAGACACATCTTTCTTCTTTCTTCTTATTTTTCTTGGGATTTTGGGGCTTCAGTGCTTCTGTGGAGTTTGCCATCTCTGAATGTGGAGGATTAGTTTTTCTTATCTCTTTCTGGTGTTCAGAGGCTTTAGTCCTGGGCAGATTGTTGGTTCTATGAGCTTTCCCTGGGTGAAACTGAATATGCCTCACTGGAACTGGAATGGAAGGGTTGGACCACGAGGCCACACTCTCCCCCAGGCTCTCTGGGTCGGGTTGCTTTCAGGAAGTTGCCTTCAGAATCGCTGGCCGTGAGGCTGTTTTGTTGGCCTGTGGGGGGATGGGCTGCAGTTTCCCCAAGCTCCGAGGGCAAGGACTTTCACTGAGACTTGGATAGCAGGATCCAGCCCGTGAGGCTGTCTTGCCCGCCCTGAGGGTTGCTGTTGTTTCGACCCTGCTCTCTGCCGGGGAACTCAGAGGGCAGTGACTTTCACTGGGACTTGGATAGAAGGCCCTGAGGGTTGTTGTTGTTTCTAATGACCCTGCTCTCTGAGCTGGGCGGGGCTGCGGCTTCCCGGAGCCTTGGACTCTGCGCTCCTAACGCTTAGGTCAGAGTGATCTCGGGTTCTGGCTTTTGAGTGGGGCTGTACCTTTTGATCCGGGTCCAGGTCCAGGAGGAGGGTTCCCAGGGTCTATGCTGTTGATCATCTTGAATTTCGGCGCCTTAGGAGCTTATAGTTTGAGATCGGTCGGGAAGGGTTTTCCGGAGATCTGAACTTTAGCTTTCTCTAAGCCGCCATCTTGACTGGAAGTCCCTGGGCATCATAGGTTTTTTTTTCTTTTTAAATATATTTTATTTGATCATTTCCAAGCATTATTTGTTAAAGACATAGATCATTTTCTTTTCCTCCCCCCCACCCTCCATAGCCGACGCGTAAGTCCACTGGGCATTAGATGTTTTCTTGATTTGAACCCATTGCTTTGTTGATAGTATTTGCATTAGAGTGTTCATTTAGAGTCTATCCTCTGTCATGTCCCCTCAACCTCTGTATTCAGGCAGTTGCTTTTTCTCGGTGTTTCCACTCCCATAGTTTATCCTTTGCTTATGAATGGTGTTTTTTTTCTCCTGGATCCCTGCAAATTGTTCAGGGACATTACACCGCCACTAATGGAGAAGTCCATTACGTTCGATTATACCACAGTGTATTAGTCTCCCTGTACAATGTTCTCCTGGTTCTGCTCCTCTCGCTCTGCATCACTTCCTGGAGGTTGTTCCTGTCTCCATGGAACTTCTCCACTTTATTATTCCTTTTAGCACAATAGTACTCCATCGCCAACATATACCACAGTTTGTTCAGCCATTCCCCAATTGATGGGCATCCCCTCGTTTTCCAGTTTTTGGCCACCACAAAGAGCGCAGCTATGAATATTTTTGTACAAGACTTTGTGTCCATTATCTCTTTGGGGTACAGACCCAGCAGTGCTATGGCTGGGTCAAAGGGTAGATATTCTTTTGTCGCCCTTTGGGCATAGTTCCAAATTGCCCTCCAGAATGGTTGGATCAGTTCACAACTCCACCAGCAATGAATTAATGTCCCTACTTTGCCACATCCCCTCCAGCATTCATTACTTTCCTTGGCTGTTATGTTAGCCAATCTGCTAGGTGTGAGGTGATACCTCAGAGTTGTTTTGATTTGCATCTCTCTGATTATAAGAGATGTAGAACACTTCTTCATGTGCTTGTTAATAGTTTTGATTTCTTTATCTGAGAACTGCCTATCCATTTCCCTTGCCCATTTATCAATTGGAGAATGGCTTGATTTTTTGTACAATTGATTTAGCTCATTATAAATATGAGTAATTAAACCTTTGTCAGAGGTTTCTATGAAGATTTTTTCCCAATTTGTTGTTTCCCTTCTGATTTTAGTTATATTGGTTTTGTTTGTACAAAAGCTTTTTAGTTTGATGTAGTCAAAATTATTTATTTTACATTTTGTGATTCTTTCTATATCTTGCTTAGTTTTAAAGCCTTTCCCCTCCCAAAGGTCTGACATGTATACTATTCTGTGTTTACCCAATTTACTTATGGTTTCCTTCTTTATCTTTAAGTCACTCACCCATTTTGAATTTATCTTGGTGTAGGGTGTGAGGTGTTGATCTATTCCTAGTCTCTCCCACAATGTCTTCCAATTTTCCCAGCAGTTTTTATCGAATAGTGGATTTTTGTCCCAAATGCTGGGATCTTTGGGTTTATCGTATACTGTCTTGCTGAGGTCTCATTCACCAGTCTATTCCACTGATCTTCCTTTCTGTTTCTTAGCCAGTACCAAATTGTTTTGATGACTGCTGCTTTGTAATATAGTTTTAGGTCAGGGACTGCAAGGCCCCCATCGTATGTGTTTTTTTTCATTATTTCCCTGGATATCCTTGATCTTTTCTTCTTCCAAATGAACTTTGTTATGGTTTTTTCTAAATCAGTGAAGAAGTATTTTCGTAGTTCAATGGGTATGGCACTAAATAGATAAATAAGTTTGGGTAGGATGGTCATTTTTATTATATTGGCTCGTCCTATCCATGAGCAGTTAATGTTTTTCCATTTGTTCAGGTCTAGTTTTAGTTGTGTGGCGAGTGTTTTGTAGTTGTGTTCATATAGTTCCTGTGTTTGTCTTGGGAGATAGATTCCTAGGTATTTTATTTTGTCTAAGGTGATTTTGAATGGGATTTCTCTTTCTAGTTCTTGCTGCTGAGCTGTGTTGGAGATATATAGAAAAGCTGATGATTTATGTGGGTTTATTTTGTATCCTGCAACTTTGCTAAAGTTGTTGATTATTTCAATTAGCTTTTTGGTTGAATCTCTAGGATTCTTTAAGTAGACCATCATGTCATCTGCAAAGAGTGATAACTTGGTCTCCTCCTTGCCTATTTTGATGCCTTCAATTCCTTTATCTTCTCTAATTGCTACTGCTAGTGTTTCTAGTACAATGTCAAATAGTAGAGGTGATAATGGGCATCCTTGTTTCTCTCCTGATCTTATTGGGAATGCATCTAGTTTATCCCCATTGCAGATGATATTAATTGTTGGTTTTAAATATATATTGTTTATTATTTTTAGGAATGACCCTTCTATTCCTATGCTTTCTAGTGTTTTTAATAGGAATGGGTGTTGTATTTCATCAAAGGCTTTTTCTGCATCTATTGAGATAATGATGTGGTTCTTGCTAGTTTGCTTGTTCATGTGGTCAATTATGTGGATGGTTTTCCTAATGTTAAACCAGCCCTGCATCCCTGGTATGAATCCTACTTGATCATGGTGAATGATCCTTCTGATCACTTGCTGGAGTCTTTTTGCTAGTATCCTATTTAAGATTTTTGCATCTATATTCATTAGGGAGATTGGCCTATAGTTTTCTTTCTCTGTTTTTGACCTGCCTGGTTTTGGAATCAGTACCATGTTTGTGTCGTAAAAGGAGTTTGGTAGAACTCCCTCTTTGCTTATTATGTCAAATAGTTTGTATAGTATTGGGATTAACTGTTCTCTGAATGTTTGATAGAATTCACAGGTGAATCCATCAGGCCCTGGGGATTTTTTCTTAGGAAGTTCTTTGATGGCTTGATGGATTTCCATTTCTGATATGGGATTATTTAAGAATTCTATTTCCTCTTCTGTTAGTCTAGGCAGTTTGTATTTTTGTATATATTCATCCATTTCTCCTAAATTGGTGTATTTATTGCCATATAATTGAGCAAAGTAATTTCTAATGATTGCCTTAATTTCCTCCTCATTGGAGGTACTGTCCCCCTTTTCATCTTTAATGCTGTGAATTTGCTTTTCTTCCTTCCTTTTTTTAATTAGATTGAAGAGTACTTTGTCTATTTTGTTTGTTTTTTCAAAGTACCAGCTTCTTGTCTTATTTATTAAATCAATAGTTCTATCACTTTCGATTTTATTAATTTCTCCCTTAATTTTTAGGATTTCTAATTTGGTTTTCTGCTGGGGGTTTTTAATTTGATCGCTTTCGAGTTTTTTCAACTGCATTTCCAATTGATTGATCTCTGCTCTCCCTTGTTTGTTAATATAAGCTTTCAGGAATATGAATTTGCCTCTGATTACTGCTTTGGCTGCATCCCAAAAGGTTTGAAAGGTTGTTTCGCCATTGTCATTTTCCTTGATGAAATTATTAATTGTTTCTATGATTTCTTCTTTGACTAAAAGGTTTTGGAGTATCATATTGTTTAATTTCCAATTGGTTTTAGATTTGGTTTTCCATGTACCATTACTAATCATTATTTTTATTGCCTTGTGATCTGAGAAGGCTGCATTCATTATTTCTGCTTTTCTGCATTTGTGTGCTATGTTTCTGTGACCTAATATATGGTCAATTTTTGTGAATGTGCCATGTGGTGCTGAGAAGAAGGTGTATTCCTTTTTATCCCTATTTATTTTTCTCCATATATCTATTAATTCTATTTTTTCTAAGATTTCATTCACTTCTTTTACCTCTTTCTTATTTATTTTTTGATTTGATTTATCTAAATTTGATAATGGTTGGTTTAAGTCTCCCACTAGTATGGTTTTATTGTCTATTTCTTCCTTCAATTCACCTAGTTTCTCCATTAGAAATTTGGGTGCTATATTATTTGGTGCATACATGTTGATTAATGATATTTCCTCGTTGTCTAGAGTCCCTTTTAACAAAATATAATTACCTTCCCTATCCCTTTTGATCAGGTCTATTTTTGCATTGGCTTTATCAGATATCATGATTACCACTCCTGCCTTCTTTCTATCAGTTGAGGCCCAGAAGGTCTTACTCCATCCTTTAATTCTGACCTTGTGGGTGTCAACCCGCCTCATGTGTGTTTCTTGAAGACAACATATGGTAGGGTTTTGGATTGTAATCCATTCTGCTATTCGTCTACGTTTTATGGGTGAGTTCATCCCATTCACGTTCAAAGTTATGATTGTCATTTGTGGACTCCCTGGCATTTTGATTGCCTTCCCTAATTCTAACCTTTTCTTCTTCGGCTCTACCTTTTAGTCCAGTGATTTACTTTGAATCAGTGCCCTTTGTCCCCTCCCTTGATGTTTCCCTTTTTAGTCCCTCCCTTTTTCTTCCCTCCCCCTCCCCCCCCTTGCTTTTCCCTTCTCCTTACCCTTGTTGGGTAAGATAGAATTCAAGATCCCAATGGATCTGGATGTTTTTTCCCTCTCAGAGTTGATTTCCCTGAGATTGAGGTTTAAGTAAACGCCCCCCCCCCTCTTCCTCTCCTTCTTATAGGAGTTTTCTTCCCCTCCCCTTCCCATGTGAATCTTTGTGTGAGAACCATTATTCTATTTGGTCTTTCTTTACCCCCTATTTATACATTACATTTTCCCCACATGTTAGTATACATAGATTGATATAAATGTAGTCCTTATAGAAGAGAGTTTGAGTAAAAGAAGAAGATAACATTTTTCCCCTTTCCTTAATATTTACCTTTTCAGGTATTCCTTGCTCTTTGATTTTCGGTATCAAACTTTCCACAGAGCTCTGGTCTTTTCTTTGCAAAAAGTTGGAAGTCTTCTATTTTGTTGAATGCCCATACTTTCCCTTGGAAGTATATAGTCAGTTTTGCTGGGTAGCTGATTCTTGGTTGGAGACCCAGCTCTCTTGCCTTTCTGAAGATCATGGTCCATGCCTTACCATCATTCAGAGTAGAACTTGCAAGGTCTTGTGTGACCCTGATTGGCATTCCTTTATATCTAAATTGTCTTTTTCTGGCTTCCTGTAGGATTTTTTCTTTTGTTTGATAGCTTTGGAATTTGGCAATTACATTCCTGGGAGTTGTCTTTTGGGGGTTTAGTGTAGAAGGTGTTCTGTGAGCTCTGTCAGTGGCTGTATTGCCCCCTTGTTCTAGAATCTCTGGGCAGTTTTCTTTGATTATATCTTGTATCACCATGTCCAGTTTGGTGTTTATTTCTGGCTTTTCTGGGAGTCCAATTATTCTTAAATTTTCTCTTCTCCCTCTATTTTCCAGATCTATCACCTTGTCGGTGAGATATTGTATGTTCTCTTCTAATTTCTTGGTGTTTTGGCTTTGCTTTATTAGTTCTTGCTTTAAAGCCTGGTTTTCTTTTACAGTTTGGTCAAACTGGTTTTGTAGATGCCTGAATTTCTTTTGCATTATTTCCCACTTTTCCTCCCAGAGGGCTTCCATCTTTTTGGTCATTTCTGATTCAAATTCTTCATTGGTTTGTGGAGAGTTTCTATTTCCTTTGGATGATTTTGGAGAATTTTCTTGTATATCTTCTTCTATCTGCTCTGTATTTTGTATTTTGGCTCCATAGAATGTGTCCAAAGTCGCCCCTTTCTTCTTATTTTTCTTGGTATTTTGGGGCTTCTGTGCTTCTGTGGAGTTTGTCATCTCTGAATGTGGAGGATTAGCTTTTCTTATCTCTGTCTGGTGATCAGAGGCTTTAGTCCTGGGCAGATGTTGGTTCTATGAGCTTTCCCTGGGTGAAACTGAATATGCCTCACTGGAACTGGAATGGAAGGGTTGGACCACGAGGCCACACTCTCCCCCGGCTCACTTTCCGGAAGTTGCCTTCAGAATCGCTGGCCGTGAGGCTGTTTCGTCGGCCTGCGGGGGGGATGGGCTGTAGCTTCCCCAAGCTCCGAGGGTGAGGACTTTCACTGAGACTTGGATAGCAGGATCCAGCCCGTGAGGCTGTCTTGCCCGCCCTGAGGGTTGCTGTTGTTTCGACCAGCTCTCTGCAGTGGAAGCCCAAGGCAGTAACTTTCACTGGGACTCGGGTAGAAAGCCCTGAGGGTTGTTGTTCCAGGACCCTGCTCTCTGAGCCCGGCTGGGCTGCGGCTTCCGGGAGCCTTGGACTCTGCGCTCCTACCCCTGAGGTCAGAGTGATCTCGGGTTCTGGCTTTTGAGGGGAGCCGTACCTTTTGAACCGGGTCCAGGTCCAGGAGGAGGGTTCCCAGGGTCTGTGCTGTTGATCGTTTTGAATTTCGGCGCCTTAGAAGCTTATAGTTTGAGATCGGTCGGGAAGGATTTTCCGGAGATCTGAGCTTTAGCTTTCTCTAAGCCGCCATCTTAACCGGAAGTCCCATGATAGTTTTTAAGGTAACAGATTCTAATTACACAACCATATGTCTAGGATTCTATCCATTATGTTACCTAGTAGGGGCTAGGCTTATAAAAGAGAGTTTCTGATTTTAAATCAATTCAGTGTTCTTTAGATACTATTGTATTCATGATACCTTCTTCTTAACTAAGACATATTTCAGACACCTATTTATTGTACAGTCATACCTTGGTCCCCAATGGTTTCAAAACTTGTTGAATTTGTTATTCAATGCATTTTGATGAGAAACAATTGTTGTAGCATTTGATATTTGCTTGGCACTCAATGGAAAGTATATACAAAGCTAAAAGAAAGCATCATATGTTTGTTAGCTCAACACTGAGGAGCTGCAGGGATATCAAAAGGAGTAACAGCCAATGACAGGAGAGTTACCTTCAGATGAGGAGACAGAGGAGGGTGTCTCCATTTCATTAATCAAAGAAATGTGTGTAAAATGGGTGAAATTGCAAAGCTTTGTTGAAAAATATCACCCTGTTAAAGCTTTAACAAATAGAATTGTTAATTTGTTAAATGAAGTGATCATTTCTCACTTTAGATGAATTTTGAAATACAGACAAAAACAAACAACATTGTACAGATTTCTTGGGAAGCTTAGACCTGGTGAATCTCAAGCAAGGTAAGATGGTGGTATGGAGCAGAAAAGAGAAAGGGAAAAACCTTCAGAAGCACAGCTGACCTCAAATATTTTGGAAATGAACTCCTCTTCCAACCAATAATATTTCTCCTCCCCACTATTCTCTTAGTACTTGGACTCTTCTCAACACAGATAAAGTTAAGCTAAAATTATTTATTTTATGTAATTATTGTTTTTATTCATGTCTATGGATTATTAATGTTTTTTTAGTAAATTGCAACTCCACTAATGCATATGATATTTTATAAAATCTGGGTATTCTGGCTGTTTTGAATGAATTAATTCAATTTATATTATTCCTTATAGGAAAAATTCATTTGGTGTTAGGCTTTTTTGCTACCTGACCTGGCTTCTGGAATGAAATAATGATATATACCAAGGTACAACTTGTATATATTTATTTAATATTAAACTATTAGTTCTACCTAAGAGGGCCATTTGCACATCACAGAATATTCTCAGTGCCTAACTATATACTTCTGTATGTATATAGACACACTTTCCAGATAGTTATCTATATTTTTTAATAAGTAAACTGAGGTGAAACATCTTTGAAATGTTACGTGACTGTCCAATAATTTCCCAAAGATGATAACATTCTGAAGTGTGATAATATGTGATGGCTTTCTAGTACTATATTATTTATATTCCCATTGAAAATGCCTTCCTGTTTTATCTGTGATTCAAGTTATCCTACCGTCAGTGAAGCAGCATTTTTCTACAAGAAATTCAAAAGACAAGATAAAATATTCAGTCTCCACACCCAAAAGTCATGATTATCTGAAGCCTTGATAGGTTCCATACCACTATAAAAATATGGATGCATATATTGAAATAGACTAAATTTGTGGTTTCTGTAGCACTGGGTTTATGATAGCTAGTAATTGTTTAAATTTTAGATTTCCAAAGTGGAGAGGTTGATAAATATGTTTAATTAAGAATATTTAAATTGCCCCCCTGATATTACCATATCTCAGTTCAAGACCAAGCAAATATTTTGTTAAAAAAAGAAATATCCTTAATGACTCTATACTGACCCAAGGTCTGTCTTGCTATTTGTCTGTCTGTCTGCCTGTCTTTCTCCCTCTCTCATGCACATACACACAATTAATATGGAATTCTAAGTTTTATCTTTAAATCTGTAACTTTACCAAAGGAGAATTATGATAAGCTTAAGTTGCTTAATATGTCTATTTTTGTTTCTTATCTGTAAAATAATGCTCATAGAACTTTTTTCCATAACAGTTTTGAAATGTTATTTAAAAGTGTGACTAATGCTGTCAGCTCAACTGAACAGCCTCCAAATTCCTTCTGTCTTTTTCTTTTTTTTATTTCTTTTCATTTTCCTTTTCCTTTTCTTTTCTTTCTTTTTTTTTTTTTTTTGCTAAGCAGGTGCTTTGCTTGGCTATTTCTGTGATTATGGCAGCAGTGTTAAGTATTTCTAAGCTTTCTAGAAAAAAAATTTTTCCATTTAAAATAGAAAAAATCCTCATAGACTATCATGTATGAGTGATTAATAAGCAGTTTTAAGAAAGGAATAACTTTTTAATTCCTGAGAAGTCTGGAAATTCCATTCCAATTTTCAAACTCTTTTTATATGGTACTTTTCCTATAGTACCTTATGGGAATTCAGTATGCATAAAACAGGCAGGAATATATTTTAATTCTCCCATATGACAAGTTATATTTTAAGAGCAAGACATTCTGAATATACCACACACACATGCACAGAGAAACATGCAGATGCAGCTCCCTTCTGTCTAAAACTCAATAATTTCCCCAAATCAGAAATGGAACACAAAGAGCTATATTTTGTTCAGTTCAATTTATCCAACATTTTAAGGTTCCTACTAATTGCCAATTACTGTGTTCCACTTGGAAAACAAATTTTAAAAAATGGGGTCTGTACTAAAGTACTTTATGTACACTTTGATGGGGGGATAGAAACTTAGGGTGAATTAGATACAATAAAAGTCAATACAACATAATTTGAAACCAGAAAGAGCATTGATAACTTTGGGGAAGGGAACTAGGAAAATCATCATACAGGAGGTTGCTTTCACAGTAAGCCTTGCAGGAAGATAAGGATTTTAATTAATGGAGAAGGAAAAAACATTAACCTGCTAGTTCTTCCTCACTGCCTTTTAGTAAATATCACCAAGTTATACTGATTGTCTCTGGGATAGCAGAGCATATAAAGTTTTAACTTTGTTTTTTGATAATTAGGCATATCCTTGTTTCTTTTTCAGAGATTTTAAAAGAATCACTATATTATCTATGCTTTTATCTATCTGGCAAACTTTCTGTGTGGAAGCATCATTTATTTTCAGAGAATAGCAACATGTCTATACAGTATTTTCATATGAAGATGAGGCTGACTTTCTCATAATCTTGGGGTTTTCTAGGGATATACATCATGCAACTGAGTCATGACATGCTTAAATAGCTCAGTTTTAAATATTTTCACCTGCTATTTGGAAATAATAATTTATTATAACATATTGTTATTTGTGATCAAGGCAACATTTGGATACAAGTTACGCTGAGTATAAGACTTGCAAACTTTTCATTACATCCTGATGCTTTTTTTTTTACTAAAGACTGAAACACTCCATGTTTATCCATGGTTTGTAAAAGTAAAACTTTCCCCTTCAAGTGTCCTTCTAATTTTTCATAATTTGTGTAGAACTATTGATTCCTTAAAGGCTATAGTAGAGGAGATCAAATTCTGGTTGATACAACTGAAATATAAACCTTGCAATGAGCTGGAGGTTTATAGTCCAAACATAGCTAAGTTAAAAATAAGTCAATAACAGAAAATTAACAAGTAGGTGATGAGTTCCTCCTGGACACCATATTCTATTTAGCAAGAATGAACATTGAAAAAATCATAGATTCTTGAAGTATTGAAATAATAAGATGTGAAATAATAATTTAGTTAGGTATCTAAGTGGTGCATTGTATAGCTCTGGGTAGGAATCAGGAGACTTGAGTGAAAACATTGCCTCATATGACTAATAGATGTGGGTAAGTCATTTAAACTCCATTTAACTGAGTTTCATAATCTGTAAAAGGATAATAGTAGCATCTAAATTCCAAGGTCACTGTGATAATCTTATAAAATGATAATTGAAAAGCACTTACAGCAATATATAGTACATAGTGATATTTAAATGTTAATTATTATTTTTTATTATTAATTCATTATATCTTAGAACTAGGATTTTCAGTAGAGGCAATCCTCACTCACAGAAGATTATAAATCTATTCTTTACTACATGGTTTCAATTTGCTGTAAAAATTCATGACCAAGCAACTAAACTTTTGGTGTGGAGTTTATCTCAATATAACTAGGCCAAAGTTAACAGCAGTGAGACAGAAGTCCATTTTCCTTATCTGAAACCTTTTAAGTACAAAATCATAAGTAAATGTATATCCTATTTTACAATACAAGACCAACTCCTATAATAAGGAATCAGAATGGGACTTCACAAGAAATTATGGTTTAAAAATACATATAAACAACACAATGTCAAATAAAGAAAAGAACAATAAATTAATTCAAAAGCCAAGGTAAACTCACTATTTTTATAATAATGAAAAAAAATCCACATTGAACCATTTTGTTGTTTCGTCTTACAAATTAATAGTTTTAGCTAAGGTTTTTTATGTTCTATCCCTAGCACTAGACTCTACTACTTTGTACCTTTAACATTTATATCTTTTTTGTGTGTAAGTCTCACACTGCAATTATACTAGTGAGTTCTTCACTCCTATGAATTTGACACCTGAGGCTATTCATAGTCTCCTCAGTTATATCATGAGTACTTGAGATTCAGATTGCCCTCTCTATTTAAGCCTTACAAATTTGTATGCTTGGTTGGTGATCTTGGGCATATCATTTAACTGCTCTTAGGCCCAGTTTCTACCTCTATTAAAAAGAGAATAATAATAATAGCACCTACCTCACAGGGTTTTTGCATGTATCATATAAGATAAAGCACTACAAAAACCTTAAAAGAGTATGTAAATGTTAACTACAGCTAATGTTATGAAGATTAAATTGCTTTTATAATTATGCTTTACTTTATTATTTTTAAGATGTGAGTTTCAATTTTTATTACTTCACTCCCCAACCTAATGAAAAAGTAAGCAATATATCATATGTATATATATATATATATACAGATATATATATATATATACACATATATACTCATATAGATATGAAGTCATGAAAAACACCTTTTCATGTTAGCCATGTTGGAAAAACAAGCAAAAGAAATGTGAAATGATGAAAGTAGCCTTCATTTAAGACCAAGTAAGAGATAGAGAATGTTAAAAAATATAAAATGAATGACTTTATATCAAATTTAAAAGTTTTTGTACAAGCAAAAGTAATGTAACCAAATTAGAAGGAAAGCAATAAACTGGGAGAATATTATTATAACAAAACTCTTTGACAATGGATTAATTTCCCAAATGTATGAGGAACTAATTCAAATTTACAAAAAAATCCAGCTATTTACCAGTCAACCTTGGTCATAGGCCATGAATGGGCAGTTTTCACACGGGGAAATACAAACTAACAATAAGCACATTGAAAAGTATTATAAATCCCTCCTGATTAGATTAATCCAAATTAAAACAACTCTGAGGTACTACCTTATACCTAGCAGACTGGTCAATATGGCAGCAAAGGAAAGTGATAAATGTTGGAAGCGATGTGGCAAAATTGGGATACTAACACACTGCTGGTGGATTTGTAAATTGGTCCAACCATTATGGAGGGCAATTTGGAACTATGTATAAAGGGTTTTAAAAGAATGCCTGCTCTTTGATCCAGCAATAACACTTCTGGGTTTGTACCCCAAAGAGATAATAAGGAAAAAGACTTGAATACAATATTTGTAGCCACTCTTTTTGTGGTAGCAAAAAAATTGGGAAATGAGGGGGTGTCCTTAGATTGGGGAATGGATCAATAAATTGTGGTATATGTTGGTGATGGAATATTATTGTGCTTAGAGGAATAACAAACTAGAGGAATTCCATGTAAACTGCAATGACCTCCAGAAATTGATGCAGAGTGAAAGGAGCAGAACCAGAAGAACATTGTACACAGAGACTAATACATTATGGCACAATTGATTGTAATAAACTCCTCTACTAGCAGCAATGCAATGATACAGGACAATCCAGAGGAACTTAAAAGAAAGAATGCTGTCCACATCCAGAGAAAGAACTGTGGGATGCATTAGAAAAATATGTGATCAATAATGTAGTGCTTATATCTTTACCTTTTCTGTCCTTTTTCTGTTGACCCTATTTCTAGTACCTCCTCTCTTCTAACACTTTCAATAATTAAAAGAACCAAAACTAAAATCTGTGAGAGAAATATCAAATAAAACAAAACAATATACCACACTGACCATGACCAAAAATATACCTCATTTACTACCTGATTTCCATTATCATTCTGTTAAAAAATAGGTATCATGATTTATTTCTGGTCTGGATTTTCATGTTTGGTTGTGCACAGTTCTTGTCTCTCAAGATTGTTTTGCATTACCATATTGTTGCTATTTTGTTCATTGTCCTCCAGGTTCTTTTTATTTCACTTAATATAAGTTGATACAATTCCTATTTGACAAAGGTCCTCGGACCTGCTGTAATTGGAAAACTATGAGCTACTGAAGCCCTCTGAGTGGGGAAGGGCTATAGATCCTTTTTTACCCAAAGATGTAATAATTCTGAGATATGTGGTCCTACTTTTGCTCCTTTTTTGCATCCTTCATTCCCTATTTTTCAGTGACCTTGAAATAATGTTAAGGAGAAGAAGGTATGTAGTGTTTTGTGACAAATCAGTTAGCTCAGAAATGTTTCGGTAGTTGTATTGCTTTGATATTGATTAATTAAAGCTCTTTAAGTTATATTGTAAGCTTTATTATATCAGCTTATCCCACATATGAACAATTAACATTGTTCCTATTATGCATCTGTCTCTTTGTTCACAATGAATATTTTGTATTTTTTTGGAAATTTTTTGTGTTTTGGTATGTGGACTCTAAAATGTTATGTAATTCATGGTTATTTTGAATGTCTGGGATACTAATGCATTGTTGGTGGAGTCATAAATTGATCCAACTATTCTGGAGGGAATTCACAACTATGCCCAAATGGCTATAAAACTGTGCATAAGCTTTGATCTTGTCATATTAATACTTGGTCTGTATACCAAAAAGATCACAAAAGGTTGAAAAGTACTTGTACAAAAATATCTATAGCAGCTCTTTTTGTGGTGATAAAGAATTGGAAGTTAAGGGGATGGCCATCAATTGGGGAATGGCTAAACAAATTGTGACATATGTTGGTGATGGAATACTATTGTGCTATAAGAAATAATGAGCAGAATGATTTCAGAAAAAAACTGGAAAGATGTACATAAACTGATGCAGAGTTTGAAATAGGCAGAATTGGGAGAGCATTGCATAGTAACAGCAAAATTAAAGAGAGATCAACTGAAGATTTAGTTACTCTCAGTAATACAGTGTCCAATACATGTCTGAAAAATTTATGACAAAGAATACTCTCTATCTTTATAGAAAGAATTGTTGGAGTTGGGTGCAGATCAAAGTGTACTATTTTTGATAGTATTTTATTTATGGTTGCATTTGGGGGTTTTAATTTTATATGAATATTCTTTTTTGATAATGACTAATATGGAAGCATGTTTGTGTGATAATATAGGTATAATTGAGATTTAATAACTTATCATATCTTAGAGGGGGGAGGGAAGGGAGAAAGGGAGAAAATTTGGATCTTACAAGTTTTGAAATCATTGTGAAAATTATTATTGCATGTAATTGAGGAAATAAAATATCTTTAAATATAGATGAATGACATTTAAAAGTCTCTTCCTACTTTATTTTGTTGATAATAGATGGAGAAATTGATGATCTTTATATGCTTATTTTATATCATGGTACTTTGCTGAAGTGCTGAAGTAATTATTTATTTCAATTCCTTTTTACTTGCTTCTCCAGGATTCTATAAATGAAACATTATATCATCTGCAAAAGCGTGATTTTTTTTCTAATTTTATGTTAATTTCTTCAATTTCTTTGTTCTCATAATTTTTAAATGTTAAAATTGGTATTTCTAACACTATATCAAACACTATTTATGAAAATAACCATAGTTGTTTTATTCATATTTGTTGAAAAAATTTCTAATTTTTCTTTATCACATATAATGGTATCATTTAGTTTAAAAAATTATTTGCCTTAAGGGAAGTTTGATTTGCACCTTTGCTTTATGGTGTTATTTTAAAAAAGAAATGAGTATTATATTTTGTTAAAATCTATTTTCTTATTACCTCTTTGAAATCAAGTGATTTTGATAATTTTTATTAAAAGTTAGTTTAAAGCTTATCTCATATTGAATTACCCAGCTTTTCTGACAGAAATACAGTTGTTTAAGGAGCATACAGTTTTTTAGTATGATAATATAGCAAATTTGCTAATATTTTTGTTGCATATTTTCTTTCTATAAGTAGTTTCTTCATGTAATTGAGACCAAATATGCATGTTTGAAAAATTAGATAGAATTCTTTAGTTTCCTTTTTTTTGCAAATAATTTGTAAAATATTATAGTAATTTTTGTTGTGATAAAAATCTCTTAGAAATTCATTTTGTCCTGGAAGTTTATTTCCCCCATCCCCATGAGTTAATTGATGACTTTTTAAATTAATATTTTTTTTCTGAAATTTCTTGTCTAAATCATCTATTCAGCTAACCTAGGAATTTTATATATTCACAAATATACATATTGTTTTGATATATACTTGTATAAATGTTCATTTTTATGTTTTTTTAGCATTTCTTTAATTGTCCATTTGATTTTGATACTAAAAATCTGATTTCCTTTTCCTGTTTAAAAAAAAAAGTAATGTAACTAGTACTTTGCCTTTTATATTTTGTTTATTTATTTATTTGTAAATTCTTACCTTCAATCTTAGAATTAATACTAGGTATTGGTTCCAAGGCAGAAGAGTTGTAAGGGCTAGGCAATGGAGTTCAAACAAATAGCCAAGGGTCACATAACTAGGAAGTGTCTGAGGCAAGATTTGAACCCAGGACCTCCATTCTCTGAGCCTGGCTCTCAATCCAGTGAGCCACCCAGCAGTGACCACTTTGCCTTTTTTTATTGATTTTGGAAATAAGATTCTAATTTTATTTATTAACTTGAAATGTATCTATATTTCATATTTTCATTGTTTTTCAGGATTTTTAATTTGATGTTTAGTATGTTTTTTTAATTATTGATTATCTGGTGTGGCTTTTTCTAAATTTTAGTTCAATTCTAAGGAATTGGTGTTCTATTTCTCTTTGATCAATTAAAGTTAAAATACATATTTACTTATCCAATCTGGTATATATATATATATACCACACCCACATATACATATATATATCATATATACTATATAAAGATTGCTTTGACTATAAATAGAATTTTTATTTATATTAACTTATAGAGCAGCTCAGTGGACCTAGTGCCTGACTTGAAGTCAGGAAGACTCTTCTTCATGAATTCCCATCTGGCCTCAAACATTTATTAATTGTATGACCCTAAGCACATCATTTAATTCTGTTTGTCTCAGTTCCTCATCTGTAAAACGAACTGGAGAAGACAATGGCAAACTTCTTTAGTGTCTTTGCCAAGAAAACTCCAAATGAGGTCATGAAGGGTCACAGACTAGAATGATAGAACAACAAAAAAGTCTCATTTTTTTCATTTTTTATGAAACTATTTTGTTATATAATTTGTTCTTTGAAATACCATTCCTCTAGGAATGAGTTATTTTGTCTCCAAGTAAGTATCACCCTTATTGAGTCCATTATTCAGTGTATTTTATTGTAATGTTTTCAGTTAAGAATGCCTAATTTTTTCTAAATTTCATTGTTTTTGAAATTTTAGCACTCTAATATATGTCAATATTGTTAAAAGAGCAATGAAAATCTGATTAATGTTTGTCTTTTCTCTTGAACTCTCCTTCAGTAGATATTTCTCATATCTAACTTTTCTCAAATTTTATTCAATCCTTTAATTTTTCCTTATATTTTCATTCGATTTTTCCAGATCTTAAATAAACAAATTGTGATCTGGGCTTATTTGAAGGAGATGAAAATCAACCAAAATGAATGTAAAATCTTAGACCTGAGAACATAAAAATTAAATTTCACATATAATTTAAGTGACATTTAAATAGACATCATTTGTTTAAAAAATAATGTGATGGTATTAGTAAACAACTGGCTCACTCAAGTTAAGAGTGTAATGTAGCATAAACAGAGTAATTTATGAAGATTGATAGAAAGAATGAGGCATATTTAGATTAGGAAAAAGATAATACCGGGACACATTGTAGGTAGACATTGTAGGTATTTTCAAATATTCAAAGAATTATCATGTTGAAGAAAGATAAGAATCCTTTTGATTGGTCCTACAGCAGAAAATGTACAAATTATTGAAGCTTCAAAGAGATAATTGAAACTCAAAGTCTTGGGAAAACAAAGCTTCCAAATAATCAGAACTTTTTTGAAGTGTGATGCCTTGGCATTAAGTACTAGTATTAATCTCCATATTGGATTTTTTTAAAACAGAAACTGATTAATCACTTATTCTTATGTTATAGTGGGGATAATTTTTGTGTATACTTTGGACTTCATTGGTACTGATTTTCAAATTCTGTGATTATATGGAGTGCTTACTATGTGTTAGGCATTATGCTAGGGTACTAGGTATTTTGTAAATAACAACAGAGTTCAGAAATTAGCCATCTATTATTCCATGAGTATATTTCCTCTACAATGAGTGAACCCCTTTGATGAAATTACTTATTTTACTTCTGGTATGTATTTTATGATGGTAGTAAGCTATATTCTATTTATATACCCACCACCTATCTCTACATTATTTGACACAAATTTATGGAAATAAGTATTCATTGCATTATTCAGGAAGAAACTTAGAGTAATTAAAAACAGTATTCCATTTTCTAAATGCAATCTAACTTCTTACTCCTATTAATTCCTGGGTCCATTTACTTCTCTTTTTGCAAGTACTGATGTGTACTAATGTGCTAGCTCTGAGGTTTATTCATCTAACCATATATTGTGAAGATTGTATTTAGCAATCTCCTGATTGTAACAATGAAGTTATTTAGCTCTTCCTTTATAGTGAAACTAGAATTGTAAGCTACAATCTATTTTTAGATTTGAACTACAAAAAGGTGTTAAGTAACTACAAAATGTGAATTAATCAAAAAAAGGTGTTAAGTAACTATGAAAGGTGAACTTAACAAAAGAGGATTGATGTAACCGAAAAGATAAAATCTAACCCAAGATGGTGAGAACTAAAAATGGGCAGTCCTGGAGAAAAGCCTCTGCTCTGATTGGTAGATGTGAAAATTTAGAGGAGGTGACACAAGAGGAAAAGGTCTTTAAATAGAGAAAAAAAAAGACTGATGCAAGACAGTCAGTCACTGGGGCTTGGAGTGAAGGATCAGTCACTCAGAGCTAAAGGGAAGACAGACATTTGGACATTTGGGCTTGCGGTGATTTAGGCATTGACTAGGAGGAGCAACTGGAAGACAGACTCAGAGGAGCTACTGGAATACCAACACCCAGACTTCTTTTAGACTGCTCCTGTTGGTGAGTAAAAAACTGACTCAGTGACCCTGCCTTTGTAGAGGCGTGAAGCCTCCAGGTAAGACTCTCTTTCCTCTCTCTCTCTCTCTCTCTCTCTCTCTCTCTCTCTCTCTCTCTCTCTCTCTCTCTCTCTCTCTCTCTAACTCTCTCTCACTCTCTCTCACTCTCTCTCACTCTCTCTCACTCTCTCTCTTTCTTTAATATCTTCCTTCTATTGTAAATATTGTAAATAAATTACTATAAATTCTATTTATTTTAGTAATTCATTTTGGGATTTAGAATTAAATCACTGGCGACCAACTAGTTAATACAATATTATCAGTCCAATCACAATTTAATTTTAACAATATCATGTCCTGAACAATATGAATTTTTTTTGATAGCTGATTTTTCTTTTGATGTTTAGAAGAAGCTAGGAGGTTAAGGGGATAATGTTGCATCAGGGCTCAGAAAAACCCTAGTTTGAATCCTTCCCCAAAAAACTTAAAACATCTGTGAATCTTGGGAAAATCATCTAAATTATATCAGCCCCCATTTCTTGATATGTAAAATGGGGATAATAATAGCACATAGCTTGCAACCTAGGGATGTTGATAGAATCAAATGACATTATTATATAAAAAACATTTTGCCAACCTTAAATACAAAATTCAAGGAAGCTATTATTTTTTGTTGTTGTTATTGTCTCCAGGTCATAATTGCTTTTTTATAAATGTTAACTCTTTTATTAGATAATTATTATTTATCATGTTATAGTAAATTATGTCTTAAAATAGAATGAATTGGGAAATTAGCACCTAGACACAATTTGCTATATTCAATATTAATCTTTTAAAGATTATCAAACATTTTAAAATTATTGCCATTCTCATAAATTGAGTAGATTTTTTTGTTGAATTTAGTCTGCTGCATTTGTTTTTGTTTGTTTTGCTTTGTTTTTATTTTTATAAAAAAGCAAGTCAAAACTCTCCTGGGGTTTACACGTCTCTAGGATTTTAAATTCATTGTAGCTACTCTCTCTAAAGGCCTAGTGAAAGGTATTCCCAAAACATTTATAGTATCATTGTTTTTGAGAGCTAGAAGGGACATTCTTGTCATTGTTCTAATTTGTAACTTCTAAGGTCATTCTGTACAGATTTCCATTTCTTCTTTTCTCTCTTCTCTTCAAAAAAGCCCAAGGGGAAAAAGTAAGAAAAATGAGAACTTATCTAACAAACTAGCAAACATTTATTAAGTACCTTTTATGTCAGGCACTATCTTATGAAGTCAGAGATACAAAAATCAGAGCATAGTCAAATAGCCTCTGCCTTTAAGGAACTTATTTTCTAAAATGAGAGGAGGTATACAATGAGAACAACATTAACAACACTTACAAAGGCGGTAGAGGACAACCTTGAATGGGATAGTACTAATATTTAGGTGGACCATGAAAGGTTTCATGTAAAAACTGAGGTTTGAAGGAAGCCAGGAATTAAAAAAATGTGAAGGAGAGGAGGGAAAAATTTCTAGGCATGTAGAATAGTCAGTGTCATGTCAACCAAATCAATCAATCAATAGTCCTTGATTATATGCCCATTATAATTCAGGTAATATGTTTGGCATAGAAATGTAAAGAATATAGAAATTATTTATCTTGATGAATTTGTATATGAATAAAGGAGAAAGCAGGTACATAAATATATAGAGTGAATGAGAAAAGAATGAAATAAATAAATACAAAGTACTTTATATGATGAATACTTACAATGAGTAACAGGGGTTTGAGGCAGAATTTTAATAAAAATAATGATTAGCAATCATATATCAATTTTAAGTTTGCAAAACTTTCTACAAATAATCTCATTTCAACTCCACAATTCAGGGTGTGTATGTAGTCATTTAATTCATGTCTCACTCTTCATGACCCCATCTAGGGTTTTCTTGCAGTTACTAGAGTTGTTTGCCATTTCCTTCTCCTGAAACTCATTTTAGAGATGTTGTGAGATTTAAAATAGTGAAGCCCATAAACTGTAGTGAGTTAAAATGGTGGAAGATATAAATTGTGATAGATATAAGAGAGAGTGAGTAAATTTGACCGCAGAAAATGTTTCACTACAGTGTCTTGGTTTTAAATCAAATATAAGGTGATCTCCAGGGAAATATTCCCAATTATTCAAATACCCAAGTCAACTGGGTTTTATAGAGATTTTAATTAATACAAATGTGGAATTAAAGAAAAGAGAGAAAGAGAGAAAAAAAGGAAATAAGTATGAAGGGCCTTAAGCCAACATGGCCTAGACCTAAGTCTTAAGAGAGAGAGATATCAGTCAGTCAGTCTTTTAACACTCACCACAAGGTCTGCCTAAGCAAGGATTCCAGTGACACCAGGCCAGCATCATCTCAGCTGCTTTCACCAGCTCCCTTCTCCATCTGAATGTTTCAGAATGAGTCCTCCTCAATCTGAATGTTTCAGAATGACTTCTCCTCAATCTGAATGTTTCAGAATGAACTCCAGCTCTTCTCTGAGCTGTTATTTTTAAGGGCAAAATCTCCTATGTCATCTCCCCTAAGTTCTTCCATCTACCAATCACTGTAGATGTTTTCTAAAAGACAGCCCATTTTGAATTCACAGCTGAGTAGATTAATCTCTTTAGTAAGTAAAAAAAATGCTGCTGTGTCGACTAATTTCATTAAGAGAAAACCTCTGAGTAAGTTTTCACCTTTTAGGTCTAAGTAGTTTACAAGTTGCCCCACCTTTATAGGCACTTAGCATCCCATTGTATCAATTCCAAAAATAGGCATGGCTCAAAGAACTCCTTTCCTTTATAAGTATGGTTTTCAAGTACTTTATTTAGCAAGGAGTTTTCTGCCCTAAAGCATTCTTAAGTACGGGTGGAATAGAGGTCCTCCCATAGCAAGGAGTTTTCTCCCCTAAAGCAGTCCCAAGTAGGGATGGGGTAGAGATCCTCCCATAGCAAGGAGTTTTCACATTCAAGTAGAGTTCTCATTATATGGTAGGGAATTATTTCAATTGGGAATTGGAGGATTCCTCAATGTGGAGTAAAATTTTTAACATTCATAAGTCTGTGAAATTTTAAGTTTTACAATGTGAAACTGAAGGAAAAAGATTTGTCCAGAATCATATAATGAGTTATTGTCTAAGGCCATAGTTGAACTCAGGATTTTTTCTCATTCTTCTTCTAGACCTCTATCAATCTAGATCTTAGAGACAAAGTCAAGTTTTATGAAGTGTGGCTATTAGGGAGTGAATACATTCCGAGTATCAAAAAATCCCTCAGAGATGGGATATGTTGTATTGGATAAGGAATAATTAGTAGGAAAGGTTGACAATATGACAGTACAGGAGAATGAGCCTGAAAAATCAGGTCGGAGTCAGATTATGGACTTTTAAAATGGACTTTTAAAAGTAAGGAGAGGCATTTGCATTTAATCACAGAAACCAAATAGAGATATTGAGATGATTTGGGTAAGAGAGTGACACAGACATATATGCTCTTAAGGACAATTTCTTTGACAGAACTTTTTTGGATGGATTGGTATAGAAAAGGTCTTGAAATTATGGAGATCAATTTGGAGATAATTGTAATTGTATGGATGGGGGAGGTGAAAATTGTCTGACCTAAGGTGGAGATTGTATGAATACAGTCACAGGTAGGAGATGTAAAGGTAGAAATGGGAACATTTTATGAAGAACTGGATATTTGGAATGAAGAAGATTGAGAAGCCAAGGATGATGTCAAAATTGTAAACCTGAGTGACATGTTGAGAATAAGATATTTCTGGGATCTCCTGTTTAAAATTTCTTAATGGGTAATTGGTAATGTAATCATGAAGCTAAGTTGAGAGACTGGAATTACTTATATAAAACTTTGAGGCACATTCATGGACATGATAATTAAAATTATGGAAATGAAAGAAGTCATCTAGAGTCAAAGAATGAGAGAAAAGGGAAGAGGGACTAAAACAGAGCCTTGGAAAACAATTGTAGTTAAGAGTACATAATTTGGATGGTGACTATAAAATGGTTGCCAACTTCGCCATTAGTGGCAATGCAGTGATCCTGAACAACTAGGAGGAATCTTCGAGAAAAACCACTATCCACATCCAGAAGAAACACCATGGGAGTAAAAACACTGAAGAAAAACAACTGCTTGACTACAGGGGTCAAAGGGATATGGTTGGGGATGTAGACTCTAAATGAAACTCCTAGTATAAACAAGAGAAATAAACAAGAAATAGGTTCTGATCAAGGACACAAGTAATACCCAATGAAAGTGCATGTTGGCTGCAGGAAGAGTGAGAGGAAGGGAGGGAGGGAAATAATGTGTTTATTGTAACCAAGGAATAATGTTCTAAATTGACTAAATAAACTTATTCAATTACAAAAAAATGGTTGCTGAAAAGTGGTTAGATGGATAAGATGAGAAACAAGAGAGAGACACTTCCATGTAGAACATTCTTCCACCTTTTCTTTCTCTGAATTTTATTAAATGCCATGGGCATTTCTGTTTCCTACACAAGTTCCACAGATTTTCCATGATTTTATAGGTCCTCTGATTCCTTATAGCATATATAGTCTGTATCAACTAAGTTAGTTAGTTATATTGTGTTTTCTATTCACTGTTGAAACATTTTTTTTCTCCTCAAGTGGTTTGTCCTTGAGGGCATGGGCAGTCTGTATTCACCATAGTGTTAGTGTTGAGACTGTAGTAGATGCCCCATAATTACTTGTCTTTTGGTATTGATACTTCATAAAAGGCAGTCTAAGAAACAAAATAAAAACAGGAATCTATTTGTATTTCTAGCATAAAATTGTAATAGAATGTATTAAATTGGTGCCCACTCAACCCTACTGACTCCTTCTGTGATTGCTTAGTGTTTTAAAGAAGTCCAAATAGAGGTGACAGGTAAACAATTATCTAAATCACATATTCTTGATATCAAATGACTTGATATTTCTATGGGACTGATGCCTAGTGTGAATTCCTGGTTGGGGCAATCACCTCCATTCAGTTCTAAAACATAAAGGCAAAATATAGGTAATGTCCTTCTGTGTTTTGGGGCCTTGTCACCTGATAGCCTATTAGTTGTTATTGATTATTGTATTATCTCTTGGTTCCACTTTCCCTTCTTAATAAATTGTGCTTGTTCATTAACTCTTTCCACATGTGAATATTCAATTACATGACTTCTACAGTTTTTTTATCTTTGGGGTGATATCTTAATGATACTTAGAAATGAGAATATTTTGATTTCGTTATCCCCAGTGCTATCTTTTTTAGCAATAACTCAAGGAGAGAGGCAGGAGATTGTCACGTGCTTAAAGAAAAATGAACTTGAGCCATGCATCACAGAACTGAGATACACTAAAATATTAAACCATAATGTCTTCTTGAAGGTGAAATGGGTGGGACTTTCTGCTTGATTCATTTTTATCAGGCCAATAAACTTTGTCCTTATTTCTTTGATTTTCCTTCCTTTTCAAAGTTTTCATTGATATTCTTTTTATACCATTTTTATCTCTTTTGATAGATAAAAGATAAATGGATAGATAAATAAAGAGATTGGGAAAGAGAGAGAGAGCAATCATTAAATCAATGACTGTTAGACAGATAGGTATAGTAGATAGAGATAGATGATTGATAGATAGATAGATAGATAGATAGATAGATAGATAGATAGATAGATAGATGGATGGATGGATGGATGGATAGACAGGCAGACAAACATTTATTTAGATAGACAGACATTTGTTGAAAATGAGAATGGCTTCAAAATCCACCTCTGATATTTACTTCCTCTTTGACATTGGAGAAATCCCATAACCTCCCCACGTCTGTTTACTCAAATTAAAAAAGAGGATGTTGTATTAGACATGTACAATTCCTTCGCTACATCTATATTATCTAATTACTATGGATCCATGAGTCTACAGCTTAATTTTCCTTGACTTACTCTCCTCACACTTGAATTAGCCAAAATTGCATCAAATAGTAATTGAGAGCCTCCACTCACATAGTGATATGAATTCAGTTATGAGTGCTCCCAGGCTACTGGAAGGGTTCCAGTCATATTTTTCTTATGTCAGGTAATGGGTGATTTACCAGGGAAAGAGGCCAGCCAATAAGAACTTATTAAGTGCTTACTACATGTAATAAACTATGTTAACATAGTTAACATAGGAAAACAAATAAAAGCAAATAGAAATATAATTACTTCCCTCAATGAGCTTATATTCTACTGTCACTAGATAACATTTTTAAATGAGCTGAAAAGAGAGAGAGAGAGAGAGAGAGAGAGAGAGAGAGAGAGAGAGAGAGAGAGAGAGAGAGAGAGAGAGTATATGGGTATGTGTGTGCACATGTGCATGTATGCATGCAAGCCTGTTTGTATAGTCAGGGAGAAAAATGTTGGTGAATTCTGAGACAAAAGAAATCAGCCCAGATTAAAAAGAAGCATGAATCAACCACCCAAATTTAGATCAATGGAACAAAATGGGAAAAGAAGCAAGAATGGTAGAGAATTATCCCTAGCTAAGAAAGCAATAAAACTGTTTCTGGTATCTAAGCCCAGGGTGTCAAAACCCAGCTAGTAAGGAAACAAGAAGGAATTGTTCATCATTAATAAATGTGAATATTACTAGAAAAGTTATTTGGTCTGTTTTTCACCAAGCCTCTTCATGAAGTGTTGTTATTATCCTAATTGCAAGATCATGGTCCAGAATTTCTTTGCTTTCTGAATTTAAGATCTCTCACTAGGCTAGCTCAGAGAAAATGAGGAACAATTTTAGGGCAATTTTGTTTGTACAGTTATTTTGAAATGTTAGCTTTCCTTAAAAGGATATTCTATGTATTTTCATCACAGGTGTGACCCACATTAATGACTTGCCTATATCCTGGTGCACTCAATCATGGGGATTTGATAAACTAGAATTAAAATCAGATATCACATCACTGAAACTTTGGAAAAATTAGAAGTTTGGGTCTAGTTCTCAGTAAAACATATTGACTAATTTCATGGACAAGAGTTCATAGTATTAAAATTAACTTCTTTTAAAGAATTGAAATTGGACACATGTGATAACCAGTGGAATCATGTGTCAGCTATGGGAGAGGGAAAGGTGGTGGGCGGGGCAGGGGAGAGGAAAAGAAAATGATCTTTGTTTCCAGTGAATAATGTTTGGAAATGACCAAATAAAATAATGTTAAAAAAAGAATTGAAAATGGATTGTTTCCATTTATAATTCATTAAAATCAATTTATTTTCTTCAACAAAGGAAAGGGTTCTTTTTTCCATTAAAATTGGTAATAGATCAGAATTTCAGCACAGTAAGGCAGGTACCAGATTCTATATGAAAACAGATTTAGTTCCAAATGTTAAAGATTTTCTATAAGAAAGGGGAAAAAAGTAAAACTCTTATAAATAGCCATTAAAAAATTCATGCTTTTTATATTCTTGTACCTACCATTTGGCACTCTGAAATAGGCAATTTCACTTTTATGGATGAAAAGTGGACTCTAAAAGATATGTACTTTACTTGGCTTGCTCTCAAGAGAAACTTCAGATTCACAGAAGTTTGGTAATTTTTTAATGTTTCCAAATGTCTTTGAAAATCTCCATTTTTTTGCATTAGACTGAAAAAGAGAGAAAAAATATTATCTAAAGGGCACTTCTGACAAATGCTATGGTAATGCCATATATATATATATGCATATATATATATATAGTACTCAATCTGAAATTGGTTTAGAAATTAGATACATCTCCTAAATTAGAAGGAAGGGAGGGAAGAAGGAAGGAAGGGAAGAAGAGAAGGAAAAAGGGTGAGAGGAAGGAAGGAAGGAAGGATGGAAGGAAGGAAGGAAGGAAGGAAGGAAGGAAGGAAGGAAGGAAGGAAGGAAGGAACAAATGAACAAACAAATGAAGGAAAGAAGCAAAATCTTGGTTTGTTTCAAATTTGCAATTGGAATATGTGTTTGAAAATGTAGGAGATTCAGAGACATTTAGGTGCCTCAGGGGATAGATAGCCAGGCCTAGAAATGGGAGGTTGTGAGCTAAAATTTAGACTCAGACACTTCCAAACTTTGTGACTCTGGACAAGTCTCAATCTCTATGTCCAAGGCTTTATAGCATATCTGTCTTGGAACCAATGAAATAAGCGTTTTAAAATGAAAATGTTGGACTCTAGTATCTCTGTGATATTTAAAAACCTTACATAATCTTGGAAATATGAGAAAAGACATAGGACTCTTCCTTCTAGTTAGTAAAATTAAATAAGGGTTATGAGAGTCAGATTTCAAGGAATTATGGAGAGCAGCAGAAACTTAGGAACAAATAGTATAGAGTGTGCAACAATCATACATCTGCCATATTTAATGAATATTCAAAGTACAAAATATTGTACATTTATTGAAGAAATGGAAAAATAGTTTGAAAAATACAGTGTCCTGCTTAAAATTATCTCATTAAAATGAAAAAAGCATATTTTTAAAAAGTATTACTGAGAAACATATGTCAATTAACATGAAAAGTAGGAAAGGGGTTCCTGGTATTCATCAAAAGACTGAGAACTACTAAAATATCTGATTGACAAAAGAAATAAAATAAAAGTGTGCACTTGAAGTTAAGAAACAAAAGTTTTCTCATGAAGAAGCAATGTCTGTACAATCCAGAATAATGATCTGTATTCACAAGTTCTCTGAAGTGAAATATCATGTGAAATATCTGAAGTGAAATACATAGGAAGAAGGCAAGGGAAGTGATGATGAGTGATTCTCTTCTAAGGAAAACTAGAAAAGCTATTTGTCAACTTGATAACAAAAATGGAGAGGTCCACTGCATTCTCTGGGATGTAAAAAATGTGAAACAGGATTTCCCATGAGTTTTCAAACCATATGCCCACTGACCCAGTATGGCTCATGTGAGGAAAATGGTCATACAAAAAGGAAGCTATAAGAATTATGTCTTGGGCAAGAAAGGGAGTACCTTAGAGCAAAAGTTGTTAAAGTTTTATTTGTATGACAGAATCCTAAGACAACCTGGTAAAGCTTATGAAGCCCTTCTAAGAATATTTTTTGGCATTCATAAAATATAGGATTATAAAAGAAATGAGTTTAATATGTAATATATAATAAACATTGTTAATTTATTTTTAACATTCATTTTTTAATTGGTCCCTAAATCTATCTCTCACTCCTGTTTCTTCTCTACCCAATGAGAAGGCAAACAGTGTGACAATATTAAAATACTAGAAGAAAAAAGTTTCATGGATCTCAAATTAAAAACCTTTGACTTCAAAATATATACTTTTTTCAATGCAAAGGCCTCCTACAAATAATTTATGAAATTTAGAATATTTTGCTTATTAAAAAGATGGTATCTGACAAATGAAAATTTTATTTCTTCTGCATTGTTTAAATTATAGGAATCACATGCATCTGAATAGCTATGGAGTATATATTAAATGATATTAAGAAGAGATTATCAGAGGCATCTAGGTGGGTACATGAATAGAGTTCCAGGTCTGAAGAGAAGTTCTGGATTCAAATTTGGCATCAGACACTTCCAAGCTGTATGACTCTGGGAAAATCACTTAAACCCCATTGCCTAGCCCTTACTAATCTACCTTACAATTAATATACAGTATAGATTCTAAGACATAAGGTGAGGTTTTATATATATATATATATATATATATATATATATATATATATATATATATGTTAACCTATAACCTTATAATAATTCAAGGCCCTTAAAACAGAAAAAGAAATGAAGAAAAAAGGAAGAAAGAAAAGGAAAAATGCCAACACAAACCAGTTAAGCTAGACACCTTAAGGAATAGTTGTATTATAGGGAGAGGGATAGAAGATGATCAGAAGTTCAGAGCATTGATTTATAAAATAAAATAATCATATAACTAAAGTGCACCAGGTATGGAAAATTTTTAAAAAGTTGAACTAGATATCCAAATACAAGAAAATTGATTTTATGAGATGAGATGCATGACTAGAATATGTCTCTTGGGATATATATCTCATTCAAAAGAAACTATAGAGAAAGACAAGGGAGTAAGAATGATTAATGTTTATTATAAAGGAAAAATATTGACAAGCATGGTGGAAAGAAGTGTCATGAAGATTATCAGAGGCAAAAACAGAAATAATATAAAAATGGAATATATTATTAATCAACTATAAAGAAATAAGTAATTGATAAGGATATCAGGAAAAAACAATAATGAAATTAATACAGAAGCAGGGCATAATAATGATGGAGCACTCCAACTAGCTTTATATTTTCTGAATTCCTGTTTCTGAAAAAAGCAGAATAACTAGCAGTCAATAGTCATTATTCAACTATTATTTTGCTCTTCACAATGCAACTGAAAAGGAGAAGTAATCTTGGTAAAAATAGTACAAACAAGAAGATTTTTATGGGACAGGAATTATGAAAACTTTGGAAATAATTGCCCATTAAATTTATGGCAGAGAATGATGAAAATATTGTGCATAGTATTATAGACCTTAGTTTTTAGTAGAGTACAATCAGGTTTGGATTTCTAGAATACTGATTAAAATAGAGGAATCACAGTTATCAGGGAGGGGAGATGAGAGAGTCAAGTGAGCATGAATTGGAAAACATCAGAAAACAATTATTAAAAATTGTATCTATGTGTAATCTGGGCAAGAAAACCATATTAATTTTATTTAAAAACATCAAAGAGAACCCATCTGCAATCATACAAATTGAATTTGGAATAGACTCAATTGACTTCCTCCAAATGTATTCAGTATTACACAGATGAAAACAGAGAAGGCAAAAGGTGGGGACATTTCAGGGTTTGGGCTTGAAAAGGTGCCATGAAATACAAGTCCATGGTGCAAGTGATTTAAGTGAAAAACTGAATCAATGTGTTGAAAATATTCTTGAAAGTTATACAAATATGTATTTTGGAGTTGGAGTTCCCATGGGCTTCTTTTGACATCTTTGTAATCACTTTACACTGATGACCTCTTAAGAATAGTGTATATATGCGTATTTGTATGTATACAGTCTATAAATATCTGATGGTTCTAAGAGTAGTAAGATGTAAATGATGCTAAATTCTCATGACAATTTTATCAGAGAAAGGCCAGTTATGATTTTAGACTAGAGAAAAATGTGAAAGATCTTTTTAACAGATTAATATATGGAGATACTCGAGAACTTTACACAAACTACTTCATATAATTATTATAATATATGTAATAATGCCTAGAGCATTTGTCTATGTAAATGATTAAAGTATTTCCTAATTTGTCTCATTATAACTCACCACAACCTTAGAACCCAAGAGTTTCTATAAAATACATATAAAAAGAAATAATTCTAAATTGAGCAAACACCAAAAGGAACTACACAATTTTTCTAGTCATTACAAATTGACTTAGTTTAATTTAAGTCACATTAATTTGAAATAATTTACTATACAACTTTGCAGAGAGGGCTAAGTGCATTAGTGCTAACTTATGACAATTAACACAAATTTGAAATAAATTATTGGATAGCACCAAGGTGCATTGTTTGCAAACAAAATGAGCTGCAATAAAGGGTGGTGAATAAAACAAATAGCTTTGTAGGCATTAGAACAAGGTATAATAATTCAGAAACATAGTTATTGGTACATTAAGAAGTCAAAATAACTTTATTACAATACTAGAGGCTATTAGGCATGTATGTTTATGTAAATTTCATTTTCACTTTATGAAGAGTTTAATTGTTATTATTTCAAAGTTTGATTTAGTATTCCTTGTAAATACAAGAAATATGAACCTCTTGGTAAAGACATGAATTTTAACTAATGGTAAACTAAATATATATAGCAGATATTTAAAGTAAAACAATTGGTTCCTTTTACTATATCTTTAACCTCATGCAACTGACCATTAATATTTGGTGTTCCAATTCTAAAGATCATCTAATTCTAATAACATATTGCAAGCCAGTGTTGACACAGAGGACATGAATGAGAATTATTGCAGCATCAATACTGTTTTCCATATTTGATCAGCAACACATTAGTGCAAATGTGCTATTTCTATTAGCAGTTAGGTCTTTTGCAATAGGAGAAAAAAACTTATTTAGACATTTAATCAAGTTAACAAGTTAGCCTTGGTCATCAACAAATTGTGATTAATATACTAAAAATCACATTTTTGAAATAAGGTTTTTACTGGTCACTTAACCTACAGGGATTCACACATACTCATATGGTCGGTGATCTGAACAGTCTAAATATTCTTCCTAATGATGCAACTTAGAATCTATCTATATTTATTTATTCTATGCTAATATTTTCCACTTTCTCCCCTTGGTTTCTGACTGGGGTCTATCCTAGGTGTTAGAAGTCTTCCTCCCTCCCTTTTTTTTACATTAATGGATATCATCAAAGTATATAGGCATGACATTAGTTAATCTTGTGCTCTCCTCTTGGCCATTCAATCTTCTTTATCATTTATACTGCCTTTTCTGACTTTCTTTGCCCAAGTTCTTGATAATTTCTAGATTATACTGCATTTCAGATTGTTCATACCCTTCAAGTGCCTCTTCACTGACCTCTGAATAATGTTAATTTCTAATTTTTCAAAGAATATAATGTGCCATAAGTCTGAGTCATACCATAGTATTTGCAGAATATTGTATTTTAAAAAATCAGGCCTTTGATTCCAAAATAATTTTGGATTTTTTTTATAAACTCGGTTGGATATTGTAAGCTTTAAAACTTTCAATTATGTGATAATGTTGTAGTCTGCCATAGATTATTATTTATGAAAGCCTTCCTGTTATCTGTTTTTATTTTTATCAAAGATAATCTTGCATCATTTGTAGTTTTTATTAAATAGAATTAGATTAGAAAGAAATAACATAACACAGAAATTGTGGATGTCTTTATATTAACAAATTCTAAGATTTTCCCCACATTTTGGGGGAATATCTTCTTCAGATAGTCTAAAAATAATTCCTTCTATGTCCTCAAAAGAACCTCACTTTGAGTACCAAGTTCTTCTGTATATACTATGTCTTTTTTCCCCTATATTCAGTCTCCTCAATACCATTTTACTTTCTATTTAAATATATTTGGGATTGTGATGTAATAATCCAATTATTGTCTTTGATAATGAAAAGACTTGAAGACATTTTTCCAGGTCTTTTCTGACTTTCTTCTCTTGGTTTTCCTCCAATTATAATCCTTAAGTGCCAACCGGATACATTAATTGAGTCTCTCAATAAGTTTTCCTACAACATCACATCCTCATTGCTTGGCTCTCTCTTTTGTGGCTAGAATCTTTCACTATCTTTCTTTATTAGTTTTTTTTTTTTACCATCAAGTGTCATTTTAGATTGATTTTGTCCCAGACTACTATATCTCTTTCCATTTCACAAGTGAGTCAAATATTTGCTAATTAACATATGTAGAGTGTCTTTTTCTTCTCCTAATTAAAGCATATGATTTACATTTGTTAAACTTGTAAATGAAATCATCGAAATCCATGTTTATGCCCTTTCTTCTGACTATTTCTCATTTTTCATCATCCATATTTTTAAAAAAATAAATCAGATTATAGTTGTTTTACTTGCTCATCTTATTTGACACTTCAAACATCCTCCTCAGCCTCCTCCCAAGTGAATCTAAACACTGACCTTTGAATCTTGGGTTCTGACAGGTAGTATTTCACCACATGTTCAAGTACATCTTATTGTCACTTTCTAGATTTTTCCAGACTATGCTGTTATATATGTACCATATCATATTTCTATTAAGATGTATGTGTTGTTTTCCCCTTACATTATCTTACTTACAAATGCTTATGACAGCACCTGGCCTACAATCAGTCATTAAGAAATATCATTTATTTTGGCTTTGTTTTGATTTTGTCACCAACAAGTCAGTTCAGCAAGATTACTGAACACAAACATTTCAGGAATGATTCTCATATCAGTAATACATTTTCTAACATAGAACTTATTTAGTTTCATTTTTAATGTATTCATTCACTCTCTTTAGCATCTTCTGATATCAAAAGATATCTCAAGGCCCCAGAAAAGGCAAACATTATAGAGAAATGCTGTCCTAGTCTACTTAGAGTCCATTTCTCCACATATCAACATATTCCTGAGGCTGAGTCAGAAAAGGCTTTAGGGGGTCCTTCCCTTCTTTTAGTTAATTAGGGGCTATCAGGCACTATGGCCTGATAGAAACTTGAACTTGAGGCTTTCCTCATCTTCCCTTTGAAAGAATCCCAGATCTCCATTCTACTCTGATTCTCAAGTCCATTATTCTTTACCAACATTCTTTAGTTGGGAATATGGTTGCTTTGAATCTTCTAGGTTAAGCCATGGGCCTTGCATCTTTCCTTTATTCACATTGGATGAAATACCATTACTATTAAATAGTTTGATAAATTATCCCCTCTTTTCAATTGCATTGGATTAATTAAATATCTAATAATGACCTACTATGTGTAAAGGATTTTAAAGTGGTAGGGAAAAAAGGAAAAAAATGTTTATAAAGAGTTTTAAATGTAGTAATTCATGAAAATGTATACTTGATCTTGAAGCAAGGAGTCTTCATTGTGTAGTACGAATGTATGAAAACCTTTCTTGCTCACTTATATTTCCCCCTTTCTGTAACCCTATCTTTCATTATAAAAATGAAACATTGTTTTAATCAAGTGAAGGCAAGTGCTGCTAGTTTACCTTATTTACCTTAGGGTCTTGTGAGATAGCACATTCAATATCTCTGTTTGGGCAACCCTTAACAACTAAGATAAAATTTATCAGTCATTCTATTCTATCTCTTGTCTTTCTTCAAAATGACTCAAATTCCACTTTCTGCAAAAGACTTTTCTCAGGCCCCTAGCATTTCAAATCCCTACCCACTGCTTGTGCCTTGCTTATAAGATAGCCTCACTTATAAGATTCATTAACACTGCATATGTTGTTGCATATAACGTGTTCCTGTGATTTACTTTCCTCTTATTACTTTTTTAAATAATTATCAAGGTGTTTTGATGATTACTACTTTGAAATTAACTTCATGGTTTGAAGTCCACAAATACAATCTCTTTGTATTACTAATTTTATTTTCATTGTTTTCTTTATAAGAAAATGGGTTTCCATTCCTCCAAATGAATTTTGTCACTATTTTATATCTATAAACATCTCTTTAGTAGTTTCATTGGCATATCACTAAATCTTTAAATTAACTTTGGAAATATCATCATAGTCATATGTGATCCCTGAGTAACACCCCTATTATTTAATATTTTATTTCCTTAAAGAACATGGCAGGATTACATCTAAACAGGCAAGGACTATGTTTTAGTAGTAGATTGACTCATATATTTTATACATTTTGTAGTTATTGGGAATGAGACTTGTATTTCAGGGAAGATAGGTGGTACAATAGATTCAGTAGTAGTTCTGGAGTCAAAAGGGACATGAATTCAAATTACTTGCTTTGTGACCCTGGGAAAATCACTTAAGGAAGGGTCTGGAATATAGTAGAAGCTATATACATATGCTACAGGCAACTAGATGACTTAATATATACAACACTGGGGCTAAAGTCAGAAAAATCTGAGTTGATATTTGTCCTTAGACACTAGCCATGCAACCCTGATGAAGTCATTTAACTTTTGTTTGTATAATCTTAGGCAAATTAATTAAGCTCTCTTTACTTTAATATACTTGAAAAGGAAATGGTAGACGAATTTAGTATCTTTGCTAAGAAAATTCTAATGTTCCATGGAATCATGAAGAATTGATCAGGAAAGAACAATAGGTATAAATGCTAGTTACAATTATTATTATTTCTATTATGTCTTCTGGGATTTTCTGAATTGATATTTATTAATGCCAAAAATTCCTCTCTGCTACTTCACTTGGTGACCTCATCAGCTTCCATGGATTTAATTGCCATCTACTGACAATTCTCAAATCTACCTACCTCACCCAAATATTTCTGCTGCCCTTCAAGCTCAGATCTCCAACTTTTGAATATCTCAAATTAAATATCTCCTAGACATCTTAAACTCAATATATTTATATGTCTCATCCCATATCTAATCTTTTGACAAGCGCTATTAATTTCACATTTGCAATATCTCTTAATATGCCCCTATCTATCATTTCACACTGCCACCAGTCTGGCTCAGACCCTATTTCTTCACACTTATATTTATGTATTGTAATAACCTGTTGCTTGGTCTACCTACCTTAAGTCTCTCCTCACTCCAATCCATCCTCCATTCATTGACTAGAAAGATTTTCCTAAAGGGCAGCTCTGACTATGTTATCCCCAATAAACTCCAAATACTCAATAAACTCCAAAACCTTGGTTTGGTATTCATAACCTAGATTTATACTGCTTTTTCAGTTTCTCTTACCTTACCATGTGCCAGATACTCTTCAAATAATAGTCCTATACACAAAAACTATCTAGAAACAAAAAAGTTGGAGTTTCCATTTCTCAGTTCTGTCAATTTTCTCTGAATGTCAACTATATTTCTTCATCTCTGTTCTGGCTTTCTTCCATCAAGTCCCAACTAAAATCCAATTATTTATTTAGAAATCCTTTCCCAACTCTTTAATTCTAGTACCCTTTCTTTCTTATTGCCTATTTCTCCTGTATGTAACTTGCTGGTACACTTATTTATTTATTTTTTTTTTGGTGGCTTGCTTCTCATATTATAATGTGAACTCCTTGAGGGAAGTTCCTTTGCCTTATTTGTATCTCCATTACATAACAAAGTAGCTAGAACATAGACCATATTTCTCACATAAACTAAGCTAAATGTGGTTCTTTACTTCTCAAATTGAAATAATAATTTATGTATTATTGGTACAGATTTTTCTTTACAAATTGAATAAAAATATCCTGTAAGTGTAACTAGATGGGGTTTTATTCTTTGTCAGTTCTTATATCTAATTGAATTTGCTTTTCTTAAAAATTAGTTTATTTAGAATCTGTTTCTTAATCTGTTGATTTATATATTTTAATTTTGTACAAAAGTATTCATATTTATCAGCATATGGTTATGCACAAGAAGTTTTATAAACTTTTTAATTGATTTCTGGTCTTATGTTGATTTTCATTTATTCATTTTCAAATTATATTCATCTGATTTTCTCTCTTTTCTCTTTATTAAATTATCCATTTCAGATAAGTGATTTAAAAATTATTTATAATTTCTATAATCATTTTGTTTACAGTTGATCTATTTATCTTCTAGTCTTCCAAATTTTTACTTTCACACTTATGTTCAATGAGTTTAAATTTGATGTTTTCATAATTTTGAAATTACATGTTTTATTTGTTTATTCTTTGTGTGTATATAAAAATATTATTACATATATAATTATACATAACATATAGATATGTTAAATTTCTATTTAAATCATTATCTCCTATTTTAGTACAGTTCTAAGACAGAAGCATGGCAACAGATTGGCCACTGGGGTTAGTTGACTTGCTGAGGGTCACATAACAAAGGAGTGTATGAAACCAGAATCAAACTCAGGGCCTCTTTACTTCAGGCCTAGCAATCTATCTAGTATGCTATGTATCTTCCCTCATAGCCAATTAATGTATGTATTTAGGAATATTACTTTTAATCTCAAGATTTATTTAGCTAAATCTGCAATTTGGGCATATTTTCTTCTGATTGTCTTCCATATCATCATTATTTCCCCTTGTTCTATCTTTTCAGTATCTCATTATTAAGCTTCTATTTGATGTTTTTTTTTTTCCCTAAAGCCACAAGGGATCAGAAAGAGAGGGAGGGCACTTCATAAACTTCCCCCCTCCCACATGATATCAGAGTGCTGAGACAACAGAGTCCAGAGCAAGGGATCTGCCCTGTCCAAGCCATCTGGTAGGGATAGGGAAGAAGCAGAGTGATGATCAGTCTAGCCAATGGGGGGGCAGGGTATCAGGGCAAGTGGTAATATAGTTTGTTGAATATAGTTGGATAAAGAGCAGCAAACCTCTCTAGAGCAAGTCAACCAAGACACCTCCTTAATAGACACATCATGAAAAACATGGGTAGCTGGGCCTAACCCAAATAATAGAGAAAAGTACTCTGTGATTTTGGAGCATTGTGCCCTCTGAACCCAGGAACAGACAAAAGTCCTAACAGGTAGATAAGTAAATTAACAATTGTGAAAAAATCCCTGAAGAAACCAACTACCTAAAAAATAGAACAGGCCAAAAAGAAAGGGAAGAACAAAAATACACAAAAGATAGCAAATACCTAAGGAATAGAATGGGCTAAATGGAAATAGAGGCAAAAAACTGAAGAGGATTGATGAAATGGAAAATAAAACACAAAAACTCAAAGAAGAAAAGCAAGTCCCCCTATATATTAGAATCAAACAAAATAGTAGCTAATGAAAAAAATACATTAAGAAACAACATGAAGAAATCAAAAAATAAAATTTAAAAATAGCAGAAAATATAAAATATAACATTTGAAAAACAACTATCCTGGAAAATAGATTCAGGAATCGTAACCTAAAAATCATCAGAATATCTGAAAATCACAAAGAAAGAGAAGAAAACAAACCAAAAAAAGAGACTGGACAACTTATAACAAGAAATCACTAGGGAAAAATGAACTATCCTTGAACAAAATGGAAAAATACAAAATGAGGAAATCCATCAATTGCCACCTGAAAGAGATCTCATAATAAAATATTCCAGGACTATAATAACTAGATTCCAAAACTTTCATGTCAAGTTGAAAAGTACTACTAGTGTCCAGAAAAAAACAATTCAGATATCATGTAGTAAAAGTCAAGATTACACAGAACCTAGCAGATGCTTCATTAGAGGACCAAAAAGGATATAATATGATATTCCATAAACCTTATTATGTCAAATAGTTTGTATAATATTGGGATTAGTTGATCTTTGAATGTTTGATAGAATTCACTTGTGAATCCATCTGGTCCTGATGATATTTTCTTAGGGAGTTCTTTGATGACTTGTTCACTTTCTTTTTCTGATATGAGATTATTTAATTATTATGTTTCTTCTTCTGTTAAGCTAGGCAATTTTCTTTCTGTAAATATTCATCTCTATCACCTATATTCCCATATTTATTGCCATATAATTTGGCAAAATAATTTTTAATGATTGCCCTAATTGCCTCAGATCTCCCTTTTCATCTTGGAGACTGTTAATTTGGTTTTCTTCTTTTCTTCTTTTAAATTACATTAACTAGTACTTTGTTGTTTCAAAGTAGCAGATTCTAGTCTTATTGATTGATTCAACAGTTCTTTCACTTTCAATTTTATACATTTCTCCTTTAATTTTTAGGATTTCTAATTTAGTTTTTAACTGGGAGGTTTTAATTAGTTCTTCTTTCTAGCTTTTTAATTTGCATGCCCAATTTATTGACCTCTGCCCTCACTAATTTTTTAATGTATGCACTCAAAGATATAATTTTCCCCTGAGTACTGCTTTGGCTGCATCCCATAGATTTTGACATGATGTCTTCTCATTGTCATTCTCTTCAATGAAATTATTAATTGTTTCTATGATTTGTTCTTTAGCTAACTGATTTTGGAGACTCATGTTTTTTAATTTCCAATTAATTTTTGGTTTTCCTTTCCATGTACCTTTGTTAATTACTATTTTATTGCATTATGAGCTGAAAAAGTTGTAGTTATTATTTCTGCTATTTTGCATTTCTTTGCCATGCTTTTATGCCCTGGTACAGAGTTACCAAAGTTTTTACCCTGGGGGGCAATTCACTGTCCCTCAGACCATTGGAATGCCAGACTATTAAAATAAAAACTATGAACAAATCCCTATACACTGCACATAACTTAATTTGAAGTAAAAAGAAAAAAATGGGAGGAAATACAATATTTAAAATAAACAAGTAAATTTAAATCAACAAACTGACCAGTATTCAAATGGGAACTATGGGCCTGCTTTTGACTAATGAGATGATCAATACCAGTTCCTTATTTGTCACTGCTAGTCATAACAAACCATGCAAGCTCTTGTTAGAGATTTCAGATATTACATTCTGGAAAAAATCTGTTCACAGACATAAGTGCTGCCAAAGATGGTTGCCATTTTGAGTTCATGGTTCCTGAGATTAGGATATGTCTCAGAGGGGAGAGATGCATAGAAATTAGGCAAACTGCTTGACTTGAATGAGTCTTTCAGAGAGTCACAATTCTGCAGTTCAGTCAGTTCCATTTGGTAGATTGTATCCACATTTTCAATTTCAATAGATATTGGGTTGCAGAAAAGCTGTATGTCCTGTTCATGTAGATGAAGCTCTTTAAATCTGAATTTGAACTCCTTTTGCAAATTTTCCAGTGAATCCACACATATTTCTTTTGGGAATGTAGTCAAGAGTTTTTTTCCACTAACAGATTTTGAGTTAAGGTGAGATGGCAGAAATTTTCCTCCTTCACTTGTTTGATAAGGAGGCTTAATTTTACTTCAAATGCTTTCACATTTGATTGCATATCACAGATGAGCTTCCCTTTTCCTTGAAGTTGCACATTGAAACTGTTGAGTAGCTCTGTTACATCTGTCAGAAAGATGAGGTTCCATTTCCATTCTGCATCATTGAGCTCTGGTACTTCTTTGTTTTTTGAAAGCATAAAAGCTGTAACCTGTGGAAGTAAGTCATAGAAATGTCTCAAAACTCTCCCATGAGTCAGCCAATGGACTTCTGTGTGGTACAGAACATCTTCATAGGCAACATTTAGCTCAGACAGAAATTCCTGAAGTTGTCTGTGATTTAGTATATTAGCTCTACTGAGGTTAACACAAGATACCACAATTTTCATAACAGAGTCCTACTTCAGTGATTTACTACATAGCAGTACTTGTTGGTGGATGAGGCAGTGTATGGTTATTGGATGAAAATGGTTACATTGGTCCATCTCTTGGTTAATGTGAACAATTACTCCTTTCTTAGACCCCATTATGCTAGGAGCACCATCAGTTGTCACACTGGCTAGTTTAGCCCAGTCCAGCTCCAAATTCTTCACAGTTTGGGACATCTTTTCATAGATATACTCTCCTGTAGTTGTTCCTTTGATGCTTTGCAGTGCATCAAACTCTTCTGTGACTTCAAAATTATCTTTCATCCCACAAATAAAAATAAGAAGTTGTGCAGAATCCCCAACATCATTGCTCTCATCAAGTGCCAAGGAAAAATAGGGAAATTTTCTTGTGGAGTTTTGCAAATGCTGATGCAGTATACACAGTGTGGAATCCCCTACCCCAGATCACCGCTCACCATGCTGATGTCTTCCATCATGTAGCCACATAATCCTCTGTGATGCACCTTGTCCTTGTTAAGTTACTCTCAGGAAAAGGCACCATGCAAAGGACTATGCCTCTGGAAGTAGTACTGTACATGAGCAATGCCACACTTTGCAACGCCTCCACATAGAGTACTCTAGGAGCACAGGATGCACCTGTATCCTGTGCTCCTCTCACTGACCACTAATGAAAGAAGTGCCCCTTCCAGAAGTGTGATGAGGGCTCAATACATGGCCTTAGGGGGCCACATGTGACCCATGGGCCTTAGTTTGGGGACCCCTGCCCCATTACATGGTCAATCTATGTGAATGCACCATGTTCTGCTGAAACTAAGTTGTATTCCTTTGTGTCTTTATTTATTTTTCTCCACATATCTGTTAATTCAATTTTTTTTCCTAAGATTTCATTAAAATCTCTTATCACTTTCTTATTTATTTTTTGGTTTGATTTATCTAGATCTGATAGAGGAAGGTTCAGGTCTTCCACTAGTAGTTTTGCTATCTCTTCTTTCCTGTTTCAGCTTCAATAGTTTCTCCTTTAAAAATATGGAAGCTATTCCATTTGGCACATACATGTTTAGTACTGATATTTTCTCATTGTCTATACTGCCTTTTATCAGCATGTAATTATCTTCCCTATCTATTTTATTCAGATATATTTTAACTGTGACTTTGGCAGGTAGCATGATTAAAAGTCCTGCCTTCTTTTTCTCAGTTGATGCCCAACAGATTTTGCTCCAGTGTTTTACCTTTATCTTGTGGGTGTCTACCCACCTCATGTGTGTTTCTAATAGACAACATATGGTGGGGTTTTTGTTTGTAATCCACTCTGCTATTTGGTTCCATTTTATGGTTGAGTTCATTTCATTCACTTTCAGAATTATAATTACCTTCTCTATATTCCCCATCATTTTATTTCCTCTCCTAGTCCTATCCTTTCTTCTTTAACTATTTTCTTCTTCAATGTTTTGCTTTTTATCAGTCTCCCAATCCATACCCTTGATTTTCTTCCCTTTACAACTCCTCCCATCTTATTACCCTCTTATTTTTTTAGAGTTTATTAGATTGTCCCCCCTCCTTTCCTCCCTTTTTGCACTCCCTGCCCCACTGCCCAACTTGGCTTTTTCCCCCTCAGCTTTTTGGTAGGGTAAGATAGGATTCTATACCCCAATGTATGTAAATGCTCTTCCTCTCAGAATTTATTCCACTGAGTAAGTTTTAAGCATTACCAATTAGTACTTTCTTCCTCTCCTTCTTATAATAATATTCTTCCCCCTCCCCCTGCCATGAACATCTTTAAGTGATATAGATTATCCTATTTTTCTTATTTCTCCAAATTTCTCTTGGTGCCATCTTCTATTCCTCCCATTCTCTCTTTTTGCATATCATCTTCAACCACTTAGTACTGCAACCTCTACCTGTGAATAATTCTTTTAGATACTATAATAGTGAATACAATTTTTGACAGTTACAAATAATATTTTTTCATATAGGAATGTAAACAATTTGACTTTATTGAAACCCTTTAAAAAGGGAAAAAACATGTCTCTCTCTTTCTTATTTAACTTTTCAAGTTTCTCTTTTTTTTGTATTTGGACATCAAATTTCCTTTTAGTTCTGGACTTTCCTTTACAAATACTTAGAAATATTCCATTTTGTTAATTGCCCACACTTTCCCCTGGAAGTATGTAGTCAATTTTTATGGGTCAGTGATCCTTGGTTATAGATACAATTCTCTTCCCTTTTTGAATATCATAGTCCAAGCCTTGTAGTCCTTTGGTGTGGAGGCTGCCAGATCCTATGCAATCATGATTGGTATTCCTCGATATCTGAATTGTCTCTTTCTAGCTTCTTGCAATATTTTCTCCTTAGCTTGGAAGCTCTTGAATTTGGTGATTGCATTCCTGTGGTTTGTCTTTTGAGAATTTGCTGCAGAGGGTAATGTATGGGTTCTTTCAATGTCTATTTTGTGCTCTTGTTCAAGAACATCAGGGCAGTTTTCTTGGATAATTTCTTATATAATGATATCAAGGTTCTCTTTGTTTCTAGGTTTCAAGGTAGACCTATGATTCTCAAACTGTCTCTTCTAGACTAGTTTTCCAGGTCAATCATCTTCTCAGTGATATATTTCATGTTTCCTTCTATTTTGTCATTCTTTTTACTTTGCTTTATTAATGTTTTGCTGTCTTGTGACATAATTAGCTTCTACTTGCCCAATTCTGATCTTTAAAGACTTGTTTTTGGCTATGATCTTTTGATTTTCTTTTACAGTTTGATTTATCTTGCTTTTCATGGCTTCCAGCTGTTTAATTCGGGTCTCTCATTAGCTTAATGTTTCATTTAATTTCTGGGTTTCTGTTTCCAAGTGGAGGTTTCTGTCTATTAAACTATTTTCTTTTTTAACTATTTCCCACTTTTCTTGCCAAGTTTCTTCTATATTTATAATTGGGTTAATAATCTCAAATCTGAGATTGTTAAGAGCTTCTGACCAAATTCCATTTTTTTTTTGGAGATTTGTATATGTTTACTTGTTTGTTGTCTTCTGCTGTCTCTTCTGTATCTGGGGTTTTTCTGCATTAAAATTTATATATGGTCAAATTTTTTCTTTGTTTGTTTGCATGTTTATTTGGTTTTTTTGGTAGTTGTGGATTGTAGTTCTTGGTGGCCATTTTTTTTCTTCCCAGTCAGAAGTCTGAGTGAGGAAAGTTATTGATCTTTGTATTGAGCTCCAGAGAGGTTTTTGCCCTGAGGGTATTTTTGAGTCTTTTCAGCAGTGTCTACTATATGCAGCCCTACCCTGTCTCTGTGCCCAATCTCTGTGTTCCTCATCTTCCTGGGGTCCCAAGGCTCTCTTCTTTCTAGGATAAGTCTGTGGTGTCCTTAGCTAGCCCCCAGAAAACCTAGAGGTTGCACTGTGCTTGCTCTGACTCTGGAGCCATAGGTGGATTGGGGGAGGGATGATGAACTCAAGCTTTTGTAGGAGCTATTTTGTTCCCATTTAGCATGGAAATGGACAAATTCTTTCCACCCTCAACGCTGCACCCTACAATGGAGGGCCTTCACTCATCTGATTTTGGTTTTGTATTTTTGAGGAGGCACTTTATATTGGTCAGTGGAGATGAGATGAAGAATTACTCTGGGGCCATTTTAACCTGGAAGTCTAAAATGTCCATTCTTGAATATGGAAATAGGTTTTGGGTAATCATACATGTATAACCCAGTGGAATTGCTTGTCTGCTTTTGGAGGTGAGAGGGATATAGGGATGAATAGGATATGAATCATGTAACCATGGAAAAATATTCTAAACAAATTAATTAATTTTTTAAAATGAATAATATGTTCATTCATAATATGAATTTTTATTCATCTTTTGTATGAAAGCATAATTGCAACTGAATTTTTTACTTCAGCTGATGCATGATGAGCTTTAACATCTCATTAAAATTGCTTGATTCTTTTAAATCTATTTCCTGCAAAAAAATCAAAGAATTTTTTTTTCATCATCAGTTCTGAGACCTTCTTTCCTTTACTTGTATTGTTTAGTTAATTCATATTTAAGGTTAGGAGTTATTTTTTCCACCATTATGTCTTTAATATTTTTATTATTTTAAATTTTCTTCTTTATTTAAGTTAAGACTTTTTAACTGCAATTAGTTTTGTTCACAACACTTTAATACAATTATATTGCCACATACTTTTTGACCTCCAAGATTCTAACTTCCATTTGTCTGTCCTTTCTTTCCTTTGTAATTTTTACTTTTTTTCTTTATTTTATGTATATGGTAGCTATTTCTTCACCATTTTATATCCTTTTACTTTCTCCTTTCCATTAAGTTGTCATTTCAAAATTTCTCTACTTTTCTCTCCTAACTTCTTAGTCTTGTTAGCTTTATTTTTCTGTAAACTTCTCAATGACATTGATTTTTTTCATTTGTTCTTTTCATTAGTTTTATTTCCAGACTCTTCTGTGATTTTATTCTTTATTTAAGACTATGCTTGCATTCATTCATTTGTTAATTTATCTCGGTTCCATATGGCATTAAAGCTTGAAAAAAAGAGGTCCTAGCTCCCCATTTGAAAAATAAATTACTTGTTATTACTTTTATAGACTTTGTCTCATTTTTCTTCCATTGTATCTCAATTTTAGAAATACAAATTCTGAACAAAAGAGTGTTAATATTATATGATAGAAATTACCTTTTCTTTGGAATAGTGGAGTCCATTTCTATTTCCTGTTCTTCCTATAATTGCACTCCTTCCTTCCCAATTGCTATGACACCAAATTCTCATTTCTTTTTCCATTTTCTTCCCCCACACTTATAGATACAAAGTGTTTCTAAAAGTTCACATATATGATCTTAGTATAATAAAAATAAGCACTCCAACCTAGGCTTCCATGACAAAAACATAGAATTGGAAACCACTATAGAGATGATCCAATTTAATATTCACTTTTTTACACATTAAGAAAATAATTTACAGAGAAGTTTAGTGTCTCAAAGAATATCTCAACCTAGGTTTCCTCACCTGAACTACAGTGTTCTTTCTAATATGCCATATGCATCTGTTTCCCTGGGTCAGAATAAACACAATCTCAGAGAAGGTAGTTTTCAATTGAAACATTTCTTTTGACCTCTCACCCCATGATGAAACATAGGATGAGCTTTTAAAACTACTGTTTCAATTGACAATCTTTTATTAACTATCAATCTTTTTACATTAATTGTTAAACTCAAGTTTGAAGGGAATTTGCTGTGCTTTTAAACCTCATTATATTTTGCTTTTCAAATATATTATTCCATTCCCTACTGTCATTCTCACAGATTTAGGAAATATTTTTTTTTGCATTTTCTCTTCCTTCTATTCAAGAACCATTATCCTGAATATTTTCAAAATTTGCTTTATATTGTAATTTTAAAAGTTAACCACTGTCAGTTTTTGCATTCAAAGAGCAGTTCTTTATAACAATAATATTTGTTCTGGTTCTCTGTTTATGTTCTGGAGGTTATCTATGGTCCTGAGTTTGGAAAAAATATTTTCTGGAGGATATCTATGGATTCTCTCCATTTGTTATTTTGACTTCTTCAATTCCTGCATTGTGGTTTTTATGCAACTTAATTTCTTATTCTTCTATAAAAGGCTTATGATCTTTACTTTATCACTTTGAATCCCATCGTCAAAGCTAATTGTTTTGACTGGTGCAGTAATGTTCCTTTGATATTTTTTCCCTTTTCCTTTCCTTCAGTAAAATATTACTTCAATTCATTATCTGTGTGTTCCAAATCTATTACTTTCACTTTCACATCTTTAGAAAGACTTTCTACTGGGGAAGACTGCTATTTTTTAACCTGCTAACAGTATATTTTAAAAAATAAGTTTGGCTGAGAGCCCTCTATGTTCTGTTAAATGTTTTGTGGTTGGACTTTGAATATTTATATACGTGGTTGCCAGGGATTTAATTCCTAATCCCAAAATAAATTACTAAAGTAAATGAATTAAGGAATGAGAGAGAGAGAGAAAACTCTGGCTTCTTCTGATACCAGCTAGAATTTCTAAGCCCCAGTTGCCCAGAGTCTCAAGATGTTGGGCCTTACCTGGAGGCTTTATGCCTCCAATATGGTGGGGTCACTAAGTCAGCCTTTTACTCACAAATGGTGACAGTCTAAATGAAACCATTCTGAGTGTCTGTCTTCTGTTCCCTCCTCCAAGTCTGTCTTCCAGTCAATCCTTCAATCCAGTACCAGAATGTCCAAACAAATCACCTAATATCTGAATGTCCATCTTCCCTCCACCTCCAAGTGACTGATCCTTCACTCCAAGACCTGGTGACTGACTGTTCTCTTTAGTCTTTTTTCTCCTATTTAAAGACCTTTTTCTCTTGTGGGACCTCCTCAAAATTTTCATGTCTACCAATCACAACAGACGCTTTTCTCCAGGACTGTCCATTCTTTAGTTCTCCCCTTATCTGGTTAGATTATATCTTTTTTTATTTACTTAACACCTCTTTTGGTAAGTTCAGCTTTTGTTGTTACTTAACACCTTTTGGGGGCTAATTCATCTTTTCTAGTTACTTAACACCTTTTTGTACTTAAAATCTAAAAATAGATTGTAGTTTACAATTCTAGATTCACTATAAAGAAAGAGCTAAGTACCTTCATCATTAAAATCAGGAGATTACAATGTTATCTTCACAATAAAAAAGAGCTACCTATCTTCATTGTTACAATCAGGAGATAGCTAAATTCAATCTTCACAGTTTCAACCTCAATTTGTTCTTAAAGTTCTTCTTAAATAAATTGCATTTCTCATGCAAATAAAAACTCTGTTGTGCCACCTCACAACTCTCAAACTGTCCAATATGAAAATAAAAGAAAGTGACAAATTTTGGAAGGGATATGGCAAAACTGGAATACTATTTTTCTGTGGCATTGTAAACTGATCTAACCATTTTGGAGGACAATTTAAAACTATGTCCACAGATTTAACAAACAATAATTCTGATCCTATAATACTATTACTGGGTTTGTATTCCAAAGAGATCATAAAAAGGGGGGAACTATTTATTAAAAAATATTAATAGCATTCCTTTTTTTAGTGGAAAAAATTGAAAATGGAATCAATACTCATCAACTAGAGAATGGAAGAATGAAGTGTGTTATATGTTGTTTATAGGATCCTATTGTGGCAAAAGATGAGTAGGACAATTTCAGAAAAAGCTGGAAAGAACTACATGAATTGATTTAGAGCAAAATAAGCACAACTGGGAGAATATTATAAACAGTAAAAGAGATATTATACAATGATCACCTGTGAAAAATTGCTACTCTCAGCTATACAATGATCCAAGACAATTCTAAAAGACTTAGGACAAAGACTGCTATTCACCTCCAGATAAAGAACTATTGGAGTCAAATGCTGATCAAAATATAATATGTTTCACATTAGTTAATTTATGGTTTTATTTGGAATTTTGGTTTTATATGCATATTCTATTTTATAACATTAGCCAAAATGGAAGTATGTTTTATAAGATAATACATGTATAATCCAGAACAAATTGTTTACCATCTCCAAAATTGGGAAGGGAAGAAAGGGAGAGAGACAATTTGGATCATATACTTTGGAAAAATATGAGTTGAAAATTATTATTACATGTATTGGGAAATTAAAATAATCTTTGAATAAAAGATAAATTGCTGAGGTGGAGTCAAGATGGCAGCTTGGAATCAGCAAAAGTTAAGCCTCCTGCTAAAACCCTTCCATGCCAATAAAAAATAAGGCACTTTAAGAGAGACACAAAACCAATTACAACAGGACAGAGCCAGGGGACGTTCCTGCTCAATTCACCTTAAAAGGCACACATAGGAGCTTGAATTCATGGAGGAAAGGAAAGGAAAGGAAAGGAAAGGAAAGGAAAGGAAAGGAAAGGAAAGGAAAGGAAAGGAAAGGAAAGGAAAGGAAAGGAAAGGAAAGGAAAGGAAAGGAAAGGAAAGGAAAGGAAAGGAAAGGAAAGGAAAGGAAAGGAAAGGAAAGGAAAGGAAAGGAAAGGAAAGGAAAGGAAAGGAAAGGAAAGGAAAGGAAAGGAAAGGAAAGGAAAGGAAAGGAAAGGAAAGGAAAGGAAAGGAAAGGAAAGGAAAGGAAAGGAAAGGAAAGGAAAGGAAAGGAAAGGAAAGGAAAGGAAAGGAAAGGAAAGGAAAGGAAAGGAAAGGAAAGGAAAGGAAAGGAAAGGAAAGGAAAGGAAAGGAAAGGAAAGGAAAGGAAAGGAAAGGAAAGGAAAGGAAAGGAAAGGAAAGGAAAGGAAAGGAAAGGAAAGGAAAGGAAAGGAAAGGAAAGGAAAGGAAAGGAAAGGAAAGGAAAGGAAAGGAAAGGAAAGGAAAGGAAAGGAAAGGAAAGGAAAGGAAAGGAAAGGAAAGGAAAGGAAAGGAAAGGAAAGTGCCAGGACCCTTCCTCCACCTACTCTGCTGAGGCTCAGATGGTTGCTGAGATCTTGGAGTGAGGGCCTATCCCAGAGAGAGTGCCTCACTAAAAGAGCTATGTGAGTCTCAGGGCTCTGACCACAATTGCCTTTGAGGCAGATAGATGAAAGGGACAGAGAAGAGTGCTGCCTAATTGCAGCCTTTGGGCACCACTCCTCTATTTTAGGCCTTTGCCTCTGGAGGATTTGGCCTCAGGGCAAACCCAGGTTTGCAGATAAGTTTGGCTGGCTTAATCCAGTCTAGAATTAGTGCCTTCAGAAGTCAGAGAAACTCAATCTCCAAAACTCCTCCCCCACCTACTGTACTGAGACTGAAGAAAATTTGAAAAGGAACCTAAAAAGCAAAATAATTAATCTGGAAATTGTGATTTTTAGATTCTCTCCATCTTGCTTGGTCTAGCACCCAAGAGTGTGCACACCTACATTACACAGGCATGCACTAACAAATGAGAAATCAGCAACAGTGGACAGACCCATGGGCTATCCTAAGTCAAGCTAAGCTATCATTGGTACAGATGAGATGCAGGAAAGTGGCATAAAGCCATCTATATAAAGCACATCACTTCCTCTCTCTGCCTCTTTCCCCAGAGAGGCGACTCTGGCTGGCAGCATGCTAAGTGTTCTGACATCTTTGTATGGTGGCAGCTATCTGTCTGGGTTTGGTGGTGAGTTTGCCCCTGAGCTGATTCAAGCTCACACATCCTGGCTGAGCCCTTTTGGAGTTCAGGCTGGTTCCTTCCTCCTTACTTTCTAGAGCCTCTGGTCTTCTTTCTGGCACTAGCCAGGCAGGAGAAATCCTACTTCCTTTCCTTCTTCCTTCTTCTTAATCTCTTTCCACTATATCAATTAAATCACCATAAATTTGCAGCTGACTTGGGTATTTTATTATTTGGGATTTTCCCTGGCAACCAATTAAATTTTGATATTAACTCACAATGCTAAAATTATCTTTACAGTTTTAGCTGACCAACTTGGTTGTGATGAAATACCTTCAATCTTCTTAACTTTCCTAAATCTTTTCTCTACTATGACTAAGTTCAGCTTTTAATAGCGTATTTTGATCAGCTGTAGAGGTAAGTAAATTTGGAATTTTTTCCCTCTCTCCTTAAAAAAGATAGAATACAGTTGATTTTCCTTTTTTTTTTATCCAAAGTGGCAGGACTGGGAAAGCTGTTTAGTTACAAATCCACTTTCCCTCAGGGAATAACTGCCCAGATTACTCTCAATTAGGAGTGAAGGGATTCTAAAGAGAGTATTTGGTCTTGCACTGCTCTCCACATGGTTTGTGAAGACCTCTAGGGAAAAAAAAATTGCTATATATATATATATATATATATATATATATATATATCAACTGCCATATGAATGTCAAAGAATGTAGTTTTCATATATAAAACTACATTCTTTGACATTTATATGGCGGTTGAAGAATTAGGGACATTGAGGAATTCAGCATAACTCTAATTTTTTATATTACTAAATAATGTCATTTTTGTAATCCTCAATACTGTGTTTAGAGATGATAACAAAAAATATTTGAAGCTGAAATTCAGAAAAACATGCAAAATTATGAAGCTAAAATATAAGAAATTATGCAAGAATCTGAAGATAAAAAACAGAAAATTATGCAAAAATCTGAAGATTAAACATAGGAAAACAAAAAACATTCAATATAAAACACAGGAAAATATTTAAAAATTTGAAGCTGAAATGTAGGAGAATATACAAGTTTAATTGGATGATCTAAAAGGTTTCTTATAGGATCAATTAGCAAACATCCTCCCCACCAGAAACAGGTCTGGACATGACAGACCTGTTTCTGAACCTCTAAATGAGGAAATTTCCTTCCCTGAAAAAGAGATGGTAAAAACCTTCCCTATAGTTCAGTTAACAGACTTGTTCTCTCATGGTCTGCAAATTTTGGCTGAACCTAATCCCCAAGACACTTCCCCTGCCATTCCAGTTTCTCATGTTCCTCCTCCTATACAAAACCAAATTCCAGCCCAAAGGAGATATCCTCCTAAAGAAACTCCTCTTAGTCAAACTGACCCACAGGTACCAAATTCAATCTGAGGCCTGTTCCCTCTAAGAGAAGTACCTGAAATAGGACAAAAAGGGGATACGGTGACTTTAAGGCACAATATACCATTTACTCCCCCAAGAAAAAAATGAATTTACATGAAATATCCCCACATATGAACAAGATACCTTTCTAGTAACAAAAAAGATGACAGACATATTTTTTAGTATAATCAGTCTAATAAGGATGTTGAAAACTTGCTACAGGCTTTTTTAACAGAAAGTGAGAAAAATAAAATAATTTCTCATGTTAGCAAAACACAGGGGGCACAATGCAGCACATTGGCCATCTCTGGATCCCAAATGGGACTATAACAACTCTGAGGATAATTTACTACTATAACATTGGAGAGAGGCCATCCTAAAAGCAATGAGAGAGTGTGCAGACAGTACAGATAAATGGACAGAATTTGAAAAGATTAAGCAAAATGAGGAAGAGACACCCTCCAGATTCATGGACAGAATAATCTTGTTTGGGGGTAGATACTTGGATTTTGACCTATCTAAAGAAAATTGTATAAAACAAGTTAGAAGTCTCTTTGTCAATAACTCTTGCAAAGTGATTAGGGATTATTTTAGAACACATTGCTCAAGATGGCCAGAGATGGACCTTTAAGAATTGCAGAAAACAGTTCTACATGTTTCAAAAGGAAACAAAGAAAAGGAAGAAGAAAATAATGATACCATAGAGGAAATAAAGAAAGAATTGGGATATTTAAAAGATAAGATGGCTAAAACAGAAAGTGGGCATGATAATCAACCATTGACACTTGCCCCTCTCCAGGAATCTAATTATCAATCCATCACCTGCCAATTCTGTGAGAAGAAGGACCACAAAATGATAGTATGGAACTTTAGTCAAGATTATCAGAAGGAATATTCAGTTGAATAACAACTACAGAAGTGATAATTATAGAAATAACTATAATAATGATAATGGAAAACACAATTTTAAGAATAATAATTATAGGAATAGATATTGGGAAAATTATAACTCAAACCAAATGACTCCACAGCAATATAACTTTAGTGGTGCTCATCCAAAAAATACTTGAAGTGCTAATGCCCCTCAGGGGGGGTGCCCAAGGAACTTCCCAAATACAATAAAGGTGTCGGGGGGGGGGGGTGTCACAGGAATCAGAGGATACAACCTTTGATTTTCTAGACCCTGCTGTCCTACTACCCATAGTCTCTATCCACTTCCCCCTATACTAATGAACACCATGTTACCTTAAAGGTGGGTAACACCTATTATGGTTGTCTTTTAGACACTGGATCCTCCAGGTCTGTATTAAAGAGTACATCTGATTTACATTGCTATTCTGTTGGCTCAGAGAATGTAATGGGAGTGTCAGGAATACCCCAAAGGATTAAAAAACTTTCCCCTACAATGCTGTCAGTAGGACCCCTAGAGGTACAACATTCCTTCCTTTTGATGCCTGAATCCCCTTTAAATTTGCTGGGGAGGGACCTTCTATGCAAACTCAGAGCCACAATAACTTCATCCCAGATGGCTCCTTATTACTGGAAGTACATGAGGAATCTTTAAATTTACTCCCTGCAATTCTCTCAGAGAGTCAGGAGGGGAAAGAGCATCCCACCTTTGTAATATCTGAAGATATACTGGAGTCTCTTTGGGCCACATCTTCTTCCAATGTAGGCTTACTTAAAGTCAGCTTTTAATATAGCCCACCTTCTTCCATTCCTCTGTATCCCCTCTCAAAAGAGGCAATAGAGGGTATTGCCCAGAAATAACCTCATTAATTGCACAGGGAATAATAATCCCTTGTAAAGCTGAATACAACACACCCATCCTGCCCATTAAAGAAACAAAAAAGGGGCCTGATGGCAAGCACCTCAATTGATTCATACAGGATTTGAGGGTTGTGAACACTCATGTTATAAAGAGAAACTCCATAGTTTCCAACATCAATACTATTATTTTCTCTATCCGTAGCACAGCTACATACTGTACAGTAGGGGACTTGTGCTCAGCCGTCTTTTCCATAACCATACATGAGAACTCCAGGCATATCTTTGCTTTCACCTGGCAGGGCTGCAAGTAATTCTGTAGTCATTTGACACAGGGTTTTGTAGATATCCTGAGCTTATTTGCACAAATTTTGAGCCAAGATACAGCTAATATAAAATTTAAAAACAGCAAATAAATCAAACAAATAGATGATCTATTCTTGCCTTCAACAGATGCAGAAGCATGCCAGGAAGATAGCAAACACCTTCTTTTGGAATTTCACAAAAGAGGGCATAAGGTCTCATAGGAAAAGGTTCAGTGCTGTCAAGCCAAAGTAGAATATTTGGGGTTCATTCTGACAGCTGGTGCCCATTCTGTTTCTCCCAAATGAATTGAAAATATTCAAAATTTATGCACTCCTACCACTAAGAAACAGTTGAGAGCAATTTGGGGAGCAACAGGGTTTTGTAGACAACGGATTCCTTGCTATGGGGTAATGACTAAACCCCTTATAGCACAAACAAGGGATTCGATCCCTGAACCCCTTAAATTAGAGCCAGAACACCTGTTAGCTTTATCAGAACTAAAACAGGCTATCCTGTCTGCCCCCACTCTAGGCATCCCAGATTACAATAAGCCATTTACTTTGTATGTACATGATTGAAGAAGTGTAGCTTTAGGTGTTTTAACTCAGACTTTGGGGCCTTCTCAGTGCCCACTTGCTTATTATTCTGCCCAACTGAATCCAGTAGCATCAGGAGCACCACCATGTCTTAGAGGATTAACTGCTATAGCCTTACTAATGACAAAAACTGTTGATCTCATGCTGGGATGCCCATTAACAATTATGTGTCCAAATGAGGTAGAAGCATTGTTGCTAAGACATAGAACACAGGAATTTTCTGATCAGCCAATTATAAGGTATGGAATAACCTTGATAAACAATGAAAATATTACTCTAAAATGCTGTACAACCCTTAAACCTGCCACCTTGCTTCCAGATTTACCAACTTCGGGAGAACTATTACAGAGTTGTAAAACACTAGTGTCCATGGCAGAAAAACCTCTAGATAATCTCTTGGACACTCCCTTAGAAAATCCAGATCTAGTCTTATTTACTGATGGTTCTTCTTTTATGAGGGTTGGCATACACTACACTGGAGCTGCTGTAGTCACAGAATTTGTCACTGAGTGGTCAACTTCACTGCCCTCTAACATTAGCACTCAAGGGGTGGAACTTATAGCTCTGAAACAGGCTTGTATAATTGCCAAGGATAAAAGGCAACAATTTATACAGATTCTAGATATGCTTTTGGCATTTGTCACTCAGTAGGGATGCTATGGCTCCAGAAAGGATTTTTAACCTCAGCTGGAAATCCATAGCTAATGCAGAAATTATTAATGAAATTCTTTTTGCTCTCAAACTGCCTGAAGCCCTAGCTGTAGTTCATTGCTCTGCCCATACAGGTGGCACTGATCCTGTCTCTAGGGGAAATGATAGAGCAGATACTGCTGCCAAGCTAGCAGCCATAGAAGGGCCTGAATTAATTTTAACATTAAAAACCATTGATGACTTAAATTTAACACTTTCCTATAATGCAAAAGAAGTGGAAAAATGGAATCAAAAATTCAAAACAAAACACATTAATGTAGTATGGGTGTCATCTGAAGGAAAAACCCTGCTTGCTAGAAGTTTCTATCACCAAATTTACCAATCTGTTCATAAAAATGGTCACTTTGGTACCCAGGGTATTGTTGACTCTATTAAAAGAGAATTAATAGCTCCTGGTATAACTACCATAGCCTCTAAAGTGTGTTCATCCTACTCTACCTGCCAGGCATATAACCAACATGCCTTTCATGGCAAAGCTTTTGGTGGGCGTCATCTGGCTTACACACCTTTTGAGCACCTACAGATAGATTTCATGACAATACCAAATGCCAGACATTATATATGTTGTCTATTCATAGTAGATCAACTGCCCAGATGTCCAAAAGCATTTCCTGTGACCCAAGCCACAGGAGCTTTTGTTGCTAAGGTTCTTTTAAAAGAAATTATTCCTTTCTTTGGCCTGCCAGCATGTATTGATTCCAATAGAGGAAGTAATGTTTCTGATTTTGTCTTAAATCAAATATACACTTGCTTGGGGATAACTCCCAAATTCCATGTTCCATATCATCCACAGAGCTCAGGCCAAGTTGAAAGGATGAATAAAGAACTTAAAACTATGATTGGCAAATTATGCACTGAGACCCATTTAAAATGGCCTGAAATCCTCCCTCTGGCCCTATTTTATCTTAGAAGCAGGCCTAGAGGAGACCTACATATCTCACTATTTGAGATGCTTTTTGGATATCCACCTGTACAGGCTAAGCCTTTCTCCCCCTCATATACATCACTATTAGGGGGATATATTACTATTGTTTCCTATATACAGGAATTACAGCACAAACTATGTGAACTTCATGAATCTGGAGCTGCAGTATAAGCCAGACCACTAGACTTTTCACTTCATGACCTGAAGCCAGGAGACAAGGTGTATATTAAGAATTTCCAGTATTCTGGAGCAACTCAGCCTTCCAGGGAGAGATCATTGAAATATTGTGAACTACTCCAACATCTATAAAGATTGGAGAGAAGGACTCTTGGATTCATTGCTCAAATGTAAAGAGAGCATCTTCTGTTGAGACTGATTGATTCTACCCTATCACATGAATTGGAGATAATAATTCATTAACAAGTGGATACTGTTTTTTTCAAGAACACATTAAATTCCTGATTTTTCCCTTATTTTTATTATTACTTTTCTTTTATTTTGATTAGAATATTGATTTTTCCCCTTTACCTCATTTATTGTAATAAATGTATATAAAATTAATGTTTTCCTCTTTCTGAAGTAATATAAGTCTAAATATATATATATATATATATATATATATATATATGTTATAATATTAATACATACCCAAACAGCTTTAGACTATGGGAACCTGCCATTTGTTGATCATTGTTATGGGGCTGTGATTAGTGTTTGTGTCTTATTCTAGGAAACAAACAAACAAAAAAGGAGCACAGACTGAACCTGAAATAGTGCCAAAAGAGCACACAGGTCAAAAGAAGAAGAAGAAGAAGGAGGAGGAGGAGGAGGAGGAGGAGGAGGAGGACCCTAATAATTAATTGAACCCTAATAAAAGGGCCTGTGAAAAGTTTATTCTTGCTTACTCAAAATTTTGCATACATAGATTTTTGATATTTTGATACTGATTTTGAATTCTTTAAATATATATATATATATATATATATATATATATATATATATATATAAAAGGGTTTAATTTATCTTTCAATATTTTTCTTTTGATTTTTTGTTTTTGTTTTTGCTTTTGCTTATTTTAAAAATTGATTCATACACACCCATAAGTAAACCTTGCATCCTGAGCTGAACTGGGTGTTTCGACATCTTCTTCAGGGGGGATTGTATTTTCATAAAATCTAAGATTTAAATTTTTGTTCAAGAAAGATCTTCAGAGAAGAAGCTTGGTAACTCCTAAATCCAGATAATGAACTGTTTGCAGAAAGATACCTAAACCCTTACACTACAGGAAGATCCAGAATGAACCTTGGGGTGTGGTTGATTGAACTGAAGGTTGATTGAACATTTATTTTGAATGTACACTCTTATTCCAAAGGGGACTGCCCCCTAATTAGGTTTTGTCAATGCACCCAGCAAAACATTTGTTTTGCTATCTCTCTCTCTTCTATTTCCCACTTATCTCTAACTATTGTAGCTTTTTCTCTTAAAGGTTAAAATTTTGTATACACCTGTAGTTAGAAATTTTTGGGGTGCAGGTCACTTATATTTAGTGATCAATAGGGGAGACTAGTCACCCAATCATCATCAGGGGGGACTGTGGTTTTTAGAGTCTTTCCATCTTGCTTGTTTTAGCACCCAGGAATGTGCACACCCACATTACATGGGCATGTGCTAACAAATGATGAATCAGAAACAGTGGACAGACCTCTGAGCTGTCGTAAGTCAAGCTAAGCTATAATTGGTACATATGAGATGCTGGAAAGTGGCGTAAAACCATCTATATAAGCATGTCACTTCCTCCCTCTGTCTCTTTCTCCAGAGAGGCGACTCTGGCTGGCAGCGTGCTAAGTGTTCCAACATCTTGGTGAGGTGGCAGCTATTTGTCTGGGTTTGGCAATGAGTTTGCCCTTGAGCCGATTCAGGCTTTTTTTTTAGCTTTTAAAAAACAAAAACAAAATTTATTTATACATTAATCTTGAGGGCTGGACTAGAGTTGAACAAAGAAAGAAAAACATCAGAAGAAAAGGAAAACAGTCTGTGATAAAGAATTAGACAGAAGAGAGAAGATAGGCCTTGAGGAAAGAAAAGGCTACATGCACATACATACACACACACACACATACACACACACAAATACACACACAAGGTGAAGGCGAGGGAAGCTGGGCAGTCAGAGTCAGGACTCTTGGCTGGTCACCTGCTTCATGTAGGTTTCCAGCAGGTACTTTTTAAAGGCTTTAGGGTTTGTCCAAAGCTTAGCAGCATGTGTGTTCAATGGGCTATCAATATTGGGTTCTCCCAGCAGGTTCTGGATAGAGAGTAGGATGGTCCTGACATCATACAGAGTTGACCACTTGTCTTTGAGGATGTCCAAACAGATATTGCCTTGGTGTCCACATTAGGATGGTAGCAGGGTGTGACAAATTTCACTGTGAGAGCATTATATGGATAGCTGCTGGAGAACTCCAGAGAAAGCTTGTACCTCAGATCTTCATATACTGTCCCAGATGCACCATGGATGGTCCCAATCCATTTGAAGAGATTGTCTGACTCTGGGAAGGCAGAAATTCCTTTATCTCCAGACATCATTAGGGTCATCAATTCTTGTTGTAATCTCTTGCCCATGGACCCTCAGGCCACGCCTACCCCTGCTCAGCCCCCTTAAGGGAGGCAGGGGTGGTGCTGGCAGCAGCCAGGTCACGATTCTGTGAGGCCATCAGGGACAGGAGATAAAAGAAGAGACATCATTCTACAGGAAATAATCCAAGAAAATTGCCCTGTCATTATGGAACAAGATGGTAAAGTAGAAATTGAAAGAATTCACTAATCACCTCTTGCATTAAATCCCTGATTGGCAATATGCAGGAATGGTATAGCCAAGTTCAAGAATTACCAAAACAAGTAAAAGATACTATAAGATGCTAAAAAGAAAAAAAAGATATAATTCATATATCATGGAGTCACAGTTAGGATAACACAGGACCTGGCTACAACTACACTGAAGAACTAAAAGGGAAGGTATATAATATTCCCAGACAGCACAGGAATTGAGCCTACAACCAAGAATCAACTACTCAGAAAAGTTGACTGTATTCTTGCAGGAGAAAATATGGTCATTTAATAAAAAAGAAGACTTCCAAGTATTCCTAAAGAAATGATCTAACTTAAACAGGAAATTTGATATCCAAAAACATAACTCAAGGTAATTACCAAAAGGTAATTAAGTGGACTAATGAGAAAAAATGTGAAGGAAGGTGTCCTAGCAGTACCAGATCTTAAACTGTACTATAAAGCATTGATCATCAAAACAATGCGGTTCTAGCTAAGAGGCAGAAGGGAGGATCAATGGAAAAGCTTGAAGTAAATAACCTCAGCAAGAAACTGTATGATAAAGCAAAAGATGCCAGCTTTTGAGACAAGAACCAACTATATGACAAAAACTGTTGGGAAAATAGGAAAACAATATGGGAGAGAATAAGTTTAGGTCAATTTTTCACACCCTATACCAAGATAAATTCAAAATGGGTAAATAATTTTAAAAAAAGAAGGAAATTATAAGAAACTTAGTTGAATATAGAACAGTATACCTGTCAGATCTATAAGAAAGGCAAGTATTTAAGCCAAGTAAGAGACAGAGAATTTTATAAAATATGAAATGAATAATTCTTATTACATTAAATTAAAAATGTTTTGTACAAACAAAACCAATGTGACCAAAATTAGAAGGGAAGGAACAATTTGGTGAAAAAATCTTTATAACAAAAACCTCTGACAAAGGTCTAATTTCTCAAATTTATGAGGCATTAAGCCAATTGTATTAAAAAATCAAGGCATTCCCCAATTGATAAATGGGCAAGGGACATGATTAGGTAGTTTTCAAAAAAAAATCAAAACTATCAATAAGAACTTGAAAATATGTTCTAAATATCTCATAATTAGAGAAATTCAAATAAAAACAACTCTGAAGTATGTGAATCTTAAAACTGCTCAGACTCTACTTCAGAACATTTGATTAAACGATTCCCTATTTTTAACAATGGAGGTACTTGATCAGGAATGTATTGAGAACTTTTAAAATTACTCCACCTTACTCAGACAGTGTCTTAGGGGAAGATAAAGTTGAAAACTCCTGATTGAACAATGAAAAGTCCCTAAAATACTTATAGTGAAGCTAAAACCTAGGTCTATTTTTAGATCTAATAGAAAAAGGTGCTAAAAGGTCAAGCAACTTACAAAAGGCAAGCTTAACAAAAGAGGTTTGAAGTACTCAGAAGATATAATCTACCCAGAGAAGGTGAGAACTAAAGAGTGCTGAGAATTAAGAATGGGCAGTCCTGGGAAAAAGAGTCTACTATGATTGGTAGATGTGAAAATTTAGGGGAGGTAACAAGAGAAAATTCTCTTTAAAAGGTCAATTGAATTCAGTTGAGACTCTGAACTCAGTTTAAAGGGTCAGGAGTTCAGTGGAGGACTGGAGCTTGCTTGAGATGATCTTGTGGTGAGTGATAAAGACAGAGATTCACTCCCTTAGACTCAGGCCTAGGACATTTGGCCTAGGCCCTTTCTACTATTTTCTCTTTCTCTCTCTTTTTCACTCTCTCCCCTTCCCTTAATTCCTTCATTTGTATTAATTAAAATCTCCATAAAACCCAGCTGACTTGGGTATTTTCATATTTGGGAATTTTCCCATGATGACCACTTAATTTTTAGATTTTAAATCAAGACACTAAAAATTACCTGGACAGTTTGGCCAAAACCTTTACAGTTTTGGCAATTCACAGTCTTGTCAAACCACATTTTCACTGTCACAAGTACCACCTCAACCCTAACAGATTGGCTAACATGACAGCAAAGGAAAGTAATGAATGTTGGAGGGGGTGTGGCAAAGTAGGGACATTAATGAATTGCTAGTGGAGCTGTGAATTGATCCAATCATTCTGGAAGGCAATTTGGAATTATGCCCAAAAGGTTTTAAAAGACTGCCTACCCTTTGATCTAGCCATACCACTACTGGATTTGTACCTCAAAAAGATAATAGGGAAAAATACATGCACAAAAATATTCATAGCTGTTCTCATTGTGGTGGCAACAAATTGGAAATTGAGGATGTGTCCAGCAATTCAGGAATGGCTGAATACATTGTGGTATCTGATGATAATGGAATACTTTTGTGCTGAATGGAATAATGAATTTGGGCAATTGCATGTTAACTGGAAATATCTCCATGAATTAATACAGGGTGAACGGAGCACAACCAGGAGTACATTGTGCACAGTAACTGATACACTGTGGCAAATCAAATGTAATGGACTTCTCTCCTAGCAGCAATGCAATGATCGAGAACAATTCTGAGGGACTTAAGAGAAAGAACACTATTCACATTTAGAGAAAGAACTGTGGGAGTAGAAACGCAAAAGAAAAACATAGGATTGATCACATGATTTAATGGGCATATGATTGGGGTTGTTGACTTCAAATGATCTCTCTTTTGCAAATATTAATAATAGAGAAATTGGTTTGAACAATGATACATGTAAACCCTAGTGGAATTGCTTTTCAGCTCCAAAAGAGAGAGGGAAGAGGGGATGGAAAGAACATGAATCATGTAAGCATGGGGAAATAATCTAAGTTAATTAATTAAATTTAGAAAAAACTAAAAAAATATAAATTTCATTTTTGATCCTTGTTGACATTTTTTCTTGTTCTATATTTTTGTAAAATTTCATGTGTTTCCACATTGTACAAGGTACAGGTCCCTATCTTTTGTAATCCATAAGTTTAGAACATTCTAAGCTCATTAGGAATTTGTATTATTATTCTCAATACTTATTTAACCATTTGTATTCAATATATTTATTGAGTTTGTCTCTTAAAATGTTTGGTATTTCAGAATTTTATTTATATTCTTCCTTAATAACTTTTTTATTCCTCTTCTTTTGCTAATGGGTAGTGTCCTTAAACTGGGCTGCAAAAATGACTGGGACTTCATCATTAGAATTATAATTTACCATCCTGGGCCTCTGTCCTAAGTACTCTCAAGTACTCTCTGAGGGTAGAGGGAAAATGTTATTGTCAGCTGGATTTCAGGCATTTTACCTTCAGATCTACTATAGTCACTCCCACCCTCACTAACCACTTTGGATAATATTATAGATGTCTTTTTATTCTCTTCAGGAATTGGACAAATCATTTTTTTTAAGCATTTGGGGTATACAACAGTCAAAAATGTGTTGGAGTAGTTATGCTGGAGCAGAGTCTACATCCTTAGAGGCAATAGTTTCCTAAAGTCACAGTGTGAAGCTAGCACACTGTCAGCCTTCCATTCTTGCCTTCTTTCCTATTGAGTTGGGCACAATTTGAACTTAGTTCTTTTTGAAGGGTTGTGAGTAGAAAGGGAGTGGCATTTACTAGCAAATTTTCTGCATCAAAGCAATCGTAAAATATAGTCAAGATTCAAATCAGCTTATATCCCTGTTAGGACTTAGTAAACTAGTGTTGGAGTGGTTCTATGTGAATAATTTTAGGATTAAAAATTCTCCTATAAAAATTGAAAAAATTGATAAGATTATTTCTTTGTCCTAGAGATTTAGTAGTCATTGTTCAATATTTGGCATATAATTCATGTTTTGGAGGGCTGGAGAATTAAAAGAGTCTACTTATTTGTTTTTTAAAACCCTTACCTTCCATCTTGGAATCAATATTGTGTATTGGTTCCAAGGCAGAAGAGTGGTAAGGGCTAGGCTATGGGGGTTAAGTGACTTGCCCAGGGTCACACAGCTGGGAAGGGTCTGAGGTAAAATTTGAACCCAGGACCTCCCATCTCTAGGTCTGTCTCTCAATTCACTGAGCTACCCAGCTGCTTCCAAAAGAGTTTATTTAGAAAGAAAAATCTGCTATATTTCTAATCACATAACCCTGAAATCTCCCTAATCAGATATTTTTTCAATTATGAGAGTTCTGTATTTTTCTGCTCCTACTCTCATTATACTAAATAATACTTCTGTTATAGCATAATATGTCGAATCCTAACCCTGTCAAATCCTAACCACCCAAATGGAAGCCTAGAAGATTCACCATCAGAGGAAGGATAGCAGAATGGGCACAAGGTCAAAGTCCAAGTCAGTAATATCTGGATTAATATCCTTCTTTTGACACATAGTATCTGTATGATCTTTGTTCCCTTACTTTTACTTCTAATAACAATAATAGCTAAATTTTGTTTAGTACTTACAATGTGTCTGGAACTGTCCTAAGTGCTTTACAATTATTTTCTCATTTGATTCTTACAACATTGGAACTTAGGTGCTATTATCATCCTCATTTTATAGATGAGGAAACTGAGGAAAATAAAGTTTAAGTTTAATTGCTTAGAATCACAAATAGTATGTATCTGAGATTATATTTGAACTCATCCTAACTCAGACCAGACTCTCAATCCACAGGATCACCAACTTATTGACCAAGGAAAATTCCTGGAAGTATTACAGAAAAATTCACAACATTAATAAGCAAAGTAATTCCCTACCTTAGAAGATTCCCATAATGATAACATCATAGGTACTAACAAAATGAACCAGCATCATTTCATAAACCATAGAATGATATTAAAATAGATCTCAAAAATATTGTTCTACTTTTCATTTTATGGAAATGGAAACTGAGATTCAGAGAGAATAGGTAAATTCAATAAAATCAATTTATGTTAGAAGTGGAACTAGAACTCAGTCTTTTTTACTTCAAATCCATGGTTCCTTTATCACCACCATAACTGCCTCTCAATCCAATTGAGGTCATCTTAATTCAAAAAACATTTAGTATGTGTCTATTGAGTGAAAGGCACTATATTTGTGGCTGGACACATAGAGATGAAATGATCTAACACTTTCCCTTGTAAATTTTATAATTTTAAAGGATATCAAGATTGTTCATGAATATCTAGCGAGAATATGATGAATCCCAAAGAAAGCTCCAAATAACCTGCTCTTTGACATTCAATAAGAAAGAATGCTCTTTCCAGACCAAGAGATCAGACAACTTCTTGGATGAGGTGAAACTTAAGAGGGATCTTGAAGGGTAAAAGAAAAAAAAACTGAAATATTCTTAAGATATGATTTGAATATAATTTTCTTTTTAGCTTAATTTCATAGATCTAAAGCAGCTTTTTTTCTCTGGAAGTTATATTTTTAACTTTATTCTCTTGTATTCTTTTCACACATCCTTTGGGTTATTATACAGACCAAGCCTCTTTTTTAGTGATGACAGATGACAAAACTTTATAGGAACTAATTCCACTTAAATTAAGGTGCCAAGTATGGTCATGAAAACAGGTTTTCATCCTCTATGAAATTTTCTTAGTTTTGGTGTGTTCAGCTATATTTTCTAGGATACATACAAGAGTGCCACCTAATGCCATCTTTACATAATGCTAGATCGGGCTATAATTTTACATAAAATTGTTATTCCTCTCTGATTATAAAATATGATAAGACTTATGAACAGAATTCAACTTAAAATAGAAATAGTTGAATGTTCTATTTTGTCATAACCTTTTCCCATCCATATTATCATAAAATGAATATCTTATTATTTTTCCAAAGTTGTTAGTTTTTAGAACATTAAGTTAAGTCATGAAGGACTGCATTTAAAATCTTACTTTTAGATCTTTTGAAATGATATTTATTCATCCATTCAACTGTTTGCCTTTAAATAGAAAAGTGAGCTAATTTTTTTTTAATAAACCCTTACCTTCCATCTTGGAGTCATTACTGTGTATTGGCTCCAAGGCAGAAGAGTGGTAAGGGCTAGACAATGGGGGTCAAGTGACTTGCCCAGGGTGACACAGCTGGGAAGTGTCTGAGGCCAAATTTGAACCTAGAATCTCCCGTCTCTAGGCCTGGCTCTCAATCCACTGAGCTACCCAGCTTCCCCCTGAGCTAATTTTTAAAGACTTAGCTTTTGCCAATTTAGTGTATTGGTCCCAAACTAGAAGATTGTTAAGGACCAGGCAATGGGGGTTAAGTGACTTACCCAGGGTCACACAGGTAAGAATTATTTGAGGAGAGATTTGATCCCAAGACCTTTTATTTCTAGACCTGGTTCTTAAGGTTCTTAATCCACTGAGTTATCCAGCTGCCCTCATTAATTAAATTTTTGAACAATTTTCATTGAAAAATATAATCAGAAATGATCTTCACAAAATGTAGTTTTTGACATTTTTGTCTCATTTTAGTCCTCATGGTTACAAAATAAAACTATCCCTGAGTTTTTTCAAAATGCTTATTCAGTCAACACTCATTTGGAAAAAATAAATAGCTAAAAGCATCTGTTTTTCTAAAGTTTTTATATATTCCTATATTACAAAACAAAAGTGAAATGTTTTTTAAAGGCAACTTATTTCTCTGACCTATGGTAACACTACTAAAATTATAGCATTTTATGTAGAGGGAAAAACATACTAAGCCTTTGTTTAGGATTTGACAAAAATTTCTTTGGAGGATGTAGTTATGTGAGTGGGTGACCTTGAAGTGAATTGGGGACATTTTCTGGGGCATGTCCTTAAGAACAAATAAAAAATAATAGATTTTTTAGTTTCATTTATCTGTCATGAAGTGGATGTCTACAACAGTGGTATATTACTTCTGTTTAGTCTTTAAAGATTTTTCCTTTAGAATTAAGAATTTTTTTGTCTTTTACTATAATCTGAGCATATAGGAAAAGACCTAAGAGTAGAAATTAGTCTCTGGCAGAAGGATCAACAAGGGGAGGCATGAAAATATTGCCACAGTTCTTCTTGATCCAACTGACAATAAGTACCTCTTAATTGCCCATAATTTAAAAAAATCAGCAATTTCCAAGGCATTCATTGAGTGTTCCTTGATTCTATGTCACTGAATGTGGGCAGAGTCCCTGCCCTAAAGAGTCACTGTGAGATGGCAACCTATTCTCAACCACAAAACAACCTTGGAGAGAAAAATCATGTAGTCTGAATGTTGGAAGTTCTTGGACTTCAACTTTCTGGACAAATGAAGGATGTAGTTCTTGGGCAGCTTGATATTTGGTCTCCTACAGAGAAGGGGGAAATTTAAAAATATCCCAGCCCAGAGTTTATCAGAAAATTATAATTTTCAAGCTGGAAATTAGGCTAGCTATTGCAAACTTCTCATTTTACATATGAGGAAATTAAGGCTAAATGGCTAAGTGACTGATTTAGGATTGTTACAAATAGTATTTTCTGAGATTTCCACTTGTGTCCCTATGGCATGTTGCTTTTCTAGAAACCCAAAGCCCAGAGTTTTGGCACTTAGTCTTCCAAAAGAGAAGGGGAACTCCTGAGCCACATCAATCATTTTGTGAGAGAAAAAATATTGAGTATATACCCTCAGAGTAATCTAGTCAATCATTCAAAAAACAAGTAGTTAGTTAGCACCCAAAATGTTCAGACACTTCTTATATGATGGAGATATATAGGCAAAAAATAAAATAATCTTTAATATCAATCAAAGGAAATAACATCTATACATATGAATGAATATAAATTATATTTAAGGTGAATATAACAAAATTTAAAGGAGGCTATTAGTAGTTGGACGTGGAGATGGATAATGTCTTTCTGTACAAAATAATGATTTAGATGACTTTTAAAGGAAGCCAGAGATTTTGAAAGTCAAATGTAAGGTACAAAGGTAGAATTGACAGTACTTGGCAACCAATTAGATATCCATATGGGGAGTGGATATAAAGTCAAAGTGGCACAGTAAGATTGACTCTAAGGTTGCAAACCTAAAAAATAAAATGGTGATACTCTCAGTAGAAAAAGAAACATTGGGGAGAGAGGTGGAGTTAAGAGGAAACCATAGGGGGCAGCTGGGTAGCTCAGTGGATTGAGAGCCAGGCCTAGAGACAGGAGGTCCTCGGTTCGAATCTGGCCTCAGTCACTTTCTAGCTGTGTGACCCTGGGCAAGTCACTTGACCCCCATTGTCTAGCCCTTACCACTCTTCTGACTTGGAGCAAATACACAGTATTGACTCCAAGACAGAAGGTAAGGGTTTAAAAAAAAGAACAAACCATAATGAGGACCTAGAGGTCAATGGGGTCAGTCATTTTGAGGCCAAGAGAAGGAGAAGGGGCAAAAGAATGAGTGACAAGAGAAAAGTCTTGGACTATAATGACAGTTAAAAGAAAAGGACATGTGTGATAATTTAGAAAAGGAGATTGAGAAGTGATCAGGCAGGTACTAGAAAAAAGAGAAAAAAAGGCTTATAACTCATCTTAAAATTTATAAGATTTAATCTGAAATTAATTATTAAAATGTTAGAAAGTGTGTTAATTGCTAAGAATTGAGATATATAAGACACTGAAATGTGTATATTTTTTACTGATAAAAGGTAAAATGAAAAATAAAATCAGTTTTGTCATTTTGAGGGAAAAGAGACTATTCAAAATTTCAAAGTATTTATGATCTCATTTGTATGGTCATTTATATGCTACTTTTATCCATTCCCAATTCTTTCTACTTTTTCGTATTCTTTTGACAAAGTCTATACATGAAAAGAATTAGCAATTATTATTATTTATTCTTATTTGATGACCAGGACATTTGTAGGCATGCATGACTGCATGCATATATACATATACACATGCACACATTCATGCAAATGCAAGCATAAATATGTATGTGTACAGATGCATGCATATATGTGTGGATATATAAATATATATTTATTGGTAAGTCATTTTAATTATATATTTTATATTGCTTCTCCTGTAAAATTGCTTGGTTGTAATGGGATCCATCCAGCACATGCTAAATATGTGCTTCTCTTTCTTCTATTATCTCTTCTCTTCTTTGTTGTCTATATAACCAGTTAATTTTTTTATTCAAAAGGTCCTAAATAATGTGTAGTATTGTTCCATTTCTGTAGTGACATTGTTAGAGGTCTGAAAAAGATGAATAGAGAACAATATAAAGCATATTAGCTCAGACTATCTATATTAATAGGTTATTAATTAATCCTTGACAATGATTATGAGTATAAGGCTTATTATCAGCTAATCTTTCAAGCAGTCAATAAGTATTTATTAAATTGCTATTATATGTGTCTATGGCACCATGTTTGGCACTGAGGAGAAAGGATTCAAATTTGGAAGTGACAATAAACTATTTAATTTCATTGAATAGGATGAATTTAGCAAGAAAATCCAAGGAAATATAAGTGAAAAAATATAACATTCAATGTAGAGATGTAAAAGTTGCAGTCCAAAAGTTGCAGAGAAAAAAAAATTAAACCCTTCATTCATACTGACAAGTTCTGGATTAATTGTAAACACTGAGGTAACAACATAAACAAATCAATGAAGACATTTTCTCAGTGTGCATCAAATTTCAAATCTCATCTCAATCTCAAACTTCCTTTGAAGTTCTGAAATTTCCTTGTTTGTTTGTTTTTGCTATTGGCTTAAAGAGTGAATTGTCTCTAGTGCATTCCTTTTTTTCTATTATTAGACTACTCTGAGATATGGGAAATCCTTTGTATTGACCCCAACCATTCTATAAGAATAAATTTCCAATTTTTTAAATCTAATATTTTATCAGTTTTGCTATATGGTACCAAGACATGGAAGACCACTGTTCTCCCTCAAAACTCTGATTATTACTTAGCTGGCAATGCAAAGGAACATAGTGGGTGTAAATAAACTACAACATGTAATCAAGTGAGTACTCAAAAGAAGAAAAGGAAGAAAGGACATCATCAAGGAATATTAGAACCAAGTGCAAGGATTGACATGGACAACTAGTCACCTATACTGTTAACTTTAAGACACTAAGTGAAGGTGAGGAAGGTTCTAATATGTAAGGCAGATATCTTGGTGTGAATTTTTGGAAGAACATGAATGAAAGGGGCATAAGGTCATTACATTTTCAATTGCTATTGAGATCTCCTGAACTTATGAGATCACAGGTCTTTCTACTTTATTTTTGTATTTGAGTTGGTAACACCTCAGTTATCTGAAAATACATTTTCTATGAATAGTATCTGTGCCCCAGAATACAAAAGAATAAAAAAGAAATGGTCCAAAAGAAATGTCATAAGGTTTCTGACATAAAATAATCCATTAATTCAGATTATTATAGTCAAAACTTATACTCATTTAACTTAGTTATTTTTTTAAACCCTTACCTTCCATCTTGGAGTCAATACTGTGTATTGGCTCCAAGGCAGAAGAGTGGTAAGGGCTAGGGAATGGGGGGTCAAATGACTTGCCCAGGGTCACACAGTTGGGAAGTGTGTGAGGCCAGATTTGAACCTAGGACCTCCTGTCTCTAGGCCTGGCTCTCAGTCCACTGAGCTACCCAGCTGCCCCCTAACTTAGTTATTAAACCAAATGAAAAGATAAATCTTGCAATGGTAGATGAAGAAATAACTAGATTTAATGTAGAAGGTGATCTATGGACTCTTTCGATGTCTATTTTGCCCTTTTGTTCAAGAATATCAGAGCAGTTTCCTTAGATAATTTCTTGTAATATGACTTCAAGACTCCCCCCCCCCCCCCCCCGCCCCAGGCTTTCAGGTAGACCAATGATTCCCAAATTGTCCCTCCTAGATCTGTTTTCTAGGTCAGTTGTCTTTTCAATGAGCTATTTCATGTTTCTTCCTATTTTGTTCTTCTTTTGACTTTGCTTTGTTAATTTTTGTTCTTGTGAAATCATTAACTTCTACTTGCCCAATTCCAGGCTTTAAAAACTGGTTTTTGACTATGATATTTTGATTTCCCTTTTCAATTTGGTCTATTCTGATTTTCATGGCTTCTAACAGTTCAATCCCTATCTCTAATTATTGCTTCATTTGATTCCTATGCTTCTTTTACCATGTGGGAAAATTTTTAATTGTTATTTTCTTTTTGAATTACTTTAATTTCTTTTCCCCAATTTTCTTCTATCTTTCTTACTTGGTTCTTTAACTTCTGTTTGAGTTCCTTGAGATTGTGTGACCAATTTTTTTGAAAGTTTGGATGTATTTATTTGTCACTCTTTTTTGTTATTTCTATATTTTACTCTTTTTCTCCATAAAAATTATCCAGGGTCAAAAGCTTTTTCTACTGTTGCTTATTTCTTTTGGTATTTGTGGATTGTGGATCCTGCGTGTTGGTGGACATTGCTATCTTAGCTCCTTTCTTTGTATTATCTTCCCTTCCAAGTAAGAGGCCCAAGTGAGGAATGCAGCCAGTGAATGTGTGGTGAGCTTGAAAGCATTTTGGTCTGAAACTACTTTTCCACTCCCTGCTGCCTCTGCTGTGGCTAGCCTGCTTCTGCCTAATCTCCACACTCCACATCCTAAGCTCTATGTTCTTTTGCTTCAGGTCCCACGTCTCACTGCCAAGGACTTGCACCACACTCAGAGGTAAGTCTCAGCTGTTCCCCAAGAATTTAAAGATTACCCTGGCCCTTGCTCTGATTTGTGGCAGGTGGTATGGGGGAGGTGTTATCAGCTCATGTTTTGATAAGTATAGTTTTGCCCCCTATAGTGTGGGAATCCCCAAACACTGCCTACTTTTAAGACTGCATCCAGTTGGAGAGCCCCTTTCCTCATCTGATTTTAATTTCTGTCCTTTTGAGATGATTTGTATTGTTTGATTGAAAGGAGATTCCAACAGTTCCTACTATTCCTCAGCCATCTTATCTCTGCCCCCAGCATTTAAGAGATAACTAGAAAGGATGTTCCATATAGCTTATATTTAGATTATATGTTGATTATTAATTATATAGATTTAGGGACCACAAAGTATATAGACCTTTAATAGTTTGATATCTAGATAAGATGCAAAAAAATGCAGGTACAAAATTGCATTATAGCAGTTTACTAATTAATAATTCTACTAATTAATCAAAATTATAGGTAACAAAAAGGGCAACAATGACAACAGAAAATATTGCCCTTATATAGGCAATGTTTATTACAAATGAACAATGACTTTTACAAAAATTTTGTCATAACATCATTAAGGACTTAAATGCTAAATAAAGGAGTGATAGTCAAGTCATGTAATGAACATTTGAAAAAATCTTTCAAATAAATTTGCAATAATCTGGGCTGCAATTGCTATCAAAATATTATTTTACAACCAGGTAGAAAACTATATTTAAACATATTTACATATGTAATGGAAGAAAATAATAATGTAGTTCTTTTTTGACACTTAGATTAAATTAAGCAAGTGAAATGGAATATGGACAATTAATTTGATAATCATGGACAGCAACTATGAATAATTATGACAATTATTATATGCTACTACTCCATACCTTTAAGAATAGTTGATATCATCAGTGTGAGCACTACTTCACTCACTCAACACAATCACCCTGCAATTAAATAATTCAAATTATATTAATAAACATGCATTAAACATGAAACACATTAAGGTGCCTTATTGATGACTGGGTATAGAAAGATGAAAAATATGCAGTCCCTCAAGTTGTTTACATTCTACTAAGGGGATACAACATTTACTATCCAAAGCAATACAACAGAAACAATTAATGACAGGGAAAATAAAGAAACCATAAAAGGTGGAACTTGAGCCATTTTTTTTCTTAACCCTTACCTTCCATCTTGGAATCAATACTGTGTAATGGTTCCAAGGCAGAAGAGTGGTAAGGGCTAGGCAATGGGGGTTAAGGGATTTGCCCAAGGTCACACAACTGGGAGTGTCTAAGGCCAGATTTGAACCTAGGACCTCCTGTCTCTAGGCCTGGCTCTCCATCCATGGAGCTATTCAACTGCCCCTTGAGCCATTTCTTAAAGAAAGCTAAATTTATTAAGAAAAGGTGAGTAGAATATTCCTTTCAGGAATGAGAAATAGCCTATATAAAATAATTGAGGTGAGAAAAAGAATTCTAAAATCAGGGGGAATCATTTCCACTGGAATATAGATGACATTAAGATAGTACAATGAAAAATTAAAGGTCTAGAAAAATACACTGAAACTAGAGTATTATGGCTTTGAATGCCAAGGTAAAACTTTGAATTTCATCATTTAGACAATCAGAAGCCACTGCATGAGAATGGGAAGAATGATGTGGTGATTGTTTTATCTATATTTTATGAAAATGTATTTGGTAATTGGGTGATGGATTAAAGAGATGAATTATTAAAAATAAATCTAATTATATAACTGTTTCAATAATCTAGGTAAGAGGTAATGGTTTCCTAAACTAGATATATGACCACATGTGTAGACAGAAGGATACAGAGTCAAGATATACTTTGAATGGACTATGACTTCACAACTGTTTGGTGTGATATATAATGGGAAAGAAAGAGCCAGTTATGACTGTGAGGTTGTGAATCTTGAATCACCAACCTAGAAGTTGGTAATTATTCTCTGCATCAGTTAAGTCACTTTTTTCTCCTTGAGCATTCATCTATTCATTTATTCATTCATTCATTCATTCATTCATTCATTAAATGTATTTTATTTCTTTTAGTCACATAGCAGCATAGTCATGAGTACTAAAGACCTGACAGAGGAACAGGCTATGAGATATTGCTTCAAAGAAATAAGCTGAAGGTCACCAGGTGTTTGAGCCTTTCTCATCCATCCTTGTCCCCACCATTCACAAAAAACAGAGGAGTATGGAGCTTATATAAAAAGTCTTTCTACCTAAATTCAGTATCCAAAAGAGTAGCTCCTTTTCAGTTAGAATCTCAAGGATACTGTTTACACAGAGGTTATAAGATCAAAGATGTAAAATGGATTGTTTCACATAATTTAGGTGACAGTTAAACTGAAAGATGCAAAGAAGTCAGTAAGAAAGAAAACAGTTTACTGATTCCAGAGAAGAATCTAACTGAAGAAATAAAAGGGAAAAATAGCAAGTATCATCTTACTGTGGAACTGAATGAGGAGATCTAAATGGAATTATAACCTTTTTCATGGGAGAGACTTTTTTGATCATAGTAGCTCCAGGAGAGGAAAGAAGACATATATTACCTCAATTAATGAATCACTTAAGTGAAACAAGTATTTTTGGAGTCTGGAAGAATTCATCTCAGCCTTCAAACATTCACTAGCTAAAGGATCCTAGGCAAGACACTTAACCCCTTTTTGCCTCAGTTTTCACAACTATAAAATGGGGTTAATCAAAACACCTACACTAAAAGGTTTTTGTGAGGATCAAATGAAATAATATTTGTTAAACCTTGAACAGAGAGTCTGGCATACATAGTAAAGATTCTTATTCCCTTCTCTGTCCTCAAGATAAGGAAATTGCCCACAGCAAAATTGAAGGCTGAAAGAAGAGTTTGAAACAACTACAAAAAGTAATGATCTCCCTAATGGAGAAAAGTTTACTATCTACAACATTCTCAAGGGATGTTAGATAGTACTGAATAATTATAAAGATGACTAAAGGTCAGCTGGAGGGGAATTTATTTTTTTTTGCAATTCACTGGGAGTCAGGGCAAAGTAATAAGAAGATGAGAAACAACCTCTGATTGGAAGCAAATTCAGCAAAAACAATGAGATGATATTAATAACAGAAATGAGTATATATGGAATGTCAGAGGCATGATTTATCTCTTGAAAGAATGAATGAAAAGGGGAGAAAAGTGTCGGCTATATATTATCCTAAAGACCAGAGATGTAAGTACCAGCAGGAAAGTCCATCCCTACACCCAGACAGATTACTTTCTAATAAGAAAAGATAACCCATAAATTTGGAAAGCTTAGGGAAATGGAAAGAGTAAGTCATTTAGAAATGAACACATGTGCTGGCTGCATTGCAAGGCAAATTAAGGCAAAAGAGTTTTGTTTTAATTCAATAATGTGTGCCATCTAAATAAAAAAAAATCATTCCCTTCATTTGTGAAAGAAATCTGTAAAGAACATTAAACTTTCAATGTATCTTCAGTAATGAAATATCTTATAATGATTTTGAATAATGTTATAACGTCATTGTAACATTATATATTGCTAGAATAACCTGACTCTCTAAGTTGAAATAAATGCAATCTATCCCAACATGTACACAGTATCTACTATAAGGCAGTTAGGTGGTTCAGTGGAAAGTGTGATTGCAAGGCTCTGGGACATTTACTCAACCTCTGTGCCTCAATTTCCTCATCTGTAAAATGTAGATAATATCTCTTATTTCACTGTTGTTTTGATGACAAGCTTAGATAGTTGTAAAACATTTGTAAACCTTCAAAGTACTATGAAAATGCAAGTATTATTATTAATGTGCACAAAGCAGTGTGCCATCAAGAACTGAAGACAAGTTTTGGAATAAAAAAGACCTGGACTTGTCACACTTCTTATACACACTGGCTTAATGACCTTGGGAAAGCATTGAGACTCTTGACACATGAAGGAATTCTCTAAGACATCAAGATACAAATCACTGCTTGGTATTGTATTATTCCAACACAGCAAGTTCTCTATTGTAGTATCTTCACTAATGAAATCATTCATTTGGACCAAGAAACAAATATTAATAACAAAGACATGCATTCAAATACAACTGAATATGAAAGTAATAGTATATCTATAGCCATCTATGCATAGTTTCTTCCATAATGCTGTGAGTTGTGTATAATTTATATTATTTAACACATATAAAGTGCTTTGAGAAGATATGATTGAAATGAAATGTAGACCATCTGAGTCATAACTAAATGAGCTCAGTTTCTTTTTTTTCTTTTTTGGAAAATTTTATTTAATTATTTAACTTAGAATATTTTTCCATGGTTACAAGTTTCATGTTCTTTCTCTCCCCTCCTCCCACATGCTCTCATAAGTGATGCTCAATTCCACAGGGTTTTAGATGTGTCATTGATTAAGACCTATTTCCATATTATTGATATTTGCACTAGGATGATCATTTAGAGTCTACATCCCCAATCATATCCCCATTGACCCATGTGATCAAGCAGTTGTTTTTCTTCTTTGTTTCTAGTCCCACAGTTCTTCCTCTGGATATGGATAGTGTTCTTTCTCATAAGTCCCTCAAAATTGTCCTGGATCACTGCATTGCTGCTGGTAGAGAAATACATTACATTCTATTGTACCACAGTGTATCAGTCACTGTGTATAATGTTCTCCTGTTTCTGCTCCTTTCACTCTGCATCAATTCCTTGAGGTCGTTCCAGTTCACATGGAATTCCTCCAGTTCATTATTCCTTTGAGCACAATAGTGTTCCATCACCAACATATACCATAATTTATTAAGCCATTCCCCAATTGAAGGGTATCCCCTCATTTTCCAATTTTTTGCCACCACAAAGAGCCCAGCTATGAATATTCTTGTACAAGTCTTTCCCCTATTATCTCTTTGGGGTATAAATCCAATAGTTATGACTGGATCAAAGAGCAGTCAGTCTTTTACCAAAGCTCAGTTTCTAAAAGGGATCAAATATTTAATTAAGAAAATCCTTTATTTAGTATAAGAGTAACATTTGAACTGCTGCTTAGTATTCAGTAGTAGAAGGAGATAAATATCTATAAGTTTTTTACCACTGTGTAACAAAATTACCAGCTTAATATGAAAGATTGCAGAAAAGAATGGCTGTGGAATAAATCTGTGACTCATTTTAAATATATATGTTAGATGAATTTACTTTATCTTACACTTATTCAAATGTTTCTATAATAACAAATATTTGACCTTGGGTTCATGCATCAACTGACACCTCTTAGTCTACCAGTTGATGGATAATATGACTTATGGTGTGCATTTACTGATCAATGGTTATGTAAAATATAGAATATTAATGTATCACTTAGCAAAACTATAACTTTACCTGGAGGTCAAACTTTCATTGAGGGATTACAAATAGTAAAGTAACCATAACAAAAATTCTATACTTTATTATCTACTATTCTAAAAGCCAAAGGCCTCAGCCCCCCCCCCATCTTTGTCACCAAACAACAAGCAAGAAAACAGAAAATGAAATGTCACTCTAAAAATAATTTTCTATAACCATAAAGTTGTATTTTTTCCTAAGTATACCTGGCATGTTTGTTTTCTACTTTATTTGTTATAACCAATCAAACAATAACTTGGCAAATAACAATTTGGCAAAAATACAATGATGTTTTGAGGAATATAAATAGTTCCTGAGTCCACAGTATTTCCACAGGTTAGGAAAGTTAAAAATGTATAACCTAACAGTAAGGCTAGCTATAGCTATGGTGTAATTTGTGCAAAAGACCTTTTATGCAGGAGGGAAAGTAGGTTTATCCTTCTTAGGCATATGCTTAGAATACCTGCCACATTTCCATTTTCATTTTTTTCACTGAACCTGCAAATGCAAAAAAAACCTCATTTCACAGCAGCTCACATGATCCTTTAAAAAATAAATTCACCTCCATGTTCATTGCAGCAGGTATAGTAAGTCTTCCAACTGGGCATAATCTAATTCAAATACCCATTAGAAAATCACCCTTTAGAAAAGAGCAGTGACTTCCATTATCTGCACTCCATTTGCAATTGCAAAGCACACTCTCAGCTACAGAAATTTCTGCAGGAATGATGGTTGTTATAGATGTCGATGAGTAAATCCAGGTTTTGTGTTAAAGCTAAGGCAGGCTAGCATGAGTGGGGGCCAGCAAGGATGAAATGTTGACATAACCTTGGAGCCTTTATTTATATGTAAGCATTAAAAAAGAGCTATGAAAACATTGAATTCTCGTGTCAAGGGCTTTCAGTTTCCATTCTTGCAAAGCAATACAGAACAACAGATACTGAAGCTTAGATGGGCTACAATGTACTCATGGTCACTACTGCCACCATGCCCATAATTTAAAAAAATATTTAGTGATTAAGTGTCTCATGGGTAAACAATCTTTTACTGGATGAACCTTCAAATGTGTTCATCTGAAAGGAACTTCTTTTACTACCAAGGAATATGATATAGTTTACATTCCACTCTAGAATTCTCTCTAATTTATTTCATCCATGTTTGTACTGTCATCCAAACAATTTTCCCAAGCACTATGTTGTATGAGATGGAAAATGGGAACCAGCATGTATCTCCATGTCTATTTCCAAATAAGTTGCATTCAGCTATTCACTCTGGATATATTTTTTCTCCCCTTTATCTCCATCTTAAACTGTACTCTATGCAATAGATTTCAGGGAAAATGACCTTTTTTGAGGAAATTAATCCATTTCATCTTGAGGAATTATACCATGAGGAAGAGATGCCTTGGTTGATAAGTGAATACAAACTCACCTAACATAATAGATTAAGCAGACTCTTTTACTCCCATTAACCCCTATTATCACTTGTTCTTCATCTGATATAATGAAAAAATCTGAAGTAAATTCCTTTCTCATGGACATTTATCTTTGTAAATGTCTCAGGATAGGTCTTTCCATTTTTCTTTTTGGGGATCAAGTTTGCTATTATTTTATAAACTTCTGTTTCAATTATTATTCTTTACATTTGCATTTTTATCATCTTTGTAATTTTTTTCTGATTTGGATAACATTACTTTAAATCATTCAATTCTAATAACATATAATCTGTTTTCAGATATGTAAAAAGTTGGATTTTGCCTTGTTTGGGTAATAATTTATTTCCAATTATGTACAAAGGGGTTGAAACGATGCATATCTGTTGAAAGAACAAAATCACTACTAGGAGACCAAAGAAAAGGGGAAAAACATCATAGAACAAAAAAATCTATAGAAGTTCCTATTGCTGTGAAAAAGAATTGGTCATTGAGGAATGCCCATAAATTGGGGAATATTTCAAAATGTGTGGTATATTATTGTGTTATAAAACTATTATATTATAAGAAATTATATATGGGGTGGTTATTTCAGAAAAATCTGAGAAGCCTAATATTAACTGATGTAAAGTGAAGTAGCAGAACCAGGAGAACATTAGATGTCAAACATAAATATTTTAATATAATAAATTATGAAAGACAACTACACTAATCAATATAGTGATCCAAGACAGTTCCAAATAACTCATGAATATGTTTTCCACCTTCAGAGAAAAGACTGAGTGAAGACTGAAAATTTTTTCACTTTTTAAAATTTTATTTTTGCAACATGGTTAGTATGTTATACTATTTTATATATATACATAATATCATAAAGTAACAAATATAATGTTTATATAACTTCATATATAAAATTGATTTGTTTATTTTCTGAAGGGTTGGGGATGGAGATGGAAACTCGAGCTCAAATTTTAAAAAATGTAATAAGTAAATACATAATAAAAAAATCAGTTTCATCTTCTACTTAAGCCAGTGACAGGTATATAAGATACTGATCTTATATTTTAATGATAAGATTTTTATTATTTAGGTGCTATAGCCCTTTTGGATATATTGTGAACTATGGTATAAGAAATCAGTCTAAGTCTAATTTCTAGTAATTCTTATCAGAGATCTTTTTCCTAGATAATTTATATTTAGGGAGTTATCAAATATATTTAGGCTGACTGATTTCCACAGGATTCATTGATTATCCATTAAAAAGTTGTTACCACTAATTCCCTTTCTAAATGAATAATTAGAAAATATATATTATTTTAATAATATAAATGAAAATAAAGAAGTTATATTACCATTTATCTTGAAACTCTACTATAAGCACTATCTTGTCTTTCAATCTTACTTGCCGATGAACCTATATTTTCCTATAGTCTCTCCATATCAGAATGTGAATTTCTTGAGAACAGAGAATGTCTTACTATTTTCTTTTTATCTACAGTGCTTATCACAGTGCTTTCTACAAAGTAATCACTTAATGACTTTTAAATCATGAATATCTCTTTTCATTCATCCATTAAAATTTTATTTCTCATTCTTACTTTCTAGGCTGCTCCATTGAGCATTTTTTAATCAATACCAAATGATTAGGATGTTTATTTCTGTATAGTTTGTTTTAAAGTAAGGAGATTAATCTCTTTTTTATTTTTTCATTATTTCTTTTGAAATTCTTTATGTATATTTTGTTAATCTAAATGAAATTTGTTATTAGTTTCATTGGTATGCCATTAAATCTTTAAATACATGTTGATATTATCATCATTTTGCTAGATTGTTTTGGCTTTTCCATGAACATTAAATATTTTTCATCTGTTTTAGTTATGATATATGTTATAATTGAATAATGTTTATTAAATGTATTTGAATGATTTACATATATTTTATTCATTCTATAATTATTTTAGTGAAATTTACATTTATGTATTGTTATTACATAAAAATGGAATTGATCTTACAAGTATATTTTATAGACTGCAACTTTGATTAAGTTGTTCATTATAAAATTAGTTTTTGATATAGATTTTCCATTTCATCCCTTCCATAATTAGCAAATAGGGATAGTTTTATCTCCTCTGTATCTCATTATAATTTAAATATTTTTTTCATCCTTTGCTTATTGGTAGAATTACTAGTACCATATAAACAGTAGTAGAGAAAGGTGACATACTTGCTTTATGCCTTTGTTGGGAAAGTTTTCCTTAAGTTCCTACTGTACATAATGCATCCTTAAAAATAATATATATGTGTATGTCTTCATATATATATATATATATATATATATATATATATATATCTTATGTTAAAATAATGTTCTTTATCAATATTTCATATAGATTTTAGACTAAACAAATGTACTTTTTCAAAAACATTTCCTTATATTTGTTGAGATAATAGAAATAAATGTTAAATAATTAATTATGTTCTTTGTTTTCCTAATTTTAAAACTATAATTGTCTCTCTGGCATAAACCCAATTATAAGATAATGAATTCTTTTTAAAATAAATTTCTCTAGCATTTTTATTCAATCAATATTCATTAATAGTATTAGTGAATTGTTCTTATTGCCTTCTTAAAATTTTATGCCATCTTTTTTTATTGTCATTAAATTTATTCCCAGTGTACATTCTTTAAGTCCACTAGAGAGCCATCAGAAATACAAAATAATTTTAGAAACAGAAAAAGAAATAAATATTACTAAAAAATCATTATATTGAAAAAGTTTGAAAATATATGCAGTGTTCCATACTCATGGACCTCTCAGCTCTTCAAAGGAGTGACATAAGAATATCTTTTCATATCTTTCCTTCAGAATATATTTGTTCTTTGCAACTTATCAATATTTTCTTATTTTGTGACAATTTCCAATTTATATTAATATATGTATATATGATGTATAATTTCATTCTTCCCTGTATTAAGACGTATTATTTTTGATGAATTTCACCACTAGGAAGAAATCCAAAAGTGAAAAATCTCAGGTAGAACATAGCCAAATTCTGGTATTCTTTGGTCAAAAAAGAAAATACTTCAAACAGCCAGAAAGAAAAGATTCAAATACTATGTAGTCATAGTCAGGATCACAAGAGATTTAACAGCTTTCTTACTGAAATCCCAAAGGACTGAAAATATAATATTCCAGTAGGCAAAATAAAAGCATTTATAACCAATAATAAGCTACCAAGATAAGCTGAGTATAATACTTCAAGGGGAAAAATGAATATTAATTGAAATGGAGGACTTTCAATTCTTCCTGATGAAAATACTCAAAATGAATTGAAAATTTGATTTAAAAAAAGAATGAAAAAATAGAGTAAGGCAAAAATGAAAGTGAAATTTTAGGGAACTCAATACATTTAAATAAACTATACTCAGGAAGATGTTATTTGTATTAGCTCAGTTAGAAAGGTTCTTCATAGAAAGCAGCTGCAGCTCTAAGTCATTTATGTTAGGATTATATAAAAATGGATGAGTGAGAGAGGAATAGAAAGAATGAAAAAGAAGAATGTAGAAAATTATCTTATTTAAAAGAAGTGTAAAAGAGGAGTTTTTAAAGAAAAAAGAATGTAGATATAGATAATGCTTAATTGTATCTCAATTGATTAAAAAGGGGAATATATATGTATATGAATATGCATATATAAATTTATATATATAGACATCCATATGTTTATACATATATGTATTCTTATATTTATGTATGTATATGTAATGTGTGTGAATGTGTGTATGTGCACTCAGTTACTAATATAAATTTCTTACTCAACAGAAAAGTAAAAGGGGAAGTTCAGGATGATTAAAGAGAGGGAATAAAAGGAGGCAATGATTAGAAGCAAAGCAACCATTAGAAGAAGAACAGGATAAAAAGAAGTAAAAACAGAAGAAAATAAGACATAGGGAAATACACAGTGAGTATTCATGACTGTGAATATAAATAGGATAAGCTCATCAATAAAAAAGTAGATAGTGGAATCGATTATAAACAAGAAAGCAATATATTGTTTATAAGAAACACTCTTGAAACAGAAAGGATACTTTTAAAATGAAGAGAGGTAACAGAAACTATTACTTTCAGTTGACATACCCAAAAGCAGAGTTTGAAATCATGATCTTGGACAAAATAAAAGCAAAAGAAGATCTAATTAAAAGAGACTAGAAAGGAAACTCCATCTTTAAAAAAAAGTGTCATACACTATCAGTACCAAATATATATTTGCACTAGATGGTATAACAACTAAATTTTTGAAAAAGCATTAAATGAATTTCAGTAGAAAATAGACAATAAAACAATACTAATGGGAGACCTCAACTTTATTCTATCACAGCTAGATTAACCTAACAATAAAAAATGGAAAAAAAGTTGAAGAGATTAATAGAATTTTCAAAAATCTAGATGTGTAGACCTTTGGAGAAAAAGTAATAGAATAAACTATATATAATAATAATAGAGTAGGAAAACTAGAGGAGAGAATAAAATAGATTAGTGTTTTTTTTAACTTTTTTCTTAGTTACACTTGTGATTTTCACAAAAATTAACCACTCATTAGGATACAGAAAATTTACAACCAACTGCAAAAGAAGCAGAAATATGAAGTTTTATCCTTTTCAGACCATAATACAACAATGTGTACTTAATAAAAGGGCTCTGATAGCAGAGATTAAAAATTAGTTGGAAATTTAAAAATTCTAATCTTGGTGATTGAGTGACTCAAAGAACAAACCAAAGGAATAATAATTTACTTAAAGAGAGAGAAAGACAACAATAAGAAAACATTTCAAAATGTTTGGGATTCAACCAAAGCAGTATTAAGGGAAAATTTTATATCTCTAAGAATGTACATCAATATAAGAGAGAAAGAGCAGATCAATAAATTGGATATGAACCTAAAAACAATAGGAAAAATTAAATTATACATAACAAATTAAATGCCAAAATAGAATTCCTATAAACCAAAAGAAAGCCTAATATGTTCAAAAGTTGAAAAGAATGAACTATAATTAAACTAGGAGTTGATTTTATGAAAAATATAAAATCGGTTAATAAAAAAGAAGAAAACCAATTTAGTAGCAATAATGAAAGGAGTGAGAGGACTTCTGGGTAAACATGGCTGCAATCTAGATGCGAATTGCTTCCTCTCCCCGGCACTGAACAAAATAGACTACCTGAAAAGAGCATAAAAATCACCTTTGGAAGAACGGAGGGACTCTCCAGTATCCCACATAAACGAAGTTAAGCGGGGTTTTAACATTTCCACACTATAAGAAGGAGGAAAAGCTTGCACAAAAATGTGAACTGAGCAGCCCTTCCCCCCTCCAACTCCCCCACCATACCAGAGTAAGGTATCAGAGCTCTCACTGTGACAGCGAGTGAGTGAGGAATGTGTCTGTCTGGGGGGGAACACCAGGTGTCCCTGGGATCTAAAGACTGCTAGGAAACGAACTCTCAGGGCTGTTTCATGGGAGAATCCTGTGCTGAGCACGGGGGCTGCGGAGCTGAACTCTGGGACAGTTGTGCTGAGCACAGCGGCAGTGGTGCTGATCACAGGGTCAGCCATTCAGAACACAGGGGCTGTTGCGCTGAGCAGAGGGGCCTTTGCCCTAAGAAACCTCAGAGGTTGGGAAGAACTAGTCTGAGTCAACCTAAATTCACAGAAAACCCGCCCATATCACCCAGACCCCAGACCATAAAGGAAAGAGGAATAAAGCCACCAAAGTGATGGTTCACATGGCCCAAAATCAAGCCTCCAAGAAGAAAGGGAAAAAAGGTGAATATTGAAAACCTTTATGGAGGGAGTACCCAAGGAAATGAAGAGAAAGAGAATGAAATCCAAACAAAATCAAAACATGCCTCCCAAAATGGAAATTACCCACAAGCTCTAGATGAACTCAAATTGGAGCTTATCCAAAAGATGGAAACCTTCTGGAAAGAAAAATGGGAGAAAGAGATCAGCAGTCTGATAGACAAGACTTCACAATTGGAGAAAGAGCTGGAAGCATCTAATAGAAGGGCAGACAAAGCTGAAAAGCAAAACCAGTCCCTAACGACCAGAATTAAGCAACTGGAAGACAGTGAGCTTGCAAGACAGCAAGAATTAAGAAAGCAAAGCCAAAAAATTAATGAATTAGAAGAAAACATAAAAATCTCACTGAAAAGGTCACAGACCAGGAAAACAGAGGAAGAAGAGACAATGTGAGAATTATTGGTATGCCCTAAAACCAGAGATAAACAAAAACCTTGATGCTATACAAGAGGAAATTATAGAAGAAAATTACCCACATGTTCTGCAGCAAGGGGGCAAAATAGAAATAGAAAGGGTTCATAGAACACCCTCTATACTAAATCCCCAAAAGACAACCCCCAGGAATGTAATCACCAAATTCAAGAGCTTCCAAGAAAAGGAGAAAATCCTACAAGCCAAGAAGAGGGGCTTCAGATATAGGGGGGCTCCCATAAGTATCACACATGACTTAGCCGCTAACACACTAAGAGACTGCAAAGCATGGAACACGATATTTAGAAAGTCAAGAGAGCTGGGGCTCCAACCAAGAATCAACTACCAAGCAAAACTGACTATATACTTCCAGGGGAAAGTATGGGCATTCAAGAAAATAGAAGATTTCCAAGAATTTGCTAAGAAAAGACCGGAACTTAGTGGAAAATTTGATATTGATTCATAAAAAGCAAGAGAAACATGAAAATGTAAATATGAAAGAAATATGTTGGGAAAATGTATTGTGTAACTCTCAAAAATTGTATGCATTATGAGAGTAGTTAGAAGAATCATGCATAGGAAAGATTGGGGCATTAAGAAGATTTGGTGAAAGGGGGGGCAAACAAGGAAAAGGGAGGAGGGGAATCATCTATCATACTAAGATTTACTTCAAGAAATGGGGGGGTGACTAAATAGAATAATCATTCCCATACAAAGATATACATGGGAAGGGGAGGGGAAGAACACTTATATGAGAAGGAGAGGAAGAGAGTGTGAAGTGGTAATACTTAAACCTTACTCTCAGTGAAATCAACTCTGAGAGGGAAGAACATTTAGATCCAGTGGGATGCTGAATTCTATCTTATCCAACAGGGTAAGAAAGAAAGGAAAATTAAGGAGGGGGATAGGGAAGGTAGTATAAAAAGGGAGGGAAGGAGAGGGGGGTGGGGAAGGGAGCATAAAAAAGGAGGGGCTAGAAAGAGAAGTATATCAAGGGAGGGGAGAAGGGGGACTGACCTAAAGTAAATCACTGGTTCAAAAAGAGATAGCTAAAGAAGAAAGGTCAGAACTAGGGAAAGATATCAAAATGCCAGGGAATCCACAAATGACAAACATAACTTCGAACGTAATTGGGATGAACTCACACATAAAACGTAGACAAATAGCAGATTGGATTAGAACCCAAAACCTTTCCATATGTTGTCTTCAAGAACAACATATTAGGTGGGTTGATACTCACAACATTAGAATTAAAGGTTGGAGTAAGACCTTTTGGGCCTCAACTGATAGAAAGAAGGCAAGAGTTGCAATCATGATATCTGACAAAGCCAAAGCAAAAATAGATCTGATCAAAAGGGATAGGGAAGGTAAATATTTTTTAAGTTATATTTTATTTGATCATTTCCAAGCATTATTCATTAAAGACAAAGATCATTTTCTTTTCCTCCCCCCTAACCACCCACCCCGCCACCCATACCGACATGCAAATCCACTGGGCATTACATGTTTTCTTGATTTGAACCCATTGCCATGTTGATAATATTTGCATTAGAGTGTTCATTTAGAGTCTCTCCTCTGTCATGTCCCCTCAACCACTGTATTCAGGCAATTGCTTTTCCTCGGTGTTTCCACTCCCATAGTTTAACCTTTGCTTATGAATAGTGTTTTTTTCTCCTAGATCCCTGCAAATTGTTCAGGGACATTACACTGCCACTAATGGAGAAGTCCATTATGTTTGATTATACCACAGTGTATTAGTCTCTGTGTACAATGTTCTCCTGGTTCTGCTCCTCTTGCTCTGCATCACTTCCTGGAGGTTGTTCCAGTCTCCATGGAACTCCTCCACTTTATTATTCCTTTTAGCACAATAGTATTCCATCACCAACATATACCACAATTTGCTCAGCCATTCCCCAATTGATGGGCATCACCTCGTTTTCCAGTTTTGGGCCACCACAAAGAGAGCAGCCATGAATATTTTTGTACAAGTCTTTTTGTCCATTATCTCTTTGGGGTACAGACCCTGCAGTGCTATGGCTGGATCAAAGGGTAGATATTCTTTTGTCGCCCTTTGGGCATAGTTCCAAATTGCCCTCTAGAATGGTTGGAGCAGTTCACAACTCCACCAGCAATGAATTAATGTACGTAGTTTGCCACATCCCCTCCAGCATTCATTACTTTCCTTTGCTGTTATGTTAGCCAATCTGCTAGGTGTGAGGTGATACCTCAGAGTTGTTTTTATTTGCATCTCTCTGATTATAAGAGATTTAGAATACTTCTTCATGGGCTTATTAATACTTTTGTTTTCTTTATCTGAGAACTGCCTATCCATTTCCCTTGCCCATTTATCAATTGTAGAATGGCTTGATTTTTTGTACAATTGATTTAGCTCTTTATAAATATGAGTAATTAAACCTTTGTCAGAGGTTTCTATGAAGATATTTTTCCCAATTTGTTGTTTCCCTTCTGATTTTAGTTACATTGGTTTTCTTTGTACAAAAGCTTTTTAGTTTGATGTAGTCAAAATTATTTATTTTACATTTTGTGATTCCTTCTATGTCTTGCTTGGTTTTAAAGCCTTTCTTCTCCCAAAGGTCTGACATGTATACTATTCTGTGTTTACCCAATTTACTTACGGTTTCCTTCTTTATGTTTAAGTTACTCACCCATTTTGAATTTATCTTGGTGTAGGGTGTGAGGTGTTGATCTATTCCTAGTCTCTCCCACACTGTCTTCCAATTTTCCCAGCAGTTTTTATCAAATAGTGGAATTTTGTCCCAAAAGCTGGGATCTTTTTGTTTATTGTATACTGTCTTGCTGAGGTCTCTTTCCCCCAGTCTATTCCACTGATCTTCCTTTCTGTTTCTTAGCCAGTACCAAATTGTTTTGATGACTGTTGCTTTGTAATATAGTTTAAGGTCAGGGACTGCAAGGCCCCCATCATATGTGTTTTTTTCATTATTTCCCTGGATATCCTTGATCTTCTGTTCTTCCAAATGAACTTTGTTATGGTTTTTTCTAAATCAGTGAAGAAGTATTTTGGTAGTTCAATGGGTATGGCACTAAATAGATAAATAAGTTTGGGTAGGATGGTCATTTTTATTATATTGGCTTGTCCTATCGATGAGCAGTTAATGTTTTTCCAATTGCTCAAGTCTAGTTTTAGTTGTGTGGAGAGTGTTTTGTAGTTGTGTTCATATAGTTCCTGTGTTTGTCTCTGGAGGTAGATTCCTAGGTATTTTATTTTGTCTAAGGTGGTTTTGAAAGGGATTTCTTTTTCTAGTTCTTGCTGCTGAGCTGTGTTGGAGATATATAGAAAAGCTGAGGATTTATGTGGGTTTATTTTGTATCCTGCAACTTTGCTAAAGTTGTTGATTATTTCAATTAGCTTTTTGGTTGAATCTCTAGGATTCTTTAAGTAGACCATCATGTCATCTGCAAAGAGTGATAACTTGGTCTAATCCTTGCCTATTTTGATGCCTTCAATTTCTTTTTCTTCTCTAATTGCTACTGATAGTGTTTCTAGTACAATGTCAAATAGTAGAGGTGATAATGGGCATCCTTGTTTCACTCCTGATCTTATTGGGAATGCATCTAGTTTATCCCCATTGCAGATGATATTAGTTGATGGTTTTATATATAAACTGTTTATTATTTTTAGGAATGACCCTTCTATTCCTATGCTTTCTAGTGTTTTTAATAGGAATGGGTGTTGTATTTTATCAAATGCTTTTTCTGCTTCTATTGAGATAATCATGTGGTTCTTGCTGGTTTGCTTGTTGATGTGGTCAATTATGTGGATGGTTTTCCTTATGTAGAACCAGCCCTGCATCCCTGGTATAAATCCTACTTGATCATGGTGAATGATCCTTCTGATCACTTGCTGGAGTCTTTTTGCTAGTATCCTATTTAAGATTTTTGCATCTATATTCATTGGGGAGATTGGTCTATAGTTTTCTTTCTCTGTTTTTGACCTGCCTGGTTTTGGAATCAGTACCATGTTTGTGTCGTAAAAGGAGTTTGGTAGAACTCCCTCTTTGCTTATTATGTCAAATAGTTTGTATAGTATTGGGATTAACTGTTCTCTGAATGTTTGATAGAATACACTGGTGAATCCATCAGGCCCTGGGGATTTTTTCTTAGGAAGTTCTTTGATGGCTTGTTGGATTTCATTTTCTGATATGGGATTATTTAAGAATTCTATTTCCTCTTCTGTTAGTCTAGGCAGTTTGTATTTTTGTATATATTCATCCATATCTCCTAAATTGGTGTATTTATTGCCATATAATTGGGCAAAGTAATTTCTAATGATTGCCTTAATTTCCTCTTCATTGGAGGTGCTGTCCCCCTTTTCATCTTTAATGCTGTGAATTTGCTTTTCTTCCTTCCTTTTTTTAATCGATTGACCAACACTTTGTCTATTTTGTTTTTTTTTTCAAAGTACCAGCTTCTTGTCTTATTTATTAAATCAATAGTTCTATCACTTTCGATTTTATTAATTTCTCCCTTAATTTTTAGGATTTCTAGTTTGGTTTTCTGCTGGGGGGTTTTAATTTGAACACTTTCAAGTTTTTTCATTTGCATTTCCAATTGATTGATCTCTGCTCTCCCTAGTTTGTTAATATAAGCATTCAGGGATATGAATTTACCTCTGATTACAGCTTTGTCTGCATCCTAAAAGGTTTGGAAGGATGTCTCGCCATTGTCATTTTCCTTGATGAAATTATTAATTGTTTCTATGATTTCTTCTTTAACTAAAAGGTTTTGGAGTATCATATAGTTTAATTTCCAATTGGTTTTAGATTTGGTTTTCCATGTACCATTACTAATCATTATTTTTATTGCCTTGTGATCTGAGAAGGCTGCATTCATTATTTCTGCTTTTCTGCATTTGTGTGCTTTGTTTCTGTGACCTAATGTATAGTCAATTTTTGTGAATGTGCCATGTGGTGCTAAGAAGGTGTATTCCTTTTTATCCCCATTTATTTTTCTCCATATGTCTAGTAATTCTAATTTTTCTAAGATTTCATTCACTTCTTTTACCTCTTTCTTATTTATTTTTTGATTTGATTTATCTAAATTTGATAGTGGTTGGTTCAAGTCTCCCACTAATATGGCTTTACTGTCTATTTCTTACTTCAATTCTCCTAGTTTCTCCATTAGAAATTTGGGTGCTATATTATTTGGTGCATACATGTTGATTAATTATATTACCTCATTGTCTAAAGTCCCTTTTAACAATATATAATTACCTTCCCTATCTCTTTTGATCAGGTCTATTTTTGCTTTGGCTTTATCAGATATCATGATTACCACTCCTGCCTTCTTTCTGTCAGTTGAGGCCCAGAAGGTCTTACTCCATCCTTTAATTCTGACCTTGTGGGTGTCAACCCGCCTCATGTGTGTTTCCTGAAGACAACATATGGTAGGGATTTGGATTCTAATCCATTTTGCTATTCCTCTACGTTTTATGGGTGAGTTCATCCCATTCACGTTCAAAGTTATGATTGTCATTTGTGGACTCCCTGGCATTTTGATATCCTTCCCTAATTCTAACCTTTTCTTCTTCTGCTCTACCTTTTAGTCCAGTGATTTACTTTTAATCAGTCCCCCCTGTCCCCTCCCTTGATGTTTCCCTTTTTAGTCCCTCCTTTTTTGTTCCCTCCCCCTCCCCCCTCTCTTTCCCTCCCTTTTTGTTTTCCCTCTCCCCCTCACTCCCCTTGGTTTTCCCTTCTCCCTACCCTTGTTGGGTAAGATAGAATTCAAGATCCCAATGGATCTGGATGTTTTTCCCTCTCAGAGTTGATTTCCCTAAAATTAAGGGTTAAGTAAAAAACCCTCTCTTCCTCTCCTTCTTATAGGAGTTTTCTTCCCCTCCCCTTCCCATGTGAACCTTTGTGTGAGAAAGATTATTCTATTTGGTCTTTCTTTACCCCCTATTTATACATTACATTTCCCCACATGTTAGTATACATAGATTGATATAAATATTGTACTTATAGAAGAGAGTTTGAGTAAAAGAAGAAGATAACATTTTCCCCCTTTCCTTAATATTTACCTTTTCAGGTATTCCTTGCTCTTTGTTTTTTGGTATCAAACTTTCCATAGATCTCTGGTCTTTTCTTTGCAAAAAGTTGGAAGTCTTCTATTTTGTTGAATGCCCATACTTTCCCTTGGAAGTATATAGTCAGTTTTTCTGGGTAGCTGATTCTTGGTTGGAGACCCAGCTCTCTTGCCTTTCTGAAGATCATGTTCCATGCCTTACGATCATTCAGAGTAGAACTTGCAAGGTCTTGTGTGACCCTGATTGGCATTCCTTTATATCTAAATTGTCTTTTTCTGGCTTCCTGTAGGATTTTTTCTTTTGTTTGATAGCTTTGTAAGTTGGCAATTGCATTCCTGGGAGTTGTCTTTTGGGGGTTTAGTGTAGAAGGTGTTCTGTGAGCTCTGTCAGTGGCTGTATTACCCCCTTGTTCTAGAATCTCTGGGCAATTTTCTTTGATTATATCTTGTATCACAATGTCGAGTTTGGTGTTTATTTCTGGCTTTTCTGGAAGTCCAATTATTCTTAAATTATCTCTTCTCCCTCTATTTTCCAGATCTGTCACCTTGTCGGTGAGATATTTTATGTTCTCTTCTAATTTCTTGGTATTTTGGCTTTGCTTTATTAATTCTTGCTCTTTTACATGATCGTTGTCTTCCAGCTGCCTGATTCTGGCCTTTAAAGCCTGGTTTTCCTTTTCAGTTTGGTCACACCAGTTTTGTAGATGCTTGAATTTCTTTTGCATTATTTCCCACTTTTCCTCCCAGAAGGCTTCCATCTTTTTGGTGATTCCTGATTCAAATCATTCATGGGTTTGCTGAGAGTTTCCATTTCCTTTGGAGGGTTTCGGAGTATTTTCTTGTATATCATATTCTATCTCCTCTGTATTTTGTATTTTGGTTCCATAGAATGTGTCCATAGTTGCCTCTTTCTTCTTATTTTTCTTGGTATTTTGGGGCTTCTGTGCTTCTGTGGAGTTTGCCATCTCTGAATGTGGAGGATTAGCTTTTCTTATCTCTGTCTGGTGTTCAGAGGCTTTAGTCCTGGGCAGATTGTTGGTTCTATGAGCTTTCCCTGTGTTAAATTGAGTATGGGCAATGACTTTCACTGGAACTGGAATGAAAGGGTCTGACCAGGGGGCCACACTCTCCCCAGGCTCTATCTGCTTCCCTGCAGGGGTCAGGTTGCTTTCAGGAAGTTGCCTTCAGAATAGCTGGCCGTGAGGCTGTTTTGTTGGCCCTGAGGGTTGCTGTTCTTTCAGAGGGCCCTGCTCTCTGCCCAGGTATGGGCTACGGCTTCCCGGAGCTACGAGGGTAGTGACTTTCACTGGGACTTGGATAGAAGGCCCTGAGTGTTGCTGTTGTTTCAGACGACCCTGCTCTCTGAGCGGGGAGGGGCTGAGGCTTCCAGGAGCCTTGGACTCTGCGCTTCTACCCCTTAGGTCCAAGTGATCTCGGATTCTGGCTTTTGGGGGGGGGGTCGTACCTTTTGATCCAGGTCCAGGTCCAGGAGGAGGATTCCCAGGATCTATGCTGTTGTTCATTTTGAATTTCGGCGCCTTAGGAGCTTATAGTTTGAGATCGGTCTGGAAGGGTTTTCCGGAGATCTGAACTTCAGCTTTCTCTAAGCCGCCATCTTGACCCGAAGTCTAGGGAAGGTAAATATATTCTATTAAAAGGGAGTATAAAGAATGAGGAAATATCACTAATCAACATGTATGCACCAAATAGCATCCAAATTTCTAATAGAGTAAGTACGAGATTTGAAGGAGGAAATAGACAGTAAAGCCATATTAGTGGGAGATTTGAACCAACCACTATCAAATTTAGATAAATCAAATCAAAAAATAAATAAGAAAGAGGTAAAAGAAGTGAATGAACTCTTAGAAAAATTAGAGTTAATAGACATATGGAGAAAAATAAATAGGGACAAAAAGGAATACACCTTCTTCTCAGCACCACATGGCACATTCACAGAAATATAGCATACACTAGGTCACAGAAACATGGCATTCAAATTCAGAAAAGCAGAAATAATAAATGCAACCTTTTCAGATCATAAAGCACTAAAAATATTGATCAGTAAGGGTACATGGAGAGCCAAATCAAAAATTAATTGGAAACTAAATAATATGATTCTCCACAATTGGTTACATAGAGAAGAAATCATAGAAAAAATTTTAGATGAAAAAATGACAATGGTGAGTCATCCTTTCAAACCTAATGGGATGCAGCCAAAGCAGTACTTAGAGGAAAATTCATATCCTTGACTGCATATATTAACAAATTAGGGAGGGCAGAGATCAATGAATTAGAAATGCAAATCAAAAAACTTGAGAACAAACAAATTAAAAACCCCAAGAAGAAAACCAAACTAGAGATCCTATAATTTAAGGGAGAAATCAATAAAATTGAAAGTGATAGAACTATTGAACTAATAAACACAACTGGAAGGTGGTACTTTGAAAAAAACAGACAAAATAGACAAAGTACTGGTCAATTTAATTAAAAAAAGGAAAGAAGAAAGGCAAATTAACAGCATCAAGGATGAAAAGAGTGGCCTCACCTCCAATGAGGAGTAAATTAAGAAAATCATTAAAAACTACTTTGCCCAACTATATGGCAATAAATATACCACCTAGGTGATATGGATGAATATTTACAAAAATATAAATTGCCTAGATTAACCAAAGAAGAAATAGATTTCTTAAATAATCTCATATCAGAAACAGAAATTCAACAAGCCATCAAAGAACTTCCTAAGAAAAAATCCCCAGGACCCAATGGATTCACCATGGAATTCTATCAAACATTCAAAGAACATCTAACCCCAATATATACAAACTATTTGACACAATAAGCAAAGAGGGAGTTTTACCAAATTCCTTTTATGACACAAACATGGTACTGATTCCAAAGCCAGGCAGGCCAAAAATACAGAAAGAAAATTATATACCAATCTCCCTAATGAATATAGATACAAAAATTTTAAATAGGATACTAGCAAAAAGACTCCAGAAATGATCAGAATAATCATTCACCATAATCAAGTAGGATTTATACCAGGGATGCAGGGCTGGTTCAATATTAGGAAAACCATCCACATAATTGACCACATCAACAAGCACACCAACAAAAAGTCATGTGATTATTTCAATAGATGCAGAAAAAAGCCTTTGATAAAATACAACACCCATTCCTATTAAAAACACTAGAAAGCATAGAAATAGAATGTTCGTTCCTAAAAATAATAAACAGTTTATATCTAAAACCATCAACTAGTATCATCTGCAATGGGGATAAACTAGATGCATTCTCAATAAGATCAGGAGTGAAACAAGGATGCCCATTATCACTTCTACTATTTGACATTGTACTAGAAACACTAGCAGTAGCAATTAGAGAAGAAAAAGAAATTGAAGGCATCAAAAATAGGCATGGAGGAGACCAAGTTATCACTCTTTGGGGATGACATGATGATCTACTTAAAGAATCCTAGAGATTCAACCAAAAAGCTAATTGAAATAATCAACAACTTTAACAAACTTGCAGGATATAAAATAAACCCACATAAGTCATCAGCATTTCTATATATTTCCAACACAGCTCAGCAGCAAGAACCAGAAAGTGAAATCCCATTCAAAATCACCTTAGACAAAATAAAATACTTAGAAATCTATCTCCTGAGAAAAACACAGGAACTATATGAACAGAACTACAAATCACTCTCCACACAACTAAAACTAGACTTAAAAATTGGAAAAACATTAACTGCTCATGGGTAGGATGAGCCAATATAAAAAAATGACTATCCTACCCAACCTCATTTATGTATTTAGTGGCATACCCATTGAACTACCAAAAAAATTTTTTACTGATTAGGAAAAACCACAACAAAGTTCATTTGGAAGAACAAAGGATCAAGGATATCCAGGGAAATAATGAAAAAAAAATACAAAGGAAGGTGGCCTTGCAGTCCCAGATCTCAGACTGTATTATAAAGCAGAGGTCATCAAAATAATTTGGTACTGGATAAGAGACAGAAAGAAGGATAAGTGGAATAGACGCAGGGTAAGTGACCTCAGCAGGACACTATATGACAAACCCAGAGAATCCAGATTTTGGGACAAAAGTACACTATTTCATAAAAACTGCTCAGAAAATTGGAGGACAGTGTGGGAATGATTAGGTTTAGATCAACACCTCACACTGTACACCAATATTAATTCAAAATGGGTGAATGACTTGAACATAAAGAAAGAAGGTATAAGAAAATTAGGCAAACACAGAATAGTATATATGTCAGACCTTTGGGAAGGGAAAGATTTTAAAACCAAGCAAGACTTAGAAAGAGTCACAAAATGCAAAATAAATAATTTTGAATACATCAAATTAAAAGTTTTTGTATAAACAAAACCAATGTAACTAAAATCAGAAGGAAAGCAACAAATTGGGAAACAATCTTTATAAAAACCTCTGACAAAGGTTTAATTACTCAAATTTACAAAGAGCTAAATCAATTGTAAAAAATCAAGCCATTCTCCAATTGATAAATGGGCAAGGGACATGAACAGGCAGTTCTCAGCCAAAGAAATCAAAACTATTAATAAGCACATGAAAAAGGGCTCTACATCTCTTAAAATCAGAGAGATGCAAATCAAAACAACTCTGAGGTATCACCTCACACCTAGCAGATTGGCCAACATGACAGCAAAGGAAAGTAATGAATGCTGGAGGGGATGTAGCAAAGTAGGGACACTAATTCATTGCTGGTGGAGTTGTGAATTGATCCAACCATTCTGGAGGGCAATTTGGAACTATTCACAAAGGGCGATAAAAGACTGTCTGCCCTTTGATTCCGCCATAGCACTGCTGTGTTTATACCCCAAAGAGATAATAAGGAAAAAGACCTGTACATGAATATTCATAGCTGCACTCTTTGTGGTGGCCAAAAATTGGAAAATGATGGGATGCCCTTCAATTGGGGAATGGTTGAACTAATTGTGGTATATGTTGATGATGGAATACTATTGTGCAAAAAGGAATAATAAAGTGGAGGAATTCCATGGAGTCTGGAACAACCTCCAGGAAGTGATGCAGAGCGAAAGGAGCAGAACCAGGAAAACATTGTACACAGAGACTGATACACTGTGGTACAATCGAAAGTAATGGACTTCTCCATTAGTGTCAATGCAATGTCCCTGACCAATCTGCAGGGATCTAAAAAACCCTATCCACAAGCAGAGGATAAACTCTGGGAGTAAAAACACTGAGGAAAAGGAACTGCTTGACTACAGGGGTGGAGCGGATATGACTGAGGAGAGACTCTAAATGAATGAACACTCTAATTCAAATACCAACAAGATGGAAATAGTTTCGAATCAAGAACACATGTGATACCCAGTGGAATCATGCATCAGCTATGGGAGAGGTGGGGGTGGAGGAAAAGAAAATGATCTTTGTTTCCAATGAATAATGTTTTGAAATGACCAAATAAAATAATGTTTAAAAAAATCATATGAGTAATTTACTATTATATTAATAAACTGTTAAGTTGCAAAAAAAAAAAAGAAAGGAGTGAATGCTTCACAAATGTAGGTGAAATTAAAATAATTAGAGTTATTTATCACAATTATGACAGTAAAATTGACTATCAAAATAAAATTAATAAAAATTTCAAAAATTAAAAATTACTCAGATTAAGAGATGTGACAGATACAGTATTCTTTTAAAAACAAGGTATACATCAACTCAGAAAGGAATGGATTTATGATTTTATTATTCCAAACATTTACAGAACAATTAATCCCAATATTTCAAAAATATTTGAAAATATAGGGAAATATAAATTTGAAAACAATCTTTTTTGACACCAAAATAGTTTTGGTGCTTATACCAAGGAGAAGATAGAAGAACACAACTCTAGACCATTTTTCTCCATTAATTTATACTGGGAATTAAGTGCTGGTTCTCAGGTAAGAAAACCCTCATAAAACATATAGACACTTGGAGCCAAGATGTCAGATTAAGGAAGGAAAATGTAAAGTGGCATCAGGCAAAAATAGAATTAGAAAAGTTTAAGAAGTATTTAAATATTAAATATGAGAGTTAGAGGATAAACTGTGAAAACATATGAAATTGATAAAAGAGAATCCTGAAAAAATATAGTGAACAGAAACATATTCAAACATTCACTAACGAAAACAACTCCCTGAAAAAAAATATTCTGCAAAATGAAAAGGGAGCAACAAAAATTCATCAAAAAAAAAAAACTCCTTAAAAAAGTAAAATTTGCTAAACAGAAAAGCATATTTAAAAGGTCAATTAAGATAATAATTGCCTAAAAGTAAAATTGGGTAAATGAAAGGTAGGCTATATAAAAAAGAAATGTGGATGAAATCAATAGAATAAGAACAATGGTATGAAATAGGAATATGTCTCACTGTGAAATTTGGACAAAGAAGGAGAGGGTGAAGGAAATTGTGAGGACATATAAAAGTGAGAAGAAGAGTTTATTTTGGTCTTTCCTTTTTTATTTTAACATCCTTTTTAATTTATATTTAGAATATCTTTCCATGGTTACATGATTTATGATTTTTCCTACCCATCTTCTCTACCCCCTCCTTGAGCTGACTAGCAATTCCACTTGGTTATACATGTATCGTTGTTAAAAACCTATTTCTAAGTTATTTATGTTTGCAATAGAGTGATATTTTAACATCAAAACACTAATCATATTTCCATAACCACATGATTGATCATATGTTTTTCTTCTGTTTTTCTGTTCCCACAGTTCTTTCTCCAGTTATGGATAGCATTCTTTCTCATAAGTTCCTCTGGAGTGTCCTTGATCATTGCATTGCTGCTAGTAGAAGTCTATTGCATTAAATTGTGCCACAATGTCAGTCTCTGTACACAGTGTTCTCCTGGTTTTGTTCCTTTCCCTCTGCATCAATTCTTAGAGATATTTCCAGTTTATATGGAATTCCATCAGATATCACAATTTGTTCAGCCATTTCCCAGTTGATGGACACACCCTAATTTTCCAATTTGTTGTCACCACAAAGAGAGTGGCTATAAATATTTTTGTATAAATATTTTTCCTTATTATTTCTTTGGAGTATAAACCCAACAGTGGTATGGCTGGATCTAATGGCAGGAATTCATTTAAAGACCTTTGTGCATGGTTTCAAATTGCCCTCCAAAATGCTTGGACCAATTCACAACTCCACTAACAGTGTATTAGTGTCCCATTTTTGCCACATTACCTACAATATTTATCACTTTCCTTTGTTGCCAAATTGGCAAGTCTGCTAGGTGTTTTGGTGGTTCCTCAGAGTTATTTTTATTTCTGTTTCTCTAATTAGGGGGATTTAGAACACCTTTTTATGTGATTATAGTTAGTTTTGATTTCTTCATTTGAAAACTACCTAACCATGTCCCTTGTCCATTCATTGATTAGGGAATGTTTTCTTTTTTTTCATAAATTTGATTTGGTTCCTCATATATTTGTGAAATTAAACCTTTTTCAATTATACCTTTCCCAATTTGTAGCTTTCCTTCTAATTTTGCATTGTACAAAACTTTTTCAATTTGATATAATTAAAGTCATTCATTTTACATTTTGTAATGTTCTCCATCTCTTGGTTAGTCTTAAAATCATTCCTTTTCCACATATCTGACAGGTATACTATATTTAAATGTTTTACCCATTTTTAATTTATCTTGGTATAGGGTGTAAGATGTTGATTTAAACATAATTTTTCCCATAATCTCTTCCAGTTTTCCCAACAGACTTTGTCAAATAGTGAGTTCTTGTTTCAAAACCTGGGATTTGGGAGTTTATCAAACACTAGCTTTCTGCGGTCATTTACCCCTAGTCTATTCCATTGATCCACCTTTCTGTCTCTACCAGAACCATATTGTTTTGATGACCACTGCTTTATAGTACAATGTAAGTTCTGGTACTGCTAAGAAGAAGAATTTCTTAAAGAAATACCTCAATATTCTCAGTATAAAAAAGCTAAAATATTGTAATGACAGACATAAAAAAAAGGGATTAGGAGGAGAAGAAAGAGTTACAAACAGGCATTGGGAAATGTGATAGTATATGCAAGAGAAGAATAAAATGATCATACATCAGATAGCACAATTAATAATTGATAGAATTAACTTACAAAAGAATTCATTTTTCTTTAGAATCAATTTTGACAATTTTTTTGATATGTTATGATTCTTATTTTCTTCTTCCCTCTATTACTCCCATACCAGGAGGAATGAATAGACTTTTATGGGTTAAACAGGTGCTTTCATGCAATACATATTTACATTTCAATTCTGTCACGATAAAAGCTACATATCACACACACACACACATAAACAATTCATGAAGGAAATAAAGTTGAAGATGGCATGCTTTGATCTGAAATCAGACTCCAATAGCCTTCTTTGACTATGATTAAGATATTTTCATCATGAGTCTCATGTCCCAATTTCCCAATTCTACTCCAACATTTATTATTTTCCTTTTTGATTATGTTAGAGAGGTCTAATCTGTACTTCTATAACTAATAGAAATTTGGAACAATTTTTCATATTTTTCATAGCTTTAATTTCTTCCTCTGAGAACTGCCTATTTATATCCTTTGACCATTTCAACTAGGAAATTCTTTGTATTCTCAGAAATTTAACTCAGTTCTCTATATTTATTTGAGAAATGAGGTTGGATGGTTTTTTTTGGTCAGAGATATTGTATTTTGTCTCAAATTTGCCCTTTCCCTTATGATTTAGCTTGCATTGGGTTTTGTTTGTACAAAAATCTTTTTGGTTTAATGCAATCAAAATTATCTATTTTATTTTTCATAATGTTCACTGTGTCCTGTTTGGTCATAAATTCTCCCCTTATTCATAAAGTTGGCAGGTAAACTTTTCCATTCTTTTCTAGTTTGTTTATGGTGTTACCCTTTATTTTTTGGAATAAGTATCAATTTTAATTTCATCTTAATGTATGATGTGAGAAGTTGGTCTGGGCCTGAGTTTTGTAATATTTTTCAGTTTTCTTTACATTTTTTTGTCCAAGAATGAATTCTTCCCCACAAAGCTGGAATTTTGGAGTTTATTAAACACTAATTTGATGTCGACATTAACCGCCATGTATTAATTACCTAATCTATCATATTAACTCACTACTCTACATTTTAGCCATTGTCAGATTGTTTTGATAATTACCACTTTATAGTACAGTCTGAAATATGGTACAGTAATATCTCATTATTTCATATTTGGTTTTTTATTGATTCATTTGATATTCCTGGATTTTATATTTCCAGATGAATTTTGTTACTTTTCTAGTTCCATTCAATATTTTTTGGATAGTTTGGTTGGTATGAAATTGAATAGACAAATCAATTTAGGCAGGATTGTCTTTTCTATTATGTTGGCTCAGTCTATCCATGAGTAATTAATGTTTTTTTTTTCTAATAGCTTAGGTCTGATATTATTTGCATGGAATGTTTTGTAATTGTGCTGAAGTAATTGTTTTTTTTGTTGTTGTTGTTGTTTTGGTTTTTTTGTAGACATGTGCCCAGGTATATTGTATTGGATATTTTGAATGGAATTTCATTTTCTACCTCTGAATGTTGGACTTTATTGATGATAAATAGAAATTCTGATGATGTATGTGGTTTTATTTTCTATCCTGTGTCTTTGCTAAAGTTGTTAATAAATTCAATTTGGACTTCCGGTCAAGATGAGGGCTTAGATAAAGCTAAAGATCAGATCTCCGGAAACCCTTCCTTACCAAACTCAAACTATATGCTCCTAAGGCACCAAAATTCAAAACAAATAACAGCATAGACCCCTGGAATCCTCCTTCTGGGCGTGGACCTGGATCAAAAGGTATGGAGCCCCCAAAAGCCAGAACCAGAGATCACTCAGACCTAAGGGGCAGGCAGAAGGAAGGCCCGGACCCATCCCCCAAACCCAGAGCGCTGAGTCTGAGGCAGCAGAGGGAACCTCAGAGCCTCAGGGCTGCCTCTACTGAAGGCTGCTTCCTGAAAACAACCTGACCCAGTCAAGGGGGCACCCAGACAGAAGGGAAACAGAGAGAGACTGGGGAGGCTGTAACCCCTTGAACAGATCATTCAATCTCAGTCTCCCAGGAGGTCCCTGCCTCAGGGCATAGTAAGTCCAAGGTTAATCCTATCAGGAGCCTTTGGAGCTCCAGGAAGCCACGCCCCCCTCAAAGAGCAGGGTCCTCTAAAACAACAGTAACCCTCAGGGATGGTAAAAGGGCCTCAGAAGCCAACTATTCTGATGGCCACATCCTGAAAACAACCTGACCCAGTTGGGGGGCCCCCAGACAGCAGGGAAACAGAAAGAGATGGGGGGAGCCTAAAGCCCGCTGGCTGGATCCTTCCATCTGAGTCTCAAGGTCCCTGCCTCAAAGCATACTCAGTTCAACCCAGAGAAAGTTAATCTTATCAGGAGCCTTCAGAGCTCCAGAAAGCCTAGACCCCTCACCCCTCAGAGTGCTGGCTCTCCTAGCCAGCTAAGACACAGAAACAAACACCCCGAGGAAAGGGCCGAGCCAGGCTTACAGCATGGAAGTAAGGCAAAGGAGAAGCATGGGGAGGGAAATGAGGAGAGCAGTAACACGGAAATACCAGCAATTCCTGGCTTCCCCGGGAAGAGAGAACAACTGCATAGAACGGACAATCTACCTAGGGCTAAAGCCTCTGAATACCAGACAGATAAAAGAAAAGCTAGTCTTCCCCACTCAGATAGAGATGGCAAACTCCAAAGAAGCACAAAAGCCCCAAAATTCCAAGAAAAACAAGAATAAGGAGGCGACTTTGGACACATTTTATGGAGCAAAAATACAAAATACAGAGGAGATAGAAGAGGAAACACAAGCAAATGCTCCGAAACCTCCAAAGGAAATGGAAACTCTCCACAAACCCATGAAGAATTTGAATCGGAAAGGATCAAAAAGATGGAAACCTTCTGGGAGGAAAAGTGGGAAATAATGCAAAAGAAATTCATGCATCTACAAAACCAATTTGACAAAACTGAAAAGGAAAACCAGGCTTTAAAGGTCAGAATTAGGCAACTCGAATACAACGAGCAGGTAAAAGACCAAGAATCAATAAAGCAAAGCCAAAAAATCAAGAAATTGGAAGAGAACTTAAAATATCTCACTGACAAGGTGACAGACTTGGAAAATGGAGGAAGAAGAGATAATTGAAGAATAATTGGACTTCCAGAAAAGCCAGAAATAAACACCACACTCGACATAGTGATACAAGATATAATCAAAGAAAATTGCCCAGAGATTCTAGAACAAGGGGGCAATACAGCCACTGAAAGAGCTCACAGAACACCTTCTACACTAAACCCCCAAAAGACAACTCCCAGGAATGTAATTGCCAAATTCCAAAGCTATCAAACAAAAGAAAAAATCCTACAGGAAGCCAGAAAAAGACAATTTAGATATAAAGAAATGCCAATCAGGGTCACACAAGACCTTGCAAGTTCCACTCTGAATGACCTTAAAGCATGGAACATGATTTTCAGAAAGGCAAGAGAGCTGGGCCTTCAACCAAGAATCAGCTATCCAGAAAAACTGACTATATACTTCCAAGGGAAAGTATGGGCATTCAACAAAATAGAAGACTTCCAACTTTTTGCAAAGAATAGACCAGAGCTCTGTGGAAAGTTGGATATTGAAAAACAAAGAGCATGGAATACCTGAAAAGGTAAATATGAAGGAATGGGAAAAGGAGACAAATGTTATCTTTTTCTTTTACCCAAACTCTCTTCTATAAGGATTACATTTATATCAATCTATGTATACTAACATGTGGGGAAAATTTAATGTGTAAATAGAGTGAAAAGAAAGACCAAATAGAATAATCTTTCTCACACAAAGATTGGCACAGGAAGGGGAGGGGAAGAAAACTCGTATAAGAAGGAGAGGAAGAGAGTTTTTACTTAAACCTTACTCTCAGGGAAATCAACTCTGAGAGGGAAAAACATCCAGATCCATTGGGATCATGAATTCTATCTTACCCAACAAGGGAAGGAAGGAGGGAAAACCAAGGGGGAAGGGGGAAGGAACACAAAACATGGAGGGAGGAAGAGCGGAGAGGGGGAGAGAACAAAAAGGGAGGGACTAGAAAGTGAAACATCAAGGGAGGGCACAAGGGGGACTAATTTAAAGTAAATCACTGGATTAAATGTAGAGCTGAAGAAGAAAGGTTAGAATTAGGAAAGGATATCAAAATGCCAGGGAGTCCAAAAGTGACAGTCATAACTTTGAACGTGAATGGGATGAACTCACCCATAAAACCTAGACGAATAGCAGAATGGATTAGAATCCAAAACCCTACCATATGTTGTCTACAAGAAACACACATGAGGCGGGTTGACACCCACAAGGTCAGAATTAAAGGATGGAGTAAGCCCTTCTGGGCCTCAACTGACAGAAAGAAGGCAGGAGTGGTAATCATGATATCTGATAAAGCCAAAGCAAAAATAGACCTGATCAAAAGGGATAGGGAAGGTAATTATATTTTGTTAAAAGGGACTTTAGATAATGAGGAAATATCAGTAATAAACATGCATGCACCAAATAATACAGGATCATTCACCATGATCAAGTAGGATTTATACCAGGGATGCAGGGCTGGTTCAACATAAGGAAAACCATCTACATAATTTACCACATCAACAAGCAAACCAACAAGAACCACGTCATTATCTCAATAGATGCAGAAAAAACCTTTGATAAAATACAACACCCATTCCTGTTAAAAACACTAGAAAGCATAGGAATACAAGGGTCATTCCTAAAAATAATAAACAGTATATATAAAACCATCAGCTATTATCATCTGCAATGGGGATAAACTAGATGCATTCCCAATAAGATCAGGAGTGAAACAATGATGCCCATTATCACCTCTACTATTTGACTTTGTACTAGAAACACTAGCAATAGCAATTAGAGAAGATAAAGGAATTGAAGGCATCAAAATAGGCAAGGAGGAGACCAAGTTATCACTCTTTGCGGATGACATGATGGTCTACTTAAAGAATCCTAGAGATTCAACCAAAAAGCTAATTGAAATAATCAACAACTTTAGCAAAGTTGCAGGATACAAAATAAACCCACATAAATCATCAGCATTTCTATATATCTCCAACACAACTCAGCAGCAAAAACTAGAAAGAGAAATCCCATTTCCTTTGGAATGTTTTGGAGCATTTGCTTGTGTTTCCTCTTCTATCTCCTCTGTATTTTGTATTTTTACTCCATAAAATGTGTCCAAAGTCTCCCCTTTCTTCTTATTTTTCTTGGTATTTTGGGGCTTCTGTGCTTCTGTGGAGTTTGCCATCTCTGAATGGGGAGGACTAGCTTTTCTTATCTCTGTCTGGTGTTCAGAGGCTTTAGTCCTGGGCAGATTGTCGGTTCTATGAGCTTTCCCTGGGTTAAATTGAGTATGCCTTCCGGCAATGACTTTCACTGGAACTGGAATGGAAGGGTCGGACCAGGAGGCCACACTCTCCCCCAGCTCTCTGGGTTGGGTTGCTTTCCTGGAAGTTGCCTTCAGAATAGCTGGCCATGAGGCTGTTTCGTTGGCCCTGAGGGTTGCTGTTGTTTCAGAGGACCCTGCTCTCTGCGGGGGGAGGGGCTGCAGCTTCCCGGAGTTCCTAGGGCAGTGACTTTCACTGAGACTTGGATAGCAGGATCCAGCTGGTGAGGCTGTCTTGCCCACCCTGAGGGTTGCTGTTGTTTCAGACCCTGCTTTCTACTGGGGGAGCTCCGAGGGCAGTGACTTTCACTGGGACTCAGATAGAAGGCTTTGAGGGTTGTTGTTGTTTCAGAGGGTGGGGCTGCAGCTTCCCAGAGCCTTGGACTCTGCGCTCCTACCCCTTAGGTCCAAGTGATCTTGGGTTCTGGCTTTTGAGGGGGGCCATACCTTTTGATCCAGGTCCACGTCCAGGAGGAGGATTCCCAGGGTCTATGCTGTTGATCATTTTGAATTTCGGCGCCTTAGGAGCTTATAGTTTGAGATTGGTCGGGAAGGGTTTTCCGGAGATCTGAACTTTAGCTTTCTCTAAGCCGCCATCTTGACCGGAAGTTCTCCATTTCCTTTTCTTACAGGATTATTAGATTGGTTTCCACAGCCAAAAAAGGAGGAGAGTATTTTTTATTGCCTTTGGAAACCTGCAAACCTCATTAATGATCCCAAGGTTTTTGAAAAAAAGTAAAGGCCAGTTATATAACAATATATATTCTATAACAATAGAATTCTCTTGTTGTTGGCATATGAGTGCAATGTGTCCCAAATGAATTAAAAATTAATTTTATGGAAGGAATGAATTTTCTGTAATGCATAAGTAATTAGTAACTTTAAAGAACAAGAATAAAATATATTAAAAATTTTATGGAATGAAGACAAAGTAGGTCACATGGTAAGAAAAAGGGTAAAAGGGGCAGCCACAGTGATGTTACATGTATATACAGTAAGAGGTTACCTCATACTATAAGGAGAATTTGAGGAAATTTTCCCTGCCAGATGAATATACTATCATGAATTTAGAGGATAAAATGAGCAGAAGTTGCACAAGATGGGTGAATAGTGTGAATTTTAAAACTAATCCACCATACTCAGGCCATACTTTAGAAGATATGATTTATATATTTCCTGATTAGTAACAAGGGAGATACTTGGTTTAACAGAATCAAGTCTTGGGAACTATATATATTTCTCCACCCTACTCAGTTTAACAAGGTCAGGATACCTGCTCCCTAAACAAAGATTTAATTATCTGAGGAAATGGACTTCACAGACATGTGCAGAAAAAGTGGACAGACCCTGGGCTGTCCTAAGCCAAGCTAAGCTACCATTGGTACAGATGAGATGCAGGAAAGTGACGTAAAACCATCTATATAAGGCATGACACTCTCTCTCACTCTTTCTCTGAAGAGGTGACTCTGGCTGGCAGTGTGCCATCTTGGTGTGGTGTCAGCTATTTGTTTGGGTTTGCCAGTGAGTTTGCCCTTGAGCTGATTCAGGCTCAGACATCTTGGCTGAGCCCTTTCGGAGTTCAGGCTGGTTCCTTCCTCCTTAATTTCTAGAGCCTCTGGTCTTCTTTCTGGCACTAGCCACGTAGGAGAAATCCTACTCTCTTTCCTTCTTCCTTTATCTTAATCTCTTTCCACTATATCAATTAAATCACCATAAATTTGCAGCTGACTTGAGTATTTAATTATCCCTGGTGACCAATTAAATTTTGATTTTAAGTCACAATGCTAAAATTATCTTTACACTAGGTTTCCCAGTAGATAGAGTGCAGGGCCCAAAGTCAAGACTCATCTTCCTGAATTCAAATCTGGCATTAGACACTTAGCAGCTATGTGACCCTGCCTAAATTTGCCTTTCTTCTGCAAAATGAGCTCTGAAGACACAGTAAATGATGCCATCAACTCCAAAAAAGTTAGATATCACTGAAACAGTACAATGGATTAGTAGGTAGGAATAGATGAGTGGCAATTTGTATCATTCAAAATGATTTTTGATCTGATGAAATTATATATTCATATGAGTTTTTTTTATTTGAGACTAGAAGAATGAGATTAATGAAAATGTAGTTGCCTTAGATTTCAGTAAAGCATTTGATAAAATTTCTTATTTTGTTGTTTTAAATACTCTATGGTGATGAAAGCTAGACTATAGCATTGTGACATAGGTTTGGAACTGATCAAATAACTGGAACCAAGGAATAGTGATTAACCAATGTCAATTTAGAAGGAAGCTAAGTAAAGTTTAATGTTTTCATCAATGTTGGGCAAATTTGAATATGACAGAAAGCAGAGATGAGTAGCTGATACTTTGATGAGAGACTAAGTATCTCAAAAGATAGAACTTTTCTAAATGATAAATGATCTCTAATTTGTGCAAAATAGTTCTTACATATGTGCTCATAAAGGAATTCACAAATGCAAGTTAGACTAGTCAGCAGTTGGTCTGAAAAAGAAGTGGTAAACTTGTTGGACTGCAAGTTTCCCATAAGTTAAATATGATATATGATGGCTAGAAAAAAGTTAATGCAGCTATAATCTTCATCGAATGCCATCACATTCAGAACAAGGTAAGGAATAGCTATATTCCATATATTCCATAAGGAATGCTTATACTCCACTCAGATCTGTCCCCTTTGAGGATTTTATATTCAGTTTTCAAAGTTACATTACATGAAGGACAAAGACAGTTAATTTACTTTGTACCAACTTAAGGAATGCAAAGCATTTTATATGGTAAAATCATGTGATCATCATGATGTCTGTATAACTATTTTAAGCATAAATCATAAACTTAAATGTAGCCAAAATTTCCAAGTGAAACAGTCATTGTGCTTGCTGTTGTTTACTATAGATGAGAGGAAATAATGTTAATATAAGACTGCATGCCTGTAGAAGTATGTAGAATGTGTGGATTCAGAGCAAAAGTTTTTGAAAAAGGATGTCATTTTCTTAAATAGATTGAAGTAAAAATTTGAGGAAGTGAATTTCCCAGATTATCATTAGTGTCAACCCTATGTTATTTTATTTTTATATTTAAGTTGACTTGTATTTAATAACAAATTTTCCACATAAGTTTTCTGAAGTTTTATGATCCATATTGTCTCCTTCCCTTCTGTCTCCTCTCCTGGACCTGACAAGCAATTAAATCTGGGCTATAGATATATTATCATGTAAAATATATTTCCATATAATTCATTTTTGCAAGTGAATAATTTTATATAATCACTCCCCCAAATACCCAAATAAGCAGGTAATAAATTATATATTTTCATCTGCATTTCTATTTCAACAGTTCTTTCTCTAGACCTGAAGAGCATTCTTTATTATAAGTCCCTTAGAACCGTTTTAGATCAGTGATAGCAAATATTTTAGAACTTTTTAGAGACCTTGTGCCATACCTCCCCCCAGACTGCATGCAGTGCTCCACTCCCCCAGCATTTGGGAGTGAGGTCTGTCTACAAGCTCTGCTGAACTCCACCATAGGGAGAGTAGAGGGAGGCTCAAATGCTTCACACCACCAATCCCTCCCACATTCAGGGGAGGGACTGGGCTGGTGGCTAGCCAAGCTTCACCACATTGGTGGAGAGAGGCTCAAGTGTCTGTGTTCAGGGGCAGAGCTGGGTTGCCAGCCTTGGTCTGGCCACTCTCCACAGCCACGACAGTGGAAGAAGGCTATAGTGACAAATTCCCTGCATTTGGGGGTGGGACTGAGCTCACAGGGGTGAAGCCAGGGCTGAGTTCCACATGGAAGGTGGAGAGAGGCAGGAATGCCCCATCCTCTGCATTCAGGGACTGGGCTAGGTTCCCAGCAGACCAAGCCTGGGTCCTGTGCATGGCCACAGAGAGGTTTCTGTGTGCCATATTTGTAATCAAAGTCCTATATGGTTGAATTACTGTTAGTAGCAAAGTATATCACATTTATTGCTCCACAATACTTCAATTATATATAATGTTCTCATGGTTCTGTTTATTTCACTGTGCATCAGTTTACACAGATCTTTCCAACTCTTTCTGAAATCATCCTTTTCATCATTCCTTATAGCACAATAGTATCCATCACCAACATAAATGGCAATTTGTTTAGTCATTCGCCAAGCCCTTTAGTTTTTAATTCTTTTCCACTACAAAAAGAGCAGCTATAAGTATTTTTGAACAAACAGTTTCTTTCCCATTTTTAAAAATCTCTTTAGAATAGAGAACTAGTAGTGGTATTACTGGATCAAAAGTTATGAATTATTTTGAAGTCATTTGGGCATTATTCCAAATTTCCTAACAGAATATTTGGATCAATTCACAACACTAACAACAATGCATTATGTCCCAATTTTGCCATATTCCTTCCAACATGTATCATTCTCCTTTACTACTGGCCACTATGATTAGTGTGAGGTAGTACCTCAGAATTGTTTTAATTGGCATTTCTCTAATCAAGAGGGATTTAGAACATTTTTTCATTGTGATTATTGATGGCTTTGATTTCTTCATCTGAAAACTGCTTTGACCACTTATCAATTGAGGAATGACTTAGATGCTAATAAATTTAATTTGATTATTTACATATTTCATAAATTGAATTTTTTTCAGAGAAATTTGTTATGAAAAATTTCCCCAGTTTATTGTTTCCTACCTCTTCTATGAGCTGACAAGCAATTCCATTGGATTATAAATGTATCATTGTTCAAAACCTATTTCCATATTATTCATATTTACCATAGAGTGATCTTTTAACACCAATCCCCATAAACCATGTGATCTATCATATGTTTTTCTTCAGTATTTCTCCTCCCACAGTTCTTTCTCTAGATGTAGATAGCATCCTTTTTTTAAATATTAATTTTATTTTATTTATTAAGAAAAAATTTCCCTGGTTACATGATTCATATTCTTTCCCTCTACTCTTCCCATCCCTTTCCCATAGGCAACATGCAATTCCACTGGGTTTTACATGTGTCATTGATCAAGACCTATTTCCATATTATCTATATTTGCACTAGGATGATCATTTAGAGTCTACATCCCAAATTATATCCCCATTGACCCATTTGATCAAGCAGTTCTTTTTCTTCTGTGTTTCTGCTCCCATAGTTCTTTCTCTGAATGTAGATAGTGTTCTTTCTCCAAGTCCTTCAGAAATTCTTTATATCATTGCATTGCTGCTAGTAGAGAAGTCTATCACAATCAATTGTTCCACAGTGTATCCCTCTATCTGTATAATGTTCTCTTGGTTCTGCTCCTTTCACTCTGCTTCAATTCCTGGATGTCGTTCCAATTTGAATGGAATTCCTCCAGTTCATTATTCCATTGAGCACAATGGTCATCACCACAATTTGTTTAGCCATTTCCCAATTAAAGGGCATTCGTTCAATTTTCCTATTTTTTTGCCACCACAAAGAGCATGGCTATAAATATTTTTGCACAAGTCTTTTCCCTTATTCTCTCTTTGGGGTATAAACTATTAGGGTGAAAAGAGCCCTGGTTAAGATGGTATAAATGGGTGACCAGGATTTTACAGAACCTGGTCAGACAAGATAGTTTCTTCAAAGCCAGAGAGAAAAAATGGCTGCCCTCTCTGGTCTCAGGTCAATGAGTAACCAATCTGCTTCTCAGAAAAAAGAAGGTTTAATGATGTTGATAACTGGTTATGGGATAAGGGAAGTGGGTTAAGGATTAGTCCCTATTTCTAATATAAACTAGCTTGATTTCCCACCAACTAACTTTGATGTCAAGTCTCTTCAATCCTCAAACTAAGTTAAAGCTATCCTGACTATACTCTCTGTCTGATAAATCCCTTCTCTTCTTGGCTAAATCTAGGTTAAATCCACTTAGGAATAAGTCTCTAGGTTGGAGCTTGAATAGAAATGAGACAGGATTCAGGGGTGATCCAATCTCCCTCTGGGGATGACCCCCAAAGGCCAACCAAGGAATCCAATCAGCTCCCTTTCAGATCTTGTTCTTCACAGAGTCACTGGAGTGTTATAAGTCTTGGCAGGTTTCAGGCTCTTTTAAAATTCTCATACAGGAATGGTTTCCATTTTCCAAAGGGTTGGCAGAGAGGTGTGGGAGATGGTTGCTCTTCCAGAATCATGAAACAACTCTCCTGGGCTGGCATTGCAATCCCAGCATCCTCTCCTCATTCAAAGATTCAAACATGCTTAACCCCTGTCAATCTGACTTCACAGCATTCTAAGACACTCCTTGAAATCCATTTGCCTTATATAATCTCTTATTACAAGTCATCCCCTTTCATGATGTTGAACTTGCTGAGTTCAAAGTTTTGAACTTTAATACTTACCTTTCACTTCTATTCTCTTAACTAATTTCCCTAAAATAATAAACCCCTTCTACTCTATTCTATGCTAATTGCTAACTTGCTAATCTTAATCTTGGATTTTCCCCAGGAAAGAAATAGGGTAAGGGTTGGGTTTACAGTGTGATTACAAAGTTTCTATCAGTATTACAAATAACAATTTCTTAGAAGACTTAGAACACTAGTACAACTATGCCTAATACACTTGCTAACTATTTCTATAACACTAAACTAATACATGGATTTTCCTTTCTATGACTCTTAATATCCTAGAACCATATTTAAACTGTAAAAACTTCTAACACACACAATTTTAGCCTTAGCTTTCACAAGAAACTCATCAAAGGAAAACTTTCTGCAACTGTCTAATTGCATTATCTAGTTTCTATACTAAATCTTGACCCTATAGCTAAAGTGTTACAATAACTTCATAACCAATTTCCTTAGCCTATTTTGTACATGGTCCTTCTACAAATATGATACATACAAGAAATATATGCACAATTACAAGAAATCTATGTTACAAATCTATGTATAATATTTACAAAATACATGTTCAACCTGTCTATGCCCTGATATTAATCAAATAGAGAATCTAGAGATCCTTCTATTCAATTAACACCATATGGATCTATTCTATCTATGTATATATATATATATATATATATATATATATATATATACATACATATACATTATTATGTTTTCCATCATATAGACACCCTTTTACCTACATGGGATAATCAAAATATATTATTTTGTGTATTGTGTACTCTATGTATTGTTGGATGTGATACTTACAGATGGTCTTCAGAAATCCACTTCTTACAGTTGCCAGGTATAAATCTCTTCTTTCTTCCCATTTATGTCCTGTTGCATGTCTTAACATGTGAAATTGTGTTTATGTATGTGTTTTCAGTTCACTGTATCTTACATATGTCTTGTTTCTCATCTGTCCTCTTGATTTATATATATAGATAGTGGTAATTGTCTTTTGCTGTCCTTTTCAGCTCCCAAAGTTTCTGTATCTTTTCTGCTCTTGTAGATTTCCTTCACACTTTTCACCTGGGCTGATATGTCTTTATCTTCCCCTCCATATGTCCCCTTATGCTCTTTCTGACTGTTGTGTACACTTTATGGTTGTCTACATTTGACAGATGAATCTCAGATTTTGTATGCTTCTGGAAAACTTTCAGGAACTTCCACCATCCTATCTTCTTACTATTTTTTCTGTTTGATTTCTATTGTCATTTTCATTGTCCTCATCTATATTTTCACTTTGATATTTCTTATCTCTGTGAACTTTTTGAAGTTTCACAATGGAATAATGAACCTATGCCTCTTTCCCTAGAACTTTTATTGAAGATGGAGTTGTGAATAGCACTTTGTAAAGTCCTACCCATTTTTCACCAGAAGCCATTTTTCTATTAAAATTCTTTACATATACTTTGTCACCCTGTGTTATATCATGCAGTGAATAATCCAGAGGTGTTGTTTGTTGGATTACACCCATTTCATGGATCTATTTAAGTCTAGTTTGTAATGCTTTTATGTAAGTTGGCAGGTTGTAATCTCCTAACATTGAAATAAAGCTAGGTTTGAACATTTGGGCTTATGATGGAGGATGTCTGTTCAGCATTTCAAATGGTGAAAGATATACATCCCCACTTGGTCAAGTTTAAATTTAGAAAAGCACTAAATGTAGGATTTCAGTTCATTTTAAATGAGCCTTTGAACATATTTTTCCAATTAAGGTCTTGACTTCTCTGTTTAATCTTTCAACTTGTCTAGAGCTCTATAGATGGTATGATGGTATGGTATATGAAAACTTGCACATTTGCACAAACTTGTTTTAAAATGGATTGAGAGAAGTGTTATCCCCAGTATGAATCTATACAGCTATGATTCCAAATCTAAGGATGATCTCCTTTAATAGCACTTTTACTACAAATGCTGCATTATTTTTTTAGCAGGAAAGATATATGACCATCTGGTTAGTTTGTCAACTATCACTAGGCAATATTTAAACCCTTTATTTCTTGTCATTATGATAATATCAATTTGTGTCCTTTCAAATGGAGTAAAAGCTAATGGTCAACCACCAAAATCTTTCTTTTTAAACACTCCTTTAATGTATTTCATACAAATGATGCATCTACCAAAGACTTTTATTGCATTTGAAGAAATTCTGGGTGCTAGCCAAAATATCCAGACTGTATCAATCATATCCTGGGTTCCAAAGTGTCTCTTGTTATGTATTTAGTTGCATCCTTGATAGAAATACTTTTTGGGTAAGATGGATTTTCCTATGTCTGCAAACCAAATTCCTCCTATCTCCTTGGCTCCAAAGTTCTTAATCCATGCCTAGACTTCCAAGTCATTGTAAGAATTAGTTAGATCAGTTTCCTCAATGATTTAAAGATTTATAACATGCATTGTACCTTTCCTGGCTAAAAATTTCATGCTAATGTCAGCCCCTTGGTTTCTTTACACACAGAATTTTCCCAAAACTATGAGCTCAACAGTGGATTACTGCCACTTCCTTAGGCAGTTGTATCACTTCTAGAAGTTCAGTAATGATTTTGGCATGGGCTATTTCTTTGCCTGCACTGGTTAAAAATCCCTGATTTTCCCATATCTCTCCAGTTGCATCTATTACTGAGAAAGCATATTTGGAATCTGTGTAGATGTTTACTCTTTTGCCTTCCTTTATTGTACATGTGTGGATGAGAGTAATTAGCTGTGCCCCTTGAGCACTTATGTCACTGGGCAATGATCTAAACTCTAAAGGGTGAAATTATGGCTGAGACTGAATGTATAATTAATTTAGGCCACCAAGGATTATATTTAAAAAACCCTAATGAAAAACCCAAGTCAGGTGGAAATTTTATGTTGATTTTAATTGATAGTAGAAGAGATTAAGGCAGAGGAAGGAAAGGAGTAGGTTTTCTTCCCCCCCCCCACTAGATTAGGAGATTAGGAGATAAGGGTATAGAGTATGAAGGAGGAAGGAGTCAGACTTGAACTCCCAAAAAGGAAAAGGTTAAACCAAGATGCTGGAACCTGAAACCAGCTCTAGGGCAAACTCATCACCAACCTAAACAATAGCTGCCACCATGCCAAGATGTTGGGACACTTAGCACACTGCTAGCCAGAGTCATCTCTCTGGGGAAAGAGAAGGAGAGAGGAAGTGATGTACCTTGTGCCTTATATAGACAGTTTTAGATCACTTTTCTGAGTCTCATCTGTACCAATGATGGCTTAGCTTGACTTAGGACAGCCCAGAGGTCTGTCCTTTTTTCTGCACATGTCTGTTGAAGGCCATTTCCTTAGATAATTAAATCTTGAGTTTGATATGGACCTTCCAAATCTTGTTAAACTAAGAAGGGAGGAGAAATGTAGAATTTCCAACACCTGATTCTGTTATTCGAAGTATCCCCATTGTTACTGATCAGGAAATAGCTAAATCAGATCTTCTAAAGAATGGTCTGGTTAGGGTGGAATAGTTTTAAAATTCACAAAACTACAATGTTTCTGTTCCTGTCACCACTGCTACCCCTGTAAATCTCCTCCCTTGATGCATATAACTGTTCCCATCCACATATATATTTCTAAGTCTGGATTTGTTATTAGAGTATCTTTCAAATCCACCCTAGTTTTTGCTACTACTGATATCACATCTTCACTGTTATGGATTGGGTCTCCTTGGAGTGGTAAATTGGAAGGATAGTTGCAGGGTTTAGGATGTTACATTGCTTTAGGATTATGTTTTTGTTACTTAGCAATTTCATATTGGGAGATCCTATGCTGAGTAAAAGCTTGCAGATTGCATATTTTTAAGATTGTTTCAACCTGGTGAGGAGAATAGACATTCAGTTTGAATCCTAGCACTAGATCAGTTGACACTTGAATCAACAGTGCTACCACAGTGACTGCTCTTAGACAAGGAATTATGCCTTTGGCTACGCTATCTGATTGAGCACTGTAATAAGCCATTGTTCTAAAATTTGGTCCTAAAGTTTGTGACAAGATGCCTGAAGCTCTCCCCTGGGCTTCATGGACAAACAAATGGAATTCTTTATCATAGTCAGGGATACCTAAGGCTGGGGCTATTAAGATTGATTCCTTGAGTTTTGTGAGGGCATGCAAATTTTCTTTATTTTTTTTCAATGATTCTGTGACATGGTCTTTTGTAAAATCTGTTTGACATTTAGTTATGCAACTATATTCTGGAATACATTGGGTAAAAACCCCATGACCCACCAAAACACTCTCAGCTGCCTTTTGATCTTTGGCACATTGAGTTTTTTAATATTATTGTTTTTCTTTTTATACCTGCCTTGTCCCCTTCTCCAGTATAAAACTAAATATCTCACTTTGGGTAAACACCATTGTAACTTTGACTTTGAAACTTTGTGGCTTCCTTTATATAGTTCACATAGGAATCAAGTGCTATTCCTGTGACAAACCTTTGATGTGGGGATTACTAAAAGGATGTCATCAATGAAATAGACTATGGTACTTTCTTTTAACACAATTGACTTTAGATCTTACTTTAAAATTTAGTAAAACAAACTTGCTGACTCAGACCAAGTTTGTGGAAGATGACTCCAGGTCATCTGCATTCCTTCCCAAGTAAATGCAAAGACTTTTTCATTGTCTTCATGGATAGAGATTGAAAAAGAGGCTGAACAGAGATTTACCACTGTATAAAACTGTGGTTTACTAGGAATTTCAGCTAATATGGTTGCAAGGCCTGGCATGATGGGATGTGATTTTTTATTAAATCGTTTACTGCTTGTAGATATTGTATAAATCTCTATGATGTTTTGCCTTGGCTGTCTGACTTTGTTTTCTTGATAGGCATAATGGGTTTGTTGTACTCAGATATTGTTGGCACTATTATATTTTGGCTTATGCAACTTTCAATGATTGGTTTTATGCCCTTGATGACTTCTTTACTAAGTTTGTACTGAGGTATTTGTGATGGTATTCCTAACTTAGTTCTGACTATCACTGGTGTTGCAGATTTTAATTACCAAATGTCTGTTGAATGTTTAGCCCATAGTGCATCTGGAATGTCACCAGGAATTGGAAAATTTTAATTCACTTCCTCTTCACCTACCATTGTATCTAAAAATAGCAATGGATAGGCTGGGAAAATGAAGCATTATCTTCTCTGAAGGATTACAGTGAATTGTGGCCCCAAGTTTACAAAGAAGGTCTCATCCCAAAAGATTGAACAAACATTCAGGGATTAGTAGGAATGTGTGGTCCACTGTCAGTGGCCCTAGGGTAACCATTTTGGATTGTAATTTTGGAACCCTTTGAGCCCTTCCAGGAGCCCCCATAACCTACACTGGTTCTAGTTTTCTACTATTCTCAGGAGATGTTTTTAAAACTGATTTTGAAGTTCAGGTGTCAACTAGTACTCAGTATATTTCATTGTCTACTTTGATTCCCATATGAAGTTCACTTGAATTTGGTAGCTCAAAGACTTCCACCATTGGTGCTTTGATTTCAATTTTTCCCAAATCCCATTCCTTTGCTATTTGAGTATTAATATCAGCTACTTTACTTTCCTCTAGAGATTTAGTTTGCATCCCCAATATTGTTTGCAGTGGGAATGAATTAACTACGTGGGTTTGGGGACCTGGGGAATTTAGGTTGCTGGTTGACTTGTTCACTGACAATAGAGACTTTGAAGGAATGAACTTCTTGACATTAGGGTTAAGTGTAGATTTTTGTACTTTATTAGTGACAAGTCTCTCTTCCTTGTCATTCCCCTTGCTTATGTCCCCAGGACATCTGCTCATTTGGTTCTCTAGAGCTATTTGTGACTATTTTGGTACTTCAGTCCCTACTACTGTTGGAAAAGACAATTTTTCCTCCTTATCAGGTAGAGATTATGGTTTGGAGGAACTAGAGGACATCCAGGACTTTAAACAATTTGCATTTGCTTCTACACTTTCTGCTAGAGATTCCATTCCTAGCCCACAGTGTTCTTCAGTTGTGTTATTGCACTGGATCTATTTATAAAGACAAAAATATGACAAAACAAGATATAAGGAACATTATGTGAAATGGATTATTTTGAATATATTAAATTTAAAAGTTTTTCCATGAACAAAACGAATATAATCAAGATTAGAAATAAGGTAGAATAATGAGGAAAATGTTTAAATAAATATCTAGAATAAAGGTCTCTTTTCTCAATATATAGATAATTGAGTCAAATTTATAAGAATAAGAGTCATTCTGCAACTGATAAATGGTCAAAAGATATAAATAAGCAGTTTTCAGTTGAAGAAATCAAAGCTATCTTTAGTCATAAAAAATATGCTCCAAATGACTATTGACTAGATAAAAATGCAAATTAGAGGAATCAATTTATGTCTATCAGATTGACATGTGACAGAAGATGAAAATGATATATGTGGGACAATTGGGATAGTAATGTAGTTTTGGGAGTTGTAAACTAATCTAAACATTCTCAGAAGCAATTTGGCACTTAGCCCTTTAGGCACACTTTTTGCAATACCATTAGTAGGTTTATATCACAAAGGGAACAAAAAACAAAGTAAAATGATGCATTTGTACAAGGATATATTAGCAATGTTGTGTCAAAGAATTGGAAATAAAAGGGATTTTTATCAGTTGGGTAATGACTGAACAATATTGTGGTATATTATACACGAATACTATTGTGCTATCAGAAATGATTAGCAGAAGGATTTCATAAAAAAAAACCTGGAAAGATATACATCAGCATAATCAGATCATTGTAGACAGTAATTGAGATATTGTATAATAATGAAATGTGAATGGCTTAATTATTCTCATCTATAGAATCATACAAGATTCCAATTCCAAATCCCAAACTTATAATTACAAAGTGCTTTTGATAAAAATACCTCCAGAAAACAGTTGAAATGTGACTAAAAATTGAATCCTGCTATTTATATTTCATTTTCCTTGTGGGATTTATTTTGTTTTACTTTTTAAGTATGTCTTCTTCCACAGTATGACCTGTATGAAAACATGTCTCACATGATCACTTACATGTTATCTCTAGCATATTGCTTAGCAACTTAGGGATGAGAAGAATAGGGAATCAGTGATGTAATTTGAAACTCAAAATTTTAGAAAATATATTTTAAGCAATATCACTTGTGAGCAATATATTTCTTATTTGACAATATGATGAACACAGAAATATGTATTGTAGGATAATATGTGTACATTCTCCATCATATTACATGCCTTTGGGGAAGTGGTAAGGTGTGGGTAGGAGGGAGAAAAGTATAAGACAAATTTGGGTAGAAATTTTTGGAAATTTTGAATTTTGAGACATTTTTTTAAAATATAGCTAAGGTAAGAATTAGTTTCTCTTGGATAAGTATATTTAATATAATTTATTGCATATTTATAACAAATCATATACCTTATAGTATTTCTATGTTGTATATCATATTGTCATATAAAAATAAATTATAACTCACAAAAAGGCCCAAAAGTCAACATTATACATCATTTTATATGTAATCATGAAAAATACAATTTTATTTTAAAACTGTGACAGATGTTAAATGGTTTAAGTAGGAAGTTTTTAGGGTCAGACTTTAATTCTGGTCATAATGTTTTATCTACTCCATAATAATACCTGCAATCAATCATAGGGAATTAATAAAAATAATAACTATCCTGCATGAGGTAGCATAGATGGAGCCTCTTAGGAGAATAAAACAAGTAAGCAATAGTGATTATTGGTTAACCAATATAGAATTGAATAAAATAGGTTCTAGTTTTCAATCCAATAATTTATACTACTTCTCCACCTGGGAGTATTGTATACATTTTACAGGTACCCACTCATATATTGTGAATAGTGACTGGGTATTCATAAACACATTGTTGTGTGATATTTAATCTGGGTTATATTTTTGTGGCTCATGATATATCATAATCCCAATGAAATAATGTCTTTAAATTAGAAGTTTCCTAGTAAAAGAATTAAGAGAAATATGTAGCTATAGATTTAAAATATGTAGGTAATATAATGATCATATGTTCTGAGCTGAAAACAATCAGATAGATGACCTAATCCAACAGTCTTGTTTTATAGATGATGCTACCAAAATCCGGAAGACAAAGGTGACTTAACTGAAGTCATGCCAATACTACATGGAGAAACCTGAAGATAAATAAAGTCCTCCATTATTTAAACCTCTGATGTTCTCAAGAAATATTATTGCACTAATAGTAACTTAAAATTTCTTATATGAACAGACATTCTCATTTATATCAGAAACTTTCACTTAGAACCATGCGTTTTTCTTTCTTGATCAAGACTAATAAAGGCAACTACTCTTTCCCTTATATAATCATGGCTTGTCGATGGTATTTGACTGTTTAATAACCTGACAAGAAATCATAGGTATATAATTCTTAGCCCACTGTCCAGTGGGCCCAGACACAACTATGACTTGGAAGAAAATGGAGCAAGGCAGAATAAATATTTCCCACTTGAGCAGTGATATGTTTACTCCATTTAGTTCAAATTAGAGCTAATAATACTAATGTTTCAATGGTCTCAAATGGAATTTGGACTGGGCCCATCTGCCCAAGAGCAGATTTCCCCAAATGAGCTTTAACAGAAACACACACAGGGTGCTGAGAATTGTGTCAGTGATATATGCTGTTTATGGCAACAGCTGTCAGCTGCAGGCTGATTTTTGCATCTGCTGGTAGATCCAAAGCCAGAGTCAACTCCTATGGGACCATCACCACCACTAGAGGACCATCATGTGTGATTTAAAAACAAATTCTACTTAAAGACAGTTGTAGATGAGTTCCCATAGGAAAAATAAATGGCTCCCTATTGTCTTCAGGATGAAGTAAAAGTTACTTTATTTGGCATTCAGGTCTATAATTTGACCCAACCTAATATTCAAAATATCCATTTTACTTCACTTCTATATAAACCATTGTTTTAAATCAAAATTGAAAAGTTAATTTCATTGGCTATTTGGAATACTTTGTTTTACTGTGTTCTATTTCAATTATAGGAACTCTATAATAAGTGACCCACTTAAATAACACCTGAGGTAGAATAAATTAAATTATATTTGAGGAAACTAGGTAAAAAAAATAGGATTTGGAATTTTTGGAAGATGGGAGTCCTGCACAATGATCAGCCAGAAAATAAACAAGAAAGAGGTAAGAGATGTGAATGAAATATTAGAAAAATTGGAGTTAATAGATATATGGAGAAAAATAAATAGGGACCACTTTCTTGTTTATTTTCTGGTTTGATTTATCTAAATCTGATAGAGGTAGGTTCAGACCAGTAGAGTTTTACTACCTATTTCCTCCTTAAGCTCTAATAGTTTCCCCTTTAAAAATGTGATTGCTATACCTTTTGGTGCATACATGTAAAGTACGTTCTTCCCTCCCAGCTCACTCTGACTCTGGCATGCTCTCTCTGATTCTGGCAGGCTAGCTGTAGTGGAGGATGGTTGATCATTATGCAAATGCAAAAAAGCAGAAATAACAAGTGCAACCTTTTCAGATCATAAGGCAAAAAAATAATAATTAGCAAGGGGACATAGAGAGTCAAACCAAAAATTAATTGGAACATAAATAATATGATTATCCAAAAATTGGTTATTTAAAGAACAAATCATAGAAACAATTAATAATTTCATTGAAGAGAATTAAAATTATGAGATATCCCATCAAAACCTATGGGATGCAGCCAAAGAAATACTCAGGGGGAATTTTATAACCTTAAATGCATATATTAACAAATTATGGAGAGTAGAGGTCAATGAAATGGACATGTAAATTTAAAAAGCTAGAAAGAGAAAAAATTAAAAATCCCCAGATAAAAACTAAATTAGAAATCCTAAAAATAAGGAGAAATTAATAAAATTGAAAGTGAAAGAACTATTGAATTACTAAATAAGACTAAAATCTAGTACATTGAAAGAACAAATTAAATAGATAAGGTACTGGTTAATCAAATAAAAGAAAAGAAGAAAACCAAATTTACACTATCAAAGATGAAAACAGAGACCTCACCTCTAATGAAGAGGAAAGTAAGGTAATCATTAAAAACTATTTTGCCCCATTATATGACAATAAATATGGCATCTATGTGATATAGATGACTATTTACAAAAATAAAATTGCCTAGCTTAAAAGAAGAAATAGAATTTTTAAATAATCCAATATCAGTAAAAAAAAATGAACAAGCCATCAAAGAACTCCCTAAGAAAAAATCTCCACGACCTGAGGGATTCAAAAGTGAATTCCAGCATATATTTAAAGAAAAACTAATTCCAATACTACACAAAGTATTTGACAAAATAAGCAAAGAAGGATTTCTACCAAATTCCTTTTATGACAAAAATATAGTGCTAATTCCAAAACCAGGCAGATTAAAAACAGAGAAAGAAACCTGTAGCCCAATCTCCTTAATGAACAAAGATGCAAAAATCTTAAATAGAGTTCTAGCAAAAAGACTCCATCAAGTGAACATAAGGGTTATTCATTATGATCAGATGGGATCTATACCAGGAAAGCAAGGATGGTTCAGTATTAAGAAAATCATCCATATAATTGACCATATTAATAAGCAAACCAAAAAAAATCACATGATTATTTCAATAGATGCAGAAAATGCCTTTGACAAAAAACAACATCTATTCCTACTGAAAACACTAGAAAGTAAAGGAATAGAAGAACCTTTCCTAAAAATCACAAACAATGTATATTAAAAACCATCAGCAAGCATCATCTGCAATGGAGATAAAGATCAATAAGATCAGGAGTGAAACAAGGATGCCCATTATAATTTCTTTTATATACCATGGTATTAGAAACACTAGCAGTAGTAATTAGAGAAGAAAAAGAAATTGAAGATGTTAAAATAGGCAATGAGGAGATCAAACTATCACTCTTTGCAGATGAAATGATGATCTAGTCAAAGAATCCTAGAAAATCAACTAAAAAGCTAGTGGAAATCAACAACTTTAGCAAAGTTGCAGGATACAAAATAAACACACGTAAATCATCAGTATTTCAATATATTTCTAACACATCCTGACAGCAAGATTTAGAAAGAAAAATTCCATTTAAAATCACCCTAGACAATATAGATAATTAGGAATCTATCTGCCAAGACAAAACAGGAATTATGTGAACACAAACTATAAAACCCTTTCCAAACAATTAAAACTAAATCCAAACAATTGGGAAAATATTAATTGCTCATGGGTAGGACAAGCTAACATAATAAAAATGACAATTTTACCCAAACTAACTTACTTTATTTAGTGCCATAACTATCAAACTACCAAGAAATTTTTTTACTGATTTAGGAAAAAAAACTATAACAAAGTTTATCTGGAAGAACAAAAGATCAAGGATATCCAGGAAATAATGAAAAAACATGTTGAGGGTGGGGTCCTAGTAGTGCCAGGTCTTAAACTGTACTATAAAGCAGTGATCATCAAAACAATATGGTACTGGTTAAGAGACAGAATGGAGGGTCAGTGGAACAGATTTGGGGTAAATGACCTCAGCAAGACTGTATGATAACCAAAAACCACTTAACAAAAACTGCTGGGAGAATTAGAAATTAGTTTGGGAGAGATTAGGTTTAGATCAACATCTCACACCCTACACCAAAATAAATTCAGAATGTGTAAATGACTTGAATATAAAGAAGGAAACTATAAGTAAATTAGAGAAACATAGAATAGTATATCTGTCAGATCTATGGGAAAGGAAAGATTTTAAGACCAAGCAAGAGTTAGAACGTATTACAAAAGGCAAAATAAATAATTTCATTACATTAAATTAAAAGAGGTTTTATACAAATTAAAACAATGCAATTAAAATTAGAAGGGAAGCAAAAAATTGGGATAAAAATCTTTATAACAAAAAACTCTGACAAAGGTCTAATTATTGAAAGTTATAAGAAGCTAAATCAATTGTTTAGAAAATCAAGACATTCCCCAATTGTTAAATGATGGAGGGACATGAATAGGCAATTTTCAGATAAGGGAATCAAAACAATCAATAAGCACATGAAAAATATTTCTAAAACCCTTATAATTAGAGAAATGCAAATCAAAATAACGCTGTGGTACCTTTCAGATTGGCTAACCTAAAAACAAAGGAAAGTAATAAATGTTGGGGGGATGAGACAAAATTGGGACATTAATGAATTGCTTGTCAAGTTGTGAATTGATCCAATCATTCTGGATGGCAGTTTGGAACTATGCCCAAAGGACACTAAAAAAAGACCTCCTGCCCTTTGATCCAGTCATATTACTGTAGGGGTGGGGGGTATGCTCCAATGAGATAATAAGGAAAATACTTACAAAAATATTCATAGCTGCGCTGTTTGTGGTGGCAAAAAGTTGGAAAATGAGGGTATGCCCTTCAATTGGGGAATGGCTGAACAAATTGTGGTATATGTTGGTGATGGAATACTATTATGCTAAAAGAATTAATGAACTGGAGTAATTCGATGTGAACTTGAATGACCTCCAGGAATTGATGCAGAGTGAATGGAGCAGAACCAGGAGAACCTTATATACAGAGATGGGTACACTGTGGTACAGTCGAAAGTAATGGACTTCTCTATTAGCAGCAATGAAATGATCCAGGACAATTCTGAGGGACTTACAAGAAGGAACACTATCCATATTCAGAGGAAGAACTGTGGAAATAGAAACACAGAAGAAAAACAACTGATTGTTCACATATATTGGTGGGAATAAGTTTGGGGATGTAGACTATAAATGATCACCCTAGTGCACATATTAATAATATAGAAATAGGTCTTTATCAGTGACACATGTAAAACCCAGTGGAATTTTTCATTGTCTACAGGAGGGGGTTGGGAGTAGGGGAGGGAAAGAATCATGTAACCATGGAAAAATATTCTAAATCAATTAATTAAATATTTTTTTCAAATCAGAAAAAAAACAAAAGAAAAGAAGATAGAAGGAAAAGAATAGATGAAGAGATAAATACTTTTAGAACTGGAAAAAATCCTGAAAGTCAATTGATTAATTTTAAACTTTTCTTTTTTGCAAATGGGGAAATTGTGGTCCATAGCTGTGAAACAACTTCTCTAAGGTCACATAGATATGGAGTGACAAAGTCTGAAGTTGGTTCATTTTCTAAATCCACTTATTTTTCCAATACACCAAACAAAGCAACATTTTAAGAGAGTATAAAAAAAAGGAGGTTGTAGGAGTATGTTAATTTAGAACACCTAGATTCTATGTAAGTGGCAGTAATTGCAGTCTATAAAGCCAATAGCCTCTTTTTTGAATGTTTTAAATGCATAAAATAAAATGAATAGTCTTTCCAAGAAGAAAAATTTCATACAAATAGTTATCAAAATATTGTTCAGAGGTCAAAGGCTCCAGATATGGAAATATATGACAAGGATATATATGTTCATTTTTGAAGGTTCTTTGCCTGTATAGAACATTATCTCTAGAACTGGGTAATTTTTCTGAACTGTTTTTCAAAAGATGTTCTGTATGGCTGGGGAAAAAAAGCATAATCTGTGATCAACTTGATGTCAAACCTTTGTGAAATAATCTGGGTTGGTCTTAGATCAATACTCCATCAGTTAAACTCCAGGTTTATACTTAAAGCCCTTCTAGATTTAAAAAAAAATTCCTATTAGGCTTTGCATATCGGTGATATGGACTTTAAGAATACTTTTCTAATATCATAATGCATGAAAGGAGAATTATTTTTGAAGTATGAAGTCTAAAGTTTTGGGGGTTTTTGTGGTTAATAAATTGTTAAATTGACTATGACAACATTCACAGAACAAAATACTTTGACCAGTACTGAAGTTGGTTCTTAACCAGACTCAGGCAAAATACTGAAAGAATAGATATGAATGTTACTGTTAATTCAACTTAAAATATTCACGTTTATGTATTGAGCATCATTTCCACCCAGTAAAAGTGTCAGAAGACATTATTGGGACAATATGACTGCCACAGCCTTTTTTTGTAGTAAGCAGTTACAATGGGAATAGATTTGAACTTCATTATTTTCCTTGATTTTATTTGTCTTCACCATGTTGCTTGAATATATTTTAGATTTGTGTTTTTTTTTTAAATGATGCACAATGGAGAAAAAACTGACCTAAAACATCAGTGAACTAGTCAGTCAAATATATGACTAACTTCTAGTTCATATTTGAATTGGATTTAAAGGAAGGTGCCACCCTAAAGGTTTAAGAATTGGTAATTTTCTGTGTGGTATATGTTGGTGATGGAATAATATTATGCTCAAAGGAATAATGAACTGAAGGAATTCCATGCAAATTGGAATGACCTCCAGGAATGGATGCAGAATGAAAGGAGCAGAACCAGGAGAACATAATACATAGAGACTGATACACTGTGGTACAATCGAATATAATGGACTTCTCTACTAGCAGCAATGAAATTATCCAGGACAATTCTGAGGGACTTACAAGAAAGAATGCTATCCATATTCAGAGGAAGGACTGTGGAAATAGAAACACAGAAGAAAAACAACTGCTTGATCTCATGAGTTGATGGAGATATGATTGGGGATATAGACTCTAAATGATCACCATAGTGCAATTATCAATAATATGGAAATAGGTCTTGATCAGTGACAGTAAAACCCAGTGGAATTGAGTGTCGGCTACAGGAGGAGGGGAAGGAGAGGGGAGGGAAAGAACATGAATCTTGTAACCATGGCAAAATATTCTTAATTAATTAATTAAATAAAATTTTCCAAATTAAAAAAAATTAGGAATTTTCTGGAAGAAAGTGTAGAAAGAAAGTTAAATGTTCTTATTTTTTAGTTAGACATAAATAATATTTCTATACTACTCAATAACTATGTCAGTTCATATAAACTTTTATCAGGGATAATCCTGGTCCAAATTGGAGACAGATTTCCTCAAAAATATCTCCTTTCTGAACCTCTCAAAAGTATTATATTCAATTATTCTTATACAATAACCAAAACACTTTGACTTGAGTGTCTCAGAAATCATTAAGGGAGAAATTAACAGAGAAGAGAGACAAAATAGAATGAAGAGAGAACTGAATTGGACATTAGAACACCTGGGTTCAAATTCAGGCTCTACCCATTACTACTCTTTCCTCAACTGTAAAATGAACATGTTCGGCTAAATGACTTCTAAGTTTCCTTCTAGTTCTACATCTATGATTCTATGCCATGGAAAATGCTTTGAAAAATGTATTGCATTTCCATGCTTTTGTAATTAAAAAATAAGTAGTATCATAGTTTTCAGATCTAGAAAGGTATCATGTAATTGTTTCATGAATCCTAAGACCTTTATTTTATATATTAGGACCCCAAGTTCTTGGAAGATTAAATAACTTGTCTAATGTAACAAAGGTGATAAGTAATAGAGTTGGTATTAAAATTCATCTTAATTCCAAATGCCATTCTTATTCTGTACCAATACAACCTTGTTCCTTGTACATCAAGTATACACTGAGATTCTGGGTTGGTTAGCCTGGCAGGATACATAGCTGCCAAAACCATCTAAATACCAGGGAGAACAAAATGTTCTTGGACAGTAAATGGTGTAAATGAATCTGCTCTGTTAGGGACTTCTGTTGTTTATCAGCTCACCGCTGGCTTTAAAACTCCCAAGTGTACTTCCTTGAATCACACAAATTTAGATTTCCTTTGGGTAACTGCAGTCTAATTTAGGAGACTTCAATTTTTAAAGCAATGGAAAGATTTTGTTATAATGTTATCCCTGCAAAAAATAGGGGAGGAAATCTTAAAAGAAAAAAAATTCCCTCCTCATCCCTTAACATTAATGACATTCTTTCCAAGTTTTTTAGCAGCCAGCAGGAACACAGCCCAAGACAGTGTGAAAATTAACAGAAGCACATTAGGCAATTTGCACACACCCACACATTGAAAGTGTAATAACGTTAATTTTATAAAATATAAAAAAGCCAAGTGAGACTGAACATAAAAACAAGTGTTTGTTTGAAAAAATAAAATAACAGATTGTGTTCTTAGCAAAAATCTGATGACCCATTCTCCAAGTATATTTTGGTTTTTTTTTTTAATTATTGGAGGAAAGAGTAGCTGACTTTGTGCATCTGTGTGTGTGTGTGTGTGTGTGTATGTATGTATGTGTGTTTAATAGAGGAGATAGGAATAACTCAGTCAAATTGATTTTTGTTGTCAGAGAAACAGTGGAACATGTGATTTTAGATCTGGACTCAGTTTTGTCATCCAAGTGACAGAATGTTGTGAAAAAGGTATAAGTGATATTTGGAATTTAATTATTGTTTTTGTCCCCTTTTTGGATGATCAAGAAATTGAGATGCAGCCAATGTATTTATGTTAAGATACAGAATCTTACAGAATTGAATTATAAACAAAAATGTCTCCTCTATTTAAGAGACTAAACATTTAGAATGTTAGGAAATAGAAGAATCCTGAAACTGTCAATATAAACTTGGATACATACCTTTTTCTTGAGAGTAAATATGCAAAGATCTATATATTTATTTATTCATTCTGTAATGATGGGGAGTAGGAGAAAAGAATGGTTTTGCTAAATTAGAATGTAGGAATGACAGTTGGAAACTGAACAAGGACTTCTGGGAAATTCTCCTGAGGAGCAAGGTCTTGAAGACAGAGACACAGAAGGGAGTGGAAGGAGAGAGAAGTTGTTTCTCTTGGTTATTTGAGTCACCTTTGGGGATTTCTAACACGAAAGAAATCTAACATCACTGGTTCCTATCAAAAAACCTAATTTCTTCAAAGACTTTCCTTTCATTCCATGAACTATTGATATACTGGACTCAAATTGGTGATCAGTGTTTTCTCTCTTTTTCCTACCTCTCCCCTACCTATGAGAAAGACTTGTACTTCAGTAATTAGTTTTATTTTGAATGAGATTTAAGGCAACCCAGAATCCTTCTAACCTTTTGCCTCTGCCTCAATCAACAATTAAATCAAATAAGCAATCAGATAGTGAATTCAATCTCGTTTATTTACATCTAGAGAGTAAGCCCATTGGCAGACTCAGTCTTGATGCCAATTTTCAAGAAGACATGAGGGAGAGACTTGTAAGTGCCCCAAAGCAGTGCATATCTGGATTGAGGTCCCATATTTCTTTCCTTGTAGAAAAGATTTCCCTGCTTCCCTTGAGGGCTGGCACTGCTTCCAAGAGGGGAGAACTCCATTTTGTCTCCCTCAAATAATTCAGGGACTCTGGGAGGGGTAGTGAGGAAACCATTTCATCAACCCTTTCCTCACTGCCTTCCACCTCATTTCTCCATTTAAGGATTGTGAGTCCCTCAAAAATTATAATTCAAAAATAAATGCCTCGTAAAAGAAAGAGGACAAAGGACAAGGTACTTTAAAATTATTAATAACGTAAATATATATCCATTAACAATTAGAATATGAATGGAATGAAATGTGTAAGAAAAAATTTAAAAAGTGAAATTTATAGAGATATAATTTAGAGTTGGGATAAGAAAAGTGTTTGTGGGAAGGCAATATTAAAGGATGGGTTAAAATTGAATAGGAAAACCCTTGGTTTGGGACTAAAAGTTAATAGAGAGGGAGATTCAAAGGCAGAAGGAATATTGATCTATGATTTTAAAAAGGCTACTTTGAAACATGTTCAGGGCAAATAATCTCCAAAGAAAGAGTCTGGGAAGGGATTGGTAAAAGATTAGAATATCATAGCCTTAGACCTCTGGTGCTGAAAAGGCCATGAGATTAGTCTCAGGGTGGGTGTTTTGTTGATACTTATAAGTGCAACAATGTGGAATGACCAAATGTGGTGCAATATTTCTTGATCTTTATCTGTTACATTATGAACTAACATAGTTTGAGTCTCTATTGTGATTGAATCCAATTCATGAATCTCTTTTGGTTTATTTTTTCCACATTGAATGATTTACTCTATTCCCACTACTATTTCACTTCACAGTATTTAACAGGTAAAGAGACTGAGGCCAGAAAAACTGTGACTTACTCAAATTGAGAAAACTGAAAGAGAAATTAAACAATTTCCCTGTTTCTAAAAATGTGATTGGTGTCTAAATCAGAAAAAAAATTGTACAAAAACAGTAATATGCCTCCTGTCTGGGATCTCTCCTAAAAGGATTAATAAGTATATTTCTAGAAAAAAATGATCATTTTATAAAGAAGATAGGCAATGGATGCTAATTCATTTCCTCTACCACAAAAGAAATGCTTAAAATATGAAAGGCTTATAAAAATATGAGGATGAGAGAGAGGGAAATAAGTCCTTTCTTCTTTGATTTATAGGCTATTAAATGGTCACCTGTCTCTTCCTGGATCTGCACGCAATCAGTAATCCAGAGTCATTTTGTATTACAATGGATGTGCTACAGTCAAGTATATAATGGAAGTTTCCTATCACATTAAAGAAATAGAGGGCTTTGAATATGATATTCTAGAATGTAAGAGAGCTGGAATTAGAACTCAGAATTACTCTGCAAACCTGAGCATAAATCTTCAAGAGAAAAATGAATATTACATAAATTGAAGAACTTGCAAGGATTCCTGATGAGAATGATTACATTGAATAGTGTTATATTTTAAAATTAATATATCTACCAGTTATTAATTTCCATAAAGTTTATTAATAATCACTCAAGATAAAAAAGGTAGATAAGCATAGATTTAAAGTATTTTCCTTATGTTAAGATCAGATTACGGGTTGCCTAACATGCAAGAATCTCTCTCTCCCTCACCTCTTTCCTCCAGCCCAGTTTCCAAGCCAAAGACCCAGGTGGGCTTTGCCCACTCTCTTTTATTGATGTTCATGGACAGACACTGACGCAACTATGGTATGTGAAGAATGTTGATCAATCTGGTCAACCTTCCTGGAGGGGAAGGGGATAAACTTCCCTCAACACAAGAGGATATGTATAGTTCAAATATAAAACTCAAAATAATCCTAAAAAGGTAAATGTGAAAAAATTATAGGGGAATCAATAATGTTAAACAGTTTATTCTTTTATATGGGAAGATTTTCCATATAATTTCTAATAACTTTGTTATTATTAAGGCAGTTAGAAGGATTCCACATAGAAGATAGTATGGGAATGAGTCCATTCTGTTGGGATGATTAAAAAAATGGATACATGAGGAAGATAAGTGTCCTGGGAGAAAGGAGAGGGGAGAGGATGAATAGGAAAAATCATGTCACATAAAAGAGGTTTACAAGGAATAAAAATACTGTACATATGATAATGTTTGAATTTCATTTTTGTAAATTCATTCAGAGAAATATATATGTAATACACATAGGTACACATTATATATGTATACATATATAAAATGCATGTATATGAATATATGATATTAATTTGTATGCATATATAATTTACATATATACTCAATTGGTAATATAAATATACTTTACTTACCAGGGAAGTAGGAAGGTAAAAGGATAAGATTAAGGGATTAGGGAGTGATGAAAGGGAGGCCACTTTATAAAAAAGGAGAGCTCAAGCAAAACAGACTTTAGAATGGAGGAGAATGAAGAGTTAGCAATCATAAGTATTAATGGGAATGGATCAACCCACCCATAAAACAAACAAATAAAAAATGGATAGTTGATTAGAAACCAAAATCCCAAAATAGAATGCTTATGTAAATGTTAAATTCAATGGTTGGACACTATTTATTTACCAAAATAGAGGGGAAAAATAAAGTAGATAAATGTGAAAGAGGTTGGAGAAAATACCTATCCTAGTCTTCAGCCAGTAGTGAATAATCACATGACCTCCTTGAAGATGGAAGCTAGTTTCTTAGGAAACTAGGAAGCGAGTCAGCCTTTTCACTCACCCAACCAAGTAGTCCAGGAGTCAGAGTCTAAGTTGAAGTCAGGATCCACACTGCAGTCTTCAATGAGGTTCCCTCAAAGACACTCTCCAAGAGACTCAACTTCACCAGCCTGCCAGATGAAAGGATTTTGTGTGTTTTATGGTGGTTTTTTATCTCTGACCCTTTTGCAGGAGCCAATCACAGTTTCAAAAATTGTCATACCTCTCATCCTCTGAAGGTAGCAACTCTCTTCCTAGGATTCACACATTTCTGAGTTGTCAGTTTCAAATTCACATGTTTCTGAGTGTGTGAACTCTTAAAAGTTTCTGACTGTTTGAGTTAGAAAAAAGGGTGGAGCTCTTCCAAGTATCTTGCTGGCTTCTCACCTCTAGAGGTGTTAACTTTCCTCCTAGCAGTAAGAGTTTGTGGACTTCCCTTACTTTAGGGTTAATTATGGGAGTATTTTCTTGTGTTTGTTAATTCAAAAGTATACAAAAGAGAATTAATCCTGACTTCAGTCTAGTGAGGTACTAAGTAAGAGTACTTAAGCTATTGTTATTCCAAAGTGTTAACTTCAACTAGGCAAAGAGAGCAAAGAATTCCCTTTTCACAAGTGCAAACTCAGAATAGACAAAGATAAACAAGAATTTCCTTTCACAATTCCCCCTGTGATTCTTTGGCAGACTAGTCTCCACAATGAATCATTTTACATCACTATCTTGTATCTCTAAAGCTATTCTAGGTAAAGTTACATACAATATCCAATAGTTAGAGAAAAGATGGAAATAAAAGAGACAGAGACAGACAGACAGACAGAGAGAGAGAGAGAGAGAGAGAGAGAGAGGGGGGGGGGGAACCAAAGTTTGCTAGGCTCATTGACAATAAGTGTAACATTTAAAAGAGTGTTGGTCATAAACTGTTACAGATAAAAAAGTGGAGGTCTTAAACTGTGACCATGTAAATATGGTTTCAAATCAAAACTATAGTGGTCGCCAGGGAAAATTTCCCAAATATGAAATATACCCAAGTCAGCTGGGTTATATAGAGATTTTAATTAATAGAAGTAAGGAATTAATGAAAGAGAGAGAGTAAGAGGAAACAATGAGAAAAGAGGTAGGCCAGCCTAGGTCGACTTAGGCTTTTAAGCCTTAAGAGAGAGATCAATCAGTCTTTTATCAACTCACCACAAAATTTGTCCAAGCAAGACTCTAGTGTTCAGAGACCCACCAGTTCAGCTTTGGCAAGCTGAAATAAGTTCAGCCACCAAGCTCTTCAAGGCAACTCTGGCAAGCTGTCTCTCTCCAATTCAGCTTTGGCCAGATGAATCTCCCAGCTGAATCTTTCCAGCTGAAATGATCCCCCAGAGCCCTTTCTGAGCTCCTTTTTAAAGAGAATTTTCTCCTATGTCACCTCCCCTAAGTTCTTACATCTACCAATCACAGTAGACATTTTCCAAAGGACAGACCATTCTTAATTCACACCTGAGTAGACTAAACTTTTGAGTAATTCACACCTGAGTAAACTAAAACTTCTGATTAAGTTCTCACCTCTTTGCTCCTTGCAAGTTTACAAGTTGCCTGACCTTTATAGGTACTTAGCACCTTTTTGTATTAGATCTAAAAATTGGCACAGCTTAAGGGTTTTTGCCTTACTATAAGTATGGGTTAAGTACTTTTCATTGTTCAGCAAGGAGTTTACAACTTTATCTTCCCCTAAAGTTTGCCTAAGTAGGGTGGAGTAGAGTTCTCACATTCCTGATCTAAGTACCTTCATTGTTTAAAATGGGGAATGGTCTTAACCAAGTGTTCTGAAGTAGGATCTGAGAATTTTAAAGTTTCACATAAGCCAGTAATGGGGGCAATCCCCTGTGGCATACAAGTTTACATTGAAAATACTTGTATTCAACCCCACAAAGTTCAATCAGTTCTACTCCAAAGTTGGTACTGGATCTTCTGATGCTGTGGAGGTTTTCATCAGGCATCTTCATGGTGTCTTTTTCAAACAATTCATCTTCTAAATTCAAATAGTTGTCAAGCTCTCTTTTCTAAATGTTTCTTTCTCAAAATAATATTTTTAGTTTTATTTATACAATCTCTGTGGTAATTATACAATCCTCCCTGAGATCCCCCCTGAGGAGGGTGTTGACCAACATTCAAATCAACTTGGGATACATGGTTGAGTTATCAGTTTCAATAGAAGCTGTTTTCTTTACATGTGAGCAATGAATCCAAGAGTCCTTTTCTGCAATTTTTATAGCTGTTGGAGTGTTTAACAGTACTTTAATGGGACCTTCCCAGGAAGGCTGAGTTGCTCCAGTAGGCTGGAAGTTAGGCCATAAACTGAAAAGTCTAAAGGTCCTGCTTGTACTGCAGCTCCAGATTCATGGAATTCATGAAATTTGTTCTGTAATTCTTGTAAATATGAAGCAATAGAAGTATCTACCCCTAATACTGAAGTACATATAGGAGAAACAGGTTTAGCTTGTACAGGAGGATGTACAAAAAGCATCCCAAAAGGTGAGATGTGTAGATCACTTCTAGGCTTGCTTCAGAGACAAAATAAAGCTAGGGGGAGAGCTTAAGGTGATTTTAGATGTGTTTCAGTGCATAGTTTGCCAATCATAGTTTTTCTCACTATTCATTCTTTCAACTTGGCCTGAGCTCTGGGGATGATATAGTACATGGAATTTGGGAGTGTTTCCCAAAAAGGAGTAAACCTGAGATAAAACTGAATTGGTAATGTGGCTTCCCCATCTGAATCAATACACTAAGGAAGGCCAAATCAAGGAATAATCTCTTTTAAGAGTACCTTGGCAACAAAAGTTGTTGTGACTCAGGAAGTAGGAAATATTTCTAGACAACTGGTCAGCTCATCTACTATGACAACAAAATTTATAATACCCAGCTTTTGTCATTGTAATAAAATCTATTTGCATATGTTTAAAAGGTGTGCAAGCCAAAGGGAACCCACCAAATGCCTTGCCACAAAAGGGGTGTTGATTATATACTTGGCAGGTGGGGAAGGCTGTACACACTTTAGAGAATATAGTTATAACAGAGACTATCCATACACTTTTAACAGAGTCTAAAATGCCTTAGGTGCCAAAGTGACTGTTTTTAAGCATGGATTGGCATATATGATGATAAAATTCCTAGAGCAGTTGGGTGACTCTGTGGATTGAGAGCCAGGCCTATAGATGTGAGGTCCTAGGTTCAAATCTGGTCTCAGACACTTCCCAGTGTAAAGATTAAAATTTAGGGGAGACTGAGGCAAGATAGAAATTAGTTTCTCTCTGCAAGGAGTATTATATTTTTAGAGGCTTATTAAAGGTTATGGATTAAAGAAAATACAAAATAAGAAAAACACGGACCTAGGCCAGAGCCCTATACAAGATAACCTCACATCATGAAAGAGACACATCTGCTCCAAAAAGGAAGTTAAAAAAGAAGAAACAAAAGCCTTTGCAATCAGGTTAAATACCTTCTCAATCTCTGCCCATGTGAGAATTCAGTGAGATTACAAAGCATTTTGGGGAAGTGGAGCAAGGAATTGTGGGAATTGAAGTCCTGGATTCGAGTCTATTTTTACATTACCTCATTTGATCGTTATTGGGGAAAGATGTTTCCCCAAAAAGGATCATGAAAGCAATCAACTTAAATATTACAATAATTTGAGGATGAGGGGAAAGAAAAAAAAATAAAACCCCAAACCAATAATTACTGAACGCATTGACAAAAAGCCAGTTAGGGGGAAGTCCCTTTGGCATGAAAGTATACATACAAATAAATATTCAATCAACTACACCCAAAGTTCATTTTTGTGCAGCTCGTGGTCCTGAGGCTTCTTCATGGTGTCTTCTCCAACAGTTCAATTTCTGGATTCAGGGAAGCAGCATCTTTCTTTACCTAAAATTCTTTGAAAAGGAATTTAAACTTTGCAATTTAAATAATGATATTTTTACATTCCCCTGTTAAGAGGGTGATTGAAAAATACAGGATCACTGAGGGATGCATGGCTGAGGTATGAGGTATATGAATCATTTGGTAAGAGAAATTAAAAAGATATCAGAAAAATCCAAAAGAAAAGAAAAATTTCTGGATGAAAATAGACTATCAAAGTCTTATGTGTAAAAATTCCAAGTAAAAAGAAAAATAAATCTATAACAGGTCTTTGAATTGGGGCCCAATCAAAATGATCTAAGCAATGATGCATTTACCCAGTCAATATCCAGGACTACAGAAAGGTACCACACTATGAAAGACAGAAAAGGGGGATCTCAAATTACAAGCTCCTAAGGCACCGAAATTCAAAACAATCAACAGCACAGACCCTGGGAACCCTCCTCCTGGACCTGGACCCGGATCAAAAGGTACGGCTCCCCTTAAAAGCCAGAACCCGAGATCCCTCGGACCTCAGGGGTAGGAGTGCAGAGTCCAAGGCTCCCGGAAGCCACAGCCCGGCCTGGCTCAGAGAGCAGGGTCCTCGGAACAACAACCCTCAGGGCCTTCTATCTGAGTCCCAGTGAAAGTCACTGCCTGGAGCAAGACAGCCTCTCGGGCTGGATCCTGCTATCCAAGTCTCAGTGAAAGTCCCTGCCCTCGGAGCTTGGGTTAGCTGCAGCCCATCCCCCCGCAGGCCGACGAAACAGCCTCACGGCCAGCGATTCTGAAGGCAACTTCCGGAAAGCAACGTGGTCCGACCCTTCCATTCCAGTTCCAGTGAGGCATATTCAGTTTAACCCAGGGAAAGCTCATAGAACCATCTGCCCAGGACTAAAGCCTCTGAACACCAGACAGAGACAAGAAAAGCTAATCCTCCACATTCAGAGATGGCAAACTCCACAGAACCACAGAAGCCCCAAAATACCAAGAAAAATAAGAAGAAAGGGGCGACTTTGGACACATTCTATGGAGCCAAAATACAAAATACAGAGCAGATAGAAGATAATATAAAAGAAAATGCTCCAAAACCTTCCAAAGGAAATGGAAACCCTCCACAAACCTATGAAGAATTTGAATCAGAAATGACCAAAAAGATGGAAGCCTTCTGGGAGGAAAAGTTGGAAATAATGCAAAAGAAATTCACGTATCTACAAAACCGGTATGATGAAACTGAAAAGGAAAACCAGGCTTTAAAGGCCAGAATCAGGCAGCTGGAAGACAACGATTGTGTAAAAGAGCAAGAATTAATAAAGCAAAGACAAAATACCAAGAAATTAGAAGAGAACATAAAATATCTCACCGACAAGGTGATAGATCTGGAAAATAGAGGGAGAAGGGATAATTTAAGAATAATTGGACTCCCAGAAAAGCCAGAAATAAACACCAAACTGGACATGGTGATACAAGATATAATCAAAGAAAATTGCCCAGAGATTCTAGAACAAGGGGGCAATACAGCCACTGACAGAGCTCACAGAACACCTTCGACACTAAACCCCCAAAAGACACTCCCAGGAATGTAATTGCCAAATTCCAATGCTATCAAACAAAAGAAAAAATCCTACAGGAAGCCAGAAAAAGACAATTTAGATATAAAGGAATGCCAATCAGGGTCACACAAGACCTTGCAAGTTCTACGCTGAATGATCGTAAGGCATGGAACATGATCTTCAGAAAGGCAAGAGAGCTGGGTCTCCAACCAAGAATCAGCTACCCAGCAAAACTGACTATATACTTCCAAGGGAAAGTATGGGCATTCAACAAAATAGAAGACTTCCAACTTTTTGCAAAGAAAAGACCAGAGCTCTGTGGAAAGTTTGATACCGAAAATCAAAGAGCAAGGAATACCTGAAAAGGTAAATATTAAGAAAAGGGGAAAAATGTTATCTTCTTCTTTTACTCAAACTCTCTTCTATAAGGACTACATTTATATCAATCTATGTATACTAACATGTGGGGAAAATATAATGTATAAATAGGGGGTAAAGAAAGACCAAATAGAATAATCTTTCTCACACAAAGATTCACATGGGAAGGGGAGGGGAAGAAAACTCCTATAAGAAGGAGAGGAAGAGAGGGGGGGGGGTTACTTAAACCTCAATCTCAGGGAAATCAACTCTGAGAGGGAAAAACATCCAGATCCATTGGGATCTTGAATTCTATCTTACCCAACAAGGGTAAGGAGAAGGGAAAACCAAGGGGGGGAGGGGGAGAGGGAGAACAAAAAGGGAGGGAAAGGGAGGGGGGAAGGGGAGGGAACAAAAAGGGAGGGACTAAAAAGGGAAACATCAAGGGAGGGTACAAGGGGGACTGTTTCAAAGTAAATCACTGGACTAAAAGGTAGAGCCGAAGAAGAAAAGGTTAGAATTAGGGAAGGCAATCAAAATGCCAGGGAGTCCACAAATGACAAACATAACTTTAAACGTGAATGGGATGAACTCACCCATAAAACGTAGACGAATAGCAGAATGGATTAGAATCCAAAACCCTACCATATGTTGTCTTCAAGAAACACACATGAGGCGGGTTGACACCCACAAGGTCAGAATTAAAGGATGGAGTAAGACCTTCTGGGCCTCAACTGATAGAAAGAAGGCAGGAGTGGTAATCATGATATCTGATAAAGCCAATGCAAAAATAGACCTGATCAAAAGGGATAGGGAAGGTAATTATATTTTGTTAAAAGGGACTATAGACAATGAGGAAATATCATTAATCAATATGTATGCACCAAATAATATAGCACCCAAATTTCTAATGGAGAAACTAGGAGAATTGAAGGAAGAAATAGACAATAAAACCATACTAGTGGGAGACTTAAACCAACCATTATCAAATTTAGATAAATCAAATCAAAAAATAAATAAGAAAGAGGTAAAAGAAGTGAATGAAATCTTAGAAAAATTAGAATTAATAGACATATGGAGAAAAATAAATAGGGATAAAAAGGAATACACCTTCTTCTCAGCACCACATGGCACATTCACAAAAATTGACCATACATTAAGTCACAGAAACATAGCACACAAATGCAGAAAAGCAGAAATAATGAATGCAGCCTTCTCAGATCACAAGGCAATAAAAATAATGATTAGTAATGGTACATGGAAAACCAAATCTAAAACCAATTGGAAATTAAACAATATGATACTCCAAAACCGTTTAGTTAAAGATGAAATCATAGAAACAATTAATAATTTCATCGAGGAAAATGACAATGGCGAAACATCCTTTCAAACATTTTGGGATACAGCCAAAGCGGTAATCAAAGGTAAATTCATATCCCTGAGTACATATATTAACAAACAAGGGAGAGCAGAGATCAATCAATTGGAAATGCAAATGAAAAAACTGGAAAGCGATCAAATTAAAAACCCCCAGCAGAAAACCAAATTAGAAATCCTAAAAATTAAGGGAGAAATTAATAAAATTGAAAGTGATAGAACTATTGATTTAATAAATGAGACAAGAAGCTGGTACTTTGAAAAAACAAACAAAATAGACAAGGTACTGGTCAATCTAATTAAAAAAAGGAAGGAAGAAAAGCAAATTCACAGCATTAAAGATGAAAAGGGGGACAGCACCTCCGATGAAGAGGAAATTAAGGCAATAATCAGAAATTTGCCCAATTATATGGCAATAAATACACCAATTTAGGAGAAATGGATGAATATATACAAAAACACAAACTGCCTAGACTAACAGAAGAGGAAATAGAATTCTTAAATAATCCCATATCAGAAAATGAAATCCAACAAGCCATCAAAGAACTTCCTAAGAAAAAATCCCCAGGGCCTGATGGATTCACCAGTGAATTCTATCAAACATTCAGAGAACATTTAATCCCAATACTATACAAACTATTTGACATAATAAGCAAAGAGGGAGTTCTACCAAACTCCTTTTACGACACAAACATGGTACTGATTCCAAAACCAGGCAGGTCAAAAACAGAGAAAGAAAACTATAGGCCAATCTCCCTAATGAATATAGATGCAAAAATCTTAAATAGGATACTAGCAAAAAGACTCCAGCAAGTGATCAGAAGGATCATTCACCATGATCAAGTAGGATTCATACCAGGGATGCAGGGCTGGTTCAACATTAGGAAAACCATCCACATAATTGACCACATCAACAAGCAAACTAGCAAGAACCACATGATTATTTCAATAGATGCAGAAAAAGCCTTTGATAAAATACAACACCCATTCCTATTAAAAACACTAGAAAGCATAGGAATAGAAGGGTCATTCCTAAAAATAATAAACAGTATATATCTAAAACCATCAGCTAATATCATCTGCAATGGGGATAAACTAGATGCATTCCCAATAAGATCAGGAATGAAACAAGGATGCCCATTATCACCTCTACTATTTGACATTGTACTAGAAACACTAGCAGTAGCAATTAGAGAAGAAAATAAATTCAAGGCATCAAAATAGGCAAGGTGGAGACCAAGTTATCACTCTTTGCAGATGACATGATGGTCTACTTAAAGAATCCTAGAGATTCAACCAAAAAGCTAATTGAAATAATCAACAACTTTAGCAAAGTTGCAGGATACAAAATAAACCCACATAAATCATCAGCTTTTCTATATATCTCCAACACAGCTCAGCAGGAAGAACTAGAAAGAGAAATCCCATTCAAAATCACCTTAGACAAAATTAAATACCTAGGAATCTACCTCCCAAGACAAACACAGGAACTATATGAACACAACTACAAAACACTCGCCACACAACTAAAACTAGACTTGAACAAATGGAAAAACATTAACTGCTCATGTATAGGACGAGCCAATATAATAAAAATGACCATCCTACCCAAACTTATTTATCTATTTAGTGCCATACCCATTGAACTACCAAAATACTTCTTCACTGATTTAGAAAAAACCATAACAAAGTTCATTTGGAAGAACAAAAGATCAAGGATATCCAGGGAAATAATGAAAAAAAAAAACACATATGATGGGGGCCTTGCAGTCCCTGACCTAAAACTATATTACAAAGCAGCAGTCATCAAAACAATTTGGTACTGGCTAAGAAACAGAAAGGAAGATCAGTGGAATAGTCTGGGGGAAAGCAACCTCAGCAAGACAGTATACGATAAACCCAAAGATCCCAGCTTTTGGGACAAAAATCCACTATTCGATAAAAACTGCTGGGAAAATTGGAAGACGGTGTGGGAGAGACTAGGAATAGATCAACACCTCACACCCTATGCCAAGATAAATTCAAAATGGGTGAGTGACTTAAACATAAAGAAGGAAACCATAAGTAAATTGGGTAAACACAGAATAGTATACATGTCAGACCTTTGGGAGGGGAAAGGCTTTAAAACCAAGCAAGATATAGAAAGAATCACAAAATGTAAAATAAATAATTTTGACTACATCAAACTAAAAAGCTTTTGTACAAAGAAAACCAATGTAACTAAAATCAGAAGGGAAACAACAAATTGGGAAAAAATTTTCATAGAAACTCTGACAAAGGTTTAATTACTCATATTTATAATGAGCTAAATCAATTGTACAAAAAATCAAGCCATTCTCCAATTGATAAATGGGCAAGGGAAATGGATAGGCAGTTCTCAGATAAAGAAATCAAAACTATTAACAAGCACATGAAGAAGTGTTCAAAATCTCTTATAATCAGAGAGATGCAAATCAAAACAACTCTGAGGTATCACCTCACACCTAGCAGATTGGCTAACATAACAGCAAAGGAAAGTAATGAATGCTGGAGGGGATGTGGCAAAATAGGGACATTAATTCATTGCTGGTGGAGCTGTGAACTGATCCAACCATTCTGGAGGGCAATTTGGAACTATGCCCAAAGGGCGACAAAAGAATATCTACCCTTTGACCCAGCCATAGCACTGCTGGGTCTGTACCCCAAAGAGATAATGGACACAAAGACTTGTACAAAAATATTCATAGCTGCGCTCTTTGTGGTGGCCCAAACCTGGAAAACGAGGGGATGCCCATCAATTGGGGAATGGCTGAACAAACTGTGGTATATGTTGGTGATGGAATACTATTGTGCTATAAGGAATAATAAAGTGGAGAAGTTCCATGGAGACTGGAACAACCTCCAGGAAGTGATGCAGAGCGAGAGGAGCAGAACCAGGAGAACATTGTACACAGAGACTAATACACTGTGTTATAATCGAACATAATGGACTTCTCCATTAGTGGCGGTGTAATGTCCCTGAACAACTTGCAGGGATCCAGGAGAAAAAAACACCATTCATAAGCAAAGGATAAACTATGGGAGCGGAAACACCAAGAAAAAGCAACTGCCTGAATACAGAGGTTGAGGGGACATGACAGAGGATAGACTCTAAATGAACACTCTAATGCAAATACTATCAACAAGGCAATGGGTTCAAATCAAGAAAACATCTAATGCCCAGTGGACTTATGCGTCGGCTATGGGGGGTGGGGGGGGGGAGGAAAAGAAAATGATCTATGTCTTTAACGAATAATGCTTGGAAATGATCAAATAAAATATATTAAAAAAAAGAAAGAAAAGGGGACCAGATTATATAAGCCAAGGTTGAGATACTTAACCTTGTGACATAACCAGTCTGTGAGTATTTTCAGAGTGAGTGTGGACACAAGGAAAGCCTATGTCATAACAACATGTTAAACACAGTAACCTCAAGTCTTCACACTAGGTTCAAGACCTTTGTATTGGCCTAGAAGTGCATCAATCCATCCTGGATTGGGTTTTCTTTGGCTCTGCACAATGGCTCATGTGTGTATATTTTGTCCTGGAATCAGACAGAATCATTAAGCAAAGTCCCATAATTTTTAAAATAACTAGTGGCCTCTTTTTTATAGTCACAAGCTTTTTGGGGTATGAATTGGCAAATGTATCTTAAACTTACAGTACTGAAAAATAAAAAAGGTTAAAGAAAATCTTAATACTGGGGACATGTGCTTCAAATATAAAAAAGAGATAAAACACACTGAAATGATATATTGCACATGCAAGAAAATATAATAATAAAAAAGCTTTAAAAATTAAAAAAATATAGCTTATATTCATTGACACACTGTGTCAGCTAAGAAAATATAGCATACAAGGTTTTCTCACCAAAAATGAGATCCATTTCCTCTTTGTATCTGGCTATGATCACTGTGAGTATAAGGCAAATGAACTGAGCAAGGTAACATTTTTCATTTTTAAAGAAAAGTAGTACAAATATGTAGTATAAATATCCCCCAAATTCTGAATAGCCCAATTAATTACAATAGCAAACAAACACACTATCATATTTACAGGAGTTGCTGTATGGCATTTAAAAACCTATGAATTGATGGATATTTGTCACAAATTTTTACAATCATAGCAATCTTTCAACCTTGGTGTGTAAACATATTTTTCAACAAAGTATAACCCATGTTGGGTTAAGAACATAATCAAGAAATCTATATATCATTCTGGTGGAAGTAAAATAGTGAGCTGAAGAGTATAAATGAAGGGTGCTCCTTTTTGGATGTTTTTTAGGGGTACAAATGCCCTGAGATTAACTGCCCCAACTTCCATTCACATATTTAGAAATGTGGGAAGGTTGGGTGTTATAAAATGTATTTCACTTCAGATAGAATTGGCCTTACACCTCATGGTAGGGGCAGGCAAAAATAACCAGAGATTGTCAAAAAAAAACTCCAAAAATCATATTTAAAAAACCCTTAAAATCATTTGAGATATTTAGCACATTAACTTTTCCAAAGGTTGTTATAGCAATTGTAACCAGTTCTGAAGTCCATCTATCCTCTATGTGACAATTTACAAAGGCAAAAATAGAAAAACTGTTTTTTTCATATATGGGCTTATTCAATAATATTTGTTCAATAGTTATAGGGGAAAAGCAACAGAATTTTAAAACTCAGTACATTAAATGAACTGTGTAACAGAATAATATTGAATCCAGTAACACAAAGTTATATCTTAAACCAAGCAAACAGAAAAATGCAATAGAATACAGAGATTTTTTACAAACCATTGGAGTCTGAAATGCCTTTGAACCTCCAGTCTTTAAGTTCCTTGGGTTTTATCCATTTAAATGTCTATTGTCGGAAGGCAGAGTGATAAGGGCTAGGCAATGGGGGTTAAGGGACCCATCTAGGGCTCCACATCTGGGGAGTGTTCTGAGGCCAGATTTTAACCCAGGACTGCATGTCTTTAGGCCTGGCTCTCAGTTCGCTGAGCCACCCATTTGCAAATTCAAAGTTAGTCCAAGAGTTGTAGGGAGCTGAGTCTCCTCTGTGACACACAGGTGAAGTCAATAAAATCACCAGAACAGTCAAAAGGTATCCTTTTAAATAGCCTATTGCTTTTAAGCTCCTGTTTGGAAAAGTCTATTTCTTCTCTCTCCCTTTTCTCTCTCTCCTCCTATGATCTGCCGAGGTGGTCAATACCCCCATCCATGTGGAGGCTTAGCCTAAGGGAAAATTATCCATCCTCCTTTCCCTCTTGTGTCTCCCCTCAGCCCACGTGGCCAATACCCCCATTTTTGCCAGCACCAGAGTAGGCTAGGAACTCAGACAAGCAGGGCCAGGAGCTGGAGCAGGCAGCTGGGGTGGGCAGGTAAGCTGCAATCTGCAAACAGATCTGGATCAGGGGCTGTAGACAAGGACGCACACAGGCAGGGAGAAGCGGGCGTCCAAAGAAATGGTTGCAGGCAGGCAGGCAGGCAGGCAGGAAGGAAGGCAGAACTATGCAGCCAGGGGCCAGGGGGGAGGCAATGCAACAGGTTCAGAGCGAGCCTGTGAGCTATCTAATGGCTGGAACAAGTAGCAGCTTTGTAAGGGTAAAAAACCTCAGCTAGAGAAAAGTGGATCAAAAAAATTTCTAGGCACTAGCTATTAAAAGCTGAACTTAAGACCTGAAAAGAATCAGAAGACTGAGAGTATTTCATTTTCCCAAAGTGGTAAGCCAACTATAAAGATTAAAATTTAGGGGAGACTGAGGCAAGATAGAAATTAGTTTCTCTCTGCCAGGAATATTATATATTTTTAGAGGTTTATTAAAAGTTAAGGATTAAAGAAAATACAGAATAAGAAAGACATGTGCCCAGGCCAGAGGCCTAGACAAGATAACCTTACATGATGAAAGAGGTGTGTCTGCTCCAAAACGGAAGTCCAAAAAGAAGAGACAAAAGCCTTTGCAATCAGGTTCAATACCTTCTTGATCTCAGCCCGCGTGAGAATTCAATGAGATTATAAAGCATTTTGGGGAAGTGGAGCAAGGAATTGTGGGGATTGAAGTCCTGGATTCGAGTCTATTTTTACAACAGCTGTGTGACCCTGAGCAAGTCACTTAACCCCCATTGCCTAGCCCTTACCACTCTTCTGATTTGGAGTCAATATGACTCCAAGATGGAAGGTAAGCATTTTATTTAAAAAAAAAAAACCTTCTAGGAAGCAGGAATTTTCCTTCACATGACAACCATACTCCAATAATCTGTTTAGGCTTAAATTTTTGCTTCAATTTTTCCCCTTCCTTTTCATTATAGGAAAGATATAAATCTGATCCATTATTTGTTGTTAAAATTAATGCAGGTCCTTCTACAGCTGCGAGCTTCACAGCAGTATTTGCTCAGTTGTTTCCCCTAGTGGCAGGGTCAGTTCCACATGTATGGGCAGAGCAATAAACTATGGCTAGGGCTTTGGGTAGCTGGAGAGCAGAAAGAACTTCATTAATAATTTTTGCATTGCTTTTATTTTTTTCAACCAAGTTAAAACTTCTCTCTGAAGCCATAATATACCCATTGCATGGCAAATTCCAAATTCATATATAGAGACTCTGTAAATTGTTGACCTTTTTTCTCTAGCAATTATACAGGCATGTTTTAAAGCTATAAGTCCTATACCCTGAGCACTTATATTTGAGGGAAATGAAGCTGACCATACTGTGCATGTGGAAAATTTGCCACACCTGTGCTACATTCCCAGCATCCTTTTAAGTTACATCCTCATTTTACATAAGGGGGCTTGGGAGATAAATTTGGCTGAGTTCCATGCTGCGGGGCTCTGTTTTTCAGAGCTTGTGCTTTTGATAAAGTGCTATAGGTGTGAGTCTCTGATTATCTTTGCTCTGCTCACTCGACTGAATTTTTTTTCTTTTTTTTCTCTTGGGACATTATTTAAAAATCCCATATTTTTAAATATTAGGAGTATTTATTCACTTTTACTCTTACAAATTATTGGAGACCATAAAAGTATTTTAGATCTTGAGGAATCAGATTTCTTCTCTTGTCATGCTTTTCTCTCTTCTCTCTCCCCTTTTCCTACTCCTTCTGCCTCTAGGATACCTTTCAAAGCTTTCTCAGGCTCATTGCATACACCTGTCCACCAGGATATCCAGGTAGCCAGGTCTCTCCTTCACAGAGACTGTTCCTGTTACTCCTTCTGCTGTTACTGCTGTTTGTTATTGCTGCTACTGGTAAACTTTAAAATCCCTGCCACAAATCCCAGCCCTGTGGAGGGGGATACATTTTTCCTTTTCAGGGGGGTACTGGTCCTCCCTCCTAACTAAGTGCTTTTCTAAAACACCCCTTCCAGCATCCTATACTTCTTCTTAGCTAAAAATCAATCAAAAATAACCAAACTCTTCCCACTCCAGCTAAAAGGAGTCCTCACCCCTAAAACCAGCCCATAATCCTTGACTTAAACTTCACCCCTGCCACTAGAGGCTAGTATTGAGTATTCAGTATTTTTCCCTTTTCTTCTGACCTGTAGTGCTGTCTTTCTGCCACCTGAAGACAGCACAAATAAGAAAAATTTATATACATATAGCAGCTAAAAAGCTACCAATACAGCCATGCTATATCATTGTAGAGAATAAAACTCTCACAATATGATCGCTTCTCTTCAAGAAAACTTTTTGGCTTTTGCCAAATTGGAAACATTAAAGGTTTCCAAATGACTCCTTTTCCTAATGCTACTAGTAAATATTTTTTTCCTAATTATTAATATAAAATGCAAAAGACTGCAAATCAGGAAAATGTAAGCAAAAATACCAGCAGAGGTACAAATTCAATTGGCAAATTTCAAACACTCTTTACATGATCCAGTGGAAAAGGAGGATCCCATTCAAATATCTAATTGAAATTTTTGAGAACCTGTTCCCAATCTAGTTAGAGAGGAAAATCCTATTTCTCCTGAAATTGTGAACCTTAAAAATTCTCAGACCCTACTGCATATGGTTTGGTTAAGACCACTGCCCACTTTAAACAATGAAGGAACTTAGATCAGGAATGTGAAGACCTCTACTCCACCCCTACTTAAGCCTGCTTTAGGCGAAGAAACTCCTTGCTGAACAATGAAAAATACTTAAACCCATACTTATAGTAAGACAAAAGTTCTTAAGCTGTGCCTATTTTTAGATCTAATACAAAAGGGTGCTAAGTACCTATAAAGTTCAGGCAACTTGTGAATTTACAAGGAGCAAAGAGGTGAGAACTTACTCAGAGCTTTCTCGTGTGAACTTAATAAAAAAATTAAGCCTTCTTAGGTATGAATTAAGAATGGTCTGTCCTTTGGAAAACATCTACTGTGATTGGTAGATGTGAGAACTTAGGGGAGGTGTCATGGGAGAAAATTCCCTTTAAAAGGAAAGGCTCAAGACAGTCTCAGGACTGTCAGAAGAATCTCTCTCTGGAGATGGAGCTGGCTGAACTGGTGTCTCTCTATGAACACTAGAATGCTTTTTTGAACAAATCTTGTGGTGAGTGGATAAAGTGGATAAAGGATTGACTGATCTTTCTCTTAGGGCTTGGGCCTGGGTTGGTCAGGGTGGCCTGGGCCAGCCTATCCTTTTCTCATTATTTCCTTTCTCTCTCTCTCTCTCTCTCTCTCTCTCTCTCTCTCTCTCTCTCTCTCTCTCTCTCTCTCTCTCTCTCTCTCTCTCTCTCTCTCTCTCTCTCCCTCCCTCTCTCTCTCTCTCTCTCTCTCTCTCTCTCTCTCTCTCTCTCTCTCTCTCACACACACACATTAATTCTTCATTTATATTAATTAAAATCTCTATAAAACCCAGATGACTTGGGTATATTTTAATAATTGGGAATTTTTCCCTGGCGACCACCTTATATTTGATTTAAAAACAAGACACTGTCTTGAAACCATATTTTCTGCAGTCACAATTTTAACAATCACTTATATCTACTACAGTTTATGTCTTCCACTATTTTAATCACTACAGAAATAGAGATGGACCCTTCTCATATGTCCCAAATGGAAAACCTCCCCTCTTGTATTGAGCAACTCCTGGCTAAACCTCCTTCCCCTACTCCTTCTCCCAATGCTCAGTCCTGTCCTGTTCGTTCTCCCACCCTATGACCAAGCCCAGCTCCAAGAAACTCTTGTCCTCCTACCATATAGTAAAGGTAGGAACCTTTACTTCAAAACTACAACCACTGACCAATTCCTATGAAGGCCTTTTCTCCTTAAAGGAAGTGCCCAATCAGCACCAAAAGGGGATATCGTAACATGAAGACAACATAGAACATCCACACCCCAGGATATCATGGAATTTAAATGAGATATTCCCAGTTATGAAGATGAATGTAACCTGGTAACACAAAAGACAGCTGATATATTCCTTCATTTTGATCCTTCTTACAAGGATGGTGAACAATTGCTCCAGGACTTTTTGACAGAATATGAGAGGGGTAAGGTCATCTCTCATGTTAATTAGGCCCTAGGGTACAGTGCACCACACTGGCCACATGTAGATCCTCATTGGGACTATAACAATCATGATGAACATATGTAACTACAATGTGCAAGGGATGCCATTCTAAAAGCAATGCGAGAATGCTCCAAAAGACCAGATGCTTGGATTAAATTTGAATGCCTTAAACAATCTGATGATGAGACTTCTCCCAATTTATGGTTAGGCTCATTGAACAAGGTACCTAGACCTTGATATGTCTACAGAAAGAGATATTAGACATATAAAACAACATTTTATAAACAACTATTCCAGAGTAGTCCAGGATTATTTTAAAACACATTGCCCAAAGTAGCCTGAAATAAATATTGATGAGTGAAGGCACTTGCCCCTCTTCAAGAACCGAACTATTAATCCCTTACCTGGAACTTCTGTGGAGAAAGGGGCCACATAATGATAAATTATAGGAATTTCTTCCAAGCAATTAGCAACAATATTCAATGAAAAAATAGATACAGAAACAGTTATATAAATAATAATTACAAAAATGATTTCAGGAATCAAAATTTAGAATTGATAATAATCCTAGAAATTTAAATCAAATAACTGATTACTCAAGCCAAATGATCCCTCAACAGTATATTTTAAGTGGAGTTCAACCCTAAACTAATCAGGGTACTAATGTCCTATATTGGAGATCCCAAGTAACTATCCAAAGATTATGAAGGTGTACTGGGGTGAGGGTTGGTACACAGGAATAAAAAAATATAACCTTTGATTTTCCAGACCCTGATGCCTTACTACCTGTTATCCATATCCACTTGCCCCCATAGTGATGAACCTCACTTGACTTTAAAGGTTGGTAACACTTATTATGATTGTCTTCAGAACACAGGGGCCTCCAGGTCTGTATTGATGAGCACACCTGATTCAGATTGCAATTCCATTGGATCAATAAATGTAGTGGCGTTATCGGGTACACCCCTGAATATTCCAAATCTTTCCACTTGGATGGTGTCTGTGGGACCCATATCAGTGGAGCATTATTCCCTCTTGATGCCTGGCTCCCCTATAAATCTCCTGGGGAGAGATTTATTATGTAAACTGAGAGCCACAATATATTGCTCTCCTAATGGCTTTATCTCATTAGAGTTGCCAAAGGAAACCTTAATTTTGCTCCAGTCCCTTCTTTTAGACACTCTGAACATACAGGAACCTCTTACTTTTCAAATACCAAATGATATACCTGAGTCTCTCTAGGCCACATCATCTTCTGGTGTTGGCCGATTTAAATCAGTGGTCACTGTCCGAATTAAAACAAAATCTAGTCTACCTCCTTCGATTCCTTAGTAACCTTTCTCAAAGGAGGCAATTGAGGGCATTACTCTGGTAATAAATTCACTAATTGACCAAGACATCATAATTCCCTGTAAATCTCTATACAATACACCCATCCTCCCTGTTAAGAAACCAAAATTGATGCCCAATGGAATGAATCTCCATTGATTTTTCCGGGATTTGAGAGTCATTTACATAACAATTACATTATAAAGAGACACCCTGTAGCTTCCAACATAAACACTCTTATTTCTTCTATTCATAGCACAGCTACATACTTTACTGTAGTAGACTTGTTTTCTTCTTTTTTGTCTATACCCATACTTGAAAATTTCAGGCATATCTTTGTTTTCACATGGATGGATTCTAAGTGGACCTGGACCCATTTTCCCCAAGATTTCATGGACAGTCCTACATTGTTAACACAATGCTTATCTGCTGATACTGATGTTAATAAATTTAAAAGTAGCCATTTAGTCCAATATATGGATGATTTATTCTTGGCAGCACCTAATACTGAAGAATGCCAAGAGGACAACAAACACCCCCTTTTTGAGCTACATAAGTGAGGCCACAATGTCTCCAAAGACAAAGTTGAGTGGTGTCTCCCCAAAGTACAATATTTAGGTTTTATTTTAAATGCAGGGTCCCATCTTTTTTTCCCTAAAATTATTGAAATTATCCAAAAATTAATTGCAAAAAAAAGCAATTGAAGGCAATTCTTAGAGCAATGAGATTTTTTTTTCAGCAGTGGATCCCTTCCTACGGGGAAATTACAAAGCCCCTTGTATCACTCACAAAAAAATGTGGTGCCTGAATGACTAAAATTTGAAAAGGAACTTCTGACAGCTCTTTCAAATCTAAAACAGGCTATTATAAACCTTAAAATTTCTTAGACTTATAAATGTTGGAAATTTCACCATTGGGAAATTTCATACTTGGAAAATTTCTTAGTGATAGTCTATTGGAATGTGAACCCCATTGGCATGGGAGGTTCCTCCTCCTCCCTTCTTAAGATTACTTTAGGACAGAAACCTTTTGCTGAACAATGGAAAGGACTTTGACCTATGCTTAAGCATAGAACAGGAATTTCTTTGAGTCATGATTGATTTTAGAATTGATACAATGGAGATACTTGGAATGACAGAACCAAGTCTTGGAAGTTGCAATCTCCACCCTACTCAGTCCTAACAGGATTTAGGAAGGGCTGCAGCATAGATCAAAATTTAATTATTCCAATCTCTACCCTATTCAGGGTAACAGGATTTAGGAAGGGCTGTAGAAAAAGATCAAGATTTAATTATTTGAGAATATGACCTCCAACAGACATGTGCAAAGCCACAGACCTCTGGGCAGTCCTGGGTTAAGCTAGAGCCACCATTGGCACAGGGAAAATGATGGACAGTGATTGGTAGATGTGGGAACTGAGGGGAGGGAACTTGGATGGTTTCCTGAAAGAGAGAGGGGTCTGAGGACTGGGGGTGGTTGGAGAGTTTTGGCTCTGAGTGGTTGGAGAGGTGCTCTGAGAAGCTTGCTCTGAAGGAAGCTGGAGGTGGAGGTCCCGGAGACTGTTTCTCCATTTTGGTCAAGTGAGTAATAGGGTCTGATCTCCTTTCTTTGCCCCAGCTATCTAAGGGCTTGGGCCTTTTGGCCCAGCTTAAACAGAGGGGGTATTTAAGCCCTATTCCCTTCTCTCCCCTTTCTCTCTCTCTCTCTCTCTCTCTCTCTCTCTCTCTCTCTAATTCCTTTCTTCCTCCTGTTTGTAATTAAACTCTATAAAAGGCTGATGGCTAACTTGAATTTTCATTTAGGAATTACATAGCTGAATTCCTTGGCGACCTTAAATTAATATATATCAGTCTTTTAAAGAGATTTCCTTGTCACACTATCCTGACTTCCCCTACTCTAGGCATCCAAGATTACAACAGATCATTTACCTTATTTCTCCATGAACAGAGAGGGGTAGCTTCGGGTGTTCTAACTCAACTTTTGGGATCTACACAACACCCAGTAGCCTACTATTCTGCGCAGTTGGACCCAGCAGCTTCAAGATCACCATCATGTCTTAGGGTAGTAGCTGCCACAGCTTTATTAGTAATCAAATCTGCCTATCTAGTATGCCCTCTGACAATAATGTGCCCACATGTGGTTGAGGCATTATTATTAAGCCATAGGACTCAGGCATTTACCAATCAAAGAAACATGAGATACAAAAAAAATCCTATTGAATAATGAACAAATCACTTAAACATGTGGGATTTTTAATCCTGCAACCTTGCTCCCCAATTTACCAATTTCTGGAGAACCTTTATATGATTTTACATCTTTAGTGTCCATTTCTGAGAAACCTTGTAATGATTTATTGGACACCCCTTTGAATAATTCAGATTTAATATTATTTATAGATGGTTCTTCCTTTATGAGGATGGCATGAGCTATAGAGGAGCTGCAGTAGTTACCGAATTTTCCACTCTCTGGTCAGCTTTCTTATCCTCAAATATAAGCTCACAAGGTGCAGAACTCACAGTTTTAAAACATGCATGTGTCACTGCAACGGGTAAGAGAGTCACGATTTACATGTACTCCCGTTACACATTTGGCATATGTCATACCATTGACATGCTATGGCTTAACATCAGCTGGGGAATGTATTGCCAATGCAGACCTTATTACTGACATTCTCTGAAGCCATATCTTTTGTTTACTGCTCTTTCCATGTGGTACTGAACCAGTTTCCAAGGGAAATGAATGAACTGATGCTGCTGAGAAGCTAGTGGCCTTTAAAGGGCCTGAGTTAATTTTGACTCTAACAATTACTGATAAATTGGGGCAATCCCTTTCCAACAATGACAAGGAAGTGAGAAAATGGAAGAAAAAAATTAAAGCCAAACAAATTAATGGAGTATGAGTATCATTAGAAGGCAAATGACTGCTCCATAGAAATTTATATAACGAAATTTGTCACTCCATCCATAAACATGGTCATTTTGGCACCCAAGGCATTGTACACTGTGTTAAAAAAACTATGGATTGTATAAATAACACCTGGAATAACTACAATTATCTTCAAAATATGTACATCTTGTCCTACCTGCCAGGCCTTTAATCAGCATGTTTTTTTGTGCAAAAGCTTTTGGTGGATGTTGTCTTACTTACACACTATTTGAACACTTACAAATTGATTTTATCTCTATGCCAAAATCTGGAGAGTATAAATTTTGATTGGTCATAGTTGATCAGTTGACCAGGTGGCTTGAAGTATTTACTACTGTTCAGGTCACATCTGCTTTTCTTACCAAAATTCTTTTGAAAGAAAGTATTCCTCATTTTGGCCTACCAGAACAAATTGATTCAGACAGAGGAACTCATTTTACAGGTTCAGTCTTATAACAAATTTATTCATGTTTGGGAATAACTCCCAAATTTCATATGGCATATAATTCCCAGAGCTCAGGCAAAGTTGAAAGAATGAATAAAGAACTTAATACTATGATTGAAAAATTGTGCATAGAGTCTCATTTAAAATGGCCAGAAATTCTATCTCTGGTCCTATTTTATCTCAGAAGTAGACCCAGAGGTAATTTATACATCTCACTATTTGAGATGCTATTTGGACATCCATCTATTCAGGCACAACCATTTACTCCTGCCTATACCTCTTTGTTAGGAAAGGATAAAACCATTGCTATATATATATCAGACAATTACAAACAAAATTGTGAGAACTCCACAACTCTGGAGCTTCTATTCAAGAAGGCCCCATAGAGAAATAGGATGAGTACTTCCGGTCAAGATGGCAGCTTAGAGAAAGCTAAAGTTCAGATCTCCAGAAACCCTTCCCTACCAAACTCAAACTATATGATCCTTAGGCACCAAAATTCAAAACGAAGAACAGCATAGACCCCGGGTATCCTCCTCCTGGGCCTGGACCTGGATCAAAAGGTACACCCCTCCCCCCAAAACCCAGAACCTGAGATCACTCAGGAGAAAAATGTTATTTTTTTCTTTTATTCAAACTCTCTTCTATAAGGACTATATGTGTATATACTAACATGTAGGGAAAATGTAATGTGTAAATAGAGGGGAAAAGAAAAACCAAATAGAATAATCTTTCTCACACAAAGATTCACACAGGAAGGGGAGGAGAAGAAAACTCCTTTAAGAAGGAGAGGAAGAGAGTTTTTACTTAAACCTTACTCTCAGGGAAATCAAATCTGAAAGGGAAGAACCTCCAGATCCATTTGGATCTTGAATTCTTTCTTACCCAACAAGGGAAGGGAGAAGGGAAAACTAAAAGGGGAAGGGGGGAACACAAAAAATATAGGGAAGAAGAGGGGCGAGGGCGAGGGCGAGGGAACAAAAAGGGAGGGACTAGAAAAGGAAACATATCAAGGGAGGGGACAAGGGGGACTGATTTAAAGTAAATAATTGGACTAAAAGGTAGAGCTAAAGAAGAAAGGTTAGAATTAGGGAAGGATATCAAATTGCCAGGAAGTCCACAAGTGACAGTCATAACTTTGAACATGAATGGGATGAACTCACCCATAAAACATTGACGAATAGCAGAATGGATTAGAATCCAAAACCCTACCATATGTTGTCTTCAAGAAACACACATGAGGCTGGTAGACACCCACAAGGTCAGAATTAAAGGATGGAGTAAGCCCTTCTGGGTCTCAACTGACAGAAAGAAGTCAGGAGTGGTAATCATGATATCTGATAAAGCCAAAGCAAAAATAGACCTGATCAAAAGGGATAGGGAAGGTAATTATATTTTGTTAAAAGGGACTTTAGATAATGAGGAAATATCACTAATCAACATGTATGCACCAAATAATATAGTACCCAAATTTCTAATGGAGAAACTAGGAGAATTGAAGGAAGAAATAGACAGTAAAACCATATTAGTGGGAAACTTAAACCAACCATTATCAAATTTAGATAAATCAAATAAAAAAAATAAATAAGAAAGAGGTAAAAGAAGTGAATGAAATCTTAGAAAAATTAGAATTAATAGACATATGGAAAAAATAAATATGGATAAAAAGGAATAAATCTTCATCTCAGCACCACATGGCACATTCCCAAATATTGACCATACACTGGGTCACAGAAATATGGCACACAAATGCAGAAAAGCAGAAATAATAAATGCAGCCTTTTCAGATCACAAGGCAATAAAAATAATGATCAGTAATGGTACATGGAAAACCAAATCAAAAACTAATTGGAAATTAAACAATATGATACTCCAAAATTGTTTAGTTAGAGAAGAAATCATAGAAACAATTAATAATTTCACCGAGAAAAAATGACAAAGGAGAGACATCCTTTCAAACCCTGTGGGATGCAGCCAAAGAGGTAATCAGAGGTAAATTCATATCCCTGAGTACATATATTAACAAACTAGGGAGAGCAGAGAGCAATCAATTGGAAATGCAAATAAAAAAACTCAAAAGTGATCAAATTAAAAACCCCCAACAGAAAACCAAACTAGAAATCCTAAAAATTAAGGGAGAAATTAATAAAATCACAAGTGATAGAACTATTGATTTAATAAATAAGACAAGAAGCTGGTACTTTGAAAAAACAAACAAAATAGACAAAATACTGGTCAAAGTAATTAAAAAAAGAAAAGAAGAAAAGCAAATTAACAGCATCGAAGATGAAAATGGGGACAGCACATCCGATGAAGAGGAAATTAAGGCAATCATTAAAAATTACTTTGCCAAATTATGGGGCAATTAATACACCAATTTAGGTGATATGGATGAATATATACAAAAATACAAACTGCCTAGACTAACAGAAGAAGAAATAGAATTCTTAAATAATCCCATATAAGAAAATGAAATCCAAGAACTTCCTAAGAAAAAATCCCCAGGGCCTGATGAATTCACCAGTGAATTCTATCAAACATTCAGAGAACAGTTAACCCCAATACCATACAAACTATTTGACATAATAAGAAAACTGGGAGTTCTACCAAACTCCTTTTATGACCCAAACATGGTAATGATTCCAAAACCAGTCAGGTCAAAAACAGAGAAAGAAAACTACAGACCAATGTCCCTAATGAATATAGATGCAAAAATCTTAAATAGGATACTAGCAAAAAGATTCCAGCAAGTGATCAGAAGGGTCATCCACCATGATCAAGCAGGATTTATACCAGGGATGCAGGGCTGGTTCAATATTAGGAAAACCATCCACATAATTGACCACATCAACAATCAAACCAACAAGAACCACATGATTATCTCAATAGATGCAGAAATAGCCTTTGATAAAATACAACACCCATTCCTATTAAAAACTAGAAAGCATAGGAATAGAAGGGTCTTTCCTAAAAATAATAAACAGTATATATCTAAAACCATCAGCTAATATCATCTGCAATGGGGATAAACTAGATGCATTCCCAATAAGATCAGGAGTGAAACAAGGATGCCCATTATCACCTCTACTATTTGACATTGTACTAGAAACACTAGCAGTAGCAATTAGAGAAGAAAAAGAAATAGAAGGCATCAAAATAGGCATGGAGGAGACCAAGTTATCACTCTTTGCAGATGACATGATGGTCTACTTAAAGAATCCTAGAGATTCAACCAAAAAGCTAATTGAAATAATCAACAACTTTAGCAAAGTTGCAGGATACAAAATAAACCCACATAAGTCATCAGCTTTTCTATATATCTCCAACACAGCTCAGCAGCAAAAACTAGAAAGAGAAATCCCATTCAAAATCACCTTAGACAAAATAAAATACCTAGGAATCTATCATAGGAAATATATGAACACAACTACAAAACACTCTCCACACAACTAAAACTGGACTTGAACAATTGGAAAAACATTAACTCCTCATGGATAGGATGAGCCAATATAATAAAAATGACCATCCTACCCGAACTTATTTATCTATTTAGTGCCATACCCATTGAACTCCCAAAATACTTCTTTACTGATTTAGAACAAATCATAACAAAGTTCATTTGGAATAACAGAAAATCAAGGATATCCAGGGAAATAATGAAAAAAAAAAACAGAAATGATGGGGGCCTTGCAGTCCCAGACCTTAAACTATATTACAAAGCAGCAGTCATCAAAACAATTTGGTACTGGCTAAGACACAGAAAGGAGGATCAGTGGAATAGACTTAGGGCAAGGGACCTCAGCAATACAGTATACGATAAACCAAAAAATCCCAGGTTTTGGGACAAAAATCCACTATTCGATAAAAATTGCTGGGAAAATTGGAAGACAGTGTAGGAGAGATTAGGAATTGATCAACACCTCACAAGATACACCAAGATAAATTCAAAATGGGTGAATGACTTAAACATAAAGAAGGAAACTATAAGTAAATTGGGTAAACACAGAATAGTATACATGTCAGACCTTTGGGAGGGTAAAGACTTTAAAACCAAGCAAGACATAGAAAGAGTCACAAAATGTAAAATAAATAATTTTGACTACATTAAATTAAAAGCATTTGTACAAACAAAACCAATGTAACTAAAATCAGAAGGGAAACAACAAATTGGGAAAAAAATTTTCATAGAAACTTCTGACTAATGTTTAATTACTCAAATTTATAAAGAGCTAAATCAATTGTACAAAAATCCAAGCCATTCACTAATTGTTAAATGGGCAAGGGACATAGATAAGCAGTTTTCAGATAAAGAAATCAAAACTATTAATAAGCACATGAAGAAGTGTTCTAAGTCTCTTATAATCAGAGCAAATCAAAACAACTCTGAGTTATCACCTCACACCTAGCAGATTGGCTAACATAATAGCAAAGGAAAGTAATGAATGCTGGAGGGGATGTGGCAAATTAGGGACATTAATTCATTGCTGGTGGAGTTGTGAACTGATCCAACCATTCTGGAGGGCAATTTGGAACTATGCCCAAAGGGTGACAAAAGAATGTCTACCCTTTGATACAGCCATAGTACTGCTGGGTCTGTACCCCAAAGAGATAATGGAGAAAAAAACTTGTACAAGAATATTCATAGCTGTGCTCTTTGTGGTGGCCAAAAATTGGAAAAAGGGGGGATACCCATCAATTGGGGAATGGCTGAAGAAATTGTGGTATATGTTGGTGATGGAATACTATTGTGCTCAAAGGAACAATAAAGTGGAGGAATTCCATGGAGACTGGAATGACCTCCAGGAAGCAGAGCGAGAGGAGCAAAACCAGGAGAACATTGTACACAGAGACTAATACACTGTGGTATAATCGAATGTAATGTACTTCTCCATTAGTAGCGGTGTATTGTCCCTGAACAATCTGCAGGGATCTAGGAGAAAAAACAATATTCATAAGCAGAGGACAAACTATGGGAGTAGAAACACCGAGGAAAAGCAACTGCCTGACTACAGCTGTTGAGGGGACATGACAGAGGAGAGACTCTAAATGAATACTCTAATGCAAATACTAACAACATGATAATGGGTTCAAATCAAGAACACATGTGATACCCAGTGGAATCATGCATACGCTATGGGGGTGGGGGGTGGAGGAAAAGAAAATTATCTTTGTCTTTAATGAGTAATGCTTGGAAATGATCAAATAAAATATTATAAAATTAAAAAAAAAGAAGGCCCCAAAGACTTCTTGCTTCATGATTTAAACCCAGGTGATAGTGTGTATATAAAGAATTTCAAATGTACTGGGTCAATTGAACCTGCTTTTGATGGCCCATTTCAAATCCTGTTAACTATACCAACAGCTATTAAAATGGAGGAGAGGGACTCATGGATTCATTGTAGCCATATGTACTTTGTTGTATCAATGGGGAGTGCCCCCTAATTGATTTTTCTATTGATTCTTTTTTGTTTCCTTATCTCCAAATTTTTGTACTTTCTCTGTGTAAAATTTTATGTACCTTGGTTAATTATGTTAAAAATGATCCATTGGGAAGTCTGGTCTCCCAGAGGATCACAATGTGGAATGTGTAGGTACAAAATGTGTTACACCTAAGCTAGATTCCCAGCATCCTTTTAAGTTACATCCTCATTTTATGTAAGGGGGTTTGGGAGATGAATGGGCTGAGACCCAGGCTGTGGGTTTTTTTTTCAGAGCTTATGCTTTTGGTAAAGTGCTGCAGGTATGAGTCTCTGGCTCTTCTCTTCTCAATTGACTGAAAGAACACTTTATTTTTTTTCTTTTTTCTTCTTATGTGACATTATTAAAATTATATATATATGTATATATATATATATATATATATATTTAAATACTAGAAGTATTTATTCATTTTTACTCCTATAATACAGAGGTAAATTCTGTGAATACTGTGTCTCCAGTGTAAAGAATACCATCCCTTATAAAAGAAGAACCATCAGTGAATAAGAATAGATCTGGGTTGTCTAAAGTAGTGTACAGTAGATTATTTCAAGGCTTTTCAACCATGGACACTAAAGATTCACAGATATATAATGGTTCTCCTGAAACTGACAAATCAAGAAACAAAATGTCAGGGAAGAGTCGTACAATGTTTTAAAGTGATATTTTCTTTGTTTAATAAAGTTATTCCATATCTTGTGAGTCTTTGATCCAAGAATGCTTGTGTTCAGTGTCTAAGTAACAATACTTCTACTTTGTATAGTTGCATAATTGTTAATGGGCATCTCAATACCAATTCAGGTTGCCTTAGTTATTAATAAATCTATGGAAGCTATGCCTCTAAGGCATGGTGGTGCTCTTGAAGTTACTGGGTCTAGCTGGGCCAAAGAATAAGCCACTGGGTGCTGAACAGGTCCCAAAGTTTGGATTAAAACACCTGAAACCACTCCTTGTTGTTCATGTACGTATAAAGTGAATGGTTTATTATAATCTGGGATACCTAGAGCAGGGGCAAACAAGATAGCCTATTTCTAATCTGACAGAAATGACAGGTGTTCTGATTCTAAGCTAAGAGGTTCAGTGACTGAATCTTTTGTTAGTGCTAGAAGGGGTTTACTAATTTCCTCATAGCAAGTGATCCACTATCTACAAAAACATTTTGCTCCTAAGATTGCTTTTAACTTTTTCATAGTAATGAGAGTGCTTAATTTTTTAATATCTTCAATATGCTTAGGAGAAATATAATTGGAAGCAGAAGTTAAAATGAATCCTAAATATTCCACTTTTGGGAGACACCATTGAACTTTTGCCTTTGAGATCTTGTGACCTCTATTATGTAATTCTAACAGAAGATATTTGCAACCTTTTTGACATGCTGATGCATTTGATGAAGCTAAGAGCAAATCATCTACATATTTAATCAAGTGACTATTTAAATTGAATATTACCTTTATCTTGGGCCAAAATGTGTGCAAATAGGATAGGGATTTCCACTTACCCTTATGGTAGTCAACACCATGTTTACTGGGAGCCTTTCCAAGCAAAAGCAAATATATTTCTGGAATCTTCATAAATTGATATTAAGAAAAATGTTGAGCATAAATCCACTACAGTGAAGTATGTGGCTGCGCTGAGAATAGAGGAAATTGTTGTGTTTGGGTTTGAAACCACAGGATATCTTTTTATGACATGATTATTTACAGCCCTTCAATCTTGAACAAATTGATATATGACTTTTCCATATGGGCCTAATTTTGGATTTTTCACAGGTAACATAGGTATATTATATTCTTTTTTAAAATGGAACTATTATTCTTTGTTCAATTAATTTATTTATTACCAGAATAATTCCCTCAATTGCCTCTTTTCATAGGGGGTACTGAGAAATGGAAGGAGTTTGCCGATTTTTCATCTTAACCTGAATGGTTTCAGTTGATTTAAGTATGCCTAACGAAGAAGATGATGAGGCCCAAAGAGACTCAGGTATATCAGCTGGTATTTCAAAGGTGGGAGGCTCTTTCACATCATGACTTTCTGAGAGAAATGCAGGGAGAAAATTTAAAGATCCCTTGGGTAATTCCAGTGACATAGTCATCTGGAGTGCATGTTATTGTTGTTTTTAGTTTAAATAATAGGTCTCTTCCCAAAAGATTTCTGGGATACCCAGGCACTAGTAGAAAAGAATTTTCTACAGATAATAGTCCCATAGATACCATTTAAGTAGAAAGTGTTGGGAACTTTTGAGATGTTCCTGATACACCTACTACATTTATGGATCCAATGGGATCACAATTTGCATCTAGTTTACTCACCAGAACTCATCTAGATGCTCCAGTGTCTAAAAGGCAGTCATAGTATGAGTTCCCTACTTTTAGGGTTACATGAGATTCATTATTATTTGGGGAGGAATAGCTAGGAATAATTGGCATTAAAGCATCAAGTTTTGAAAGACTAAAGATTTCATTTTCTAATTGCAAAGTCCTTGGACCCCCCCTCCTAACCTCCCACACACACAATTGGGCATTTCTCTGGGGTCCTCCACACTGAGGGAGATTTTCACTTTGTGCATTACATGGATAATAATAATAATAATAATAATCCACTTTAGATTTATTGTTGTTGGGTATTTTGTTGTGTATCTTATTCCTCATTTGGAATATAATTCCAATAATTATTTCTATTATAACTTTGATAATTGTTACATCTGTTATTTCTGAAATTACCATTGCTAATATTCATGTCATTGAATACCTAACTCTAGTTTTTGCTATTTAACATTAAGTAACCTTTTCTTCCACATACACAACATTTTGGTGATTTCCTTTCCCCATTCCTTTTCACAGGGGCCAATGACAGCTTTCAAAATTATCACACCTTTAATCCTCTGAAGGTGGAAACTTTGGAAGAATGTAGGTACTCTACAGTAGGGTGCAGCACTGAAGGCACGTGGGGGTTGAATATTTCCAAACTATAAGAAGGAGAAAAAGTTCACACCAAACCGTGAACTGAGCTACCCTTCCCCACCTCACTTACAGAACCAGAGTTGGGAGCAGGGGGCCATTAGCTAGATGCATTCCCAATAAGATCAGTAGTGAAAGAAGGATGCCCATTGTTACCTCTATTATTTAAAATTTTACTAGAAACACTAGCTATAGCAATTAGAGAAGAAAAGGAATTGAAAGTGTTAAAATTGGCAATGACGAAACCAAGCTATAACTTTTTGTGGATGATATGACGGTCTACTTTAAAAATCCTAGAGAATCAACTAAAAAGCTAGTGGAAATAATCAACAACTTTAGCAAAGAAGCAGGATACAAAATAAACCCACATAAGTCATCAGCTTTTCTATATATCTCCAACACAGAGCAGTGCAGCAGCAGGAATTAGAAAGAGAAATCCCATTCAAAATCACCTTAGACAATATAAAATACTTAGGAATCTATCTCTGGAGACAAACACAGGAACTATATGAACACAACTACAAAACACTTTCCACACAACTAAAACTAGATCTGAACAATTGGAAAAACATTAACTGCTCATGGGTAGGATGAGCTAATGTAATAAAAATGACCATCCTACCCAAATTTATCTATTTATTTTGTGCCATATCCATCAAACTTCCAAAAAAAAACTTTTTTTTAATGTAATTAGAAAAAAACATAACAAAGTCCATTTGGAAGAACAAAAGATCAAAGATATTCAGGGAAATAATGAAAAAATACAAAGGATGGTGGCCTTTCAGTCCCAGATCTCAAACTATATTACAAAGCAGTGGTCATCAAAACAATTTGGTACTGGCTAAGACACAGAAAGGAGGATCAGTGGAATGGACTTGGCATAAATGACCTCAGCAAAACAGTCTATGAAAAACCCAAAGACACTAGCTTTTGGGACAAAAATCCACTATTTTATAAAAACTGCTGGGAAAATTGGAAGACAGTGTGGGAGAGATTAAGCTTGGACCAACTCCTCACACCCTACACCAAGATAAACTCACAATAGGTGAATCACCTGAACATATAGAAGGAAACTATAAGTAAATTAGGTGAACACAGAATAGTATACATGTCAGATCTCTGGGAAGGAAAAGATTTAAAAACCAAGCAAGACTTAGAAAGAGTCACAAAATATAAAATAAATAATTTTGACTACATCAGATTAAAAAGTTTCTGTACAATCAAAACAATGTAACCAAAATCAGAAGGGAAATAACAAACTGGGAAACAATCTTCATAACAAAAAACTCTGACAAATTTCTAATTCCTCAAATTTACCAATTGTACAAAAAATCAAGCCATTCCTCAATTGATAAATGGGCAAGGGACATTGTAAATTTCAAAACTACTCAACACTGTTCAAACCATTCTTTAGAGGATGGGATTTGGCTATATCCTGATCAATAATAATAGAGATACCTGGAATGACAGAATCAGGTCTTGGAAACTACAATCACCACCTTACTCAAGGTAACAGGATTTAGAAAGGGCTGCAGCAAAGCTCAAGATTTAATTATTTGAGAATATGGCCTTCAACAGACATGTGCAAAAGGGACAGACCTCTGGGCAATCCTGGATTAAGCTAAAGCCACCATTGGCACAGGGGAGACACAGGAAGTGAGGTAGAGGAGAGCTCAGGAGTGCTGGAACTTCCTGGGTGGAGGAGAGTGTGGTTGTTGGAGCCTGGTGCTTGGAGTGGAGGCCCTCAGACTGTTTCTCCATTTTGGTCACGTGAGTGATAGGGACTGATCTCTTTTCTTTGCCTCAGCTATCCAAGGCCTTGGGCCTTTGGCCCAGCCTAAGCAGAGTGGGTATTTAAGCCCTATTCCCTTCTCTCCCCTTTCTCTCTCCTTCCTTCCTTCCTTCCTTCCTTCCTTCCTTCCTTCCTTCCTTCCTTCCTTCCTTCCTTCCTTCCTTCCTTCCTTCCTTCTTTCCTTCCTTCCTTCCTTCCTTTCTTCCTTTCTTCCTTCCTTCCTTCCTTCCTTCCTTCCTTCCTTCCTTCCTTCCTTCCTTCCTTCCTTCCTTCCTTCCTTCCTTCCTTCCTTCCTTCCTTCCTCTCTCTCTATCAAAACAACTCTGAGGTATCACCTCACACCTAGCAGATTGGCTAAAATGACAGCTATGGAAAGTAATGAATGCTGGAGGGGATGTGGCAAAGTGGAGACATTAATTCATTGGTGGTGGAGTTGTGAATTGATCCAACCATTCTGGAGGGCAATCTGGAACTATACCAAAGGGTGATAAAAGACTGCCTGCCCTTTGACCCAGCCATAGCACTGCTGGGTTTATACCCCAAAGAAATAATAAGGAAAAAGATCTGTACAAGAATATTCATAGCTGTGCTCTTTGTGGTGGCAAAAACTTGGAAAATGAGGGGCTGCCCTTCAGTTGGGGAATGGTTGAACAAATTGTGGTATATGTTGGTGATGGAATACTCTTGTGCTCAAAGAAACAATGAACTGGAGGGATTCCATATGAACTGGAACAACCTCTAGGAAGTGATGCAGAGTGAAAGGAGCAGAACCAGGAGAACCTTATACACAGATACTGATACACTGTGGTACAATCTATAATGGACTTCTACATTAGTGGCAATGCTGTGATTATGAACAACCTGAAGGGATCTATGAGAAAGAACACTATCCACATTCAGCGGAATAACTGTGGGAGTAGAAACACAGAAGAAAAACTACTGCTTAATGACATGGGTTGAAGGGTATATTAATGGGGAAATAGACTCCAAATGATCATCCTATTGCAAATACCAACAACATGGAAAGAGGTTCTGATTAAGAACACATGCAATACCCGGTCAAACTGTGCGTCAGCTATGGGAGGGTTGGGTGAAGGAGAGGGAGGAAAAGAAAATGATTTTTGTAACCAAGGAACAATGTTTGAAATTAAAAATAATAATTAAAAAAGAATACAATAAAATAAGCATAATAACAAGACTATTATTTTTTGAAAATATAATAATAGTAATAAGGTTATGTATTGCTTTAGAATTACATAGAATAGTAAATATACAAGAGAGATTGTTTATCTCTCCATATGCTTGAAGGGGGAAATTATAAGGATATTAGAAATTAAGTCTTTTTATATTAGTTTATAGATAAGAAGTAGAGAATCTGGCTTGAGAAAGAATTGGAGTTTCAAGCAGAGCTGAGACTGTCATTTTCAAGTTTAATGTTTTTTTTTTTTGATAGTTGGTCTCTGACAGTTGGCAGAGTTAGATTCTGAGGGCTTGGAGAAGGTAACATTTTCCTCTCTCTCTTCTGTCTGAGGTAGAAGGAAAGGAGGGATAGATTTTTAAGAGCTAACTTGGGAAACGCTAGTGACTATCTTTTGTTGTTTTTGTAGATTGTTTTAACTCTGAGAAAACAAAAAAAAAATAAAAGAACTGGTCTTTGATTTGAACTCTCTGTCTGCTAAGGCTCAGAGTCCTAACTTGGTTCTTGCTGAGACTCAGCCAGCTAGCCTTTGTTATTTTTGTAACTTGATGAAGTTAAGGATTATAAGTATAATAGTATTAATTTCTTTAGAATAGTAAAAATTTGAGTTAGTCAGGTCAGGAAGAATGAGTGTAGCCTGTGGAAACAGGAGAAACTGTTCCTTGTGGAACCAGGAGTTTTATTTGGGTGGAATTAGAATCCCTTAGAGCTAGAAATCTTTTTTTATCCTTATATTTTAAATAAATATTTTATTTCATAACAAGAGTCTCATTAGCATCCTTGCACCTGGCCCTGAAGAGTTCACTTATGAGTTTCATTTCACTGATATAATTTGATATAATAACTATAAATTGAAGATACTTTGTAAGCACAACCAACAGAGTATCCAAATCAGTTTATAAATCCATAATCAATTCAGTTGCCTATTATATTTTTACAGGCATAAAATCAATATGTAACATTTAATATTTAATATGAGATTTTCTATACAATTGAAATCAATTTATCAACTTGACTTCAACAATTGAATTGCTGGTTAGCTTACTTGATATGAATTTGCAGATAACCTAGTCATAAATCATTTTATTACTCAACCCTCAAAGACACTGTTCTAATTTGTCCCCTTTCAGTAGGCTAGATCATGAATCACCTAAAATGCCTATAATTTCTTTACCTATAAGTCCTTAATTCACTAAAGGGCATTTAAAATATAAAAATTAATTATTTGGTAATAGAGTAGTTTACACACTGGAAGGCAATTTGTAGCTAATCTTAGGTATAGAGAACAAATAGAGTGAGTATACACAATTTGCACATTTTTAAGAATAAAAAGGCAGCTATTTAATATAAGAAAGATTATGGCAAACCCATTTTACATTAATACTACCTTCAAACAGGTAAGATAAATTTTAATATATTTTCTCTTGATCCTTTATTAGTGAGTTGATCCAGTTGTGTCCAATTCTTTGTGAGTTAATTTGGAATTTCCTGGCAAAAATATTGCAAAGGTCTTTCATTTCTTCTCCATAGCATTTTACAGATAAGGAAACTGAGACAAACATAGTTGTGACTTTCCCAGGGTTACACAGGTAGTAAATATCTGAAGCTAGATTTGAAGTGAGGAAGATGTCTTCCTGACTCCAGGCCTAGTATTCTATCTATTGAACAACCTATTGCTGTGGGTGTAGAGTGGAAGGAAAGGCAATGTAAAAAGTTATTCTGAGGTAGGAAATCCAGAAGAATTAGAGAAAGATTGAGCTTCAAAAATTGGTCATTTTAGAAGAAAATAGGTTTAAGGTTGAGGGGGAGATAATTTATGTTTTGAACAAGTTGCAATTGAAATCGTAGGATGTTACCAAGGGATAGTTGGTAATAAAGAAGTACTGTTTAAGGGAAAGATATTGGATAAATAATGCATTTGAGCTTTTGATTGGATGAGGAAACACTGGAAAGTATTCAAAGTCCTAGTCAGTCAGTGCTATTCTTTGTGTCTAGCTTTTTTTTTTTTTTTTTTTGCTTCAGCAAAACAGACAATACAGTCAGGGAATAGACCTGCACCACTCACATCCAAGATCATTACATGTCTATTTATATAGGGATCTCAGTACCTTTGTTTCTTTGTGTTTGTTCTTTCCTTTTTAAGGAGAGGAGAATGACTATAGCTACAACCTTGAGAGTTTTCAAATGAGAAAAAAAAGCCATAGTATGAAAATGAAGTATATACTAGTAGTTGCCAGAAGCTATATGATGAGAAGGGAAATCTATAATGACTATCCAAGTCCAATAGCAATAATGATTTAAACTCATTCATTCATCCATTAGGCATGATATATTTGGAAGTGGACACAGTGATGGTATAAAGCTATGTAGATACTGCATTAAATGTGAGGTCACTCTGTTCTGAAACCAAGGTGAATACTTTCCCAGGTGTTCATGGGCAGTATTTGTACTTTTTTCTTACTCTATCTTTGAAGTAATATTCCTTTACAAAGATAATTGATACCATTTTGTTAAGTGGAACTGAAGACCTAATAACTGGTGACTAACAGTGTGTTTGTGTGTGTGTGGGGGGGGGTGAGGTAAGTGCTCTTATGCACATTTTATAATTAAGGAAACTGAAGTATACAGTGGTAAAATGAATCACTTAGGGCTACACAGACATTAAGTATCTGAGGCCAAATTGGAATTTAGGGCTTCTTGACAGTAAGTTCAAAACTCTATTCATTGTATTACCTAGCCTTCCCTTACTCTTGGAGAAGCAGTCCACAATACAGCTGCAATTAGTTCTAAGTGCTATGGCTTCCAAGAATGGATGGGAAATGAACTCTGCTTTTAAGGATCTCACATTCTAATTTGGGAGACATAATGTTATAATTTCATAGAGAAAGCACTGGGGGGTGGAAGAAAAGGGAAATATCTTGTACTAGATGGAATTTGAGCTGCATTTTAAAAGAAGCTATAAAAATTGAGAGACAGAAAGGAAAACCAAGAAATAGTAGATCATAAAAGTCAAGAGAGAAGAAAAGGAAGGTGTAACATCAAAATTTCTAGAAGTTAAATAGGATAAGTACTGGAAAAGTATCATATGACTCAGCAATTAAGCAGTCTTTGTAAACTTGTTCAAGAATTTCATTTTATTGGTAGAATCAGAAGCTCTATTTTCAGGAGTTGTGAAAATGAGTGATAGGTGAAGAAATGGATGAAATAAGTCTTGAAAATGTGCTTAATCTCCTTTGTCTGCTTGGTTTGGGCCCAAGCCTTAGCTTTTATCCAGGACACAGTCTCAGCATTTTATGAAAAGCAGATGTCCTTCAAAGGACAAGTGTTAATTACTTCATTAGCTCTTTACTGTATGTCTTTAATTTCCTGGGATGAAACAGCAGCCCATGAAAGAAAGCCTAAAATGGACCTACTTTATTTTGTCCAAAGCCCTTACTCAGTCTTTTTTCCTCATAAGATCTTTGCTTGGTATAAATTGCACATCGAATTCAGGCACAACCTTTTCCTCTATTTATAATTTTTAAATTTACCATAACCATTTTTCTCTGACCAGTGCTTCCAGAATTAACTTGGTAATCCTAGACTTTCAATGGAGAAAGAGAAATGAAAAGGATGGGAGGAAAAAGTATAAATAGTAGATCTTTGATTAGAAGAATAAAAAAAACAGATGAAGGAGATGGAAAGTATAAGAGAAGGATAATGGATAAGACCAAAGTAGAGAATACCCAGAGATTCAAAAGAAGCCCTTGAGCTAACCCCTGGTGAACTCCAATTAACTTTTGTTTTTAACCTGTCTTACTTTTCTATTCTACTCTATTAAGCTTCCTCTTCTTGCATGTCCTAGGAATCTTTAGGAAAGGAGTCATAATTTTCCACTTTCTACATGTACATTTTTATTACTATACACAAAGCATGATCTGAAAAATATAAGATTCATACCCATGTGAGGTAGCAAATTGTAGCATGAAAGTTATCCAAAATGCTACTTCTGACTGTGAAAATGTGCAATATGACACTGTGTCAATTAAAATTTAATAAATCCAGTTATTTCTTCCCTCTTGAAAACACTGAGTATACTTAGGTCAGGAAAGGAAGAACCACCCAAAATATAGTACCACAGGGTATGGAAAGGAAACACTGTGAATACAAGTTTTGCATTTCTTCCCACTGAGATGGAGCAAACATTGGTTGAAATATGATGGAGGGAGAATGAAAGTTGGAGTGAAAGAAGAAGATTGTGGGAGAAACTGTTAACTGAAGAGTCTTTTGCCCTCTGAACTCTGTCAAGTGTGGAGCAAATACCTAGAGCTCAAGATCCCAACCTGTAGAAAAACCTTGCCTCCATTTCCCTTACCCAGAAGAAAAAGAAGGTTCCTTTATGTTTGAGAGCATGCATTAGAAGAAGAACAAATAACAACAGCTGCTGAGAAGAAGATGATCCCTTAACTTCAGGGGGTCAAACTGAAGATCCTTTTCATCCCTTGACCTTCCCAAGAAGGACAATTGCCATTTGTTAAGGTAGGAGAGAGACATTGGTTGGCTAAGAAGAAGATAGATAAGTTGAATCTGAGCCGTCTTGGCTCAGCTGAAGAAACTAGAAACCCAGTAGGGTTATTAAAGTACTTGAGAAATAGAAAATCACAATCAGATTCATATTGAAGCGAGAACAAACAACGAGAGACTGGTGACTAAGCTTTTCATTAGCCTAGACAAAGCAATAAGAGCCAACAGTAGTATTCTGCCAGACAAGGAGAACCCCTGGGTTTCAACTACTAGTCAAGCCTTGTTAAGTAATCTCCACTAATCCACAGAAATTCTCTCAAGGACACTGGTCCTGTCATCCTTAACCTAACCTTACCCAGGGTACCTCTCTTGTGGGTTGAGTGTGAGGGAATTTCAAAGACAGCCTCTCAATGACAAAGGGTATTCCTCCATTTTACCTCTCCAGCCATCCATAGTCTCTTTGTCCTTTCACATTCTCCATTCCCTGTTACCAACCCTTCATTATCCCCAGTACACCTTCAATCCTTTAAAATACCTTTTCATTTATGAAAAGGGGCATAGAACTTTCATTCTGTCTCTGTCCTACATATTTATCTATACCGTCAAGGATTCATCTTGGGAGGAAAGGAATCTAAATACTCTTGCTCCATTTCTTCTCCTGCAGAGTAAACATAGCAGATTGCAGACATTAGAGGATAGTGGAATGCTATAATGTTTTTTATTCATCAAAATGGAGGGGGTTTTCTCTTAAGTATTAAGTCTTTCTAATAGCATTGGGCTTATGTGCGTGTGTGTGGGGGTAGCCTAGCTCTCATCTGTCTGCTCTTCAAGAAGCAGCATTCAGAGACTGAACTGTTGGACTTCATATTGGACAGATAGATATAACACTTTGTTCTGAACTCCTGGCTAACACAGGAGTTCCTTGTAATCCCTTTCTTACCTGTTGCCAGATCTACTCAGCATCTCTAGACTGAGAGCTCCTAAAACTGCTGCTTTCAGTGTCTCCACAGACCAACAATTGCTGGTATCATTATATTTGACCTGAGCTAGTACCCACCTCAAGGGCCACAGACCTCTCCTTCCAACCTTCTAAGCTGCCTCTCAAGATTTGTATCTTAGATAGAATTAGAAGACTTAATGATTTCTTCAGGATACTGGTGGCAGCTACCAATTCCTTCTAATTCTTGTACAACCTCTGCATAGATGACTGTAATTATCCCCCTTCATCTAAAATCAATTTACTCTTCTCTGGAGTATTAAACTTGAAAGTCCAATTTTTTTACTCCAACCTTTAGTTGGCTCTGCTCTTCAAGAATTAGATTTGAGGTCTTATTTTAAAGTTGTTTGAAAGAAACTGTTAGGAGACCCTGGTGTCTTCTTTTAAAATGCCATCTTTGTTTTGTCCTCAGAATTGGATAATATTTAACCTTTAATATTAATCAACATTAATTGAATATTAATAAGTTAGTATTAGTGAAAATATGTTTAACATAAATTTTAATGGGGTTTCATTTTGTGACATTAGAAATACAAATCATAATTTCCAAATACTGCAGTAGTCAGATCTAAAAGATAATCATATGTTGTGTTTAAGAATTTTTTAAAATGTCTTTCAAATATTTTAGAAAAAATCAAATAAAATATTTTAGAAACTTTAGAACAACTTGAGAAAAATGAAATAAAAACAGTTATTTTTATCATACAAAAATTGACATATACCCACATCTAAGTGAAATTAAAGTTGGCCCAAATAAAGCTAGATAATGGACATAAAGGAAAATAAATATCTCTTCTTATTAAATTTTGGGAAATTTTGCATCATGATATGTGTCCTATTAGATCTTCCATGGGGGAAGAAGGAAACTTGGATATAATTAAAGAGAAAAGTCTTAGAGAAGATGGATTGCAAGAATGAGTTGAAGTTACTGGGGATATTTAGGCTGAAGAGGAGATTTAAGTGAGATACACCAGCTGTCTTCTAGTATTTGAAAAATATGTGGAGACTGAAAAGAGATTAGATTTGTTCAGGTGGACTGAAAAGGGCAAATCTAGCAGCAAGTTGTAGATAAGCCAAGCTCTATGCCATGTCTCTAAAATTTTTCTGACAAACTTAACTCTCTAAAAGTGAAAAGTATTATCTCAGAACAAATAGATTGACATCCCTAGAGGTTTTCACTTCCAGACTGAACAAAAAATAGGGTGGTTATAGAGAGAATTATTAGACAAAGTATTCATTGGAATCATTGATTCCAAGGTCCTGCAAGACATATTGAAGTGGCCAGTGCAAATTTAATGATATGTTTTTAATATTTGAATGTGAATATTTTAGTATTCTGGATTTTTGTACCTATTAGTATATATTATAAGACACAGGAGACTGAAAAATCATTTAGTTTATCCCTTCAAGCAAAAGGTCCAAAAAAGTATAGCAAATTATCCCATTTTCAAAACCTTCCAGAGAAGGATGTCACACCCTCAGCTCTGCAACCAATCTGTTTGTCTAATATCATTCAACATCAGGGAAGTTCCTTTTCCTGGGAACTTCCAGGGAAGTTCCACACTATTTTGTGAATTTCCCTATCCCTTAGCCCAGTGTTTAGCAAATAATAATTTCCTAAGAAATGACTATTGAATTGAATATGTTCAATACTTAAAAGAATTAGAACTCACTCTATGTTACAGATTGCAACCTATCACTACCTTTCTGTCTTGTACAAGTTATAGCCCTTTCTATCTAAAAGTTCACTACTATGGGTCTACTCAACATTATGGAAGCTTTTCTTTCAATATTTCAAATATATAGTGAAGTCCCTAATATCTTTAATTATCAATTTCTTTCTTGCCATATAAACTTATGATTTCATATTTCTTTATTGAATTATTTTTTCATGTTTTTTCTTTGGAGTTTCTGGGGATTATATATCGCATCCTGCTTGCAATCATTATGTGCTGCTCCATTTCCCTGAGGAATCCTCATTTTTATTTTTCCTTTCATAAAATTTTGTTCTAATATCTTATTGAAGTAAAGAGATGATCCAAGGTTTTTAAAGTAAAAGCACTGAAAAAAGATCTGACAAGCCTTGCAATGTTGGAGACACTTTAAGTTACTCATATAATAAAATAAAATCAGATGTTTATTTAAAAAATAAACAAAATCTTGAAAGTAATCCAAATTATATTTAGCAAATCAAGTTATTCACTAAAGTGCCAGCAATAGACCTAGCTTGTTTTCAAATGACATGTCTCTAATGACAGAGTACATCACAAATATGCCAATCAATTGGTATGTTTGTGGTTAGTTTTGTGCTTTGGCAATGGAAAGCCATGGGTTTAATATATGATACCAAACTCAAGCTCTCTATAGCATCTTTGTCATTGCTTCTAGGTCTGTGCCCTGGAGCTAAGTAGAACAGATCTCTCCTCATGACATGTATTAAAATTTTTGAAAACTGTGTCACAAAATATTAAAGATGTTTATCATGTCTTCATCTCGTATTCCTCAGACTAAATATCAAAGTCCTTCAATTTATCCCAGTATAGTTTAATCTTCAATCATTCCCCTTAAGTGAACTCGGAAAACCTAGGTCCTATCTTGTATAAAGTTTTTTTTTAATAATTCAGTGTGTGTATGTTATATTTGTGTTTATGTGTCTGAGAATAATTTGTGCTTATTGACTCAAATTCCCATTTACTGTTGATTTGGTCTTCTTTAGATAGCTACATAGAACTCCTTTAAATAATTTCATTAAAAAGCATTAGAAGTTCCTCAAGAAGGATTGTTAGATATTTCTTTTATGTTTTTAGTGAAAGTAAATATCTATTTCTAGCAATCTTCACTAGGCAAGTGTCTCCTTTCTTTTGTTGTTCTGGACTGATAACCAAAGCCACAAACTTGACTATTGATCTGGCCAAGACCATCAAAGAGAAGTATCTTCAGTGTAATGACTTGCCCTTTAAAAGGTAATTTTTTAAAATTCAAATATATTTTATTTTTCCAATTACATGTAATAAAAATTCTCCACATACATTTTCCAAAATTATAAAATTCAAACTGTCTCTCTCCATTCCTTCCTTTTCTCCACTCACAGATGGTAAGCAATTTGATCTGTGATATACATGTATTATGAAAAACACAGTTCCATATCAGTCATTATCTTAAGAACACACTGATACAAAAACAAACTCCCAAAATAAAACTGTAAATTCATTTATGTGAAAGATAGTATGCTTTGCTTTGTATTCATTTGACTCCAATGGTTCTTTATCTGGAGGTGGATAGCATTCACTATCAGAAGTGCTACAAATTCTATCTCAGATCGTTGCATTGCTGAGTAGCCAAGTATTCATAGTTGATCATTTAGAAATTAATATTGATCCTTTGCAAGTTCATGAATCCCAGGTACAGTCACAAAAATTTCCCCTAAGGCTAATGAAAATCTTGACAAGACTATTTGTGGATGAAGATGAAAACTTCTTGAATAATTACTTCTTCTGGTTATAGGATGCATTTTCAATTTGTCTTTGTGACTTCACAGAAGATCATGATGACTCATGATATATAGAAAGAAGTATAGAAAAAAGGTCCCTGCATTTGAATCCTAGTTTTGCTTCTAGAGTTTTAAGGAGAATCACTTCACCTTGCTGGGATCACTTCATCTTTCAGTTTGTCCCCCTACATGCTGAGGTGAAAATAGATAGCCTAAGTTTCTTTCAGTTCTAATGGTGTGTTATAGCACCCTATATGAGCATAAAGTCAATAAACATTTGTTCAAAGCTTACCATAAATGTGCCCTACAGGTATTGTTCTTAGAATTAGGATAGAATTAAGGGTTGAACGATTGGCTAAAATAAAACAGTAGCTTATAAAGGGCTTTCAGTGTCAAACAGAGAATTTTAGATTTAATCCTGAAGCAATAGAGTCATTGGAGTTTAAATAATGGTAATAATCATGTATAAGGCATCTAAGTGACTCATTAGAAAAGAATGCTAGGCATGGAATCAGGATGATCTGACTTCAAAACTAGCCTCAGATATTTCATAACTGTGTGATCCTGGACAAATCATTTAACCTCTGATTTCCTGACTAAAGGACAGACTGGATCTACTAGAGAAGGAAATGGCAAACCATTTCAATATCCTTGCCAAGAAAACCCAATAGATAGCTATCATCCATGGAGTCATGAAGAGCTGGACACAACGGAATGACTGAATCACCAGAAGTGATAATAATGTTATCATTTATATAATGCTTCAAAGTTCTCAAAGCACTTTATGAATATTATCTTTTTATCCTCCCAACAACCCTGTAAGGATGGTACTATTATTATCTGTTTTACAAATGAGGAAACTAAGAACATATTTGGAGACTTGCCTACAGTTGGCATGGCTAAGAAGTATCCAAGGACAATTTGGTCAGACCTGTACTTTAGGGATATCACTTAGAGAGGGAAATCAATCTAACAATTATAAATATATTCACATCTATTTATTGCTAAATTTTAGAACACAAAGAAAGCAAAGATTTTCTAATCTACCCTGTCATTTTATAGTTAAGGAAGCTAAAGCATTGTGTATTTAAGTGATGTACCCAGGATTACTGGCCCAATTAAAAATATAATCCAAGTCTCCTAAATAACTAAACACTGTCCATAAACTTAAAACCTGCTTTTTGGGGAATACTATTTTAAAAAAGCATAAGTGATCAACATATGGAATTTTCAGTTTTCCCTTTTATTATGAACTTGATATAAGTATTTAAACAAACACACATGTATAGAGGAAAATAGTTTTTTAAATATAGTTCTAATAAGATTTATTACAATATCAGCACTATGATCATTCTGAAATTCTGTCTACTTTCTTCTCTTTTGTTATTATTGTTTTCATCATTATGTTATTTTGTGGGTTTTTTTTGTTATTTTCTTTTTCTTCCCCCCCCCCCTATTTTAAAGGGTCAGCAATATGACTATTGTTATGGTTGGATTATAAAAGGGGAAGAGACAAGAAGGAAACATAAATATTTTAAGTTTATTGATGGGAAAGGGAGAGGAAGGAGGGTAGCAAGGGAGAAGGAAAAGTACTTAATCTTATCCCCAAACTTAAATTCCCTTATTAATATCCTAATGGCTAACTTATCTAGGCTAAATAAGTTGTTTCCCCCCAAACAGAACCTCACCACCGAGTCCAATAAATGAGCCAAAATCCCAGAGGTAAAGTCCAGAAGAGAAGCAATGATTCTTCTTTGGTCTTCTGTCCAGCTGCCAGCAGCCAGTAAAAACAGTTTTCCTCCTCTCAAGCTGGTATCTCACAAATGACCAGATAGATAACTTGTAGAAAAGATGTATCACAGCTAACTCCCAAAGCTTCCCCCAGGAGTCTGGATTTTTCAGTTGTGTAAAGATTAAAATTTAGGGGGAACTGAGGCAGGTAAAAATTAGTTTCTCTCTGCAAGGAGTATTATATTTTAGAGGTTTATTAAACATTAAGGATTAAAGAAAATACAAGCAAGAGAAGTATGTGCTAGGTCGGCCATGAGGCCCACCCAAATTTCACTCACAGCATGAGCTGCATCTGTTTGCCAGAGGAGACAGAAAGAGAAGACCAAAAACCCTTTCCAATCAGGTTAAATACCTCATCTCGATCTCAGCCCAGGTGAGAATTCAGTGATATTACAAAGCATTCTGGGGAGTGATCAAGGACTCCTGGGGATTGAAGTTCTGGATTCAAGTCTCCATTTTTTACAGTTGGGACCTTAGAATCTTGACTCAGGCTCCCATGTGATTGTCAAATGCAGTTTATTTTGCAGAATCATTTTCAATCTTCCTTTGCTTACTATACTATCAAAGGTTGATCTCATTGCTAATTGGTACAGAAGTTTTAATCTAGTCCATTTTTTGATGAGGGAGAAGGATTGTCATAGCCTGGTGGCTTTATAACTCCTGGTGGACTCTCAACACATTGGTGCTAGGTTTATTAAGAACACCTGATCAGCAATCACATAGTTCAGTGGGTTTGATATTAAAAGATCACTCTATTACAAATATGAATAACATGGAAATAGGTTTTGAATAATGATACATGTATAACCCAGTGGAACTACTCATCAGCCCTGGGAGGGGGAGGGAAGAGAAATGAGAAAAATCATGAATCATGGAACTATGGGAAAATATTTTAAATAAATAAATGAAAAAGAGGGGGAAAAAAGAACACCAGATCAGCTTTAACCTTAATGTCACTCAGAATCCCTAAAATCTAATTATCTACCAGTTCTAACCAACAACAGTGGCAAGGATTAAAAGCCTGTAACTTGTTCTTAAATGAATTTTAAAGCTTTGTATTGATAATATTAACTATTATTATATTATAATTATTATCAACTGTGTGACCCTAAGCAAATCACTCTAATCTTCCTCAGTTTTCCCCAACTGTAAAATGAAACTCATAATAGCATCTACTTCACAAGGTTGCTGTGAAGATCAAATAATATTATCTTCATAAAGTGCTTTGACAGTACAAGGCACATAGTAGGCACTTATTAAATGCTTATTCTCTTCCTCTTCTTCATGGGAACAACTACCTACATAAACACACACACATATACTTAGCAACTAAGTATAATCTGGAAAAATTTAATTAATAATTTTGTTATGCCTAAAAATATCTCATTCTGTACCTACAATCTCTCACTTCTTTGCCAGAATGCCACATGCATGCTAATAGTGGACTTTGGGTAGTAAAGTAGAAGATTTTGGAACTAGGATTCCATTAATGTACTGAACTCCAAGTAGAGAAAATCTCTCCACTAATTCAAACATTGTCAACTCACTTGTAATATAATGGTTTAGATACTTGCCTGAGGACATTGAGAGGTTATATAACTTTTCTCTGCAGCTAGTATGGGAAAAAAGCAGGATTATACCAAGGTCTTTATGACTCTTCTTCTCCTCTTCCATGCTTCTCTTTATACATAATAATATTGAAAAAAAATCAATTATCTATTCTTCTTTACCTGGCATGTTGGTGACTACAGCTTTTATCATTCTTTAAAAATACTAAAGCTTTCATCAATAATACAAAATAGAATTTTCAAAGACTGAGAACTTAAATAGGTTACTTCAAACAACTTAGAAAACAAAACTGATTATACCTTTACATTTTTAATAGTGTTTAACACTTATGAATGTGACACCTTCTCAACACTTAATGTAATAAATGCACTGGAAAGCACTCTAGTAATAATAGATGAATTGAAATAGCAGGGGGGAAATGTAGAAAGGAAAGAGAAGAAATGAAAATATTCCAATTAAAAGGTATATAAAATCTGAAGTGTTCCAATTGAACATGGGGGTTGCTCTAAAGGCAAAAACAATCAATTTTAAGAATTTGATAGAGCCCTGAGTAGTGAAAAAGACAACTTCCTGTGTCTCTTTTGAAATTTTGAATTATTTTCTCAGTGTAATATTTTTCTCATTCTAAGACAATGACAATTATTCAATTTTTTAATTTTCAAAATGGATTTTCAAATTAGTGGTATTTAAATCTGCCACAATGACACAAATAACTTTTTTTTTAGCTGTGACATAAAATCATACAAAAATACGAGGCATTAGGGCCAGTTTTGAAAGAGGTTTTATTGAAAAAAAATTTGCATCCAAAATGCACAAAGTAAATCAGGTTCTTAAGTTCACTCTACACAAGTAAATTGATGTGCAGAAAGTAGCATTTAAATGATTTATCCGCCTGGTCTAGATTGTATTAAACAGACAAAAATAAGATAATTCATCTAATTTGCTCCTCTATTCTCAACACTAAGGTTTCTACAGAAGAGGAGGATATTATCTAATCCTGCACAGAGTACAAAAGAATGCCTTTTAGGTCTCACTTCTGAAAATTTCTTCATGGATCAAATATCATGAATTTTGCTTTCTCCCTCTACTTATTTCAAATATCATAAGCCCTTAATGAATCTTCCAAAGAAAATAAGTTCCAGAGTAAATTATGAAATGCCACTTACCCTTTCTGTCCTCTTTCCCTTCACTATGCCTTCTCCCTGAACTTAAGATGAAATTTATTAGCAATATTATAAAATCTTATGCCTGATTTTAAAGAATATTGTTCAGAAGGATAAAATAAGGAAGATTGGCCTCCACAGAACTTAAGCCCCAAATTATGAGAGATTTTATCAACCTCAATTTTCTATTGTAGCCAAAAAATGAGTTCCTCTATATTGAGAGACATAGTGTCTAAGCCTAAAGATATGTTAGATTTATTTTCTTCATTTTCCATGTCATATCTAGAGTTCAGTTCTCTATTCTAGAAATCATATTTTAGAAAGTACACAGCTGTAAAGTTTCCATAGAAAGATGATCAGTGTGGTAGAAAGTATCAAGATTATGGCTTATTAGGAATGGTTGTTGAAACAAGGAAGATTTACTGTGGAAAAGAGTAGATGGGGTAAATGATAGCTATCGAAGTACTTTAAAGATTTATTGTACTAAATAAAGGAATAAAGGTGGTTCAAGAGGAAAGAATTCTAAGTTAATTGTGAACTCTACAAAGGAAAATTTCAGTTAAATGAAAGCAATTCAAAAGTAAACTTGATACTAATGTGTAATGAGTTTTCTCTCTGTAACTGTTGAGATGTTCATGCAAAAGTGGGATGTCCATTTATAGACAAGAGACAATATAGTCTAGATATATAGTTGTTATACTAAAAAGGATATTAAAACTTTCTGGTTTAATCCTGTTTTTTTAAAATAAATGAGAAATAAAAGAGACATTAAATGATTTAGTAAAATGTTTACACAAATATGTTTCAGATATGGAATTCAAATTCAGTATCTCTAGGTTTTCCATTCTACCATTTCTCCAACAGATTAGAATAGAGAGCTTCTGTAGCTTCCTCTGAATCAGGAATTCTTTGACTCTTTCATTTTCCTGATATTTCAGTTTCTTTTTTTCTATCTTCCCCAATCCTAACTTCCCCTGTTTCCAGCCACCCAGTTTGCCGGTGACAAATGCAATTAACCTTGATTTAGAATGAGCCTGATTAAATTTCCCAAAACATTTAGGCTTCAGGCCAATATTTTCTCAGGAGCATAGACCGAGCTACACTGCTTTTTCTAGAATTTAAACAGTTCCTGACATATCTACCCACCTATTTCTACTAGATGTGCAACTTAACTTTTAAATGTTCCTTACCTAAAATTTCATAGGCAGTTTATCTGACATTGGAGTTGGAAGGGAGTGTAGACATTGCCTAGTCCAATATGCTAATTTTTTAGAGGAAGAAAAGTTGTTACATTGGAATAACTACCCTGTGCATAGATAATTCCTTTGCCTTTCCTGAAATCACTACTTAGAATTGAGAATTTCCTTCCATTTTTAACTAGTTCAGTTACTGTTTAGGAATCACACACACACACACACACACACACATATGCACAAACACACACACTATCTTGATTCTCCTCTTAGCCTTGGGTGCTATTAATGCAGGGACTGAAATAGCAGAACTGGAAATAGCAAAAAAGAGGGAAGAGAAGAGGATAAATTACCAAGATGTTCTTCCATTCTACAACTAACTTCCTCGATTCCAGATATCACATAGTTAGGGCTTCATATCCTATATTTTAATCCTAGTGCCAGAAACCTATTTATTTTCCATACCAGGAATTCCCAAAATAACAAATTATCATAGCAAAATGCTTGAGACAGAATGAACATAAGTAATGTTTAAACTTCTTTGAGCAAAAAGGAAGATAGGAAGGAAGGAAAGAAGGAAGGAAAGAAGGAAGGAAGGAAGGAAGGAAGGAAGGAAGGAAGGAAGGAAGGAAGGAAGGAAGGAAGGAAGGAAATGAGGGAGGAAGGGATGGAGGGAAAGAAGATGGAATAGATGTAGGAGGAAACTTAAATTCTTGTAAATTTCTTTTTATTTTTACCATTTTAAAGACCTGGAAAATCTCTGAAAGCCTATGGGCTTCCACTAGGCAAAGTGAAGGAAGAAAAATGCTAATGTTGACTTCTCTTTATCAGCCAGCAAAAGAGAATAACCAATGTTAGAATATGTAGGTAGGTGACTGTGCAAAAGTCAGTGTCTGGGGATATGTAGCTGAATGTCACAAAAGAAAAACTCAAGGAGGTAGGGAAAGGTTTCACTACATTTTAATTATAAAATCTTCCACCACCACCAGAAACTCAATCTCACCACAATTGCAATTCTCCTCCCTGTTTTCATACCCTCTATCTTAATCCTTTCTTCTTTAGCAGGCCAAGGAGCCTGTAGCTCCAGCAAACTTCATTGTCCCCATTTGAGTTTAGGTACACCTAAAATAATTAATCCATAGTATTTGGCATTTCTTAGTATTTATTCCTTATTTATTCAGGAAAATATTTTTACTGGTTTAGTAACATTGTAGTTCTGAAATCTACAGTTGGAAGTATTTTTGTTATGTGCAAAGGTGACAGAAAACTCCTTTTTTGGTCCCTTTCATATTTAGCATCAAAAAACCTGTGCAAGATGATACATAGTTGAAATATGGTGCAGAATTTGAGAGAGAGAAAAAAATGCCACCCACATTGCTGGATTCTTAAGAGATGTTGCCATAAGTGATACAATTTATTTCACTCTAAAAGTTTCATATAGAGTCATAAGAAATGTTTTGTAGCAAAACAAGTACTGGGACCTAAGTTTGATTTCCTGTAAAATGTCTCCAGATTGCTTAGAAAGCTATCCATTAACATGCCTGCATTTTGAAACAAAATGTTCTTTCTGTGGAGCACAAAAATATTCAGCACTGACATATTCTCCTGAGATATATGCTAAAGATACCAGAACCCAGTGGGCAGAATAAAAGTGACTCTATTTAACAAAAGCTGTTTCCATTGAGCAGATTTTCCCACCTTACTTCTTCCTCCTTACCTCTTTCTGCCATTCAGATTTGTAATGTGCCCATAGTGAAATACTTATCAAATTTGACACTGCAGGGTACTTTTGGTCACCTGGATATATTTCTTTTTTTCTTTTTTAATTTTAAACATTATTTTATTTGGTCAATTCCAAACATTATTCACTGGAAACAAAGATCATTTTCTTTTCCTCCCTGCCCCCACTCCCACCACTTTTCCCTCTCCCATAGCCTACGCACGATTCCACTGGTTATCAAATGTGTTCTTGACTCGAACCCATTTCCCTGTTGTTGGTATTTGCATTAGAGTGTTCATTTAGTCTCTCCTCAGTCATATCCCCTCAACCCCTGTAGTCTAGCAGTTGCTTTTCATCAATGTTTTTACTCCCACAGTTTATCCTCTGCTTGTGGATAGTATCTTTTCAGATCCCTGCAGATTGTTCAGGGACATTGCATTGCCACTAATGGAGAAGTCCATCACCTTCGATTGTACCACAATGTATCAGACTCTGTGTACAATGTTTTCCTGGTTCTGCTCCTTTCGCTCTGCATCACTTCCTGGAGGTTGTTCCAGTTCCCATGGAATTCCTCTACTTTATTATTCCTTTTAGCACAATAGTATTCCATCACCAACATATGCCACAATTTCTTCAGCCATTCCCCAATTGATGAGCATCACCTTGTTTTCCAATTTTTGGCCACCATAAAGAGTGCAGGTATGAATATTCTTTTACAAGCCTTATTCCTTATTATCTCTTTGGGGTACAAACCCAGCAGTGCTATAGCTGGATCAAAGGGCAGAAAGTCTTTTATCACCCTTTGGGCATAGTTCCAAATTGCCCTGTAGAATGGCTGGATCAATTCACAATGCCACCAGCAATGAATTAGTGTCCCCACTTTACCACATCCCCTCCAGCATTCTTACTTTCCATAGTTGTCATGTTAGCCAATCTGCTAGGTGTGAGGTGATACCTCAGATTTGTTTTGATTTGCATCTCTCTGATTATAAGAGATTTAGAACAATTTTTCATGTGCATATTAATAGTTTTGATTTCTTTCTCTGAGAACTGCCTATCCATGTCCCTTGCCCATTTATCAATTGGAGAATGGCTTGATTTTTTTGTACAATTGATTTAGTTCTTTGTAAATTTGAGTAATTAAACCTGTCAGAGGTTTTTATGAAGATTGTTTCCCAATTTCTTGCTACCCTTCTGATTTTGGTTACATTGGTTTTGCAAAAACTTTTTAATTTGATGTATTCCAGATTATTTATTTTGCATTTTGTAACTCTTTCTAATTCTTGCTTGGTTTTGAAGTCTTTCCCTTCCCAAAGGTCTGACATGTATGCTATTCTGTGTTCGCCTAATTTTCTTATAGTTTCCTTCTTTATGTTCAAATCATTCACCCATTTTGAATTTATCTTGGTGTAGGGTGTGAGGTGTTGATCTAAACCTAATCTTTCCCACACTGTCCTCCAATTTTCTGAGCAGTTTTTATGAAATAGTGGATTTTTGTCCCAAAAGCTGGGATCTTTGGGTTTGTCATATACGGTCTTGCTGAGGTCACTTGCCCCCAGTCTATTCCACTGATCCTCCTTTCTGTCTCTTAGCCCATACCAGATTGTTTTTGTGACCGCTGCTTTATAATATAGTCTGAGATTTGGGACTGCAAGGCCCCCTTCCTTTGTATTTTTTTTTCATTATTTCCCTGGATATGCTTGATCTTTTTATCTTTCAAATGAACTTTGTTATGGTTTATTCTAAATTAGTAAAAAAAATTTTTGGAAGTTCCATGGGTATGGCACTAAATAGATAGATGAGTTTGGGTAGGATGGTCATTTTTATTATATTGGCTCATCCTACCCATAAGCAGTTAATATTCTTCCAATTTTTCAAGTCTAGTTTAGTTGTGTGGAAAGTGTTTTGTAGTTGTGTTCATATATTTCCTGTGTTTGTCTCGGGAGATAGATTCCTAAGTATTTTACTTTGTCTAAGGTAATTTTGAATGGGATTTCTCTTTCTAGTTCTTGCTGCTGAGCTGTGTTGGAATTATATAGAAATGCTGATGACTTATGTGGGTTTATTTTGTATCCTGCAACTTTGCTAAAGTTGTTGATTATTTCGATTAGCTTTTTGGCTGAATCTCTAGGATTCTTTAAGTAGACCATCATGTCATCTGCAAAGAGCGATAATTTGGTCTCCTACTTGCCTATTTTAATGCCTTCAATTTCTTTTTCTTCTCTAATTGCTACTGCTAGTGTTTCTAATACAATGTCAAATAATAGAGGTGATAATGGGCATCCTTCTTTCACTACTGATCTTAATGGGAATGGATTTAGTTTATCCCCATTGCAGATGATATTAGCTGATGGTTTTAGATATATACTGTTTTATTATTTTTAGGAACGACCCTTATATTCCTATACTTTCTAGTGTTTTTAGTAGGAATGGGTGTTGTATTTTATCAAAGGCTATTTCTGCATCTATTGAGATAATCATGTGGTTCTTGTTGGTTTGCTTGTTGTTGTGGTCAATTATGTGGATGGTTTTCCTAATATTGAACCAGCCCTGCATCCCTGGTATGAATCCTACTTGATCATGGTGGATGACCATTCTGATCACTTGCTGGAGTCTTTTTGCTAGTATCTTATTTAAGATTTTTGCATCTATATTCATTAGGGAGATTGGTCTATAATTTGCTTTCTCTGTTTTTGGCCTGCCTGGATTTGGAATTTGTACCATGTTTGTGTCATAAAAGGAGTTTGGTAGAACTCCCTCTTTGCTTATTATGTCAAATAGTTGGTATAATATTGGAGTTAGTTGTTCTTTGAATGTTTGCTAGAATTCATTGGTGAATCCCTCAGGCCCTGTGGATTTTTTCTTAGGAAGTTCTTTGATGGCCTGTTTGATTTCTTTTTCTGAAATGGGATTATTTAAGAAATCTATTTCTTCTTCTGTTAGTCTAAGCAATTTATATTTTTGTAAATATTCATCCATATCACCTAGGTTGGTATATTTATTGCCATATAGTTGGGCAAAGTAGTTTTTAATGATTGCCTTAATTTTCTCTTGATTGGAGGTGAGGTCCCCCTTTTCATCCTTGATGCTGTTAATTTACCTTTCTTCTTTCCTTTTTTTAATTAGATTGACTAGTACTTTGTCTATTTTGTCTGTTTTTTTTTCAAAGTACCAGCTTCTAGACTTGTTTATTAGCTCAATAGTTCTGTCACTTTTGATTTTATTAATTTCTCCATTAATTTTTAGGATCTCTAGTTTGGTTTTCTTCTGGGGGTTTTTAATTTGTTTGTTTTCAATTTTTTTGATTTGCATTTCCAATTCCTTGATCTCTGTCCTCCCTAATTTGTTAATATATGCACTCAGGTATATGAATTTTCCTCTAAGTACTTACTTGGCTGCATCCCAATAAGTTTGAAAGGATGTCTCACCATTGTCATTTTCCTCAATGAAATTATTAATTGTTTCTATGATTTCTTCTCTAACTAACTGATTTTGGAGTATCATATTATTTAATTTCCAATTAATTTTTGATTTGGCTCTCCATGTACCCTTACCGATCAATATTTTTATTGCCTTGTGATCTAAAAAGGCTGCATATATTATTTCTGCTTTTCTGCATTTTAGTGCCATGTTTCTGTGACCTAGTGTATTATCTATTTTTGTGAATGTGCCATATGTTGCTGAAAAGAAGGTGTATTCCTTTTTGTCCCTATTTATTTTTCTCCATATGTCTATTAACTCTAATTTCCTAAGATTTCATTCACCTCTGTTACCTCTTTCTTGTTTATTTTTTGGTTTGATTTATCTAAATTTGATAGTGGTTGGTTCAAGTCTCCCACTAATATGGTTTTACTGTCTATTTCCTCCTTCAATTCTCCTAGTTTCTCTATTAAAAATTTGGATGATATACCATTTGGTACGTATATGTTGATTAGTGATATTTCCTCATTGTCTATATTCCCTTTTAGCAGAATATGTTTACCTTCCCTATCCCTTTTGATCAGGTCTATTTTTGCTTTGGCTTTGTCAGATATCATGATTGCAACTCCTGCCTTCTTTCTATCAGTTGAGGCCCAAAAGGTCTTACTCCAACCTTTAATTCTAACCTTGTGAGCGTCAACCTGCCTCATATGTGTTTCTTGAAGACAACAAATGGTAGGGTTTGGGGTTCTAATCCAATCTGCTATTTGTCTACAATTTATGGGTGAGTTCATCCTATTCACGTTCAACGTTATGATTGTCATTTGTGGATTCTCTGGCATTTTGATATCTTCCCCTAGTTCTGACCTTTCTTCTTTAGCTATCTCCTTTTGAACCAGTGATTTACTTTAGGTCAGTCCTTCTAGTCCTCTCCCTTGAGATGCTTCCCTTTCTAGCCCTTCCCTTTTTATGCTCCCTTCTCCTCCCCTCTCTCCTTCTCTCCCTTATTATACTCCCTCCCCCTCCCCCTTCCTTAATTTTCTTTTCTTTCTTGACCTAGTGGATAAGATAGAATTCAGGATCCCACTGGATATCGATGTTCTTCCCTCTCAGATTTGATTTCACTGAGAGTAAGGTTTAAGTAATACCACTTCACGCTCTCTTCCTCTCCTTCTCATATAAGATTTCTTCCCCTCCCCTTCCCATGTATATCTTTGTATGGGAATGATTATTCTATTTAGTCACCCCCCCCCCCATTTCTTGAAGTAAGTCTTAGTGTTATCGATGGTTCCACACCTCCCTTTTCCTTTCTTTGCTCCCAATTTCCCCAAATCTTCTTAATGCCCCAATCTTTCCCTATGCCTGTTTCTTCTATCTACTCTTATGATACATACAATTTTTGAGAGTTACACAAAACATTTTCCCCACATATTAATATATATAATTTGATGTAAATGTAGTCCTTATAGAAGAGGGTTTGACTTAAATAAAAAGATAAAATTTATCTCCTTTTCACTTTGTTTCATATTTACCTTTTCATGTTTCTCTTGCTTTCTGTGCTTGGATATCTAATTTTCCACTAAGTTCTGGTCTTTTCTTAGCAGATGCTTGGAAATCTTCTATTTTGTTGAATGCCCATATTTTCCCCTGCAAGTATATAGTCAGTTTTGCTGGGTAGTTGATTCTTGGTTGGAGACCCAGCTCTCTTGCCTTTCTAAATATCGTGTTCCATGCTTTGAGGTCTCTTAGTGTGTTAGCCGCTAAGTCCTGTGTGAACCTTATGGGAGACCCCTTATATCTGAAGCTCCTCTTCTTGGCTTCTTGTAGAATTTTCTCCTTTTCTTGGAAGCTCTTGAATTTGGCAATTACATTCCTAGGGGTTGTCTTTTGGGGATTTAGTATAGAGGGTTTTCTATGAACCCTTTCTATTTCTATTTTGCCCCCTTGCTCCAGAACGTGGGGGCAATTTTCTTTTATAATCTCCTGTAGAATAACACTGATATTATTGTTTATCTCTGGTTTTTCTGGGAGACCTATAATTCTTCCTCTGTTTTCCAAGTCTGTGACCTTCTCAGTGAGATATTTTATGTCTTCTTCTAATTCATTAATTTTTTTTTACTTTTTTTTATTGATTCTTGCTGTTTTATGATCTCACTTTCTTTGAGTTGCTTAATTTTGGTAGTTAGGGACTGGTTTTGCTTTTCAGTTTTGTCTGCCCTTCTATTGGAAGCTTTGAGCTCTTTTTCCAATTGAGTAGTCTTATCTGTCAGACTGCTGATCTCTTTCTCCCATTTTTCTCTCTAGGTTTCCATCTTTTGGGTAAGTTCCAGTTTGAGATCTTCCAGAGCTTGTTGATAGTTTCCATTTTGGGAGGCATGTTCTGATTTTATTTTTATTTCATCCTCATTCTCTTCCTTTCCTTGGGTACTTTCACCATAAAAGTTTTCAATAGTCACCTTTTTTCCTTTCTCCCTGGAGGCTTGATTTTGGGCCATGTGAGCCATCCCTTTGGTGGTTTTATTCCCCTTTCCTTTTTGGTCTAGGGTCTGGGTGTTATGGGCGGGTTTTCTGTCAATTTCGGTTGCCTCAGACTAGTTCTTCCCAGCCTAGGAGGTTTCTAAGAGTGCTGGGCCCCTGATCACATCCAAACTGCCCAGGTGTTCAGCTGCGCCCAGATAATCAGCACGTGGTCAGCCCCTGGTGTTTAGCTCCGCCCAGATGCTCAGTGCAACTGCCCCAGTACAGCTCACTTGTCCCCCTTTTTTCAGGGCAGGATTCTCCTGTGTTTTTTCCTGGCAGTATCCAGATCCCAAGGACCCTGGAGTGCCCCCCCCCCCAGACAGAGAAGTTCTCCACTCACTTGCTGTCCCAGTGAGTGCTCCGGTAGCTCACTCTAGTTTGGTGGGGGAGGTGGGGCGGGAAGGGCAGCTCAGTTCACATTTCTGTGCAAGCTTTTCCTCTTTCTTATTATAGTGTGGAAATGTTCAAACCCCACGTACCTTCGCCTCTGTGGGATACTGGGAAGTACTGGGGAGTCCTTCTGTTCCTGCAAAGGTGATTTTTATGATCCTTTGATGTAGTCTATTTCGTTTGGTGCCAGGGAGAGGAAGCGTGTGGCATCTAGATTGCAGCCATGATTACCCAGAAGTCTGGATATATTTCTTAAATCACATTAATTTCTTATAGTAATGTAATCAATTCTCCAGACTGATTTGGTCTTTACCTTACCTTACCACTGAGTATTGAACAAAATCTATGGTAGAGTCAGATTTACAATGAGCTTTTGTTTACATCCAAACAATACTTAAAATACATGTTTCAGCAGCAACTCACATAACATATTTCAAAAAAATTTCATAAAGCATTTAGTATTACAGGATCTATTTTAAATTTAGAGATCTGTAACCTTTTAAGGGCAGTAAACCTTAAAGCAAATCTTTTGACAAGCAGGCTGATTATCTATTTTCAAGACCAAGAAGTGAAATGTAATAATAAAATTAGTCCAACTTTTATACATTGGGATGAAAACCATTGAGAAGAAAACCATTTGATAATTTTAAACAAAAATCCATTTTTGGTAAGTTTAAACACTTAAACCCATTTTTTCCTTTAAAACTCTTATGGTAGAAAGGTAGATAAGGATGGAATGCCCTCTCCTTGAGACCACACTGCTAAAACCTATTTTACAAAACTGATCCATGGCTTTTCTATACAAACTGAAATTTCGCTGTCTGACAAAATTAACATTAGTATGTTATTTTCTAAACCCACCTATATACATGATCACAATTTTGAAATAAAATACCAATAAATACCTCTAATAGACAGATTTAAGCATTACTTCTTTCTGGCTAGTCAACAGGGAAAGGAGATTTACCAGGTCTTCTTATCTCTCCCTGTTTACCTCAAAACAGAAGATAATTAATAGGTTGTTCTACAAGTAAAAAAAAAAAACCTTAGTTTTAAAAGTGTAAGACATTTAAAAATCCCCAAAATAGGGGTGTCTCACCAGTTGTCTCTCTGTTTAGAATCAACCCTCTTCCTCTCTGCAGTAGAGGAGGAAGGGAGACCTGATCAGTGACCTGATAGCTTCCCAGTTTCCTTTTCCCCATCTCCACGTGGATCTCTTGGCGGGCCCTTGCCTTAAAATCCAAGTAAAGTGTAGAGTTTGGAGAACTGGGAGCCTAGTGAGGGAATAAATCTAAAAAGTAAGGAGCTTCTATCCATAAAATATGTCCAATTGCCACCTGATGTTAGAATTTAGGATAACAAAAAGCCAATTTCCTCATTATTTTTTCTCTTGATGTTGCTCAGCTATTTAACATGAGAGAAAACAAACAAACAGAAAATCCAACTGAATTTTCTCTCAGGCTGCTTAGACTTGATCTCTTCCCAACAGGAGAGGCCTGACAGGATGCTTCTCCCTTTGTCTTAATTGGTTTGGCTAGTCCCTATCTGGCTTGATCTCAGGCTGAAACAAATTTCAATTGTAAGTAGATGATGGTATTACAATTTTAGGGTGCCATGGATAGGCGATGCTTCTTGCTTATCAAGGATATAACATGGCTGTTCAACATTACAAAAAGAAATGATTTGTTTTTTTCTTTAAGCTGTTTAGTGCCAATTTTTTCCAATTTTTAAGTATATACCCCAAAGGGGAATCTCAGTGTACTCTCTGTCTCTGTCCCATTTAGATGCAGAATGACCAATTCCACACCAGAGGGTCAACAACTGCATGTCCACAGAGGTTGCCCGACCAAGAGCACTCATTTTAACCCTGAAGCGAGCACTCAGTTTAACACTGAGGTGAGACTTCCCACACACCAGAACATCTTCCAGTATAGAAGGGGAAGCTGACAGACAGACCCCAAAATCCAGCGGCCAGACTGATCTGGGGCTGATGGGAGAGAGAGCACAAAAGAATTTCCACAAAGATATTACCCAAAAGATGGGGGTTTCAGGAGTCAAAAAAGGCTCCTTCCTACCTGAGAAGCTGTGTCCTCATGGATGATCCAGGGTACAAGAGTAGCTTTCAGGAGAGCCAAAAATGTTGGGAGTCAAAATGTTATGGGGGTTCAGATGTGTACCCCTGTGGTTCAGGAAGGATACCTTTTGCAAGAATGCAAAACTCCAAAACTTAGCTTAAAAACAAAAAGAGAAATTTATTAATTTAGGGAGTAAGTTTGAGAATGGCCAGGAGGATAGCAACATGGAGCAGCAAGAAGGGGAGCAGTTCCTGGGAGGACAGCATGAATGGAAAGACTATTCCCCATGAGGACAGCATGGATGGAAAAGCTGTTCTTCAGATGACATCAGTTCTGGGAATTGTTATACTCTTTACAACAGATGCTATGTCATGGTGTGGACGTGACTTGGAGTGTTAGTCCCTCCAGCATTTGGTGGGGTGAGGTGGTCATCTGACTGGGGTCTGCCTGGAGGCATAAAAATTCATCTCTTTGTCCATCCTAAATCTAGAGGATGATCAAAGAGGATAAACATCTCAGAACCCTAGGGGGGGTCATTGGGTGTTTCTAGGTTCAGAGTCATAAGGATGCAAGGGAGAGAGGGAGTTTCCCTGATAATAGTTCATCACCTGGGTTTCTGGGGGTACAGTGCCCATGTCAATAGGACAATTTTAAAAAGAAGTCATTTCTAAATATTATTATAATTTTTAATTCCTAATTATCTTTGATATAGCTCAGGTAACTGGTATTACCTTATCATGATTCTTTTGGGTATTGATATTTTTAATAGTTAATCACCAAAGTGGCCTAATTTTCAAACAATCCAAAAATAGTTCATGAAAGATGATCTAAGAATAATGAAGGATACCACTTGAGATGATTTTTAAACTCTATCTAGTACAATGACTTTTTAATAAGTATCACCACTTAATTTTTTTTTTCTAATCTCGAATATGTCTCCCGAATACAAATCTTAAGCTTCATCCATCTCAGAACCTTTATCTGAATTAAACACTATCAAATCAACATCGCATTTTAATCAAGTGTTCAAACAATTCAATTAGTAGAGCCTCAGAGAAATGCTTAGAATTTAGTATTCCTATTTCAAAGAATAGCCTTTAATTTCACTGTCTTACTTAATTTATCAATCTTTCTGAAACTAACCATAGTTTTTCCCCTTTAAATACATATTTATGTATATTTTTTTGTAATTTACTTTTTGATTACCTTTCCTTAACAACTAGAAAACAAGCTTAAAAATATAATGCATGTTTTTATAATGAGAAAGAGTAAAGGACAAGTCTAAATTGAACCCACATGAGGGGAAAAAAATAAGACACATCAGAGAATGTAAAATTGATTGATTTTTAAACCAGAGAAGAGACATGGTCTAACTACATGCAGGATATACATTGTTCATCACTAGATTAGAGATGATGAAAGATGATTAAAAAAAGAATTCAAATCATATTATGAGGGATAAAATGGCCTTTAAAGCTCTATAAACCTATCTTTGAAGACTCATAAGCTTATCTGCCTAGAGCTAGCAACAGGGTCAGCCCTAGGCAACATGTGCAATGAGACAACTTTGTCATTGACTTTCCAGGGTTCAGAGGGACCCTACAGCCCCTACAAAACTATCCACTTTGATGTATGTTCATCATTAATCTATATTTTTGTGTTAATAGAGCTAAGGAGTAAAAGTTTAATCATTCACAGGTAATATACTTTCATTTTAATGTGAATTTTGGCAAAGAATGCCTTACCCTAAGAGTTGATTTGATTTTAGGGGTTTCAAGATACAATGGAAAAGTTGATAAGTAGATAATCATGTTGACAGCTGTCTTTTGGTATATACCAAGTCAGCCAATTCACAGAACTTGTCATATCTGGCAGCACTTCATACTGGACAAGTCAGCAGGATCTAGAGGAAGTAGCTCTGCTACTGAGTTACTCTATGAACTTGGGAAAGTTATTCCTCCTTTAAAGACCTCATTTCCCTTCACTTCATTGATTAAATGATAATTTTTAAAAAATTCACAGTATCTCATATTGTAATGAGAGAAGCTATTTTCAAATAGTCCTTGTATGTATAATATTTCTGTATCTGTAGATATGGAAGGAAAGAGACAGAAGGAGAATGAAAAACTGTAAAATATAACCCAAAAGAAATTCTAAAAGACCTCATCAAATAATTTTCTAACTGGATGTGACAAGGAAATCACTTTAAAAGACTGATATATATTAATTTAAGGTCACCAAGGAATTCAGCTATGTAATTCCTAAATGAAAACTCAAGTCAGCCGTCAACCTTTTATAGAGGTTAATTACAAACAGAAGGAAGAAAGGAATTAGAGATAGAGAGAGAGAGGGAGAGAGAAAGGGGAGAGAAGGGAATAGGGCTTAAATACCCCTTCTGTTTAGGCTGGGCCAAAAGGCCCAAGCCCTTAGATATCTGGGGCAAAGAAAGGAGATCAGTCCCTATTACTCACGTGACCAAAATGGAGAAACAGTCTCAGGGGCCTCCACCTCCAGCTTCCTTCAGAGCAGCACAACCTCTCAGAGCCAAAAAAGCTCTCCAACCAACCACCCTTCAGTCCTCAGACCCCCCTCACTTTAATCAAACCATCCAAGTTCCCTCCCCTCAGTTCTCACTTCTACCAATCACTGTCCATGTCTTCCCTGTGCCAATGGTGGCTCTACCTTAACCCAGGACTGCCCAGAGGTCTGTGGCTTTGCACATGTCTGTTGAAGGTCATATTCTCAAATAATTAAATTTTGATCTATGCTGCAGCCCTTCCTTAATCCTGTTACCCTGAGTAGGGTAGAGATTGGAATAATTAAATTTTGATCTATGCTGCAGCCCTTCCTAAATCCTGTTAGGACTGAGTAGGGTGGAGATTGCAATTTCCAAGACCTGGTTCTGTCATTCCAAGTATCTCCATTGTATCAATTCTAAAATCAATCATGACTCAAAGAAATTCCTGTTCTATGCTTAAGCATAGGTCAAAGCCCTTTCCATTGTTCAGCAAAAGGTTTCTGTCCTAAAGTAATCTTAAGAAGGGAGGAGGAGGAACCTCCCATGCCAATGGGGTTCACATTATCAATAGGGAATTTTTCAAGTATGAAATTTCCCAATGGTGAAATTTTCAACATTTATAAGTCTAAGAAATTTTAAGGCTTACAATCCCCCCTGATGATCATTGGGAGACTAGTCTCCCCATTGATCATTTAACATAATCATTTTGTAGTTCTAAATTCACTTCTAACTAAAGATATACACAATATTCAATTTTCTAAGAGAAATTAGAATAGTGAGAGAGGAAATAGAAAAGAAAAGAAAGCAAAACCAATGTTTTGCTAGGCACATTGACAGAAAGCCAAATTAGGGGAGGTCCCTTTTGGCATAAATGTGTACAGTTACAATAAATATTCAGTCAAAAGTTCAGTCCAATCAATCACATCCAAAGTTCATTCTTGATCTTCTTGGTGAAGTGTCGGTTTTCGGCATCTTTCTGCAACAGTTCATTATCTGGATATAAAAGTTTCAAGCTTCTTTCTTGAAGATCTTTTCTCAAACAGAATCAAAATCTTTGAATTTTTTTTATAAAAGTAAAATCTTAAACAAAATTCTTGGATTTTTATAAAAATACAATCTCAAACAACAAAAAATTCAAAAAAAATTTTTAGATTTTAAATTAAAATACAACCCCCCCTGAAGTAAGTATTTAAAAAAATATCAAGTTTAGCTCAGAATGCAATGTTCAGTTATGGGGGTGTATGTGTCAATTATCAAAAGAATAGAAAAATAATCAAAAACATAAGAAAAATTCAAAATAGGCCTTGTATAGGTCCAATTTAAAGTAATTTCTATCCCACAAGTATGTAGGACAAAATGCAATAATATTTCACTTAGCCATTTGTAGCCAAGACTACAGGAATTTGCCATAATATAAGAAGAAAAGAATTAGAATTCTATTTTGATGGGGAAATGTCATTCCCTTGTCTGATTTTTTTTTCCTCAGGGATATAGGGAGCCAGAATGATAGTCAAGCTTTGTACTTGTTTGAGTACTTCGAAAAGAGTGTAGATACAAGGAAGTCCTACGACTTAAACATAAGTTAAGCGTCGCAACCTCGAGTCTCACTTTAATATTTCTTGTGTGCTCTATTGGCACTATTCAGGTTTAGTCTGTGCTCCTTGTTTTTATCCCTTTTCCTGGAATCAGACACAAGCATTAATCACAGTCCTATAATATTTTATCAATAAATGGCAGGTTCCCATAGTTTAAAGCTTTTAGGCATATATTGATATTATAGCAAGAGTATATATATTAATTTGTATTACTGTAGGGAAAAATAATATTAATATTAATTATGTGTACCTTCAGTACAAAAAATGAGAAAAAAATCAAATATTCTGATCAAAAAATAAAAGAAATAAGAAAAATAAGGGAAAAAACAGTAATTCAATATTTTCTTGAAAAAAAACAGCATCCATTTGCCTACGGATTATTATCTCCAATGCATATGATAAGATATAGTCACAATTCATATGATAGGATAGAGTCAATCAGTCTCAGCAGATGCTTTCTTCACATGTGAGCAGTGAATCCAAGAGTCTCTTTCTCCAATCTTTATAGATGTTAGAGTAGTTAATAATATTTGGAATGGTCCTTCCCATGAAGGTTGAGTTGCTCCAGTTCGCTTGAAATTCTTGATATAAACTTTATCTCCTGGGTTCAGGTCATGCAGAGAAAAGTCTAATGGTCCGGCTTGTACTGCAGCTCCGGATTCATGAAGTTCACGTAGTTTGTGCTGTAACTCCTGTATATAGGAAGCAATACTAATATCTCCCCCTAATAGCGATGTATAAGCCGGGGAGAAAGGCTTAGCCTGTATAGGAGGATGTCCAAAAAGCATCTCAAATGGTGAAATATGTAAGTCTCCTCTAGGCCTGCTTCTAAGATAAAATAGGGCCAGAGGGAGAATTTCAGGCCATTTTAAATGGGTCTCAATGCATAATTTGCCAATCATAGTCTTAAGTTCTTTATTCATCCTCTCCACTTGGCCTGAACTCTGGGAGTGATATGGAACATGGGATTTTGGAGTTATCCCCAAGCAAGAATATATTTGGTTTAAGACAGAATCGGTAAAATGACTCCCTCTATCGGAGTCAATACGTTCTGGCAGGCCAAAACTAGGAATAATTTCTTTTAAAAGTATCTTTGCAACAAAATCTACTGTGGCTCGGGTTGTAGGAAATGCTTCCGGCCATCTGGTTAGTTGATCTACAATTACTTGACAAAATTTATAACGTCCAGCCTTTGACATCGTTATGAAATCTATCTGTAGATGTTCAAAAGGTGTGTAAGCCAGAGGACGTCCCCCAAAGGCTTTTCCACGATATGCATGTTGGTTATAGGCCTGGCAGATAGGGCAGGCTGAACATACTTTAGAGGCTATAGTAGTTATACCAGGGGCTATCCATATTCTCTTGACAGAGTCCACGATGCCCTGGGTACCAAAATGACCATTTTTATGAATAGATTGGCAAATTTGGTTATAGAAACTTCTAGGGAGCAGGGGTTTTCCTTCAGATGACACCCATACTCCATTAATTTGTTTTGCTTTAAATTTTTGTTTCCATTTTTCCACTTCCTTTTCATTATAGGAAAGTGATAAATTTAAATTATCAGTGGTTATTAATGTTAAAATTAATCCAAGTCCTTCTATGGCTGCTAGTTTTGCAGCTGCATCTGCTCGGTCATTTCCTCTAGAGACAGGGTCAGAGCCACCTGTATGGGCAGAGCAATGAACTACAGCTAGGGCTTTAGGCAGTTTGAGAGCAGAAAGAACTTCATTAATAATTTCTGCATTAGCTATGGATTTTCCAGCTGAGGTTAAAAATCCTCTTTGGAGCTATAGCATCCCGATTGAGTGAAGACCTGGTTCTGTCATTCCAAGTATCTCCATTGTATCAATTCTAAAATCAATCATGACTCAAAGAAATTCCTGTTCTATGCTTAAGCATAGGTCAAAGCCCTTTCCATTGTTCAGCAAAAGGTTTCTGTCCTAAAGTAATCTTAAGAAGGGAGGAGGAAGAACCTCCCATGCCAATGGGGTTCACATTATCAATAGGGAATTTTTCAAGTATGAAATTTCCCAATGGTGAAATTTTCAACATTTATAAGTCTAAGAAATTTTAAGGTTTACATGGAAGAGAATATACGCTTGTCATAGGGCAAGAGTGAAAGATGAGAGGAAGTCAGAATAAGTCACTATCTCTACAATATCTGGAGATTGTGCTAAACTTTGAGTAAAAATATGGATGAAATGTCATATAGTACTGTCCAATATAAGTGGATTGAAATCTGCACTGTTGGAGAGAACTCCAGAATTCATAAGATCACTGATTGACTTGAGTAGTCATATTTTGTAGACATGTGTGTGCAATTGTAAATACACACAATAATCTGTATATGCATATATATTTATCAAAGAGTTTCAGTTATATTGAATCATATAGATATTAAAGATGTATTAAAATGCTGACTCTAATAAGCAAAGTATTCATGCACCAGGCTTATGGGTATATTTCCAATATTTCACATGATTGATTTCTGAATCCTTAAATTGTATTGGGTGAAAATTTTGTTGAACTTAAAAATTAAGGCTCTATTTTATCTTCAGTCTGAAAGCTGGCAAAAAACTTGCAAAAGGTCTTTTGAAATGTAAAAGACTTACACTTAACATCTGAAAAAGTGGTCAAACTCTGAATAGGGCTGAACCAGGGTTCCAGGTAGACAGAAATTTTTTCACTAGACAGGAGGGACTTGCAAAATACTCTTCCTGAACCCCTGGCTATACAATTGTGTTACTCCCCTTTCCTTTATATTAGTTATGGGGTGCTAATATTATGTTAAAAACTTTGCTCTTTCCCTTATTTGATTGACATCTCAAAATCCCCCCAACGCTGAAAACTTATAATAAACAGTGCAATGGGCACAGTCTCTCTATGAGCTGCCTGGCTGACAGAACTCTGAAAACACTCTGTGTTTCTTGTGTGCTTGTTTAACCCAGGTCCTTTCTTCCCTAGTTCTTAAACCCCTCACCCATTGCTTTTGCAGTCTTTAGCTTCCCTCCATAGGTGATTAAAACCCACACAAAACAACATTTATTTGTATGAATATACATTCACATATATAAGGCATATGTTATTATGGCTCCACATTGAGATCAAATGACCAAGAAAAACATTCACAATTTATGGATGGGGAAATTTAGGTCTTCTAATTGAACTGACTTACTTGGGCTTACACAGCAAGTATGGATCAAAATAGGATTTGAAACAATAATTTTCTGAATCTGAATCAATTTTTTTACTTACTAAATTAATTATCTCTTTCTAATGAGCTCAGTACCATAGCAGTTAATCAGTCAAATTCCATCATTATAATTTGAATTCTGGATTTTTGAATTTTTTTCCATGAAGATTACCCATCTTGGAATAAGAAATTTTCATACTATTTTGGGAGACAGGGGAAGGGTGAATAATGACATTGATAATCTCATGGATTCTTGGAATATTGAAGTAGGTGTTAGAAACCATTACAAATTAAAATAGCAATCACTTGGTCACCAATCCTCCTAGGTGCTGAATCTTGATTATTGCACTGAGAAAAAGATTGGTTAAAGTGGGAGCAGACTTGGAACTACCTAGTAAACAAAAGATAAAATTATTTTTCCCCAGAAAATACTTAAAGGTTTGGAATATCATATAGAGTTGAAGCTGGATACCTGTAGGGATAAAGAAGGAAGCCTATATTTTTTTTTTTTGGAAATTATAACAAATATCTTTATTGTAGTAATCATTAGAGTCACTACTTTATTTTAAGGCACCATTTTTCAAAGAAACACTTATTAGCTACAACTATCAGCATAATTGACTGTAGCAATAACAAAATGAACAGAAATCATATGATTATCTAAATAGACACTGAAAAAAGTTTCTGATAAAATATGGCATTCCTATTGAAAAACAAGGCAAATATTGGAATAAATAGAAGAATCCTCAAAATAATAAATATTATATATCTAAAGGCATAAGCAAGTATATCTGTAAGGAAGATAATCTAGAAGTCTTTCCAATAAGATCACTAACATTGATTCTACATACCTTTTGAATAGTGGTGGTAAGACAATGACTTCTATCTGTTCTGACTTATTTTTTTTTCAACAATAGTAAAAATATGAGTATTCAAAATTTATTTCTGTGTAAGAGGGACAGATAGTGTGGATAAGGAACAGGAGGTCAATGACTTCTGATGTTGAGGTGTGAAAATGATTACTTGATGAAAAACAGGGAAAGAAAATATTATAATGAACTTCAGATTTTTATCAGCTAAGTCAAGCCAATTGTCAGAAACTAACAGGCACATATAGAACAATAGTTAATAAAAATATAAATAAAAGTTAGCTTGGCAGAAGCAATGATAGCATAAGGAGAGTCAGACTATATGTAGCATGGAAAAGGTTGAAAATCTAGTAATTTACTCTAACAGGGCTTAATATTAAGATTTGGTCTATAGAATCTGCTGAGGAATTTTCAGTGGAAAGAGAGGTCCTCCAGGTCTTCCTTTTTGCAGAAGACATTTTGGTTATTCCCCTAATCCCTGGAAATATTGAAGATACTTCTAAATTATATATACATAATACATAACATGTAATCATTCATGATGATTTAGTCCTGTCCATTTACATAAGAAAAAAAAAACAAGTGGACAGTGAATATCTATTGTCTTGATTAAGATATGTAATTGAATTGAAAGCTGATAGATGTAGCCATATTCACATAGAACTAGAACCACCACTGAAAATGGATAATGGACTGGACTCAGGATAGAAGAGGATGAAGAGAATGGACTAGTTTAAATTTGGAAATATTTATAGCATTTTCCATGACCTCAGGTTTTCTCCTAAAAAACAATTTTTTAAAGTCACTATTATTTTATTAATGTTTGTCTTTGATTCATGAAATAGCATAATCTCTAAGCAATAAAAATTTGAGTCCTCTCAGTGTTAGAAAATAGGAAGATGCATGATGGATGTTAAAAGGTTATAATACATATATGAGTATGTAGATGTACACAAACATACATATAAATATATATATACACACACATGAATTTATACAGTATTTCCTATATCACTGTACATTGATAACTCAGAGATATCTAGGTCAAATGATGAATGGAAAGTTTTAGATCTCATAGTCAGTATTTGTAAGAGGCAGGAATTTAATCCATATCATACTTTTTTTTAATTTAATTTATTTTTTTTAATTTTATTTAATTAGTCAGTTTAGAACATTATTCCTTGGTTACAAGAATCATATTTTCTCCCTTCCCTCCCCTAACCCCTTCCTCTAGCCTATGCACAATTCCACTGGGTTTTACATGTGTCCTTGATCAAATTCTATTTTCATGCTGTTGATGTTTGCACTAGGATGATCATTTGGAGTCTATATCCCCAATCGTATCCCCCTCGACACATATAAGCAAGCACTAGTTTTTCTTCTGTGTTTCTGCTCCCATAGTTTTTCCTCTGATAGTATTATTTCTCGCAAATCCCTCTGAGTTGTTCAGGATCATTGCATTGCCACTAATGGAGAAGTCCATTACATCTGATTGTACCACAGTGTATCAGTCCCTGTGTATAATGTTCTGCTTCTCTCATTCTGCATTAATTCCTGGAGGTCGTTCCAGTTCACATGGGATTCCTCCAGTTCATTATTCCTTTGAGCACAATAATATTCCATCAGCAACATATACCACAAATGGTTCAGCTATTCCCTAACTGGAGGGCATCCTGTCATTTTCTAATTTTTTGCAACCACAAAGAGCCCAGCTATGAATAATCTTGCACAAGTCTTTCCCCTTATTATCTCTTTGGGGTACAAACCCATCAGTAATATGGCTGGATCAAAGGGCAGACATTAGTGATCTTTGGACATAGTTCCAAATTGCCCTCCAGAATGGTTGGAATAATTCACACCCTCACTAGCAATTCATTAATGTCCCTACTTTGCCACATTCCCTCCAACATTCATGATATTCCTATGCTGTCATATTAGACAATCTGCTAAGTATGAGGTAACACAGCAGACCTGTTTGGATTTGCATGTCTCTTATTATAAGAGACTTAGGAGAGTGCTGGCTCTTCTGGCGGGCTAAGGCACAGAAACAAACACCCCATGGAAAAGGCCAAGCCAGGCTCAGAGCGTGGAAGTAAGGCAAAGGACAAGCATTGGGAGGGAACTGAGGAGGGCAGTAACATGGAAACACCAGAAATTCCTGGCTTCCCCTCGAAGACAGAACAACAACTGCATAGAACAGACAATCTGTCTAGGGCTAAAACCTCTGAACACCAGACAGAGATAAGACAAGCTAGTCCTCCCCACTCAGATAGAGATGGAAAATTCCACGGAAGCACAAAAGCCCCAAAATTCCAAGAAAAACAAGAAGAAGGGGGCAAGTTTGGACACATTTTATGGAGCAAAAATACAAAATTCAGAGGAGATAGAAGAGGAAACACAAACAAATGCTCCGAAACCTTCCAAAGGAAATGGAAACTCTCCACAAACCCATGAAGAAGAATTTGAATCAGAAAGGATCAAAAAGATGGAAGCCCTCTGGGAGGAAAAGTGGGAAATAATGGAAAAGAAATTCATGCATCTACAAAACCAGTTTGACCAAACTGAAAAGGAAAACCAGGCTTTAAAGGCCAGAATCAGGCAGCTGGAAGACAACAATCGTGTAAAAGAGCAAGAATTAATAAAGCAAAGCCAAAATACCAAGAAATTAGAAGAGAACATAAAATATCTCACCAACAAGGTGAGAGATCTGGAAAATAGAAGGAGAAGAGATAATTTAAGAATAATTGGACTCCCAGAAAAGCCAGAAATAAACACCAAACTCGACATCGAAATACAAGATATAATCAAAGAAAATTGCCCAGAGATTCTAGAACAAGGGGGCAATACAGCCACTGACAGAGTTCACAGAACACCCTCTACACTAAATCCCCAAAAGACAACTCCCAGGAATGTAATTGCCAAATTCCAAAGCTTTCAAACAAAAGAAAAAATCCTACAAGAAGCCAGAAAAAGACAATTTAGATATAAAGGAATGCCAATCAGGGTCACACAAGACCTTGCAATTTCTACTCTGAATGATCGTAAGGCATGGAACATGATTTTCAGAAAGGCAAGAGAGCTGGGTCTTCAACCAAGAATCAGCTATCCAGCAAAACTTACTATATACTTCCAAGGGAAAGTATGGACATTCAACAAAATAGAAGATTCCCAAGTTTTTGCAAAGAAAAGACCAGAGCTCTGTGGAAAGTTAGGTATCAAACAACAAAGAGCATGGAATACCTGAAAAGGCATTAAAGCAAATAGATGAGGTTGGGGATCTGTTGCAGCTGAAGTATTCCTGTCACCGGTTGGTACCTCTATTGGACCGGCCCTTCGATGAAACTACATATGAAGAACCCAAAGATTGAGCCCTTCTGGTGGCCTTTAAAGGACACCCTCCCTTACCCAGGACACTCTGTGGCCTTTCTGAGCCCAGTCTAGGAACCACACTTCTGTGGCTTCTTCACGTAAAAGACATTTTCTCACAATTCTGAAGATGACCACGTCCAATCTAAATGGCATTTTGTAAATAGTGAAAGTTGCTTCTCATTCTTTCTCTGCTGCATTTCCTTCAAAGAAAGGTGTCTTATCCTTTACCCTCCTACCACCCCTGTCTCTGCACACATTTTTGGAAGGAAAAAAAAAGACATTGTTTTATAGTCCTTGTCCTGGTGAAATCACGATATCCCATAACCCTCCCCCTGCCTCCATCTTCCCTACTGCTCTGGACCCAGGTAACCCTTCTCTGCATAGCTGTTGTTGCTGTTGGCTACAGAGTGGTACCTGCAAAGAGAATTCACTGCGCTCTGGAAGCAAGTGCATTCCACTTTTCTCCTATCCAGTCCTTGAAAGTTATTAATGTTTAAACCCCAATTTAACCAGAAAAATAATCAACCAAAGCTCTTTCTTTAGTTCTGTCTCAAGTTTAAACACTTTAAATCTTAGCTTTAATTTTTTTAAGATAAAAAATGTTGCTGATAGGACCATTATGTAACTCCTCCTGGCCATGGCCCTCCAAGACTTTGTCCAGCATCCATTTTCATCCTGGCTACCAGAGGTTTTCTTACTTTGCCATCTTGTTTCCTCATGATATTCACAAACCTAGAGTATGTTCAAGCAGGAGAGAATTTTTCTTTCCTTTAAGCATGTTTAATATTTATGAGATAGCCATGTCCCATTCCTATTTAATCTCCTTCTGCCAGTGAGACCTTTATTAGTGAAAGCAAGTTCCCTGTTCTGGCATTTCACATACAAAACTGCTCTACTTAGTCAGGTGGTTGGCCATGAGACAAAGTTTTGTAAAGGGAGCATTGCCAGTAGCATCACAGAGAAGAATAGTGTTCATGTAATTGACCCCAGTTCATGAATCTCTTTCTTACTGCTTCCTATATCTCAGAACTGTGGCTGTCCACAAGAAAAGTCATTTCCAGTCGGGACTTAGAATGATTGAGTAAAATGGGCATAAGTTCTCTGCCTGGAACCAGTCAGTATATTTCTATGAAAGGATTAACATTGTTACACTAGCCCATTTTTTAAAAGTCTATTTCCTTCTCCATCCTCCTACATCATGAACACTGTTTTCCTTGGTTGTTTTTTCATCAAAACATCTACCATATGAATGAGATACATGGTGCATTGGTTATTTTCACCTGCTTCTGTCTGTAATAGCCATTGCCCTTTTTTTTCTGAGAGGCTCAGAATGCATCCTTCTCCTGCCCTGGGGACTGTGCTAAGGGGCCTGCTTTGATCTTCTGCTTGCACTTCATATCCAGAACAAATCTGGACACCACCATTCCAAAGCTATTCATTCCTCTTCTTTTAACCAAAGCCTAAGGGAGTCATGTTCTTGGCTTTATTATGCCCAAAGTTAGCTTGTCTTTCTAAAAGATAAAAGACTATCAAGCATCTGAGGAGAAGGTTGGGATAGGAATGAAAAAAAGTATTTTGTGTATGGACTTGTGCATATATCTGTATTTTGAAACTATTTGTTTTACTGGCAAAGGATCTCATTTCAAATTCTATCCGGGCAGTTTGTGATAGCTGTAAGTAAGTTTGTGAAGATATGCTAAGTTGTAAGTAGAAGGCACAAAAAATACTGTTTATGGGGCGGTTTTGTTATTTACTTTTAATGTTTTAAATATGTTGGATTCACTGATACCCAAACAAAAAGCCCTTGGGTAAAGTCTATGGTTTTATGCCCTTTTTTTGAGGGGTGGGCGGTGGAGAGAATGTTCAATAGCATTGGAGAAGACTATATATAAGGTATTGCAGTGAAAAAATGAAGAATGACAGGAAAAGAAATAAAATAGGCCTTTGGTTAAAAATCAAGCAAATAGCTAGCTATTCTTAAATGAAAGCTTCTCCACCATAGTACCAAAATGCCAAGCAGCAACTTCTGCCTTTCAGCTGAAGAAAATCTCCAAATCTCAAATATAGACTTTCATATCAGTGCATTTTTCTACCCTGTCTTTTACCTTGGGATAAATGAGGTGATAGCAAATGAAAATGTACAACATTTTATGGCCAGTTTTAAAAATTGATATAATTACATTATGACAGTGTAGAATAAACTTCTTAAAACAAGTGTAATTACAACTATGATTTTATTTATAAAGGATAAAACCCATGTGTTATCTATACTTCCATAATTTCTAAAAAATTAACTGCTATTTTACTTTAACCTTTGGAAAAAATGAATTACATATAACGATTGATTGTCTCTCTTCTTGATACTGTGATACCTAAGGTATAGTCAGACTTTGTAGTATCTAACTGTTTTGAAACCATTAAGTCTACCTGTTGATTAATGAGGTAGAATATGGTACACCAGGCATGATGGAACACCCTGGGATGTGTTGGAGAATGGGAATCTGATGAGACTCTAAGATCAATCTATTAATTATTACCAAAGGCTGGGATCCAAAGTACTAATTAAGCACTGTAGAATAGGCCATTTCTTCTTTTCTCATCTTCACCTCCCAATCTTACCTCTCACTTTCCCTTCAGGTTTTGATGAATGACTTAAGCTGTTTTGAAGCTTATACTTTTTGGAGAACAAATCAAATCAGTCCTTCCCTCCAAAAAATAACATTGATTTCAAATCCAGTAGCTATTTCTCCCTGCACACTGAGCAATGTGAAATAAGGCATAATAAACAGAAAGGGTAGAGGTTTCAAAAAAAATAAGAGACTTAGAATATTTTTCCATGTGCTTATTAATAATTTTGATTTCTTTATCTGAAAATTGACTACTCATGTCCCTTGCCCATTTATCAATTGGAGAATGGCTTGATTTTTTTGTACAATTGATTTAGTTCTTTGTAAATTTGAGTAATTAAACCTGTCAGAGGTTTTTATGAAGATTGTTTCCCAATTTGTTGCTACCCTTCTGATTTTGGTTACATTGGTTTTGTTTGTGCAAAAACTTTTTAATTTAATGTATTCCAGATTATTTATTTTGCATTTTGTAACTCTTTCTAATTCTTGCTTGGTTTTGAAGTCTTCCCCTTCCCAAAGGTCGGACATGTATGCTATTCTGTGTTTGCCTAATTTTCTTATTGTTTCCTTCTTTATGTTCAAGTCATTCACCCATTTTGAATTTATCTTGGTGTAGGGTGTGAGGTGTTGATCTAAACCTAATGTTTCGCACACTGTCCTCTAATTTTCCCAGCAGTTTTTATGAAACAGAGGATTTTTGTCCCAAAAGCTGGGATCTTTGGGTTTGTCATATACTGTCTTGCTGAGGTCGCTTGCCCCCAGTCTATTCCACTGATCCTCCTTTCTGTCTCTTAGCCAGTACCAGATTGTTTTTGTGACTGCTGCTTTATAATATAGTCTGAGATCTGGGACTGCAAGGCCCCCTTCCTTTGTATTTTTTTTTTCATTATTTCCCTGGATATCCTTGATCTTTTGTTCTTCCAAATGAACTTTGTTAAGGTTTTTTCTAAATTAGTAAAAAAAAAATTTTGGAAGTTGCATGGGTATGGCACTAAATAGATAGATGAGTTTGGGTAGGAAGGTCATTTTTATTATATTGGCTCGTCCTACCCATGAGCAGTTAATGTTCTTCCAATTTTTCAAGTCTAGTTTTAGTTGTGTGGAAAGTGTTTTGTAATATAGTTTAAGGTCAGGGACTGCAAGGCCCCCATCATATGTGTTTTTTTTTTCATTATTTCCCTGGATATCCTTGATCTTTTGTTCTTCCAAATGAACTTTGTTATGGTTTTTTCTAAATCAGTGAAGAAGTATTTTGGTAGTTCAATGGGTATGGCACTAAATAGATAAATAAGTTTGGGTAGGATGGTCATTTTTATTATATTGGCTTGTCCTATCCATGAGCAGTTAATGTTTTTCCATTTGTTCAAGTCTAGTTTTAGTTGTGTGGCGAGTGTTTTGTAGTTGTGTTCATATAGTTCCTGTGTTTGTCTTGGGAGGTAGATTCCTAGGTATTTAATTTTGTCTAAGGTGATTTTGAATGGGATTTCTCTTTCTAGTTCTTGCTGCTGAGCTGTGTTGGAGATATATAGAAAAGCTGATGATTTATGTGGGTTTATTTTGTATCCTGCAACTTTGCTAAAGTTGTTGATTATTTCAATTAGCTTTTTGGTTGAATCTCTAGGATTCTTTAAGTAGACCATCATGTCATCTGCAAAGAGTGATAACTTGGTCTCCACCTTGCCTATTTTGATGCCTTCAATTTATTTTCTTCTCTAATTGCTACTGCTAGTGTTTCTAGTACAATGTCAAATAGTAGAGGTGATAATGGGCATCCTTGTTTCATTCCTGATCTTATTGGGAATGCATCTAGTTTATCCCCATTGCAGATGATATTAGCTGATGGTTTTAGATATATACTGTTTATTATTTTTAGGAATGACACTTCTATTCCTATGCTTTCTAGTGTTTTTAATAGGAATGGGTGTTGTATTTTATCAAAGGCTTTTTCTGCATCTATTGAAATAATCATGTGGTTCTTGCTAGTTTGCTTGTTGATGTGGTCAATTATGTGGATGGTTTTCCTAATGTTGAACCAGCCCTGCATCCCTGGTATGAATCCTACTTGATCATGGTGAATGATCCTTCTGATCACTTGCTGGAGTCTTTTTGCTAGTATCCTATTTAAGATTTTTACAATTAATACAATTTAATACAATTGATTGAGCTCTTTAGAAATTCGAGTAATTAGACTATTGTCAGATATTTTTGTTATGAATATTTTCCCCCAATTTGTTGCTTCCCTTCTAATTTTGGTTGCATTGGTTTTGTTTGTACAGAAATCTTTTAATTTGCTGTACACAAAATTATTTATTTAAATTTTGTGATTTTTTTTCTAACTCTTTCTTGATTTTAAAATCTTTCCTTTCCCAAAGATTGGATATGTATACTATTTTGTGTTCATGTAATTTTCTGATAGTTTCCTTCTTTATATTCAAGTCATTCACACATTCTGAGTTTATCTTGGTCTAGGGTGTGAGATGTTGATCCAAACCCAATCTCTCCCATACTGTCTTCCAAATTTCCCTGTAGTTTTTACCAAATAGTGGGTTTTGGTCCCAAAAGCTGGGATCTTTGGGCTTATCATAGACTGTCTTGCTGAGGTCAATTACCTTAAGTCTATTCCACTGATCTTCCTTTCTGTCTCTTAACCAGTACCAAATTGTTTTGTTGAGTACTGCTTTATAGTATAGTTTGAGATCTGGGACTGCAAGGCCACCTTCTTTTACATTTTTTAAAATATTTCCCTGAATATCCTTGATCTTTTGTTCTTCCGAATGAACTTTGTTAATTTTTTTCTAATTTAGTAAAAAAGTTTTTTGACAGTTCTATGGGTATGGCACTAAATAAGTAAATTAGATTGGGTAGGATTGTCATTTTTATTATGTTAGCTCATCCTATCCAAGGTCAATCAATCTTTTTCCAGTTTTTTAGATCTAGTTTTAATTGTGTGGAGAGTGTTTTGTAGTTGTTTTCATATATTTCCTGTGTTTGTCTTGACAGATAGATTCCTAAGTATTTTATATTAAATAGAGTGATTTTAAATGGAATTTCTCTTTCTGATTCTTACTGCTGAGATGTGTTGGAAATATATAGTAATTTGGATGACTTCTGTGGGTTTATTTTGTATCCTGCAAATTTGCTAAATTTGTTGATCATTTCTATTATCTTTTTAGTTCTTTCTCTAGGATTCTTTAAGTAGACCATCATATTGTCTGCAAAGAGTGAGAGCTTTGTCTCCTCATTGCCTATTTTAATACATTCAATTCTTTTTTCTTCTCTAATTGCTACTGCTAGTGTTTCTAGTACAATGTTAAATAATAGAGGTGATAATGGGCATCCTTGTTTTACTCCTGATCTTATTGGGAAGGCTTCTAGTTCATCCCCAATGCAGATGATTTTTGCTGATAGTTTTAGAAAAATACTGTTTATTATTTTTAGGAATGGCCCTTCTATTTCTATGCTTTCTTGTGTTTTCTATAGAAATGAATGTTGTATTTTGTTAGAGGCTTTTTCTGAATCTATTGCGATAATTATGTGGTTTTTGTTGGTTTACTTGTTAATATTGTCAATTATGTGGATCAGTTTCCCAATATTGCACCATCCTTGCATTTCAGGTATGAATCCTACCTAGTCATAGTGAATAACCCTCGTGATCACTTGCTGGAGTCTTTTTTGCTAGTATCCTATTTAAGATTTTTGCATTTATATTCATTAAGGAGATTAGTCTATAGTTTTGTTTCTCTGTTTTTGACCTGCCTAGCTTTGGAATCAATACCATATTTGTGTAATGAAAAGAATTTGGTAGAACTCCTTCTTTACTTATTCTGTCAAATAGTTTATATAATATAGGGATTAGTTGTTCTTTGAATGTTTGATAGAATTCATTTGTGAATCCATCTGGATCTGGGGATTTTTTTCTTAGGGAGTTCTTTGTTTTCCAGCTGTGTATTTCCCAACATTTTGATTTCCATTCCTAGCCCTGACCTTTCTTCTTTCCTTCTCACCTTCTACACCAGTATTTTTTAATCAGTCTCCCTAATTCCCACTCTTATTTTACTTCCCTTTCTACCCCCCTTCTTATTCCCCTCTTATTTTCTTTATGGTCTTTTTAAACTACACCTTACAATCTCCCTTCCTTATATTGCTTCCCTCCCCCTCCCAGTCTGTTTGTTACCTTTCTATATCTCTAAAGGGCACTAATCAATTTTCTGCCCCAATGAATTTGATTATTCTTCCCTCTGAATCAATTTCAATGCACTTGCCAATTAAGTATTTCCTATCTCCAAGCTCTTTACCCTTCCAGTGTATTGGTGTTCTTCCTTATTCCCGCCATGCATTTCTTTATGGTATATAAATTTACCCTATTTTGTTTCTTTTCCCATTTATCTTAGTATTAACCTCTTTTTTACTTCTAGTTATATATCTATATATATATATATATATATATATATCTGTATACATTTATCTATATACATGTTAATGTCTTGGCATTTCATCCTATACAGTTTGCCACTGTTCTCTCTAAGTATAATTCTTATAGCTATCCAGGTAATAATAAAACATTTTTAAGAATTACCAATAACATCTTTTCTTGTAGGGATACCAATCATTTCAACTTATTGGGTCCCATAAAAAAAGGTGATTTTTTTCTTTATTTGTTCATTTCCCCTCCCTTTCTTAAGTACCTTTTCATGATTCTCTTGACTTCTAAGTGTTTGGGCATCTAATTTTCTGTTTAGGTCTTGTCTTTTCTTTACAAGTGCTTGGATGTCTTCTATTTTATTAAATGACCATACTTTCCCAGGCAAGAATATAATCAGTTTTGCTGGGTAGTTGATTCTTGGTTGTAGACATGGTTCCATTGCTTTCCAGAATACCATATTCCATGCCTTTTGATCCTTTAATGTAGATGAAGTCAGATCCCCTTTTATCCTAAATGTAGTTCCATGGTATCTGAATGACTTTTTAGCAGATTGTAATATTTTTCCTTGGTCTGGTCAGTTTTGAATTTGGCTATAACATTCCTAAATGTTGTCATTTGAGGATAAAGTACAGGAGGTAATCTGTGGATTCTTTCAATCTCCACTTTTCCCTCTTGCTCTAGAACATTGAGGAAGTTTTCTTGGAAATTTCTTGTAGAATGATGTCCAGGCTATTTCCTTTGTCATGTTCATCTGATAGACCAGTGATTCTTAAATTGTCTCTTATAGACCTGTTTCTAAATCTTCTGTTTTGTGGATAAGGTGTTTCATATTTTCCTCAATTTTTTCATTTTCTTTTGATTTTGTTTTTTACTTTCCTGCTGCCTTATGGATTTGTTTGCTTCTAGTTTTTGTATTCTAATTTTTAAAAACTAATTTCATACCTGGATTTTTGGTAATCCTTCTCCTTCTGGTTTGATTTTTCTTTGGAGGTCATCTTTCATCTTCTTTGCATCGTCTTTCATCTCTTTTGCCTCATTTTCAAGCTGATTAATTTTGGCTTTCAAGACACTATTTTCTGTTTCCAGCTGATTTACTTTCCTTTTGAAATTATTTTCCAGTTGTCTTTAGCCTCTCTTAATTGTTTTTTTTAAATTGTATTTTGAGTTCTTCCAAAGCCTGTGTCCAATTCTCTGGAGTTTCTGTGTTTTTGCTTGGTGTTCCTTGACTCTCCTCTGTTTCATTTGCTCTTTGTTCATTGCCTTGATAGAAGCTGTCAATTGTAATTCCTTTTTTCTTTTTCTATTGCTTACTCATATTTCCCCCCTTTTTCCCCCTGTAGTTGCGTGTAGTCTTGCTCCCCTCATTTTGGGCTGGATCTGTGAATTTGGACTACTGGGGCTTCTTCTCTGTTCTGCTGTTTGAAAAGGTACTATGATCTTCCCTAGCTGACAGAAGAAGCTGAGAAAGAGCTGATCTTCCTGTCCTGTGGTCAAGGGTGTTGCCTGCAGTTTCTTGCAATCTTTGCCCCTTGGAGTTCAGTCAATGAGGTTCTCAGATCAGTCTGTGGGGGAGGTGTTTTGAGCTTGAGTTTCTCTGCCCTCTGAAGGCTTCTTCCCTGCCTTTACTGATGAAATTGATCCACTATGGAGTTGATTTGTAAAGCTGACTGTACCCTGAGGCCAAAACCTCCAGAAAGGGAAAGGGGAAAGATGGAGCATTTCAGCTCTGACTGGGCTTACTGCTCTATGTTTCTCTTCCAGCTGCCTCTACATCAACTGTGTTCTAAGCCCTGAAACTGGCACAGCTTTGCAGGCAAGGTTCTCCCTCTGACATAGCTCCCTTGCCCGAACAGAGATTCTATCCAGCCCTGAAGGCTCAGAGCTATAGGTTGGGGAGGGGTCCTTGGACCTTCCTTCTTCCTTCCTCTTAAACCCACATGTTCTAGAGTTCATGCTTTTTTGGGGGTACCTTTTAAGTTGGGTACAGGAGGAAGGTTTTCTAGCTCTGTCCTGTTAGATTTGGTTTTAAGTCCCCTGGAAGCATTGGTTTTTTTTGTTGTTTTTTTTATCATTGAGGAAGGATTTTCAGAGATCTGAATTTTTACTGCCTCTAAGCCACCATTTTGAACCATTATTTTTTTAATGTATTTATAATATTTTTCCATGGTTACATTCATGATTGTTCCCTCCACTCCTCCCTAACCCCTCTTGGAGCTGAAAGCAATTCCACTGAATTATATATCTATCATTGTTCAAAACCTATTTATATGTTATTCATATTTGCAATAGATTATCTTTTAACATAGAAACCCCAATTATATCCCCATTGAACCACATATGCTTTTCTTCTATATTTCTGTTCCCACAGTTCTTTCTCTGAATATACATAGTGTTCTTTCTCATAAGTCCCTCAGAATTGTTCTGGATCATTGCATTGCTACTAGTAGAGAAGTCTATTACATTGGATTGTACCACAGTGTAGTAGCTTTTGTGTACTATGTTCTCCTGGTTCTACTCCATTCACTCTGCATCAATTCCTAGAGGTCTTCCCAGTTAACATAGAAAATCCATATCATTCTAACTCTTGGGTTAGTTTTTAATTTATTTTTTTTAATTTTATAATATTTTATTTGATCATTTCCTAGTATTATTCAATAAAGACAAATATCATTTTCTTTTCCTCCACCCACTCCCCATATTCAACAAGTGATTGCATTGGGTATTACATGTGTTCTTGATTCGAACCCATTGCTATGTTGTTAAAATTTGCATAAGGGTTTCCTTTAGAGTCTCTCCTCTGTCATGTCCCCTCAACCGCTGTAGTCAGGCAGTTGCTTTACCTCCATGTTTCTACCCCCACAGTTTATCCTCTGCTTATGAATGGTGTTTTTTCTGCTGGATCCCTTCAGATTGTTCAGGGACATTATACCGCCACTAATGGAGAAGTCCATTACATTCAATTATACCACAGTGTATTAGTTTCTGTGTATAATGTTCTCCTGGTTCTGCTCCTCTTGCTCAGCATCACTTCCTGGAGGTTGTTCCAGTCTCCATGGAATTCCTCCACTTTATTATTCCTTTTAGTACAATAGTATTCCATCACCAACATATACCACAATTTGCTCAGCCATTCCCCAATTGATGGGCATCCCCTCATTTTCCAGTTTCTGGCCACCACAAAGAGCGCAGCTATGAATATTTTTGTACAAGTCTTTTTCTCCATTATCTCTTTGGGGTAGAGACCCAGCAGTGCTATGGCTGGATCAAAGGGTAGATATTCTTTTGTCGCCCTTTGGGCATAGTTCCAAATTGTCCTCCAGAAAGGTTGGATCAGTTCACAACTCCACCAGCAATGAATTAATGTCCCTACTTTGCCACATCCCCTCCAGCATTCATTACTTTCCTTTCCTGTTATGTTAGCCAATCTGCTTGGTGTGAAGTGATACCTCAGAGTTGTTTTGATTTGCATCTCTCTGATTATAAGAGATTTAGAACACTTCTTCATGTGCTTATTAATAGTTTTGATTTCTTTATCTGAGAACTGCCGATCTATGTCCCTTTCCCATTTATCAATTCGAGAATGGCTTGATTTTTTGTACAATTGATTCAGCACATTATAAATTTGAGTAATTAAATCTTTGTCAGAGGTTTCTATGAAGATTTTTTCCCAATTTGTTGTTTTCCTTCTGATTTTAGTTACATTGCTTTTGTTTGTACAAAAGCTTTTTAATTTGATGTAGTCAAAATTATTTATTGTACATTTTGTGATTCTTTCTATGTCTTGCTTGGTTTTAAAGTCTTTGCCCTCCCAAAGGTCTGACATGAATACTATTCTGTGTTAATCCAATTTACTTATGGTTTCCTCCTTTATGTTTAAGTCACTCACCCATTTTGAATTTATCTTGGTGTAGGGTGTGTGACAAGGAAATCACTTTAAAAGACTGATATATATTAATTTAAGGTTGCCAAGGAATTCAGCTATGTAATTCCTAAATGAAATCCCAAGTCAGCAGTCAACTTTTTATAAAGTTTAATTACAAACAGGAGGAAGAAAGGAATTAGAGATAGAGAGAGAGAGAGGGAGAGAGAAAGGGTAGAGAAGGGAATAGGGCTTAAATACCCCTTCTGTTTAGGCTGTGCCAAAAGGCCCAAGCCCTTAGATAGCTGAGGCAAAGAAAGGAGATCAATACCTATTACTCACATGACCAAAATGGAGAAACAGTCTCAGGGGCCTCCACCTCCAGCTTCCTTCAGAGCCAACCCTCAAAGCACCACCTCTCAGACCAAAAACCTCTCCAACCAACCACCTCTAGTCCTCAGACCCCCCTATCTTTAAGGAAACCATCCAAGTTCCCTCCCCTCAGTTCTCACATCTACCAATCACTGTCCAAGTCTTCCCTGTGCCAATGGTGGCTCTACCTTAACCCAGGACTGCCCAGAGGTCTGTGGCTTTGCACATGTCTGTTGGAGGTCATATTCTCAAATAATTAAATCTTCATCAATGCTGCAGCCCTTCCTAAATCCTGTTAGGACTGAGTAGGGTGGAAATTGTATTTTCCAAGACCTGGTTCTGTCATTCAAAGTATCTCTATTGTATCAATTCTAAAATCAATCATGACTCAAAGAAATTCCTGTTCTATGCTTAAGCATAGGTCAAAGCCCTTTCCATTGTTCAGCAAAAGGTTTCTGTCCTAAAGTAATCTTAAGTATGGAGGAGAAGGAACCACCCATGCCAATGGGGTTCACATTCCAATAGACTATCAGTAAGAAATTTTCCAAGTATGAAATTTCCCAATGGTGAAATTTCCAAAATTTATAAGTCTAAGAAATTTTAAGGTTTACAGGTGTGAGGTGTTGATCCAAACCTAATCTCTCCCACACTGTCTTCCAGTTTTCCCAGAAGTTTATATAGAATAGTGGATTTTTGTCCAAAAAGCTGGGATTTTTGGGTTTATCGTATACTGTCTTGCTGAGCTCGCTTTCTCCCAATCTATTCCACTGATCTTCCTTTCTGTCTCTTAGCCACTACCAAATTGTTTTGATGACTGCTGCTTTGTAATATAATAGTTTAAGGTCAGGGACTGCAAGGCCCCATCATATGTGTTTTTTTTTTCATTATTTCCCTGGATATCCTTGATCTTTTGTTATTCAAGGTGAATTTTATTATGTTTTTTTTCTAAATCAGTAAAGAAATATTTTGGGAGTTCAATGGGTATGACACTAAATAGATAAATAAGTTTGGATATGATGTTCATTTTTATTATATTGGCTCTTCCTATCCATGAGCAGTTAATGTTTTTCCAATTGCTCAAGTGTAGTTTTAGTTGTGTGGAGTGTTTTGTAGTTGTGTTCATATAGTTCCTGTGTTTGTCTCAGGAGATAGATTCCTAAATATTTTATTTTGTCTAAGGTGATTTTCAATGGGATTTCTCTTTCTTGTTTTTGCTGCTGAGCTGTGTTGGAGATATATAGAAAAGCTGATGACTTATGTGGGTTTATTTTGTATCCTGCAACATTGCTAAAGTTGTTGATTATTTCAGTTAGCTTTTTGGTTGAATCTCTAGGATTTTTTATGTAGACCATCATGTCATCTGCAAAGAGTGATAACTTGGTCTCCTCCTTGCCTATTTTGATGCCTTCAATTTCTTTTTCTTCTTTAATTGCTACTGCTAGTGTTTCTAGTACAATGTCAAATAGTAGAGGTGATAATGGGCATCCTTGTTTCACTCCTGAACTTATTGTGAATGTGTCTCGTTTATCCCCATTGCAGATGATATTAGCTCAATGGTTTTAGATATATACAGTTTATTATTTTTAGGAAAGACCCTTCTATTCCTATGCTTTCTAGTGTTTTAATAGGAATGGGTGTTGTATTTTATCAAAGGTTTTTTCTGAGTCTATTGAGATAATAATGTGGTTCTTGTTTGTTTGCTTGTTGATGTGGTCAATTATGTGGATGATTTTCCTAATATTGAACCATCCCTGCTTTCCTGGTATAAATCCTACTTGATCATGGTGGATGACCCTTTTGATCACTTGCTGGAGTCTTTTTGCTAGTATCCTATTTAAGATTTTTACATCTATATTCATTCTGGAGATTGGTCTATAGTTTTTTTTCTCTGTTTTTGACCTGCCTGGTTTTGGAATCAGTACCATGTTGGTGTCGTAAAAGGAGTTTGGTATAACTCTCTCTTTGCTTATTATGTCAAATAGTTTGTATAGTATTGGGATTAACTGTTCTCTGAATGTTTGATAGAATTCACTGGTGAATTCATCAGGCCCTGGGGATTTTTTCTTAGGAAGTTCTTTGATGGATTGTTGGATTTCATTTTATGATATGGGATTATTTAAGAATTCTATTTCTTCTTCTGTTAGTCTAGGCAGTTTGTATTTGTGTATATGTTCATCCATATCACCCAAATTGGTGTATTTATGCCATATAATTGGGCAAAGTAATTTCTAATGATTGCCTTAATTTCCTCTTCATCAGAGGTGATGTCCCCCTTTTCATCTTTGATGCTGTTAATTTGCTTTTCTTCCTTCTTTTTTTTAATTAGATTGACCAGTACTTTGTCTATTTTGTTTGTTTTTTCAAAGTACCAGCTTCTTGTCTTATTTATTAAATCAATAGTTCTATCACTTGTGATTTTATTAATTTCTCCCTTAATTTTTAGGATTTCTAGTTTGGTTTTCTGCTGGGGGTTTTTAATTTGATCATTTTCAACTTTTTATTTGCATTTCCAATTGATTGATCTCTGCTCTCTCTAGTTTGTTGATATATGCACTCAGGGATATGAATTTACCTTTGATTACCTCTTTGGCTCCATCCCAAAAGGTTTGAAAGGATGTCTCGCCATTGTCATTTTCCTCGATGAAATTATTAATTGTTTCTCTGATTTCTTCTTTAACTAAATGATTTTGGAGTATCATATTGTTTAATTTCTAATTAGTTTTTGATTTGGTTTTCCATGTACCATTACTAATCATTATTTTTATTGCCTTGTTGTCTGAAAAGGCTGCATTTATTATTTCTGCTTTTCTGCATTTGTGTGCCATATTTCTGTGACCTAATGTATAGTCAATCTTTGTGAATGTGCCATGTGGTGCTGAGAAGAAGGTGTATTCCTTTTTATCCCTATTTATTTTTCTCCATATGACTATTAATTCTAATTTTTCTAAGATTTCATTCACTTCTTTTACCTCTTTCTTATTTATTTTTTTATTTGATTTATCTAAATTTGTTATTGGTTGGTTTAAGTCTCCCACTAATATGGTTTTACTGTCTATTTCTTCCTTCAATTCTCCTAGTTTCTCCATTAGAAATTTGGGTGCTATATTATTTGGTGCATACATGTTTATTCCTGATATTTCCTCATTATCTAAAGTCCCTTTTAACAAAATATAATTACCTTCCCTATCCCTTTTGATCAGGTCTATTTTTGCTTTGGCTTTATCAGATATCATGATTACTACTCCTGCCTTCTTTCTGTCAGTTGAGGCCCAGAAGGGTTTTCTCCATCCTTTAATTCTGACCTTGTGGGTGTCTACTCACCTCATGTGTGTTTCTTGAAGGCAACATATGGTAGGGTTTTGGATTCTAATACCTTCTGCTATTTGTCTACATTTTATGGGTGAGTTCATCCCATTTACGTTCAAAGTTATGACTGTCACTTGTGGATTACCTGGCATTATAATATCCTTCCCTAATTCTACCTTTTTCTTCTTCAGCTCTACCTTTTATTCCAGGGATTTACTTTAAATCAGTCCCCTTGTCCCCTCCCTTGATATGTTTCCCTTTATAGTCACTCCCTTTTTGTTCCCTCTCCATCCCCCTTTCTTTCCCTCCCCTTTTGTTTTCCCTCTCCTTCTCCCCCCTTGGTTTTCCCTTCTCCATACCCTTGTTGGGTAAGATAGAATTCAGGATCCCAATGGATCTGGGTGTTTTTCCCTCTCAGAGTTGATTTCCCTGAGATTAAGGTTTAAGTAAAAATTCTCTTCCTCTCCTTCTTATAGGAGTTTCCTTCCCCTCCCCTTCCCATGTGAATCTTTGTGTGAGAAAGGTTATTCTATTTGGTCTTTTTTTTCCCCTTATTTACACATTACATTTTCCCCACATGTTAGTGTACATAGATTGATATAAATGTAGTCCTTATAGAAGAGAGCTTGAGTAAAAGAAGATAACATTTTTCTCCTTTTCCCTTTCCTCCATATTTACCTTTTCAGGTTTTCCATGCTCTTTTTTTTTCAGTGTCGAACTTTCCACAGAGCTCTGGTCTTTTCTTTGCAAAAAGTTGGAAATCTTCTATTTGGTTGAATGCCCATACTTTCCCTTTGAAGTATATAGTCAGTTTTGCTGGATAGCTGATTCTTGGTTGAAGACCCATCTCTCTTGCCTTTCTGAAAATCATGTTCCATGCCTTATGATCATTCAGAGTAGAAATTGCAAGGTCTTGTGTGACCCTGATTGGCATTCCTTTTATCTAAATTGTCTTTTTCTGGTTTCTTATACGATTTTTTCTTTTGTTTGAGAGCTTTGGAATTTGGCAATTACATTCCTGGTAGTTGTCTTTTGGGGGTTTAGTGTAGAGGGTGTTCTTTGAGCTCTGTCAGTGGCTGTATTGCCCCCTTGTTCTAGAATCTCTGGGCAATTTTCTTTGATTATATCTTGTATATCGATGTCGAGTTTGGAGTTTATTTCTGGCTTTTCTGGAAGTCCAATTATTCTTAAATTATCTCTTCTCCCTGTATTTTCCAAATCTGTAACCTTGTCAGTGAGATATTTTATGTTCTCTTCTAATTTCTTGGTCTTTTGTCTTTGCTTTATTAGTTCTTGCTTTAAAGCCTGGTTTTCCTTTTCAGTTTGGTCAAACTGGTTTTGTAGATGTGTGAATTTCTTTTCCATTATTTCCCACTTTTCCTCCCAGAGGGCTTCCATCTTTTTGATCATTTCTGATTCATATTCTTCATCTGTTTGTGGAGAGTTTCCATTTCCTTTGGAAGGTTTCAGAGCATTTGCTTGTGTTTCTTCTTCTATCTCCTCTGTGTTTTGTATTTTTGCTCCATAAAATGTGTCCAAAGTCGCCCCCTTCTTATTGTTTTTGGGTTTTTTTTTTTTTTGGAATTTTGGGATTTTTGTGCTTCTGTGGAGTTTGCCATCTCTATCTGAGTGGGAAGGATTAGCTTTTCTTATCTCTGTCTGCTGTTCAGAGGTTTTAGCCCTAGGTAGTTTGTCTGTTCTATGGCTTGGCCCTTGTTTCTGTGCCTTCATACTCTGTGGGGCGAGGGGCTGAGGCTTCCAGGAGCTCTGAGGGCTCGTGATAATTTTAACCTCAGACTGAGTATGCCCTCAGGCAAGAACCTTCAGTGAGACTCAGATGGAAGGATCTGGTCAGGGGGCCACAGGCTCCTCCTGTCTCTCTCTGTTTCCCTGCTGTCTGAGTGCCCCCTCGACTGGGTCAGGTTGTTTTCAGGATTTGGCCTTCAGCTCTGAGGCCCTTTTGCCAGCCCTGAGGGTTACTGTTGTTTCAGAGGACCCTGCACTCTGAGGGGGGAGGGGCTGAGGCTTCCTGGAGCTCTGTGGGCTGGTGATAGGATTAACCTCAGACTGAGTATACCCTCAGGCATTGACCTTCAGGGAGACCCAGATGGAAGGTTCTGGTCAGGGGGCTACAGGCTTCCCCCATCTCTCTCTGCTTCCCTGCTGTCTGGGTGCCCCCACTACTGGCTCAGGTCTTTTTCAGGGGGTAGCCCCTAGAACAGCTGGCTCCCAAGGCCCCCCTGCCTGCCCTGAGGTTCCTGCTGCTGCCTCAGACTCAGCATTCTGGGTTGGGGTAATGGGTCCTGGGACCTTCCCTTTGCCTTCCCCTTAGATCCTAGTGATCTCGGGCTCCGATTCTTGTGGGGCCATACCTTTTGATCCAGGTCCAGGAGGAGTGTTTCCGGGGTCTATTCTGCTGTTTGTTTTGAATTTTCGATGCCCTGGGAGCATTCTGTTTTAGATCGGTAAGGAAGGGTTTCTGGAGCTCCGAACTTTAGATTTCTCTAAGCTGCCATCTTAACTGGAAGTCCTAGTTTTTTATTTATTATGCCTCATTGCCTCATTGCCACAATGCCTCATTATGGCATATCATCAAATATATAAAACACAAAGCAGCATAAAACTATTTTCCAAGAGATGTTAAGTCTAAAAAATAAAATAGCCTAATCATGTACAAAAAGCAAGGGACAACATATGGACAATCTATGGGCTCTAAAGGAAATCTCATACAAAGACATATTGAGAAAAGATTCTTGGTGTTTAGTGGAACCTCTAAAGAGTATAAAAAATGAACATAGAGAAAAGTTATACAGGATGTGGATCATTCATGGACGGTTTTTGACAATTATTAAAGGAAGTACCCACATTGAAGAGATCATATAACTGATAAAATATTAAATTATAATTAAAAGATATAATATAGCTTATTTTAGTTTTGTAATTATCATATTATTCTGCTTATAATTATTATTCAACCTTTTTATAAAATTTCATAGTTTACAAACTTCCTTCATAACAACATGTCAAGTTTAGATAGTAGTAAAACAGTGTTTATTGTCCTTTATGTTCCATCTAAGTGAATAAGGTCATGAGGAATGATATGTGCTAGCAATTAGAACATTTAACAGAAAGAACAGAAATTTTCTTAGAAAAATAAATACTTCTGTGGTTTTAGGGAGACATTTTATTTAAGCAATGATATGAAAGAATAAACAGAACTTATTCATTGCTATAATTGAGAAAAATTCAAAAAGATCTTTGAGTGCAATATTCTAATAGTTCATTTCTAACTATAAGCGTGCCCTCCTTTGTCAAGAAACCCACATTAAGATTATTTTAAAAATTTGCTTGTACACATGGTGACCTCTACCCTTCAATTTTAGAAAACTTTGTTATGTCAGAGGCAATTACAAAATGAAAATCCTCATCTGAAAGTTTCTCTCCCTATTATATAAGAAATATATGAATATTATCTGGTAAAATGCTTCAGTAAGGATTTTTTTTGCTTGAAAATTTATATAAACCATCCATGATCTATAAAGTAAGATACTTTTTCAAGGTATGTTGGCCAAGTCTTTGTTATTGGTGATCTGAGAAAGAAAGTATTAATTGATTTAAAGGCCTTAAATACTTAAATATTTTTTAAGCAAAAAGCAAAATGCTACATCATCTATTAAATTAAGATGTCAACAATCACAAAGTGGACATCAAAAAGTGGAGACCATTTTTAGAAGAAAATATGAAGGAATAGAGATGAGACTGACAATTTTCACATTATCGATTCATAGATGTTCCAAGCTTTATAGCTAAATATGACTATACAAGCCCAGGATAAAGAAAATTATAAATCTAGAGCTAGAAATGGCATTGGAAATCATCTACTTTAACTTCCACATAGTACAGATTAAAAATAAAAACAGGCAAAGGGAGACTAAATCATTTGACTAACATAAAAAAACAGTAAATAATATGTTTTAAACTCTGAGTTTAGCACTTCTAGATCAAGATTCTTTGTCATGTAACACAACTCCAGGGAAATGCAGACTTGCATTCATAATGGACAAAAGACAGCCACTTCCTCATTTCATATTCACTTCAACAAGTATTTATTTAGGTGATATGTTAGTACATCAAAAATGAAGGCAAATCCTCTTTTCAAAGAAATAACACTGTATTTATCAATTTCTATTCTTTTATTCATTTCCATTTTAAGTACCTTTTGAAGGATCATAATTCTATTTAACAACTTTTTGTATTATTCTGTGACTTCATGACGTCATGTAAATGTCAATTAAAAACCATTTCTGTAGACCCTTAATATCTATACAGAGTCCCATTTCCATATGAACTCAGAACTACACCTCCTCTATTATTTTGACAAACAACATTGATGAACTTATTTTTTAGGCCCTGTTTTATATTTATAATCAGAACATTTCCAAGCAATCTCTTACTACATTTTTATGCCCATTTTTCCTCTCCCTTTCATATCCAAGTCCATTTAAAAACAAAAGTTAAACCTCTCTAATTTTTACATATCTAGCAGGGGATTTAAATGATTTAATATGTATATGAGTCACACTTTTGAAAGACATATAGAGGCTGTTTTTTTCTCTAAAAAATAAAATTATCTTTATTCCCAATGTACAATAGTCATAGTATGACTTTGCATTATTTATTCGTTTCAATGGATTTTGTGTACATTGGCCTTGTAGGCTATGTGCATGTCTACATGAATTTGTCTCAATATATATGTGATGAATGAAAATTTTAGAGGATATATTTTATGTTTTATAGTATTATTTTATTTAAAAGACAATTCAAGATTTTTAAACTAGCCAGTAGATTCCCTACATTGTCCAAACAGATGCTAAAAAAATCTGAGTGGGACCCACATGACTGAGAGCAGCTGAGCCACCATGCTTGGGAAGAAAAAAGAGGAGACAATCCTCACTTACTATCCCCCCAAAAATATATATGTTCCTTGTGATATAATCATCCTGTCCTCCCCTGGCAAGGGATAGAAGGTTTCTTACTGGACAGTGGTCACACAGGAAATGAACTCGAGACTTTCTTCACAGAAGTGATAGGTTTGAAGGATTCCAAGCCACTCTGGTATGTTGCCATGGCTTCCAACATATCTGCCTAGTTGATGAGTTACTACACACCCATGAGAGTTCTTGTTTACAGATAAATGAAGAACAGGTCTCTACCCTGCCAGTTTTAACATCTAGCCAAAAGAAGGGAAAAACTAACATAGACTCAGGGAGAGGTAGCTTGAGCTTCAGTTTGAGCTTTTAAATAGAAAATCAATGAGGGTTGTCAAAAGGGGTCCATATTAATATGAACTTTCCACATGTGGTTCAAGTTAAATTTGGATATATACTCTTAGAACCTTACATGCTCCTCTTCAGGAAACAAGTTTCAGGTATTTTTTCTTTTTCACATTTTTTTTTTTGTAGATGGTTAACTAGTCCTACTGTCTCTCTTTTTTTAAAATATTTTATTTGATCATTTCCAAGCATTATTCATTAAAGACATAGATCATTTTCTTTTACTCCCCCCCACCCCCATAGCCAACGTGTAAATCCACTAGGCATTACATGTTTTCTTGATTTGAACCCATTGCTATATTGTTAATATTTGCATTAGAGTGTTCATTTAGAGTCTCTCCTCTGTCATGTCCCCTCAACCTCTGTATTCAGGCAGTTGCTATTCCTCAGTGTTTCTACTCCCACAGTTTATCCTCTGCTTATGAATGGTGTTTTTTCTGCTGGATCCCTGCAGATTGTTCAGGGACATTACACCACCACTAATGGAGAAGTCCATTACATTCGATTAAACCACAGTGAATCAGTCTCTGTGTACAATGTTTTCCTGGTTCTGCTCCTTTCGCTCTGCATCACTTCCTGGAGATTGTTCCAGTATCCATGGAATTCCTCTACTTTATTATCCCTTTTTGCACAATAGTATTCCATCACCAACATATACCACAATTTGTTCAACCATTCCCGAATTGAAGGGCATCCCCTCATTTTCCAATCTTTAGCCACCACAAAGAGCGCATCTATGAATATTCTTGTACAAGTCTTTTTGTCCATTATCTCTTTGGGGTACAGACCCAGCAGTGCTATGGCTAGATCAAAGGGTAGACATTATTTTATCATCTTTTGGGCATAGTTCCAAATTACCCTCCAGAGTGGTTGGATCAGTTCACAAATCCACCAGCAATGAATTAATGTCCCTACTTTGCCACATCCCCTCCAGCATTCATTACTTTCCTTTCCTGTTATGTTAGCCAATCTGCTAGGTGTGAAGTGATACCTCAGAGTTGTTTTGATTTGCATCTCTCTGATTATAAGAGATTTAGAACACTTCTTCATATGCTTATTAATAGTTTTGATTTCTTTATCTGAGAACTGCCTATCCATGTCCCTTGCCCATTTATCAATTCGAGAATGGCTTGATTTTTTGTACAGTTGATTTAGGTCTTTATAAATTTGAGTAATTAAACCTTTGTCAGAGGTTTCTATGAAGATTTTTTCCCAGTTTGTTGTTTCCCTTCTAATTTTAGTTATATTGGTTTTGTTTGTACAAAAGCTTTTTAGTTTGATGTAGTCAAAATTATTTATTTTACATTTTGTGATTCTTTCTAAGTCTTGCTTGGTTTTAAAGCCTTTCCCCTCCCAAAGGTTTGACATGTATACTATTCTGTGTTTACCCAATTTACTTATGGTTTCCTTCTTTATGTTTAAGTCACTCACCCATTTTGAATTTATCTTGGCATAGGGTGTGAGGTGTTGATCTATTCCTAGTCTCTCCCACATTGTCTTCCAATTTTCCCAGCAGTTTTTGTCTAATAGTGGATTTTTGTCACAAAAGCTGGGATCTTTGGATTTATCATATACTGTCTTGCTGAGCTCGCTTTCCCCCAGACTATTCCACTGATCTTCCTTTCTGTTTTTTAGCCAGTATTAAATTGTTTTGATGACTGCTGCTTTGTAATATAGTTTAAGGTCAGGGACTGCAAGGCCCCCATCATATGTGTTTTTTTTTTCATTATTTCCCTGGATATCCTTGATCTTTTGTTCTTCCAAATGAACTTTGTTATGTTTTTTTCTTAATCAGTGAAGAAGTATTTTGGTAGTTCAATGGGTATGGCACTAAATAGATAAATAAGTTTGGGTAGGATGGTAATTTTTATTATATTGGCTCGTCCTACCCATGAGCAGTTAATGTTCTTCCATTTGCTCAAGTCTAGTTTTAGTTGTGTGGTGAGTGTTTTGTAGTTGTGTTCATATAGTTCCTGTGTTTGTCTTGGGAGGTAGATTCCTAGGTATTTTATTTTGTCTAAGGTGATTTTGAATGGGATTTCTCTTTCTAGTTCTTGCTGCTGAGCTGTGTTGGAGATATATAGAAAAGCTGATGATTTATGTGGGTTTATTTTGTATCCTGCAACTTTGCTAAAATTGTTGATTATTTCAATTAGCTTTTTGGTTGAATCTCTAGGATTCTTTAAGTAGACCATCATGTCATCCGCAAAGAGTGATAACTTGGTCTCCTCCTTGCATATTTTGATGCCTTCAATTCCTTTATCTTCTCTAATTGCTACTGATAGTGTTTCTAGTACATCCATGTCACCTAAATTGGTGTTATATTATTTGGTGCATACATGTTGATTAGTGATATTTCCTCATTATCAAAAGTCCCTATTAACAAAATATAATTACCTTCCCTATACCTTTTGATCAGGTCTATTTTTGCTTTGGCTTCATCAGATATCATGATTACCACTCCTGCCTTCTTTCTGTCAGTTGAGACCCAGAAGGGCTTACTCCATCCTTTAATTCTGAACTTGTGGGTGTCAACCCTCCTAAAGTGTTTTTCTTGAAGACAACATATGGTAGGGTTTGGGATTCTAATCCATTCTGCTGTTCGTCTATGTTTTATTGGTGAGTTCATCCCATTCACATTCAAAGTTATGATTGTCATTTGTGGACTCCCTGGCATTTTGATATTCTTCTGTAATTCTAACCTTTTCTTCTTTGGCTCTCCCTTTTAGTCCAGTGATTTACTTTGAATTGGTCCCCCTTGTCCCCTCTCTTGATGTTTCCCTTTTTAGTCCCTCCATTTTTGTTCCCTCCCCCTCCCCCTCTCTTTCCCTCCCCTTTATTTTCCCTCTTCCCCTACCCCCCTTGGTTTTCTCTTCTCCCTACTCTTGTTGGGTAATATAGAATTCAAGATTCCAATGGATCTGGATGTTTTTCCCTCTCAGAGTTGATTTCCCTGAGATTAAGGTTTAAGTAAAAAACCCTCTCTTCCTCTCCTTCTTATAGGAGTTTTCTTCCCCTCCCCTTCCCATGTGAATCTTTGTGTGAGAACCATTATTCTATTTGGTCTTTCTTTACCCCCTATTTATACATTACATTTTCCCTACATGTTAGTATACATAGATTGATATAAATGTTGTCCTTATAGAAGAGAGTTTGAGTAAAAGAAGAAGATAACATTTTCCCCCCTTTCCTTAATATTTACCTTTTCAGGTATTCCTTGCTCTGTGTTTTTCGGTATCAAACTTTCCACAGAGCTCTGGTCTTTTCTTTGCAAAAAGTTGGAAGTCTTCTATTTAGTTGAATGCCCATACTTTCCCTTGGAAGTATATAGTCAGTTTTGCTGGGTAGCTGATTCTTGGTTGAAGACCCAGCTCTCTTGCCTTTCTGAAGATCATGTTCCATGCCTTACGATCATTCAGAGTAGAACTTGCAAGGTCTTGTGTGACCCTGATTGGCATTCCTTCATATATAAATTGTCTTTTTCTGGCTTCCTGTAGGATTTTTTCTTTTGTTTGAGAGCTTTCAAATTTGGCAAGTACATGCCTGGGAGTTGTCTTTTGGGGGTTTAATGTAGAAGGTGTTCTGTGAGCTCTGTCAGTGGCTGTATTAACCCCTTGTTCTAGAATCTCTGGGCAATTTTCTTTGATTATATCTTGTATCACGATGTTGAGTTTGGTGTTTAGTTCTGGCTTTTCTGGAAGTCCAATTATTCTTAAATTATCTCTTTTTCCTTTATTTTCCAGATCTGTCACCTTGTTGGTGAGATATTTTATGTTGTGTTTTAATTTCTTGGTTTTTTGGCTTTGCTTTATTAATTCTTGCTCTTTTACATGATCTTTGTTTTCCAGTTGCCTGATTCTGACTTTTAAAGCCTGGTTTTCCTTTTCACTTTGGTCACACTGGTTTTGTAGATGTTTGAATTTCTTTTACATTATTTCCCACTTTTCCTCCAAGAAGGCTTCCATCTTTTTGGTCATTTCTGATTCAAATTCTTCATGGGTTTGTGGAGAGTTTCCATTTCCTTTGGAAGGTTTTGGGGCATTTTCTTGTGTATCATCTTCTATCTCCTCTGGTTTTTGTATGTTGGCTTCTTAGAATGTGTCCAAGTCGCCCCTTTCTTCTTATTTTTCTTGGGATTTTGGGGCTTCTGTGCTTCTGTGGAGTTTGCCATCTCTGAATGGGGAGGATTAGCTTTTCTTATCTCTGTCTGGTGTTCAGAGGTTTTAGTCCTGGGCAGATTGTCCGTTCTATGAGCTTTCCCTGAGTTGAACTGAGTATGCCTTAAGGCAGTGATTTTCAGTGGAACTGGAATGGAGGGATCTGGCCACGGGGTTACACTCGCCCAGGCTCTCTCAGTTTCCCTGCTGTTTGGGTGCCCCCTCGACTGGGTCGGGTTGCTTTCCGGAAGTTGCCTTCAGAATAGCTGACATTGAGGCTGTCTTGTTGCCACTGAGGGTTACTGTTGTTTCAGAGGACCCTGCTCTCTGAGGGGGGAGGGCCACAGATTCCCTGAGCCTTGGACTCTGAGCTCCTACCCCTTAGGTCCCAGTGATCTCAGGTTCTGGCTTTTGAGGGGGACCGTAACTTTTGGTCCAGGTCCAGGTCCAGGAGGAGGATTCCCAGGGTCTATGCTGTTGATCACTTTGAATTTCAGCTCCCTAGGAGCATATAGTTTGAGATCGGTAGGGAAGGATTTCCGGAGATCTGAACTTTAGCTTTCTCTAAGCCGCCATCTTGACCAGAAGTCCTGTTTTTCACATTTTTAATGTCATTAGCCCCTTTGGAAATCTAATGAAATCTATACTCGTTTAGATTAATATTTATTTCTTTAATCCATGCTTGAAGGAAATGCTAGGTTTCAGTTAAAAGTAAGTAAAAGAAAAGATAAATATTTTTTCTCATCCAAGTTTATTGACCCACTGAAATATATTCACAAATCTATTGGCAATCTACAGACTGTGAGTTTAAAATCTTTGATTTAATCTAAGCCAATAATTTCATAAATGAAGAAAAAGATGTGAAATTGTTTACCTAATGTCTCAAAGTAATAAATAACATAAACAGGATTTACTTTTCATACTCCAAATCCAGTATTTTTTCCATCAATCAAGCATATATTTTTTAAATGAGGTGATTCAATCAATTCTCTTTATTACTCTGGTAGTCTAGGGAATCTTTCTATTTCTTAGCATTGAAGAGAGAATTTAAACAACTTAAACAACATGATCACAATGTCAGAGTGTCAGTAAGGAATGTAGCCAGGCAACTAGATGGCACAGAAGATAAGATATTAGGCCTAGAGTCAGGAAGATCTCAATTCAAATCCAACCTAAGACACTTACTAGCTATGTGTCCTTGGGGAAATCACTTAACAACCTTTTGCTTCAGTTTCTTCAACTGAAAAATGGACATAATAATTATTACCTCACAGTACCACTGTCAGTATCAAATGAAAAGCAAATTGATTTTTTTCTAGATGTTCTCAAGCAAAAAGCTAAAGTTGTAATAGAGGAGATTCCTAATCTACATTTCCTAGATTAGGCTTGGGCAACTCTAGGATTTGATTCAATTCTGAGACTGATTATTGCAAGCTAGGAAAACAAATTTAATAGTATTGCTAAAGATGCCAGGGACTTCCCTATATTCTTCACTTCCTAATAGGAAATTCAGATAATCCCATCATTTAAATGGTTCCAATTATCATATCTTTTTCTATTAATGATGGGCTTTGGGTACAAAACTGGAATTAGAATGTCATTACATTGTTGCATTATGAAAACAGTTCATTGTGTGCTACCCATGGCTTAAGGACAATGGAGTCTGCACATGGAAGAGCTTATTTTGCATCAGCATTTGTTCTATTCCTCCCTCTGACATGCCTGTATGGCCCCTGATGCTCTTCATCTTAATTACTCTCTCCTCCTTTACACAAAAATGCTTGCTACCTGTTTAACTTTGGGTAAGTCACTTAACCTGACTTCAGTTTATTCATCTGTTAAATGAAGGCCCTTAGCTAGATTAACTTTGAAGTTCCAGATATGTGATCCTCTGAACTATTTCATAACAAATATAATGGACTTTTACAAAGTGAAGTGAGCAGAACCACAAGAACACTGTACCCAATAATAGCAATATTCTACAATGAACAACAGCAATATAATGATCCAAGGTAATTCCAAATGATTCATAATGAAAAATGGCATCTGCCTGTGGGGGGGAAAAAAAACCTGATGAAGTCTAAATGAACAATGAAGGATATATTTCATTTTCCCCTTAATTTTTGAGTTTCTGGGTTTTTTGTTCCAATTTTCTTCCACAGGGTGACAAATATGGAAAAAATATTTTACATGATTGCACATGAAAAATCTATATTAAATTGTATACTGCTTTACCGAAAGGGTAGAGGAAAGAGAGAGAAAAATAATTTAGAACTCAAAACTTAAAAAATGTTAAAATTGTTTTCACATATAACAGAAAAATTAAAATGTTAAAAACAAACAAACAAGACAAAAACAAATATTAAAATATGTATAAGTCCTACTTTATGGCCAATATTAACTGGGATTTCTCTGTTATATTTCCTGGGTAGAATGTATGCTGTTCCTACTTTTTAAAATTTTATTTAGTCAATTTAGAACATTATTCCTTGGTCACAAGAATCATATTCTTTCCCTCCCTCCCCTCTCTCAACCCTTCCCTTAGCTGACACAAAATCCCACTGGGTGTTACATGTGTCCTTGATCAGAACCTATTTCCATGTTTTGGTGTTTGCACTAGGATGTTCATTTAGAGTCTACATCCCCAACCATAACCCTTTGACCCATGTATTCATGCTGTTGTTTTCCTTAAGTGTTTCTACTCCCATAGTTTTTCCTCTGACTGTGGATAGTGGTTTTTCTCATAGATTCCTCCAAGCACTTCAGGATCATTGCATTGCCACTAAAGGAGCAGTCCATTACATTCAATTGTACCACAGTGTATTAGGCTCTGTGTACAATGTTCTCTTGGTTCTGCTCCTCTCACTCTGCATCAATTCCTGGAGGTTGTTCCAGTTCCCATGGAATTCTTCCACTTTATTATTCCTTTGAGCACAATAGTATTCCATCACCAACATATACCACAATTTGTTCAGCCATTCCCCAATTGAAGGGCATCCCCTCATTTTCTAATTTTTTGGCACCACAAAGAGTGCAGCTAGGAATATTTTTGTATATGTCTTTTTCCTTATTATCTCTTTGGGGAACAAACCCAGAAGTGCTATAGCTGGTTAAAGGGCAAACAGTCTTTTAGTGCCCTTTGGGCATACTTCCAAATTACCCTCCAGAATGGTTGTATCAATTCACAGCTCCACCAGAAATGAATTAATGTCCTGGTAGGGTGATTTTAAATGGAATTTCTCTTTCTAATTCTTACTACTGAGATATGTTGGAAATATATAGAGATACTGATGACTTATGTGGGTTTATTTTGTATCCTGCAACTTTGCTAGAGTTGTTGATTATTTCCAGGAGCTTTTTGGTTGAATCTCTAGGATTCTTTAAGTAGACCATCATATCATCTGCAAAGAGTGATAACTTGGTCTCCTCATTGCCGATTTTAATACCTTCAATTTCTTTTTTTCTTCTCTAATTGCTACTGCTAGTGTTTCTGGTACAATGTTAAATAATAGAGGTGATGATGGGCATCCTTGTTTCACTCCTGAACTAACTGGGAATGCATCTAGTTTATCCCCATTACAGATGATATTAGCTGATGGTTTTAGATAAATACTGTTTATTATTTTTAGGAAAGACCCTTCTATTCCTATACTTTCTAGTGTTTTCAATAAGAATGAGTATTGTATTTCATCAAAGGCTTTTTCTGTGTCTATTGAGATAATCATGTGGTGTTTTTTTGTTTGTTTGTTTGTTTGTTTGTTTTTTGGTTGCTTGTTGATATGGTCAATTATGTGGAAGATTTTCCTAATATTGAACCATCCTTCGCATTCCTGGTATAAATCCCACCTGATCATGATGAATAACCCTCATGATCTCTTGCTGGAATCTTTTTGCAAGTATTCTATTTAAGATTTTTGCATTTATGTTCATTAAGGAGATTGATCATAGTTTTACTTTTCTGTTTTTGAACTGCCTGGTTTTGGAATCAGTACCATATTTGTGTCATAAAAGGAATTTGGTAGAACTCCCTCTTTGCTTATTATGTCAAATAGTTTAGCATAATATTAGGATTAGTTGTTCTTTGAATGTTTGATAGAATTCACTTCTGAATCCATCAGGCTATTGGGATTTTTTTTAGGGAGTTCTGTGATGACTTGTACAATTTCTTTTTCTGATATTGGTTTATTTAGGTATTCTATTTCTTCTTCCATCAATCTAGGCAATTTAAATGTCTGTAACTATTTATCCATATCACTTAGATTGCCATATTTGTTGCCATGTCACTGGGCACAATAGTTTTTAATGATTGCCTTTAAATTTTCTTCATTAGAGGTGTGGTCTCCCTTTTTCATCTATGATACTGTTAATTTGGTTTTCTTCTTTACTTTTTTATTAGCCTGGCCAGTACTTTGTCTATTTTGTTTCTTTTTTTCAAAGTACCAGCTTTTAGTCTTATTTATTAGTTCAATAGTTGTTTCACTTTTGATTTTATTAATTTCTCCTTTGATTTTTAGGATCTCAAATTTAGTTTTCACCTGAAGATTTCTAATTTTTTCGAGTTCAAGTTTTTTGATTTGCATGTCCAATTTATTGACCTCTACCGTCCTTAATTTGTTAATATATGAATTCAAGGATATGAATTTCCCCCCTTAGTATTGCTTTGGATACCTCCCATAGATTTTGAAAGTATTTCTCATCATTGTCATTTTATTCAATGAAATTATTGTTTCTCTGATTTGTTATTTAACTAACTGATTTTGTAGAATCTTATTATTTAGTTTCCAATAAATTTTTGATTTGGCTCTCCATATACCCTTATTGATTATTATTTTTATTGTACTATGAACTGAAAAGGTTGCATTTATTATTTCTTGTTTTCTGCATTTGTTTGCCATGTTTTTATGCCCTAGTATATGGTCAATCTTTGTGAATGTACCATGTGTTGCTGAAAAGAAGGTGTACTCCTTTTTGTCACTATTTATTTTTCTCCACACATTTATTAACTAATTTGTCTAAGATTTCATTCACATCTCTTACCTCTTTCTTATTTATTTTTTTTATTTGATGCATCTAAATTGATAGTGGTAAGTTCAGGTGTCCCACTTGTATAGTTTTTCTATCTATTTCCTCCTTCAACTCCACTAGATTTTTTTAGAAATGTGGATGCTATACCATTTGGTGCATATTTCTTCATTGTCTATACTCCCTTTAATCAGAATGTAATTACCTTCCCTATCCTTTTTAATCAGATCTATTTGTACTTTGACTTTGTCAGATATCATGATTGAAACCCCTACCTTCTTTCTCTCAGTTGAGGCCCAATAGGTTTTGCTCCAACCTTTAATTCTAACCTTGTGAGTGTCTCCCCCGACTAATGTGTGTTTCTTGAAGACAACATGTGGTAGGATTTGGGTTTCTAATCCACTCTGATACTTGTTTTCTTTTTATGGGTAAGTTCATCCCATTCAGGTTCAAAGTTATGATTGCCACTTGTGTATTACCCAGCATTTTGATATTCTCTCCTAGTTCTGTCCTTTCTTCTTTTGCTATATTCCTTTAAACCACTGGTTTGCTTTTAATCAATCCTCCTAATCCCCAACCTTCGTATGCTTCCTTTTATGCCTCCTCCCTTTTTGCTCCCTGCTTCTTATTTTCTTAGGGTTTGTTAAATTCTCCCCCCCCTCTCTTTCTCTCCCTTTTTGTACTCACCCCCCCACCTTCCTTATTTTTCCCTTCTTATTTTCTCTGTATGGTAAGATAGAATTCAATTCTCCAATGTATCTAGATGCCCTTCCCTCTCAGAATTGATTTCACTGAGAGTAAGATTAAAATATTACTGATTAGAACTCTCTTCCTCTCATTCTTATGAGTATTCTTCCCTTCCCCTTCCCATGTGTTTCTTTGTATGATAAATAATATCCTATTTATCTTATTTCTTCAAGAATCTCTTGTGCCATCTTCGATTCCTCCCTTTTTCTTTTTCTTTTTTTGTATATCATCTTATACCACTTATTACCCTGATCTCTTCCTGTGAATGATTCTTCTAAATACTATAATAGTGAATATAGTTTTTGAGAGTTAAAAATAATATTTCCTCATATATTAATATAAACAACTTGATCTTATTAAAGCCCTTAAAGAAGAAACTTTGAATAAAAACATTTTTGCCCTTTTCCCTCTCTTTCTTATTTAGCTTTCCATGTTTCTCTTGATCTTTGTGTTTGGATATCAGACTTTCCACTTAGATCTGGTCTTTCCATTACAAATACTTGGAAATCTTCTATTTTGTTGAATTCCCATACTTTCCCCTGGAAATATATAGTCAGTTTTGATGGGTAGGTGATTCTTGGTTGAAGACCCAATTCTCTTGCCTTTCTGAATATCATATCCCAAGCCTTGCGGTCCTTTAGTGTAGAAGGTGCCAGATCTTGTGTAATCCTCATTGGTGCTCCTTGGTATCTGAATTGTCTCTCTTTGGCTTCTTGTAGAATATTCTCCTTAGTTTGAAAGCTCAGGAATTTGGCAATTACATTCTTGGGAGTTGTCTTTTGGGGATTTAGTGTAAAGGGTGTTCTATGACCTCTTTCAATGTCTATTTTGTCCCTTTATTCAAGAACATCAGGGCAGTTTTCTTTGATAATTTCTTGTAGTATGGTGTCAAGATTTCTGGTCATTTCTGAGTTTTCAGGTAGACCAATAATTCTCAAATTGTCTCTTTGTGCTTTGCTCTGTTTTCCTGATAAATTATCTCGTCAGTGAGATATTTTATGTTTTCTTCTATTTTGTCAGTCTTTTGACCTTCTTTTATTAATTCTTGCTGTTTTGCAATATCATTGACTACCAAGTGCCCAATTCTGGTCTTTAAGGCCTGATTTTCTGCTATAATCTTTTAGTTTTCCTTTTAGGTTCAGCCTATTCTGCTTTTTGTGGCTTCCAGCTATTTCTCCAATTGAAAGTTCTTGTACTTTAAGCTGTTATTTTCTTTTTGAAATATTTCCAACTTCTTTCTTACCAGAAGCCTTCCATCTTTTTTATAAGCTCCAATTTAAATTCTTCGAGTGCTTGTGGCCAATTTCCATTTTTTGGAAGGTTTTGGTGCATTTATTTGTATTTCCTCTGTAGCCTGGGTTTTTCCCCCATAAAAATTATCCAGGATCAAACACTTCTTCTTGTTTTTCTTGGGAAGTTGTTCCAAGGCACTGTTTGCCATCACTATGGTGGTTCTTCCTTCCCTTTCCAGTCAAAAATCTGAGTGAGGATGGCAGGTTCTCTGTGTATGGAGTTAAGGAGCAAGGATTTTGCCTGAGGCCAGCTCTCTAATCTCTGCAGCTTCTACTGTTTGCTGCCCTTCTCTGTGCTATCTTTCTGCAGGAGCCAACTGTCTGTGCTCTTCAACCTTCAGGTTGAGCTACTCTCAGAGGTAAGTCTTTTGTGGTCTGAGTCAGCTGTCAAGGACCTAGAGGTGCCCCTCCCTTACACTAGAGTCACCCCTCACTCACTCACTGATTCTATTATGCGCTGGCTGATTCTAGCTCCTGAGGTGGGGTGGGGGAGGGTAGATCTGTTCGTGTTTTGGTGGTAGCGTTTTCACCCTCTTATAGTGTGGAAATGCCTACATCCCATGTACCTTCAATGCTGCGCCCTACTGTAGAGTTTCTTAGTTCATATGAATTTTTTTTTTTGGCTTTTTGAGGTAGTCTATATTGGTAGGTGCTGAGGAGAAGAAAAGTCCTGAATCAAAACTGCTGCCATTTTCATCTGGAAGTCCCCCTAGAATGTATGTTGTTGAAGGGATATGCTACTTTTTTAAAAAATGTCTTTGGCTCTTAATATTTAACACAGTACTTTCAAAGAATAGGCACTTAATGTTTGTTGCATTTGGGCTGGGTTTGAGAATAGCCTTCACTTTTGTCACATTTTCCCACTCATGAACCTCTTCAGGTAGGTTTCCCATTCTGTTTCACAAATTAAAAAACAAGTCTTTGAATATCAATCATCAAATTCACATTTAAATTATTATTATTATGTTCCAGGCACTGAAAAGTATTGGGAAACCAAGAAAAAGTAAAAATAGTCCCTATCCTCAAGGAGCTTACATTTCAATGGGGGTAAAAGCACACAACTAATATAGTACATGGCAGATAAATACAAAGTAGATGAAAGGTAGATTTAGAGAGGAATAATCAATTGAAGAAAATGCAAGGGATGAATGACTCTGTGGATAGAGAGCCAGGCCTGGAGAAAGGAGGCCCTGGTTTCAAATCAGGCCTCTGATATTACCTGTATGACCCTGGGCAAGTCATTTAACCCCTCAATCCTCCGTTGTCTAGCCATAACAAACCAATAAAGTATATTGTTTCTAAGGTAAGGGTTTAAGAAAAGAAGCATATACCAGTAAAAGTCACCTATTAGAGGTGGCATTTGTGCTGAGTTCCAGGTTATACAGGAATTGTATGAAGCTAAGATTCAAAGGGAGAGCACTTAAGGCATGAGAACAGCCAGTTTAGAGATACAAAGATGGAAGATGGGAGTTTGTGTGGGAGACAGCAAGCAGGCAAACTTTACATAATCATAGAGTGAAATTGTGGGGGGTAGCATTTTAAAAGACAAAATATGAAAGGAGTCAGACTAAAAGAAGTTTTAAATGTAAAACAAAATAGTTAATATTTTGTTCTAGAAGTAATAGGAAGCCTTTGGAATTTATTGTTTGTGATTCATGGCCAGGCCTTAGCTTCAGCAGTGCCAGGTGTTGCGATATAGTCAGACCTTACTTTGAAAGGCCTGTAAAGGATGGATTGGATTTGGGAGAAAACTTGCATTGAGGTGTCCACTGGGAAAACTATTTCATGGATTCTGGGAATAGATGATGAGAGTATGAGTGAAAAGAAGGGGAAGTAAATGTAGATGTTATAAAGGAAAGACAAATGAAAATAGTTAGCAAATGACTGGCTAACTGGAAACAGTATGAGAGAAGAATCAAGGACGCTAGTAAGGTTGTGAATTTTGGTGATTGGAAGGATGGATGTACAATAGACAGTTAAACCATCAGGCCTTCAGTCTTATTTAGGTACGAAAGGACAAGGTGGTGGGTCTGGGGTGGTGACATTGAAAGCTTTGGAGTTGAGCAAATAGGTGCAGTGGGAAGATGCAAGAGAGAGATATAAATTTCTTCTTGCCCTAAAAATCCTGCACACGTTCCAAGTTACCATAGGAACCTTAATCTGATGCTGTACTTCCTACTGCACTGTTAATTAGTTATCTAATATTAATTATAGTAATTACATACACACCTAGCAGTAGCACTATTAAATAGCTGACTTTAAAAAAATGAATCAAGATGTTTTTGATGTGGTACCACTAATCAGCTAACAGCTGTTGATGGCCACAAAGCCACTGGTTAACACTTGAAATACTCTGCAAGGGAAAGGGTTTAAAATTCAAGCTAATGACAGTGCCTCATAAAATGAATATTAAGTGATTTCTGTGTTTGTTCTTCTTTCTTTAATCGGTGAACAGAATGACATGACCCAGTAGAAAAACTCAGAGAGTATTTTGTACCAGAAGTTAAAATAGGAATAAGGAGAAATCTATTTACCCCAAGTTAATGAAAAGAATATATATGTACTCCATATTACCTGGGTGCCCCCAAATAATGATAGTAGCTAACACTTCCATAATAATATTTTAAGGTTTGCAAGATTTTTTTAAAAAACAGTATCTTAGTTATTTCTAACAATAGCTCTTCAAGGTAAGTGGTATTATTATCATCTTCATTTTATGGTAGAGGAAACTGAAGCAGACACAGGTTAAGTGATATGCCCAGTGTCACATAGTTAGTCAGCATCTATGATCAGATTTGAATTCAGGTCTCCCTGACATTAGGTCTAGTTCAGGTCTCCCTGACATTAGGTCCAGCACTCTATCTACTGCGACACCTCAACAACAAATATAACTCAAGGGTAATTCACTCTTGTTAGTCTAATTAGTAAGTTCCCATGTTTTAACCGTTAAAGATCAATAAGTCATCCTAGTTTTATGTTCTCTACTGAGAGGACTACTAGTTCCTTCAATACCAGCATTATTTCATTTATATTCTTATTCTCCTTATTGATGACTTTATGGTAGACATGTTAAAAACTTTCTGACTGATTCATTGATTCATTGATAAGCAAAGAATCCATAATTTAGTGAGTAACTCAGTGTGTAAATGACCTTAGAAAGGAAGAGAGAGATGTCCGAAGCACAGAGAGGTTAAATAACTTCCTGAAGGTCATGAAGTAAATAGAAGAGACAAAATATGTATCCATGTCTTGTTGGTTCAGAACCATTTGGATTTCTGTCCACCAGCGTATGAATTCATATTTAGTGCTCATAAAGTTTGCTAAATGTGTTAAAATAAATAGACATCTGTGTCAGAATATTTCAGAAAATATAGTTTCAGGGTTCTTTGTAGAGAGACTTGATTGGAATTCATGCTCATTTCTAAAATGAAATGAACTCTCAGATGATTGTGAAGCTTATTGAATATTTCAAAGACATTATCTGATTCCAGATTCTGTTGCTTCTAAAAAGAAGTCTATTATATTCCTTTCTTCACCTTAGAATAATACATGTGTTTCTAAGTGTAGTCCAGGACAAATGCAAGTGTTGCCACCCATAGACAGACAATTTGTTACCTCTTTTTTGACACAGATGAAAATATTATAAAAAGACAATTAGTACTTTTCAAGTCATAGAAAGGACATCAGAGAATATTTAGTCTATCTACTCACTTTATAGGTGAGAAATATGAGGTCCAGAGAATAAGTAACTTGGCCAAGGGAATGCAATTTAGTATCATAAAGATATCTAATATCCAAGTCTCTAAAAAGAATCACTTCTAATTTTAAGCAGGTATTTAATTGTAAAAAAACAAACTACCATAAAATATATTGTTGATTTCTTTTTGTTTTTGTATCAATTTATTTTCTTAATATATCTATTTTCCTCTCACCTTCTTGGTAAATTATCTCTTCTAACCAAAAGGGTGGGGAAGAAAAGAGGACAGTGGAAAACAATTAGGAAGAATAATGAAAACATCTATCTAACATTTTTGAAGTATGTATATAATATTTTATACTGGTAGTTCTTCAGTTTTGTGGAGGTGATAACATTTACTCAAATATTCTCCCTGAAAAAGACTGGGCAATGTATATAAAGCATTTTATTCATCTTTCTTCCTTTCCTTTTTTCATTCCCTTCCTTCCTTCCTTCCTTCCTTCCTTCCTTCCTTCCTTCCTTCCTTCCTTCCTTCCTTCCTTCCTTCCTTCCTTCCTTCCTTCCTTCTTTTCTCTCTCTCTCTCTCTCTCTCTCTCTCTCTCTCTCTCTCTCTCTCTCTCTCTCTCTCTCTCTCTTTTCCTTCCTTCCTTTTTTCAACTTTGTTTTCACAGAATCTAGGTCCCTGGATTTATTAGAAAGTGCTTAATAAATGCCTATTCTTGTTTTTACTTCATTTGTTTGACTGTGTTACAAGTGTCTGAGGTGCAGCTTTAAAACTAGCACTGTCTTAATTCAGTTTCAGTGTTGGGATGTGATGAGGCACTCACAAAACACTGAACAGTTAACACACTTCCTCTCCTTTCAAAAATAACTTCCATCCTTGACACATTCAGTTACAGTTTAGCATCTCATCAAAAGTCTCCCTTTTTTACAAGTAGGCAGACAAGAAACATTACTTCAACACACTCAAGTTCATATGGGGATTTCATCAGCAGATGACCCTTATCATATTCATAAGAACTGGATGTTTTCCTCTTCCCCTCTATAAAATTTTGCCATAATTAACTCAGAAGTTTTGATATCTTTCTCCATATTTATTTCTTTGCAGATTTTGGTGGGACAATCAAGTTATTCATGTAGTATTTGGGGCTCTAAGAATATAACTAGCCCTACTACTTTTTTGGTCATACAAATATTTGATGTTCTTTCTTGTGCATTATACATATCAGGTAAAATTTATAGGACCTGCATTTCATTCATGCAGCTCCTTCCTCCCACCTACAATGTGGGAAGAAAAAGCTCAGATCTTTGTAAACTTGACTGCTTCAGAAAAGTTTTGCAATATTAAGTACAGAGCATGAGTAGGAAGAGGAATGAGTGGTCCTAAAGGAGTCATAGTGATCATTGGATCATATTTTTAGAACTAGAAGGGGCCTCTGATGCAATCTAATCCCATCCTTCATTTTAGAAATGAGGAAACTGAAGCTCAAAGAGGTTGTGACTTGCCTCATTTTACAGTAGGAGATAGAGGGAGAATTTGAAGTCATATCCACTGACTCTAAATCCAGTATACTTTCCTATGTGGAATTAACTATTTAAAACTGCTTTCAAATTGTTAAAAATAAATAAATAAATGGCATTGCTACAATGTCCCAGTAGCAGCAGCTCACAGTGACTAAGCCATTTACAGTTTTTCCACAATAGCCCTGTGAGTTTTGTAGTATAGATTGTATTAACATCCCCTTGAAGATGAAGAAACTGTAGATCAGAGACACTGGAAGACTTGCCCTTGGTAATGTGGCCAGAGTGTATCAAAGCCTAAATTAAAGACCAAATCTCTTCACATTCCAAGTCTGGGGTTTTTTAAATGACCTGATATTTTTTAAAGAACTGTTCAGCATATATGGAAAAGCCTTCTAGCTGTTCCTCATGGTACACATCTTTAATACCCGATAATAGGGAGGATAATATTGGTAGATTGCTTGAATTTAAGAATTCTGAGCTTCAGTGGGACTATAGCCAATCAGAGAATTGCATTATGTCCAGGTCCAGCACAAATATGGTGAGCTTCTGGGTGAGCCCCAGGCTATTTAAGGATAAAACAATTAGCTCAAGTTAAAATAGGATCTAGTTAAAGTTTTCTTAATGGTTGGTAATGGGATCAGGCTCATGGGTAATGGCAACATTTCCAGCAGCAAATAAAAAAGTAACAATCAAATATCTTCTGAAAGAGATCTACCATGGCATTTCTTAATAGATTATCGTGGTTTTCAGTAAGAAAGGCATCTGATAATTTTAGGCAAGATGAGGGAATTTCTGTGCTTCATTCTACAGCAAATCATAAACCACATATATAGAAGAAGCCAGTGTATAAAAAAAGTTGATAGGTAGATAGATAGATAGATAGACAGACAGACAGAAAGACAGACAGACTTTTGTAATATATGATATAATACAATATGATCTGATATAATCTAGCATGGCTAGAAAGTGTGGGGATAAGACAAAAGCTGAGTTACTAGAATCAACATACAGTATCAGCATGGGACTCAGGAAGACAAAAACAGTGCTATTTTTCAGAGGTATGTTTACAGAAATTCTTATTGGTCTTCTGGTTAGGAGGTCAGGCAAGTGTTAAGAATGGAATTGGAGTTTAAATAATTCCAGCTAAGTTGATGAGGCTAAAGCAGATGAAGTCAATCATTTAGTCAACAGATGTATTTACTATATATTTATGATTAAAATCATATTAGGAAATTATATCTGAATTGTTCTTTGGATAAATTTCCTTTCGTTTAACAATAATTAAGCAGCTACAAAGTACTATTCACTATATTAGGTTCTGGAGACAGAGAAGTACAAAACAATACATTCCCTTCTCTGAAGAAGTTCCTTCAATTGGGGAATGGCTGAACAAATTATGGTATCTGTTGGTGATGGAATACTATTGTGCTCAAAGGAATAATGAACTGGAGGAATTCCATTTGAACTGGAATGACCTCCAAGAATTGATGCAGAGTGAAAGGAGGAGAACCAGGAGAACATTGTACACAGAGACTGATACACTATGGTACAATCAATAATGGACTTCTCCATTAGTGGCAATGCAGTGATCATGAACACCCAAAGGGATCTATGAGAAAGAGCACTAACCACATTCAGAGGAATAATTGTGAGAGTAGAAACACAGAAGAAAAACAACTGTTTGATCACATGGGTAGAGGGGATATGTTTGGGGATGTAGACTCTAAATGATCACCCTAGTGAAAATACCAATTATAAGGAAATAAGTCTTGATCAATGATACATGTAAAACCCACTGGAATTGTGCATCAGCTATGGGGGTGGGGGAGGGGAAGGAAAGAACATGAATCATGTAAACATAAAAAATATTCTTAATTAATTAATTAAAGTTTTTAATTCAAAAAAGAAAAAGAAGTTCACAGTCCACTAGAGGTCATGAAATACATGCCAAAAATATCTACTCTAGAGGAAAGTGAGATGGTGACAGAGTACCATTCCAAGAAACAAACTCTAGGCAAATTTGAGGAGAAAGAGAGTATTTTTATATCCCTAAATTGGAGAAGGTTTCATGGAAAATATATTCTTGATTTAAACACTGAAAGGAAAAGCTTTTGAGAGATAGCAATGAAAAGTGAGAATATTCCAGGCAAGGAGTCTTACAGAAATGAGCTGAGATCTGAACTTAGAAGCCTTGTTCACTGTAATATAGAGCATTGAAGGAGAGTAATAAGAAATGAGGCTTTAAAGGAAGGTTAGAAGCAAAAGTATTGGGAGTTCTTAGTGCCCAGATAAGATGTTTGTATTTTATGCTATAGGCAATAGGGAACTCGTGGAGGTTGTGGTGTAGGGGTACGATTTGACAAGACCGATGGATTTAGATAGTTATTTTGTTATTTCAGAAAGCAGTGGTTCAAAGGGTAGAGTAGGAAGGAATGACCAGAATGCTAGTTACAGAACCAAGAGGAACTTAGCTCTGTTAATTCAGAACATTGCTTTTATTATATACTCATTACATGACCATGAACATGTCCTTCACTTCTTATGGGTCAATTGAATTCTCTAAAGTGAGTGATTTGTCTACATTGGTGGGGCATGCTTTTGCCCTAGAAGTTCAATGAACTAATGATATTAAAACCCTGGCCTAAAAAATAAACATGATAGATTGGATATTATTTTGTGGTAGCAAAGAATTGGAAATTTAGAGGATATCCATCAAATGGGGAGTGGCTGGACAAAATGTAGTATATGATTTTAATCACATACTAAGGTGCTATGATCGGGAGGCTTTCAGAAAAACATTGAAAGATGTACATGAAAGAAATATATGAATTGGCGCAAAATGAAATAAGCAGATCCAGGATCTATATACACTAATAGCAATGTTGTGTGATGATCAACTGTGAATGTTAGCCATTTTAAACAATACAATAATCCAAGATAGTCACAAAAGTTTTATGATGAAAAATTCTTTTCTCTTCCAGAGAAATAACTGAAAGGATATGAATATAGATCAAAGCACACTGTTTTTCACTTTAATTCTTTTGTGTTTTTGTTCTTTTTTCCATGTTTTCTTTCACAATAAGATTAATATGGAAAAAACATTTTCCTTGATTGCACATATTTAACCTATACCAGATTGTTTGCAACCTGAAGAGGTGAGGGCAGGAAGAGTGGTAGGGAGAGAATTTAGAAATCAAAAATAATTGTTTAAATAAACATTAAAATTGTTTGCATACATAATTAGAAAAAATAAAAATATTACTTAGAATAGATTTTATCAAGCTCTTACAGAATACCTTAGACAATTCCTTCTTTTAATTCTTTTGAAAATTACAGGACATATATAGGTAAAATCCACTGCCTCTGTCTATCCACTGTCAACTTTAAAATATTTATCTTAAACTCTTTTTCTCTTGGTTTAATCTATCATCCCTAGTTTTCTAGTTATTATTAAAAAAAAACAAATGAGACTAGAGTTTTCAAAAATGAGATTGTTCATTTTCATCTTTATACCAGTTATACAAAATTTATATTTCATTTGCTCCCCTGAACTGATTCCATTCATCAGGATGGAATTTTACCAAGTTCTGTTTACCACAGTTCTATAAGGTCCTAAACATTTGCTCTATCACAGGTAAATTCACAGTAAGACATATTTCAAGATACTAAATTGCCAGAAATACATTAAACTAACACAACCATCTTTGTAAAATGCTTGACACAATTCCTGGTATATAGTAGGTACTTAATAAATGATTATTCCTTTCCTCTTTTCCTCCTTCCTTTCTCATGTATTGACAACATTAACAATGATTTCTTCTATAGATGTAAGGCTCAGCCAGCCCTGTGTGACCTTACTTGGGGTAACAAAATGAAGAGTAACAAATGGACGCTATATGAAATGCATAGCGACAAAGCTTTATTGGGTTCACACAAAGCATATATAGGTTAAGACACACAGGAAGATATGATGTTACTGCCCAGCAACAGCAGAAACCAATAATTGGGCAGATTCATAGGAATTCATGACATTACCTGCCAGGCACAAGGAAGAACCGAGAGGATTCCAAACAAGGGCAGAGAAACAAGTTTCCCACAGTCTCTCACAATTTCTCACAAACCTTATCAATCCTCCCTCTGCTGACTGTTCCAACCTTGAGCATGCAGCTGGGCAGGTTGTACACAGTTCAACCCACGACCTTGACTATGCAGCCCAAGCAGGGAGAAGAGGAGGGCTTTAACCCTTACAGCAATGCCTCGACTAGATATAGAATTGAAATACTTGCTATGAGATTTGAACAGATACTAAATAATAATAATTCTGACAGTACATGGAGAACTTTTAAGATGATTGTCATAGAAACTGTTTTATGATCCATATTATATGGATTTGATAGTAGAAATTCTGATATCCATTTCACTACCAGAAGAGAGGCAAAGACAGATAGACAGACACACACACACACACACAAAATCAGTAACACAGACAAATCCTAATAATTCAGTAAATTGACATATTTTTTCCTGTCCTTTCTGATCCAATTTGTAAAACTAAATTTTCTTCAAAATCCCTGCTTTGTTGATAGCTCCATCATTTTCTAGCCTCCCATATGTATAATCTTGGAGTAATTCTTGATTCTTATTCCTCCCTCACTATTTTCAAAACTTATTGATCCATTTACCAAGATATTACTCATATTACTTCATGAACAATGGCATGTGGTTTTTAAAATGCTTCTGAGTTTGAACTACCCACCATAATTCAGACTTTTAGCACCACTCAAATAGACTATTGCAATAATCTACTAATTATTCTCCTTGATTCTCAGTCTCTAAAACTCTCCAATTCCCCCTCCATTTAGCTATCAAATTGATAAATATAAAACACAAATCTTACCTTTTTTTTCCTTCTTGGGAATCTTAAATGCTATCCTATTGCCTCCAGACTATAATAAAAAATACTCTAGTTAACATTAAAAATCAATCAATGATCTTGCCTTCATCTACCTTTCAAATCTTATTTAATTTTCTATTCCACTTAATTTGAGTTCCTGCCTGTTTTCCATATGTCTTATCCTATATCTCTCTTCTATATTTTACATAAGTGCACTTTATGTGCCAAATTTTCTCCACATTATCCATCATAGAATTCTGCAAAGTACCTTTCATTTGCCATCTATAAGGTCAACTTTTCAAAATTTCCTTCAATTACAACATTTTCTTTATAAGTACTTTATATTTATTTACTTGAGTATGGTGTGTCCCCCAATAGAATGTAAGATTCTTGAGGGCCAGAATGAGTTCATTTTTGCTTTAATAGCTCCAACATCTAGTATGGTTCTTTGCTAAGGAATTTAAGGAATGTTGAATTTAATACTCTAGCAGAACCCAGAAAATTCAATAAGCCCTATAAATAGAGTCATGGAATAACAAAAGGAATATTCTTAAACAGATTTATTATATAAACATCCTTGATTCTTGTCCTCAAATTGACTTCTGAAACTCTAAAAGCTTACATATAGGACACAATGATGCAGTATATTAATAACTGACTTACATCAGTGAGATGAAAAGACAAAGAAAGCCATCACTCCAAATTTCAAGTGTGAGAACACCAAAGGACAGACTTGAAGGCTCTAGTAATACTTTAAACATGACTATCATCCTCTCTGCAGTAGTTGTCTGGCAATGTCTCCACTTGTCAGTTTCAAGTACGCAAACTATTCTGAAGTTTTCATGCAGTGATCATTTCTAAAATGTCTCCACAGTTTATATGTAGCACATTTGGATTCTGAGTCTCTTTCTTCTAAACCACATATGCACTCACTGTCAATTTTGGTTCCCAGAGCAATAGTATAACATATCTTCTCATAGGGGTGTAGATGTAGCCCAGAGGTTTCATTATAATTCCATAATTGCTGAACAATCATTAGTATCTTTCCTTTTTAAATTATCAGTTAATATCAGTTTTCCAGCCAGGTCAGGTTAGTTTATTTTTAGAAAGGAACATTTTACTTAGGAGTGTAGAACAAGAATTCTTTATTCCTTTTCTTTAATTTAATGGGGTACCTAGATATCCTCTTATCATAGAGATATTTAAGGATTAACCAGCCCACAATGAAAAGAAGTAGAAACCAGAGAGATAGGAATGAAGTAAGAAGGGGATATAAAAGGGGCCAGTGTCAGTTGATTAGGGGGAGTTAGGTGCTGGCAGTTTTGGGGAAGTTGGCTGCTGGGAGTGTGTTGGGTTGATGGTTGGTGTTTAGTTGCTGGAATATAAAAGTTTACTGAGTTTCCTGGGAGGGCTTTAGCCTTTAGAGGGATTTTGGCTTTGGGGGTTTGGAGCTTTTGGTTTGTTTGGGCTGTTCGGTTTTTTTCTTTCTTGAATTTTTTGGAAGGTGGTTGGTCTTTGTTGACAGACCTAATTGGGGATGGATTAAATGCTGATTGGGTTCACTTTGACTGGGTGAATTAGGTTGGAACTTTATGGGGTGGTTATTAGCAGTAGTTATAGGATAACTAGTATAGACATTAGGAAAATTTCTTTCTTTAACTCTTTCCTATATTTCTCTCTTTTACTACATTCATTTTACTATATTCTTTTATTATCTCTATTTTAATTACATTGTTAATTGTTAAAAGCTGCTAGAAGTTCTCCCCCACCTCTGGCTTAAAGGGATGCTATTAATTTACAACTCTGCTATATTCTCAAAACTTAAGTTATTAAAAGCTGCTATCTTATTTTGTCAGAACACCTAATTTAACCCTTATAGGAGGAAGAGTAAGAATAGCTTCTACAAAACATTTCTCTAGACATCTGAGACATACTTTTCTCCAAGTACCCACAATATTCAAGTGAAACTAAGCTCTAGCTTTGAGATCACATCTGACAAAAGGAGAACTCATAGCTTCTAGTAGTTCTATGCCCCCCTCTTCCTATTTTTGGTGTATTTTTTCAGTTGAGTTCATTTTATATGATTGATTCTGCATTCTTCATCTCTTTTAGACCGTCCTTGCCTCCCAATGCAGATGGTACAAGGAAGTCAATTGGTATATGGGAAATTAAATATCCTTTGGACACTTCAAAACACATGAGGTATCCTCTAGTCACAGATAGGGTACATGAGCTTGGAGCCCACTGAATTATTCCTCTTTATCTCTCAAATTGTTGCTTCTCAGGATTTTGGATAGAATGTCCTTTTCTGGCTTACTTCTTTTGTACTAGTTAACAATGTTTTTATACAGTCCCAGAGAATATAATCAATTACCTTAATCAAATTAAACAGAATCTCTGTCACACTCATAAATGCATCCAGTTATTTTTCTCACCTACTAAACAACCAAAATGTGTTTTTGTCTGATAAATAAATGAAGATTAATTCAAGTGCAGTAATTTCAACTCTACCCTTACACAAACAACTATCTATTTTTTCATACAATGGAGTGTTAATTTTGGAAGTAACAGGATTTAAATTCAAATCCCACCTCTGGAACTTGTTATCTCTGTGACCTTACACAAGTACTTAAAGCCCCTGAATTGATTATTAATTTTCTCATCTTAAAAAAGCCAAAACATTAGATCACTAGTGTAGTTTTTTCTAACTAGTTAATTGATCTTTCGATGCTATTTCTGGTTTATACTTGATGTTTAAGTTTCTTTTCGACTCCACCTCTCTTCATCTCTTCCCCAAGTTGAAAATGAGGGAGAGAACAGAACTTAGAAATTTCAGACTGTGTTATGCTAGGGAAGAAAAATATTTTTCCTATGTAGAATTATTATTGTTCTGAAATTCTGGGGCAGTTATTTAGCACATATTTTATGAGGGTTTATATGGTTAAATGTATAATAATTTTTAAGGTATGAAAAAAGTGTATTTAAACCCAATAAAATTTTGTCATTTTTTCAAGTCCAAATCACTAAAAATATATATGATTTTAAGAGACTATTAATAAATAAGTCTGTGAGCAAATAAATGAATGAATGAATGCAGACTACAGGTTTTTTTTGTAATTCTGTCACATTTTATAATCTGCCTTATTTTTTATTGATGATTTTTAAGTCCAGTGGTAAAGAGGTAGTGAGTGACTTGACCTGAATCTTGGGAGGATAATTTCATACCATCATTCCAGTGATGCTTCAAGCAACCCATTCTTTCCCCTTAAATATAATGAAACCAGGAATGGGTTTCTTCAAGCCAAAGTACACAAAAAAGACTATTAACTGATACTGTAGAATAGCACCTGATTCAATAGGGAAGTAAGAATCAGTTTGAATAAAAGAGGAAACAATGCAGAAAAGTAATCAAAATGAATTTTTTCCCTCAAAGGTAAAGTTTTGACAATTATTTGTGATTTCCATGCTGTCTCAACATTTTGAGGTCTAACATAACACATGGAAAAGTTACATTCATGACTGTACACACATGTACACACAGCAAAATGATTTATAATTACTGGGAAGTATTGGGAATTAAAGAAGGAAACCTGTTCTCACCAAGTTTGTTACTCTGTCCCTTTCTCTAGATTTTTATTTTCAAACTCAATTAAGACATTAGATAGATGTGGAAAGTCTGATAAAGCTTCCCAAGCTTACCTGATATAAACTTCCAACATTTTTGAGATTCTTTCAAACCCAGCAATTACTATGTGTCATCCACTGTAACAAGATAATATAGTTCTAGAAGTTTTATTGATTCACAACTGGCTGTCAACAAGTTCATTAATCATTTTATATAATTTTTTCTGTGTACTTTTGGTCTTTCAATTCACATGGGGCAGCACCAATGTTATTTGGTCAAACACAGAAACCTTGTATGTTGTTTCTCTGGACTGAGGACTTGAATCAATTTCCTATTAATAGGAGTTATAAGCTCTTAAATATCATAACCCCCAAATCCTCCTCTCTGTCACTACCAAAAAATAAATCCCTATTGTTCTTTAATTATACCAAGCAATGTGAGAATGAGGTCTACTCAATACTATACTTGAAAAACAAATATTAAGCAAGAACTTTGGAAATCCCAGGATGATTTTTTTTCTAAATAAAACCTTTGTAAAGAAAATTTGGATAGAAAATTTAGAGCTAGAAAAGGACATCAAAGGTATAATTCCATTCCTTTCATTTTATACTTGAGGATGCTGTGACCAAAGGATATTAAATGACTTGTCTAAGGGCACATAGGTCATCCTTCTCCTTCTGTTTTGTTTTCCTTTGTAGGTCATCTTTCACTTTCTTTGCCTTGTTTTCAATCTGGTCAATTCTGGCTTTCAGTACACTATTTTCTTATTTTAGTTCATGATGTCCCTCTTTCCAGATGACTTATGTTGTTTTGTAAGTTCTTTCCCCAATTGTCTTCAGCCTCTCTTAATTGTTTTTTGAATTATGTTTTGAGTTCTTCCAAAGCCAGTGTCCAATACACTGGAGTTTCTGTGTTTTTTGTTTGGCATTCCTTGGTACTCCTCTGTTCCATGTGCTCTTTGTTCATGTCCTGGATAGAAGCTTTAGAGTGTAACTTATTTTTTCTTTTTCTGTTGTTTACTCATTATTTTTTCCTTATTTGCCCCCTTCCATTGGCTGTAATATTGCTCCTCTGATTGTTTGCTGGATCTGTGGGTGTGGGCTCTTCTGTCCTGAAGGAGATTCTTCTCTGCTCTGATGATTGACTTAGATAAGGCTGATGGAGTATTTTAAGCCACATTTAAAGCACAGTTAAACCATGTTTTTTTTTTCTTTTTCCTCCAATAAATAAATTCCAGCGACTCCCTGTTACCTTTAGAATTGAATATAAAATCCTCCATTTGAATTTTCAAAGATTTCACAACCTGGACCCTTTCTACTGATTTAGTCATCTTAAATTTTAGCCCCATCCCTATAATCTATGATTCAGCATCATTGGTTTATATATCTCTGTCTTACACAGTCATATTCTATCTTTTCACACTTACCTTTCACTGTCTCTATCCCCAAATTTGAAATAGTCACTTGGCTTATTTCCATGCTCTGGATTCTCTGGCTTCCTTCAAAACTCAGTGCAGTCCTTTTTTTTTTTTTTTAATTCCCCTCACTTCTAGTGTTTTCCTCTAAGGTTAGGTATGGGTGTTCCAGGAGGTCAAGCACCTCTGGCATAAAAGTTGTTCAGCCCTTTCATAGTTACTCATCCACCTTTGGTGTCCATCTAGTACTCAACTCTCGCCTGTGGCCCCAGGAATCTGAAACATGCACAGCAGTCACAAGAGGGTAAACCATCTCAGTAGATGAGCTCAACAAATTGAGTGTAACCAATGGATCATAAGACCAACAGTGAATCAAGGGATTGTCTACACCAGGCATGTGAAGATATTCCACAATAGAATGGGCAAATGAGAACAATTTGTTTCAGTGGCCATGAAGGTAGCTGAAGTAGTCCCTTATAAATTGATTCGGCATCAAAGTTGCCAAGATCATGTACTGTATCCTGAGCCATCACCAGTTCTTCTGCCGTTAGTATTGACATTGTGCTTTGATGACAATAAGAGAGAATGAAGCTAATGACTATGTGCAACTCTGCCTCACTTAATTCTAATTCATTTATAAGTCAAGAATCAAGATTATCATTTCATGGAGTAATTAGTCCTCTTTGGAAATGAAGGACAAACAAAGTAACAACCATTAACATGATGCATATATATATAAATATAAATGTATTTTGTAGTCACAGTTGTTTGCATATTACATCTCCAGGTAGATTGTGAGATCTTCAAAAGGAGTAAACATGTTTTTGCTCTTGTTCTGGCATTGGTTGTTTGAATTCTAGGATCATAATAAGTGCTTACCCTTTTTTTCACTCTCATTATATAAATGTGTTTGATTATCACCTCCAGGATTCCAAAGTCAACATGGTTCTCAGATTGCTATGGCTGAATTGCTTTAATAAAATAAAACATTTTTTCCATGACAGGAAGGAAAACAAAGTTCAATATCTGTACCAAAAAATAAAGTTGTACATGATAAATTGCCTTAACAATTGAATGCTCAGTGTTGGATGGAATGCAGTTCAGGGAGCTCTCCTTCCTTGAAGTCATTCTTCTTTCTGATTTCCATCTTCCCTTCCTGCTTTTTCTTCTAAAAAAATCTCATGTTCCAAATTATATTCCTGTGCCAAATGTAGAATTCTTTCACAGAGATGGGTCAATATTAAATACTCTCTAAAGAAAGATAAAGTGAATGGTTTAAAAATAAGGAAAAATATAATGTTTCTTGTTTCATAATATGACAAACATAGAAATATATATTGTGTGATGAGACATGTACAACCTATATCATATTACCTGCTTTCTTGGGGAGTGTGGAGGGATGAAAGGGAAAGAGAGAACATACATTTCAAAACATCAGAAAATGCTTATTAAAATTATAAGGAGATATAACCTGGAAACAAAAACAAAAAATGAGGAAAACAAAATCTATGAAAATTATTTAATGGAATTAAAGGCAATGATGTGATACAATTTTTAGAGCTCCAAACTTAGAATTAAGATGAACTGAAATCAAATCTGGACTCATACACTAGGCATGTGACCCTCATCATATTACTTGTTTGTTGGCCTCAGTTTTCTTGAATGCAAAACTGGAATAAAAATAACATCTATTTCCCAGGGTTGTAATGAAGATCAAATAAGATACTGTCTGTAATATGCTTAGCTCAATTCCTGACACTGTGCAATCTGCATATTGGGTGCATTATAAATCCTTCCATGGTTTGTAATTCAATAAGAAAAGATGCAGAATTGATTTAATAACCACCTTTAAGCACAGGAAACATTATTAAAGAAAGGAAAATAATGATCTAAACCCCAGGGAAAATACAAATAAACAGGTGTGAGTCTACTTCTGTTTTGGCTCCATACATGATCCACTCTCCTCATCTCTCTTAAAATGTAAAACTTCTAAACCAGATGCCATAAGAAAATCCTAACATGATCTGAGCTCTTTCCTGCAAAACCTTAAAAACTGGCCTCAATAGGTGGCACATCATGTTTTTGCAAATACACACACACACACACACACACACACACACACACACACACACACACACATATATATATATATATATATATATATATATATATATATTGAGGTTTTCTCCAGCCCTACACATTTTATAAGCCCTCCTCTCAATATGAAACAATGCTAAAAATATAAAGATAAGATCCTCAAAGAGATGCTTCATAGAATATATGCCTATACATTTTATTGGGTTTAAAAATCTTCAAATTCTTAATGTCATATTCCATAAAATCATAAATAGAACATTTGAGGCTTATCCAAGAAAATAAGCTGTATAGATTGATCTGTACTACACATTTATTTATATTGGAACTTTCTCTTGAAAATAAATCATAGCTTTCAAAGGCGAATGAACAGCTGAGATCTTCTCTGAGAAATGGCCATGTTTCTAGAAGTTATAGTTGAAAAGACCTCAAATAAAATATAGCCCAAGGGATCACTTCTATTACTGGAACAAAGGATAATGCATAGTCAGTGTACTTGTCTGACATAAAAGATTAGAAATAAAGTATCACCCGCTTAAATCTGTCTGTTTCTCAATCCATCTGGAGACATTGTGACCTTGATCATCTATAATGTAGAAAAGTATGACCAAATCATTTTTGTGATATGTTTTACAGGCCAAAAATAATTAAAGAAAAAGATTATGTGTCTAGATACACACAGAAATAAAATGAGCCTTAAAAGTTATGTAAAATTCTGTTTCTTTCTTTAATGTCCCCTTCTGCATTAAAAAGATTGGCTCATAGAATACAGAGAGAGATTGCAACATTCAGTCAGGTACCTGCATTCTTTTCAGGTTACATTAGAGGAACCTGAATGACAAAGAGGTTAAGTGATCCTCAAAAGGTTGTGAACCTAAGTGGTAGATAGGACTTGAAAACACATCTTCTTGAGTCAAGTGTGAAACTTATAATTTGATTTTTTTAATTACTCAAACAAATATATTACATTAACAATACAGCCATTTGGTGGCAGGAAATTTTGAGCCCTCTATAAAGGGATGCATAAGGTGGAATTTTATTGTTGTTATTGTTTTCCCCTTGCTATCCAGGACTCTAGTTACCTAAGAGAGAAGGCAATGAGGGTCCTAAGGAGGTCCTGAGTAACAAACTTTAAACAATAACCATGATGTCAAGATTTCTGCTTTTTTTTGACCTTAGAAAATTATTTTAGTGATAGGGAATATTAAAGTGCAAAATCAGAAGAGGACAACAATGCTGAAAAGTTAACATCTCAAGACTCAAAGGAAATTGTGGAAGGTTGTCAGTCCCCAAAGAATACCTGGAAGGAACTTGAAAAGAAGTTTAAAAATCAAATAATAAGATAATAAATAGAAAGGATCAACATTTTAGGGGGAAATCAGTGTCAAAAATAACTCCTCCACTAAAAATTAGGATAATCAAATGGAAATGAAGGCACAAAAACACACCGAAGAAAACAATTCCTTACAGAGTAGAAATAAACAAACTGAAAAAGGAAACAGAAAAAGCTCAAGGAGGAAAATTATTTCCTAAAACTTAGAATGGGTCAAATGAAAGCTAATGGCTCCATAAGACATCAGGAAATAAAAGGTCAAGATTAAAAAAAAAGAAAAGAAAAATAGAAGGAAATCTGAGTTGAGAATTTTCAAGTGCTGAAGAAAAGGGCCAGTATCAAGGAACTTTCTCTTTGAATTGGGATTTTTAAAAATCTTTTCTGGTGCTATATATTCCTTTGATAGTTTCCTGTAACTATCTTCTAAGGGTTTCTTCTAAGAATAATGGTTTGTAAATTACATTCCCTTTTGATGGCAATGCTAAATTTCCACTTGAAGTTATTGGAAAATCTGTCTGTCTGTCTGTCTCTCTATCTATATCTGTCTGTTTATCTTTCTATCTACCTATCTCCCTATCTTTTTCCTATCTAAATTCATGGACTTCCTAAAATCTATCTATGAATCCATGAATGGCAGATTAAGAAGCTTTGTGCAGATTTAGTTTGAGTTTTCATATTCCAAGTGAGTTACTGAAAAAAAAAACAATCAGATAAAGTAGAGTTTCATTGTGAGGCAACTATATGGCTCAGTGCATATATTGCTTGGCTTAGTGTCAAGAAGATTTGAGTTCAGATCTGGCCTCAGGCACTTATTTGACTGTGTGATTTGGGACAAATTGTTTAGCCTCTATTTCTCTTAATCTACTGGAGAATAAAATGGCAAACCACTCTATTAGTTTTGCAAAGAAACCCTTGCAGAGAATTGGCATGCTATGATCCATGGAGTCATGAAAAATCAGACAACAATCAGACACTAAATGACTGAACAATCAAAAGAGTGAATCCTAAGTTGTCCCTTCTGCTATGAAACTTTGAATAAGTGGTTGGAGATAGAATTTCTGCTTGCCACAAAATTTTTCAGTGGCTACTGGAAACTATATAGTCAGTGAGAACATCAGTATAGGATAACCACTGATCTTAATTAGCTCCAATTAATCTATGTTTCCCATTTCCTACCTGACACTTTTTCTTTTGGGTTTAGGGGCAAGTCACAATTATAGCTTTCATCCAACCCCAAAATCACAACACTAATATATTCATCATAAACTTTCAATTTAGTAAAATTATATCATTCATCATCAATTTCTAACTCTTTTTTTGATAGTGAGTTTCTTTTAATGAAATATATTTTATATCAATTTTTTTAATTTCCTCTCTCCCATATATGAGTTAAGCAAATTCTTTTAAGAATTCTCACATTATCTATGTCAAATATATTTATATACCTATATACAGGAAGAAGACAAAAGGAGAGTATTTATGTGATGATGTTAACTGAATTACAAAAGCTAACTTAATTTCTAGTGGGATATATTTGACATTGGAATAGAAATGGAAACAGTGTCATTTTAGAGGTTCTTCAATGATATTATGAAGACAAAAGATAGAAATAGTACCAATCCACATAAATGAAATCACTGTTTTTTAACTTTTTAAAGTAATATCATAACCTTCATTTCAATCAATTAGACATTATACTTGAGTTTTCTTACCCATATTTGGAAGTTATAGAAAAGGAAATTTATGAGAGCTATCAATGATATCTATCCTTTTTCTTTCACTCCCCACAGTATCCTCTTCCATCTTCATTTTGGCACAACTAGGAAAATATCCTTAACATTTACTATACTAAGTGATGGAGCCTGATAAAGAAAATATGGACACTTTTGTATTCATTTTATTATTATGTTTATGAAAATTTCTTAAACATGGAGGGTTGGGAGTAGTTAGGTAGCACAGTGGATTGATATCCATGCCTAGAGATAGGACATCCTGGGTTCAAATATATCCTCAAACATTTCCTAATAATTTGTCCCTGGGCAAGTCACCTAAATACCATTGCTTGGTCCTTACTTCTCGTCTGCCTTGGGATCAATAAACAATAAAATTGATTTTAGGAGGTTCTCAGACTGCATGACAGAGTACACCAGGTAGGCTTTGTAATTGTTAAATACAAATCAGATATGGTTCAATTATTTGATATTTCTTTCCAACTGTGCAATTCTTTCTAACTCTTCTATTCCTAGAGCAACAACCTCACCTCTGTCAATAGGTGATGCACAAAATCTTATGTAGTCATTGAGAACATCTCTTAATAAGAGAGTGAATAAAGAGCATGTGAATTATTTGTCCATTTGACTAACTTCTTGCTGGGGTTATGTCAGAGATTAAATGAAAATTGATTGAACATTTACAAAGGTAGAATGCTCCTTTAAGTGAATATTAAGATTGCTAAGTGTGATTTTTAAATTTTACTTTGAAATTCCCCCTCCCCTCTCCACTAGAACACATTTCTGAAATTAGAATGGAATTTAATGACAAAATATGATTTTCCTGAACATAGTCATTATCCTGAACACAACTGTTGGGCAACATATTATATATAAAGTGAGATCAGTTCTAATGGTTTCACTCTCCACTTCAAGAGTAGAAACCAGGTTTATTCTAGATCATCCCCTCATTATACAGGAGGAAATGATGCTATTCTCATTATATTGTACTCTCAAAGTTTGTATTAGGAAAAAAAATTACCTATATGAAATATTGGCAATTCAGAAGGTCATATGCTTATTTTTCCCACCTGTTTACTCTTGCGGATCTAATTTGTTAAGGACTTTTAAAAGGCAAATAACCCTTTCCAAATGTATCATGCTCCCAAAGTACTAAAAAAACCCTTTCTTTTGGAAAAGAGAGCTGATTTTGAATTGAACAAATTCCAGGCAATGCCATGCTGATTTGGCTTGATGGCTCAATGATTGTTCTAAGCCCAAGTTTAAAGCAACAGACACAAAGCTACATACAAAAATTGATATTTTTCTTGAGAAGTTTGCTACCTCCATCTGCTGGAAGAAAGTGTTCCAGAGCTTTGAAATGGAAATATAATATTCAGATAAACTTTTGTTTCCTAGATTTGAATTCAAATAGATGCCTATATGAAGCCTCCTATAGTCAAGATAACTGGATTTTATTAAGAAAAATACTTTTGAAATCATTTACAATGTTTCTGTTGTTTATTTATGATTTCAGCTAATTTTTATAAGAAAAAAATAAACTGTTTCAGTAGTGCATTTTTGTAATATAATAAAATAATTATTTTTATTTTACAAATCTGCATGGCTTTGTAGATCTTTGCTAAATAACCTCTTTTTTCCCCCTTTGGAATTCAGTTTTCTCATATTTAAAATGTGTGGCTTCAATTAAATTATCTTTTAAATTTCATCTAATTTCAGGTATGGTTATGAGGAGATAAAGAATCACTGACTGAAGTTAGAGGAACTAAGTTTAAATCCTACCTCTCACATTTACTAACCCTATGATTTTGTAACCTTGTTCCTCAGTTGGTTGGTTTGTAAATTGTGGGAGTTGGTCAAATTTGTATCTGAGGTCTTTTACAACTCTAGTGCTTTGATCCTATGATTCTATGCCTTCAATCTCTTAAAATTAAATTAATTAAATAAAATGTTTTGAAATTTCCCTTTGGATATTTTGTTTTATAATAAGAAGAATACACTGTAAAGTGGTGAATAATAGGAAATACTTGTAGAGTGGTGAAAAACAGTGTTTAGGAACTGTGACAGAGACTGGCACTAAAGAAAGAGTTTTCTCCTCTTAGGGGGAGAGACCCCAGGAGATTAGAAACTTGAGGAACAGAAAGTTCCCTTCTAAAGAGCAGTTGGTCTCTCAGTCTGGAGAAGCTGAAGAGGGAGGAAGGAATAAGACATTCTCCTGAGGGTTATCCACTTTTTCTTGATTGTGACTGGAAATCCTTCCCCCCCAAATTTTCACAATTGAAGAGACTCAGTGAAGAGAAACCTGTGAAAAAAGCATTTTGAATCTCTGTCAGACTTTACCTCCCCTGGGTCTGAACTGTGGCAAAGGGGTCAAACCCAGGGTCAGTCAATCTGACTATCTCTTAGGTGGTTCAGGCTGCCAAAGTCTGAGTTCCCCCCCCCAAACTTGAGGAGGGAAGAAAAGGGTTTTAGATAAAGAAAGGGACACCCTTTCCCCACTATCCTCTCCCATTCTTTCCTTGCCAATTATTCCTTTGCATTACCCTGATTGAGTTATGATATTAAAGTAGTTATCTTTTCCCCAAGCTTTGTATCAAGTGTGAGTGAACAGATCAAGGGGAGAGATATCTTCCTAAGAAGAAACCCTTTGGTCTCTAGTAGTGCTGGGGGGACAAGAGGAACAAGAGCAAATCTGGGAGAGCAGCCATAGCTAAGGAGGGAAGGCAGAAGGGGAAAAATCTTCAAACCCCCTCTCCTCTCTCTGAGCAAACCCTAAACATCAGCTGTCCTCTCCTAGATCCTGTTTCCATTCCCATCCCTGAACCTTTTCTCCATTACATAAGAGTGGAATTTCTACTTGCCCTTTTTATCTTCTTAAAACAAATACTTTCTGTCTTGGAATCAATAGCGCATATTTGTTCCAAGGCAGACAAGCAGTAAGGGATAGGTAATAGGGGTTAAATGACTTGTTACAACTAGGTAGTATCCAAGACCAAATTTGAATACAGGACCTTTCATCTCTAGACCTGGTTCTCAATCCACAGAGCCATCTAGTTGTCCCCTACTTTCTCTTTGTAAAACATTAATTTTATGTATTTTTTATTTAGATAAAATTTAATAATCATTTTCTGACATTTCTGACATGTTCTCTCCTTCCCTTCCTTCTTTTTCCCTTCCCTAAGATGGTGGATAATATGATATAGGTTAGATGTATGCTCTCTTGTAATACATATTTCCATGTTTATCATGTTGTGAAAGAAGATACATATCATTTATATATTAGCAAAAACCATGGAGGGAATAGTTCCCACTTTTAAGGGCAAAATAACCATCACTGCTACAAACATCTAATAAGATGATTTGAAAGAGAAGGACTTAATCCAGAAGAATTTGCTATAATTGTATCATATATGAAAAATGGATCAATTTACAAACTAGACATACAGATAGCAAAGAATTGTTTTGGGATAGTGATTATGAAGAAAAAAAGTGAGATGATGGCTGGTTAAATAGGGAGAAGTTATAGAATTCAGAGGAACAATGCCTGAAATAGTGATTATTTGGAGCTTAATCCAAATGAAGGGTACATTACAGATACAACTGGTACAGAGTCCAAGATTTATACCAACCAGAACGACCGATTTGCTGTCAGTGAGCTGTCTTCTCATTCAATCAGCTAGGAAAATTTTATTAAATTTCTACCATGTATACAGTGTTATTCTGTGGGTTGTGATCCCTTTAATTCTGCCTCACCAAATTGTCCTGAATTATATTATTTGTTATTTTAAAAAGGATCTGTGATTTTCAGGATGTAGGAAAATGATAGAGATTGTACCCTGATTTGACCTTGTCATTATCATGTCATCCCTCTCATCTATCTTAAATTGGTTTAGCTAGAAATGAGCATAGGCAAAGTTGTTGTCCACTGATAACATTTTGAACTACTTTCTATAATACAAGTATCTCTCTGCTTTCTGCAGATGAAAAGAAATATTAGGATACAATCTCATCTTTATTCTGTAGCCTCATCAAATACATTCTTGATAACTCCTGTAGCATGAAAGAAAATAAAATATTTACTCTTTCTTGTTCTTACATGATTTTTTATGTTCTTGGTCAGGTTTTATACTCCAAATGTGTTTTTTGTTCCATGTATCTTGGGGATTATATGACTATTTGGAATAATGATATAATTATTATACTGTTTTTATACTGGTTTACATATATTATTTCATTGATCTTCACAATAACCCAAGGAGATAAATATTATTATTCCCATTTTATAGAACCTGGAACAGATAGAGTTTAAATAACTTACTCAGGGTCACACATACTAAGTATCCAAAGACAGATTTGACCTTAGATGTTCCTGACTCCAGGGGTGGTGTATGATTCACTGTGCCACCTGCCTTTATTTTTTTTTTTCTAATTGCTGTTATGTTGAAGTGATTGAGACTAGAATATGTTTATGTCAAGATGGTAGTCAAGATATGGTCAAGATAACTGAGTGTGTTGCCTGGAATATTTCAAGGTGTTTATTTATACTTTGAGGATTTAACCATTTATTAATTCAAGAAAGATAACAACCTGCTTTTGTGTCATCATGTTAGTACTAAGTTTTTAGAGCAGGTAGTATTCTTTCATGCAGTTTCCATTATGTCCTCATGCTATCTATATTGATTACATTCAGGTTATTTAAAAATAACTCTTTTTGGTATTGTAAGATATATATATATATATACATATATATGTATATATGTATATATATAATCCATATCATATTACCTGCCCTCTTGGGAAAAGGGGGGATAGGAGAAAGAGAGAACATGGATCACAAAATGTAAAAAAAAAAAAAACAATTATTGTATAATCTGGGAAAAAATTTTAAATTCCTGTAAAATAATGTCTATAATTTCTTGCAGCAATGACTGTACCCTGATTTACAATCATTATCACTTCTATTTATACAAAAACATCCCTGATTCTGGCATTAGTTCAATATTTTGTCAAATTCGTTAACCAATTGGATATCAAAGTTGTCCACAGAAGTTTCTCTTTTTTTATCTTGATTTTTGGGGCTTAATAATTTCATAAACTCCTTCTTTATGCAAATCCTTTTCAGCTATATTCTAGAAATTCAGTGGCATATGTACTATTATCAGAGTTTACTATTGTTCAGTGAAGTGATTTTTACTTTTTTGAAAAGTTTTTCTGTTGGTTTTTCATGTGTTTGTATTAGTCTCTTAGAATCTCTATCAATTCCTTATCCCATTTTTGGAGTGTAAGATTTAATCTTTCTAAAATGGGGTGAATGGAATCATGCTTTAATTATGTTTTATTAAGATATATTATAAATATCTTATGATTTATAATTTTAAAATATATATTTAGAATATTATTATGTAGCTTTCAAATATAGTAATTCCCATTTAGCTTGGATTTTAACTGCCTTCAAGTTTCAACTCATTCAACCACATGTTTTGCCTGGAGGAAAATGAAGAATTTTTAAATATTCCATCTACCAGATCCAAGACCCATGACTTCAAGCTCTAACTTTCCTTGATATACTTAAAGGCTTTATATAAATCATTTCCAAATGACATTTTGATATCATTTGAGAGTGATTTCATGAGAAGAGACTAATTTGTTTTTTGGTGGCACCGTATAAACTTAATAAAAACCATATAAATTGAGCAGTTAATTAGATGCTTTGGTTTGGAAACCTTACCTAGTTCAATCTAGAATTAATGTCAATGGATAAGGCTAGGGATAACCACAATGAGTTTAATTTTCTTTCTGAAAAATGACACTTTCTAGATGAATTTTCTTGAAGGTTCTTACCCTAGTCTATTTTCTGTTCTTAAACAATCCAAGAGTCCTCAACTAAGGATTGAGTCAAATGGTTTGTGATAATCAGCAATGACAGTTGTTCTTCACAATCCTGGGTAATACTTGCTCAGTGGAAGCATTTTCTTCTATAGATTTTTAATGATATCAGCTATGAATGTTTTCTATAAGATCTAAATATATAATTGGTCTCTCTCTAGAGGAATCTCTAGTGTTCTCATCTTTGAGGAATGGATCTGTGATTATTTCTGCTGAGAAAGGTAGGATCAGACATCAATCTAAGTGGAAGATGATAAAGTTTCTTGCTACCAATTCATACATCACTGTGAAGAAGAGGCAATAATTATGGATTTAATCCCTCTCTATTATTTTCCAGTTTCAGAGATTCTAGAACTTAGTTTGTTGTCCTTTAGAGTAATGTTAAAAAAGCTCCCTATTTCTCTTTTGTTACAAAGCACTTTTTCATTGTATTGGACTTCTTACCCCCCACCCCCAGCAAATGAATGACCAGAAATTTTTCATATCCTCATTCTTTAGGCTTTGATTTCTTTATTTTCTTTAGCCTCTGTAGTAAGATTTTTAACTGAAAGAGTTTTGTTGCTATATTTTTATGTACTTCATTGACTCCAGCCTTATTAACATTGGAATTTTTTATTTGAATTACTGTTTATTAGAAGCTAGGATTTTTGAAATGCTTTTGTTTTCTAGATTTGTTTCTCTGTTATTATTTTTCCTCTAAATGTGAACATGTATTCCATTATTCTGGTGGGCACTAAATGGTGCAATGGACATGCACCTGACATGTAGTCAGGGAAATGTTTTCTGAGTTTAAATCTGGCCTCACACACTTACCAACTTTGTGATCTTGGGCAAGCCACTTAGGCCTCTTTGCCACATCTGTAAAATGAGCTGAAGAAGGACATAGCAAAACACTCCAGTACTTTTGCCTATAAAATTCCAAATGGGGTCACAAAGATTTGAATAGGACTGAAAAGGCTGAAGAACAACAACAATAAATTAAAATATTCTGTTGCAGGAACTAATTAAATTTTGATAATGTTTTCCAGGGTTTTTGCACAGATCTTCAACATCTCTATTAAGTTACTTTGGCCATCATGTCTGCCTTTAAACATATTCTTTGAGAGTGTTCATTCCTCTTATGGTTTGTCCCATAGCAATTGTTACCACATATGATATACTGTTTTACTATCCTCAAATAGTTTTACACTGTTGGTTAAATACTGTGAAGAAATATATTTATTTGTGATGATTCCCTCAACTACTGTCTATTTTTATAATTATGTTTTCCCTTGGCTATAACCAGTCTATTATATAGGGATTTATACAATCAAATTGAAAACTTTTTTGTCAAAATTCTAATATGAGTATTTTTTTCAAAATTATTTGAAAATTTGGCAATTTATTTGATAATGTTTCATCCTTAGGTACAACATCTAGAAGAATTTAAAGCAAATGAATATTTTTGAGAACCAGGGATTATCAACTTTCCCCTTTTAATATTTCAAATGCATCTCTTATTTTATTGAATCTACACTTTCATGCTGTTATGTATTTTATTAGTGAAATAATGAAAATAATCTTTATTTAACCCATTTAATGAAAACTCTGCCCAGTTCAGAACATCTACAAATTTTCAGAAAATAGGCTATTGTTGAAATAGGATGTTGATTTTGTATTTTGCCTTTTTGTGGCACCAGAACACAAAGGAGTGTGGTTTGTTAACCTAACCTGATAAGGAATTCATAATGCCAGTGTCAAGCAGGACAACCCTACAACCTTTGTGACCCCTTCATTTTTTGTAGCAATATTTTTATGGTACTTTTTAGGATGCCTACCCACTCAGTGTTATCATAAGAGCCCACTGCATAGCATTACAACACTGCTGTCTATCCTTCACAGTGATCTTAAGGTACACAAAGTCTCCAAAAATATCACCCTCCCAGTCATTTGGTTACTATGCTGTTGCCTCATTTCCCAGTATGAAAATTTGAGTGAGTTATTATTGCTATTTTAGTTATTATTATCATTATCTCTCCTTATATTTTTATGAATTATTATTGGCATTTATATAGCATAAGGTTTATAGAGTACTTCCTTTAAAAATAATTCTTGGGAAAATATTCTTCCCTTATTGGAGATCTTCTAGGCAACTTTGGATAATCTGTTTCTGTTGATGATATGTAAATTATTCTTGGTCAGTAAGAAGTTGAACTAGATGGTCTTTGGGGGTCTTACTCAACTTTGAGATGCTTTGAATAAAAGTTTGTTGAATTAATGAATGGATAAAGAATATTCAATATAAACTTTATTTCATGTGCTTTTAAAGATTCAGAATACTCATTTCTATGCCATATAGTATTTTTTATTCAAGAATTTTCAAAATACATTAACTTTAGTGATAGAAACATCCATATAACCTAAATTTTCTACCTCTGTAATCAACATTTGGTTTACATATAAACATTTCCCCCTTTAACTATCCCTATAATGTTTGCTATTTAATGTATGATATTTTAGCTTGTCATGCATTAGTCATTTTTAACAATATGAATAGAAATGAACAAGTTCCTCAAATCTTTGTATAACCTCTGTACTAAGTGTATGTAGCAACTCAAGTAAGGTGGAGGATCATTATTTTGTCTGTTGCCATTCTGAGTTATACCAATATTCTAGAATCATGTTTTATACTTCAATCCATTATCATTCTTTTTTTTAAATTTTAAATCAGTATATTAGAAAATACATCAATAGGAAAATATAACATCAATTATTGATTTAAATTAATTACACCAATGGCATTTAGAGATACTGAAATCATTGCTTAATACACATTTAATGATGTATAATAAACTGCTTGAGAAAGGTCAAGTTAAAGAATATTACAATGGCAGGACATAAACATTTTCCATTAAACATGTAAAGACATCTGCTCTCCTTTAATCATGTATAAATTTCAGTTTATTAGGTACAAGGTGACTTTATAAACACAGCCTTTTGCAGTAAAATACATGGCTGCATTTCATTTCACGTGCCAAAGCACCAGGACATATGGTCTGGGTCATGTCAAGGCTCATTTCTTCCTCTAGCACATTAAAGTCATTGTGATTTTACATTGTTTCCCCCCTCTTTTGATCAGTATTAAGTTGCATCTGGCAATTTAAAATGCTGCTTCTCCTTACAGAAGCTCCATCAGTCCAAGATAGGCACTCCCATGGAAGAGAACTGATAGGGAGATGAGATATTGTTCTTTACTTACTATATTCAATCTCAATTACCAGTAGGGATTTTTGTGCAAAGAGGGAACAGGATAGAGATCCTCTTTTTAGGAACTGAAGTATGTTAACTTTCATTCAGTTTAAACAGCACAAAAGAAATCTGGGAAATAAGACAGCAATCTAGACAACCAAACTGAACACTTTAGGACCAAACACACACACACACACACACACAAAAGGACAAAGAATATATATTGCCTACCATTTTATTATTGGAAAGCTTTTTAAACCCTTAAATTTGAAAGATGATACATAAAATCATCCTGCTAATAATGAAGCAAAGAGAAAGTATTTCATTTTACTGAGTGTATACTAATGGGGGGGAATCAAATGTGTGTTTTAATCTATATGTATGCAAAGGGAATTCTGAGTTAGTAACTTGACTGTATAGATGAAGATTATTGATTCATCTATGGCATCTCAAGATTCTTCATAGATTTTCATTGTTAATTGACTGATTAAATGACTTGCCAATGGTCACTCAGCTGGTGTATGTACATATATATATATAAATATCATATATATATAGCAACTTATATATTAGTTAAGAGAAGAACTGAAATAATTTCTTCCTGGTTTTAAGGCTGGTTCTTAATCTACTATGCCATGCTACCTCAGAGTGTCATCTAAATTATTATGATAATTATATATTAATGCCTTAATTATTCAGTTCTTTATTACTACAGTGTATTCACAGTCAAATATGATCTATAATTTTTGACAGTCAAAATAAGTGAGTTTTTATCAAGTAAAATAGCAGGTATATGATTATATTCAATGCTCTACTAATAATTCCATTCCAAAAGAATGAGATTCATACTTACACTTCTTCCTCTACTGAAATTCTAGTGAATGTATAAAGAAGTGGTACAGAGTAACAGAAAGAATGTTAGACTGAGTCTTTAGAATACATGCTTTTATTGCTCAAAATCTACATGATCCAGAGTAAGTTATTTCACCAACTAAGGCTCAGTTTTCTCATTTATAACATTAGGTTAGTTATATTTATGTATTGTGCGGGGATTATTGTGAAGGAAAATGCATTTTTGACTTTTTATAGGTATAAATTATTGCAAAGGAATAATATGGCTAAGTAAGGGATAATAATACTAAATACATAAAACTTCTGATTATACTGAAGATAGTATCACATAATTTTCCAGATATAAGTAAATGTGTATTTTCCTAGCCTTGTACATTTCTAGTCTACTCAGAAATTTCCTACAAAAGCATTATGTGTCACACTTTTACTATGGACAAAATTGTGCTCCAGTGTCTCATGGTGTCACAGCAACACTGGGTTTTCAATGGTTATGCCAACTGGGGACAGGATCTGGCAGACTCTAATAGGCTCCAAAGGCTAGGATTATAATCTTGGCAATAGACTATATCTGCAGCCTGAGGACCAGCCTAGCTAAGCAGTAGCTAGTAGTAGGTGGTGAATTCTTTGATGATGGCAGCATTTGAAACAAACACAAAGTACAAAATGGCATTCACACATATGTGATACTTTTCCATCTTTGTAGAATGATGGAAAATTGAGCAGAGGGTGCCAAGCAATACACAAGTTTTGGGCCATCTATAAAGATTAATGTTTTACTTTTGACACTCAAGATGTAAGATTATTATTGATTGACTAGTGCATTGACCTACTGCTGGATGAGCTGAAAAATATCAATATAGACATTCTGGCTATAAAAGAATTCAGAAATGAGACATAGGGTAGTTGTAGTAAAACTGGAAGGGTATCTCACAGGCTGTCTTTAGAAGGTCATGCAAAACAGTTAGTTTCATTTTGTACCCAGCAGCAACAAGAAATATTATTTTGTGAGACATTTAACCATCTTGCCTTGCAATGCTTGTTATAAGTAAACAAAATAATCACCATTGATAAAATTGTAGATTATGTGCTGAAAGAGGAATCGGCAATAGAGAAATTCTGTGAAAAAATTAAACAAGTTCTCCAAACCAAGGTAACATAAATTTATAAGTTAAGTAGTTTTAGTACCAAAAAAAGACAACAAAAAACTATGCTGAAAAATATGATTAAGGATTAATATGTGAAAAGCTTTAATGACTTTTATCAGCAGAAACATCTCATTCCTGTATATAATATTTCCCCATAATAGTCAAAAGCATTATTTGTGCATGTTAAATACCAAACAAGACTACACATGCAGACACACACACACAAATTAACTATATTTAAAGATAGGAAATACCTGGTTACTAATGAGAAAATCATTTCTAAATCACTTGTCTGTATACTATCACATTATCAACTTGTCAGAGCAATAGTCACAATAAATTCTAATTATGAGAAAGGGCAAATAGGAAAAGGCACCAACCCATGAGCTTGGATAACATCTTTAATGTGACTTGCTTTTAAATTCAGAATTAAAGAAATGTATTAAATATCAATAAAGACATTTTAGAGGAAATTTAAGATAAGGTAAAAAGTGCTACAAGAGACCAAAAAGAAATAAAACTGTTTAAGCTGGCAAACACATAATCTTTACAAGTGGAAAGAAAAGGCAGCTCTCTCCTTTCCTCCACTTGTATAGCCACCATTATAGTTCAGGTCCTCTACTCCTCTTGCATAGACTATTGCAACATCTTCTCTGTTTTGTCTATAGTTTTAAAAATTTTGGCCACTCCAATATATCCTTCACACAACCTCAAAAGTATTTTCCCAAAGCAGAGTTCTAACAATGTGACCCTAATCAGCAAATTCCAGTACCTGCTTATTTCCACCAGAATATACGAACTTCTGTTTGGCACAGAATTCTCAGCAAATGAGTGCTTTTTCTTAGTAAAGTGTTAGGCACAATTTTTTCCTAGGAAGGTGGGGAACTTAGATTACATGGAAGGACTGAGAAAAAGATGAAGAGGCATAAAGTGGGACAATGGATTAAATAAGATTGAAAGAATTCCCTTGAGTGTTCCTTTGGTATTATGAAACATGAATGTGCAATGGATCCAGTCAGTATGGTTTTATGTTTTTCTCCAATCCATTAAGTAGCATAGGAAGAGAAGTGAAAGAGGTAAATGAAAAGCTTGGGTTTGGCAAGGCATTATTGGAGACAGGATAAAAGAGGAAGGGATTCTAACATAGAGAATAATGTAGATTTGTACTCTTAAGATCCACTGCAGCTGTGATTGATCATTGCGTTAATTAAAATTATATCTTTGAAAGTTGGTTTTCTTACAATGTTAGTATTTTATAAATTGTTTTCCTGTTTTTTTAACACTAGTTTTTAAAAGGCTACCAGGTTTCTCTGAAACCATATCTTTCATTATTTCCTGTAACAATATAATCTTCTACTATATTCATATAGAATAATTGTTTCAGTCATGACACTATTCTGGAATACCCATCAATTTCCCAATTCTTTGACTTAAGAAAAATTCATATAAATATATATTTTATAAACAGGTCTTTTTCCTCATTCCTCAATCACTTTAGGATATAGGCTTAATAGTGGTATCAATGGCTCAAAGGGTATGCATAATTTAGTGACCTTTGGGGCATAGTTCTGAATTGATTTCCAGAAAAGTTGTATCAATTCACAGCTGTGCCAACTGTGCATTTTTATGCATATGCATACTTTGTCTCTTTTCCAAAACCTTTATGGTAACTATCTTGTACAAATGCCCTTATCCTTTCTGGTATCATGGATGCCAATCTAGGGAAGCCTATGATTGTTTTCTTAAAATAAGAATACATGGAAGAATAAAGGAAATTAATTTTATTAAAATATAGTTATCACAATATTTTCTAAAAACTAACCAGACTCCAGGATGTAAATATTTCACTATTGTATAAATGGTATCCTCTATAAGTAATTAAAGATGATGATAATAACTATTAACATTACATAGCAATTTAAGATTTACAGAGTACTTGATTTTAATTTAATTTTTTATTAAAAAAAAAACTCACCTTCTGTCTTAGAACCAATACTGTGTATCAGTTCCAAGACAAAATAGGGGTAATGGCTAGGCAATGGGAGTCAAGTGACTTGCCCAGGGTCATATAGGTAGGAAGTGTCTGAGACCACATTTGCACCCAGGGCCTCCCATCTCTAGACCTGGCTCTAAATCCACTGAGACACCCAGCTGCCCCCTACAAAGTACTTTAGAAAAAATATCTCATACTCAAAACAATCCTGGGAAATAGGTGCTGTTATTATATAAAACTATAAGAGGGGAAAAGACATTTTTCCCCAAATGAGTCATATCAGAGGATCTTCACAATCACATGATTGACTCAAAAGGTTGAAAAATTATAAGATTCTAGATTCCTGTAATTTGTTCATTGTAAATCACAGGTTATGAAGAAAGTCAGGCCTCACGGGTCCCCTGGCAACAAGATGTGAATCATGCATATATAAAGATCTTACAAGATACCTTGATAAATGTAACCCCAGAAAACTAGTAGTTATAGGTTCTATCACAAATTCTTATGTTCAATGTCAAGTGAAATAAAAAAGCAGTGAGGTATGCTCAATAAAAAATAAATAAATAAACAATAAATGAGTTTTTCACTATCATTGTAGGTTTACTTGATTTGTCAACTCTTTTTGAACAAGGATTTGCTATTTTTGTTTATTTTCTTTTGGATTCCCAACAGGTAGTTCATGTAGTGCTTTTCATAGAATAAATGTTGAATATTTGCTGAAAATACTGTCTAGAGTCTGAATGCATTATGAAAATGAAATTGTAGTAAATAGAAACTCTTAAATCATGACTTCTTATAAATGATGAAGCCATCTGACTGCACTTGCTTATAGGTGACTAAAGATTAAATTAAAGCTTCACATAATAACACAACTTCTCAAGAAGAATCCAATTGCTTGAAGAGGGATGCTAACAATCTATACAGAAAAAGCTAACTGGATGAAAAACTGCAATTACTTAGAAGTAGCTAGATGAGTCATTCATTGGATTAATGCATTACAGTAGATGTCTTGGATGACCTAAAATACAGACTATAAACTGAAGAGTTAAGTTGGAAGTAGAGAATAGACTATTAAGTTGTCAAACTGTGTTGTGATACAATGACCCCAGATGCAAAATGCATTCTTCAAATGGTCATTATTAAGCACTTTTATTATATGCTCAGCACAACACCAATGTTCTCCCAATTACACTACATGGAGAGGGCAGATAATGGACCATCAAAAAACTCTTAAATGTGATTTTTTTGTCCTGCAATAAAATAGGAGACACTGGAAAGGAATAATAAAGTGGAGGGATTCCATGGGGACTGGAACAACCTCCAAGAATTGATGCAGAGTGAAAAAGCAGAACCAGGAGAACATTGTACTGAACAGTGTACATACACCGTGGTACAATGGAATGTAATGGACTTCTCCATTAGTGTCAATGCAATGTCCCTAAACAATCTGCAGGGATCTAGGAGAAAAAAAAAACACTACCAACAATCAGAGGACAAACTGTGGGAATAAAAACACGGAGGAAAGGCAACTACTTGACTACAGGGGCCAAGGGGTTATGATTGGGGATGTAGATTCTAAATGAACATGATAGTGCAAATACCAACAACATGGAAATGGGTTCGGATCAAGGACACATGAAATACCGGGTGGAATTGTGAAGGGATTGGGGGAGGAGAGGGAGGGAAATAATATGATTTTTGTATCCAATGAATAATGTTTGAAATTAACCAAATAAAAACAATGTTTAAAAGTAAAAAAATAAAATAGGACACACTGAAGAGGCATAAGCAGTCAGTAGGATTTTTTGCCATGTGCAACATTAAAGAAATCATCTAGGAATTATAGGATGAAAAAAGAAAGTGGGCTTGTCCTAAAACAAGAGAAGGGGGCAGAAATTGGGCAATTACATTACTGTACTTTTACTTAAAGCTAAGTCTCTTATGTTGAGTAGACCTTCCATCTAGAATTTATGGGAAGTCAAGAATCTCACTGTTTAAAAGGGTTAACAATTTCACTTTTTAAAAAGTGGGGGGTTAACAGTATGTGATCTGCACTGCTGGACTTCACTGAGGAGATCAAAGACCGTCTGAGGTATTGCAATATGTTACTTTTTGTCTCAGAGATCATATCATATGTCAAATTCCCTCAGTTCTTGGAAGTTAGGATTTGTCTTAAGGGTGGAACCGAGGCTCCATCTAGTGGACAAAAGTATAACTGAAGATATTTTAGGCTGCACAGAACTTTTTAATGTCGTGACCCTGTAAATGGACTTTAGCAATGATGTGCTAAGGGGAAGGATCAGTATTCCTTTTTTTTTCTTTTTTAAAATTTGTTTCCAGGAATAGTATCCTGTCCTAAAAAGCAGGGACTGCTTGAAAATATCATGAGGTCATTGGCACAAAAGATAGTGTTAATGAGCTTCTCAAAATGCAGTAATTGTTTCAAATAGTTTCTTCACTAATGTGGCTTCAATGACCATGTCCAAACAAGAAGTTTCATTGTGAACTATGAGTGATTAATCTTTGTTTAATCCTTCATTTTTAATTAATATATTCTTCTCTTGACTTTCTCTCAATTCCAGTATTTGAACTACAAACTTCCTCTACAATTCTTATTTTTTTAATTAGGAATGCTTGGAAGTATTCTATTTTATTACATGCCCAATTTTCCCATTTTGTATTAAATTCTGTTTTGCTGGGAAAGTTGTGTAATGTGGCCTCAGATTAGTACTAGCCATGTGACTATGGTCAAGACACTTAAGCCCCATTGCCTATCCCTTACCACTCTTCTGCTGTGGAACCAATACCAAGTATTCATTCTAAGATGGAAGGTAAGAGGAAAGAAAGAAAGAAAGAAGGAAAGAAAGAAAGAAAGAAAGAAAGAGAGAAAGAAAGAGAGAGAGAAAGAGAGAAAGAGAGAAAGAGAGAAAGAGAGAAAGAGAGAAAGAGAGAAAGAGAGAAAGAGAGAAAGAGAGAAAGAGAGAAAGAGAGAAAGAGAGAAAGAAAGAAAGAAAGAAAGAAAGAAAGAAAGAAAGAAAGAAAGAAAGAAAGAAAGAAAGAAAGAAAGAAAGAAAGAAAGAAAGAAAGAAAGAAAGAAAGGAAGGAAGAAAGAAAGAAAAAAAGGAAGAAAGAAAGAAAGAAAGAAAGAAAGAAAGAAAGAAAGAAAGAAAGAAAGAAAGAAAGAAAGAAAGAAAGAAAGAAAGAAAGAAAGAAAGAAAGAAAGAAAGAAAGAAAGAAAGAAAGAAAGAAAGAAAGAAGGAAGGAAGGAAGGAAGGAAGGAAAGAAAGACAGAAAGACAGAAAGAAAGAAAGAAAGAAAGAAAGAAAGAAAGAAAGAAAGAAAGAAAGAAAGAGAAAGAAAGAAAGAAAGAAAGAAAGAAAGAAAGAGAAAGAAAGAAAGAAAGAAAGAAAGAAAGAAAGAAAGAAAGAAAGAAAGAAAGAAAGAAAGAAAGAAAGAAAGAAAGAAAGAAAGAAAGAAAGAAAGAAAGAAAGAAAGAAAGAAAGAAAGAAAGAAAGAAAGAAAGAAAGAAAGAAAGAAAGAAAGAAAGAAAGAAAGAGTAAGAAAGACTATCTGGAAAGATAAGGTACCTGACACTGAGGTCCTCTAGAGCTGAAATTGTATTGCAGAAAGCACAACTCCAATGGATTGCCCAAGTAACTTCTATGTCAAGTGCATGCTTGCCCCAAAGATTATTTTATGGAAAACTTGCACAAATTAAATGTTCATGAGATAGTCAGAAAATGCTAAGGATAATCTCAATGTATCTCTGAAGAACTTTAATATTGACTTTTGAACTGAGAATTGACTGTGTTGGGAAACCCTATCACAAGACTTTCCACCATAGTTTCCATATGTCCCCATCAAAGGAGGCTCTGTACTCCACGAATACAGCAGAACCATAGAAGCAACAAAGAAAATGTAGGCTATGAAAATCTAAAGCTTCTACCCAAAATGTTCTACGATACCACTTGTACCCCATTTATGGTAGTGCCTTTTAGACTTATATGGGACTGATTGGTCACAGTTGAACACATATTACCCTGTACCACATGTCATGGTGTCACTGGTATACTTTGAAAATGAAGGATGAAAAACAACAATGAACCCAGTTCTTTCTGATTCCAAATATCATCTCTGATTTATATATCTAGTATATTTCAAAGACTCTTTACTAGCTATATAGAAAAAAAGTTTATTATTGAATAAAGGGCAGGGCAGCAATCAACTCAAACAACTCCCATCAATCCTGAAATGAATTGATTTGCCAGATTTATATAATTTGTTCCCAGGAAGCTCTGTTATTAGCTTTTCTTCACCAAAAGACTTCAAATCTAAATATGAAAGAAACATTATACAGTATTATTCACTTTATAGTCTGTGAACTAATACAATAACTCTGCAAGCATTCTTCTGTTGAACCCAATATGCCAGCTATGTACATCAAACACTAGCTTCTTTTATTTCTTGTACCATTGCAAGTACTAGTCTCATATTTTTTGAAACCCCATAGTTTGAGCTCATGCCAATAAAATAAAATGAAATGGAAATAAAAGGAAGAGTTATTTTGGTGCACCTCTTTGTGATTACAGAACATGACACAGTAAATGATCAAAGAGGGAAAGAATATGATGTGCAGCAAGAGCTACACTTAAAAGGGTAATGTTATGTTACTTTAGATATTATTTTGTCCAACAAAATAAAATGACCTAAATCACACTGTTCTCAGAATTCAGATTCCTATGACTTCCTAATTAGTAGGTTGCTTTTATGCCATTGCTCAGTAATATAGCTAGTCAAATACAAACACACTTCTTTCACAAAAGAAATGGAATAAAATTAATTGATTTTGACATTTTCATGGAAAGGCAGGGAGGAAAAGATATTAATGACCTATCCATTGGAAAAGCATTTAACAATCACATGTGCTACTATTCAATTTCATGGCAATATTTTTTTTTTACTTTTCTAATGATAAAATATCTTTGAAATGAAAGATATCGCTCAGAATGAAAAAGTTAATACTATATATTCTGAGTCTTTTGTAATACAAAGGTGGCTATAAAAATTAGTCTCATTTTCCTGATTGTATTCAATGGGAATATATTATTATGACTGAGCTTATTTGTAAATGACCTTAAGTCAAATAAACCAAGAAAAAGGATACAATAGAATTTTTTTTATTTAAAATAACACTTAATTCTCAAAACAAAGAAACGAAACAAAACCTTTTCTGTTATTGAGGGAAGAATGATTATACTAAAAGAGACATAAACAATTCTTCTATTGAAAATAATAATTGTATTAATGGTGATTATCAGTAATTTCAGTATTAACTCACTCATCTCTTATAAATCCATATTCAGAAAGCCTCAGTTTTTGTAGAATCTTAATAGAACCTTAGAGTTGAATGAATCAAAATAATGGGAGGAAAGCACTTATGAAAGACTTACTACATATAGGCACTATACTAAATCCTGGAAAGACAATCAAGATATCCCCAAAGATTTTACATTCTAATGAAGGAAAACAATTAATGAAACAGAATTCAAATGGGCAGTCTTTGGTGCACTTCAACAGAGTTTGAAAATGCTTGGGAAGTGGTTTTTGGTTAACCTATTTCTAGTGCAGTGCATAGAACGTCAGGCCTGGAGTCAGGAAGACTCTTCATCCTGAGTTCAAATGTAGCCTCAGACTTACTAGCTGTGTGATCCTGAACAAGTAATTTAACACTATTCAACTCATTTTCCTTATCTATAGAATGAGTTGGAGAAAGAAAAAGCAAACTAGTCTGGTATTTTTGCCAAGAAAACACCAAAAGGGGTCAGGAAGAATCTGAAATGACTAAACAACAACCTTTCTGGCCAAGATACAATAAAAACTGGCCTATTGGAGCCTAAGGAAATGAGTACATGTTCTGATAGAAGGCTGAGGAAGGTGGCAGAAGTACAGATGGCATGGTTTGAAAAAGATGAAAAATCATGTGGAAACCTGGTTCTGAGTAAAATAAATACAGCCCATATCTGAATAAGATTTATTTCTGTATCACTTCATAAAAGTGATAATTAGGCTTTGTCCAAAACCTATAGTGATAAAAAATCCTCTATTTACCAATGGTCTTAGTTCCTCTTTTGAATAATTCTAATTTTCAACTAACTTTTGCTTGCACAAAGCCAAAATTTACCCCATACCTATTAATCTACTCTGCTTCTAGTTCTGGTCTTTATGGAGAGGAAGAACAATTAATTTTTTTTCTTCCATGTGAAGATCTTTCTATGAATATATCTCCATACACAGAATACACTCCACACTTAGGGACTACATCATGCCTAAGAACTCCTTCCTCAGATTTTCTTCTAATCATTAGTTTTCTTCAAATATCACCTCAACTGCCACTTCTTATGTAATACTGTCTCTGATTCCAACAAATTTCTTATGCCTACCTCTGAAATTACCCTTAATTTTTTGCAAATGTTTTATTGATATATTTGTTGCCCCTCCCCCAAAGTATGAAAGCTCTTTGGGGGCAAATGCTGTTTCATTTTTGTCTTCTATTCTTTTAGCCATAACCATAGCTAATAGAAGAGAGACAGTTTGACAAATGGAGAGCATTCCAAATAGTCAGAATGCATGGCTACCAATCCCTCATCCGATAGTTATTAGTTATAGATACATGGGTAAGTCATTTAGTTGCCTATGTATTAGGGGACTCTCTGAGTGATTAATTGCTCAGACTGTGAAATGCCTTGGAGGGAGTTCTCACACTTTTTAAACAATTAAGTATGATTCATAAGGACTATGGGACTTTATTATGCCACTGTCCTACAATCGTTTAAAATCCACCATAGCAAAAATATTTTATTTTTTTATGTCTTCTATCTCAGAAAGTAATTTTCAGGGATCTGTTATAATGGACAAGGGTCATAGAGGTAAACTCATCATTTCCTCAGTATACCTTACCTTCCTTCTCATGCAGTGAATACCTTCCAAAACAAATATTGAGTTTCTTTCTTAAATAATCATCCACTGACCACTTGAAGACTATACAGTAAAATTTCTTAGGATTCACTGATTAAGTCCATAGTTTAAGGAGGTAAATTTTGGAAAATTGAGCTGGACAACACCTCTGTATGTCTTTCCAGAATTGTCTTCTTTCTTTTAATAAGATTGAACTTTCTTAAACATTTACTTAACTTACCTTTGCACAATCCTTTCTTTTCCCATCAGTTTCTTGTCCTACACTGGTTTCTGGATTTGACTTTGAACTTTGGTACAGATAACTGCATTGATTCTCTCCTTCCTTCCTTCCATGCCTTGAATAACTTCCAGTGCAAGTCTGACTTAATTCTGCTTTCTGGATACAAATTCAAGTTAAGTCCAGAACATAAATTTTGAAACATCACTCAAAAGAAAATCTAGCAAGGTTTTAAAAACAATGACTTAAAGTTATTCCATCACATGTTTGCTTCAAGATTGAGCATTAACTTGTACAAATCTGTCTCACACAGTAAAAACCAAGCAATTTAAAAAATTCTGTCATAAATTACTGCTGACTTACCCTTCATTTTTCCACCATCCATTCCTGTTCTTTAGTATGGTGAAAAAATAACCCCAGTAAATCAAGGAGAAAAGGCAGATAAAATCAGGTTTTAGTATAAGGAACCATAATTGCATTCTATGCTATAAAATGTATTTTTAAGTAGACAGATTTCCCATTATGTACTGAGGAAAATCTTTTTCATTATCTTGAGATAACTAATGCAGTTCACCACTAGTAGTTGCCATGGAGAATGCACATCAGCATTAAATAATATACTAAGGTTTTTGCTAAAATAGTCACCAATAAAAATGCAATTAAGGGTGATTTGGTCTTTACAATGTAAAAAAAATGTCAGAATCAATTTATATTTGTGTTATCTTTGACAGTTTGACAAATTAATTAATATTTTTTAATTAGAATCTTAAGATGTTGGAACCTCTTTCCCTCTTTCCTAATACACCTTGAGAAGAACTGATCCTGAAATTCTTCCAAGGCAAATCATATTTAATTCCTTTAACCTGTGTCAACCTCTGTTCATTTACTTTGCCACAGGTGAAGTGTGAATTTATTTTTCCTTATTGACCTTTGTTCATCTCATTTCTGTATTTCAAGAGAGTTTGCTCTATTTCATTATGATAATACTGAAGACTTTTAAAGGGAATACAGAAATGATATATTTCTTCCCACATAAACCTACTTTCAATAGTAGAGGGGGATAGGTAGTACTGAAAAATATTCTGAACTCAATGTAAGGAGAATATAAATTTTAAAATGTAGAGCTGGGATGAACCAAGGAATCAGTGACTTGCCAAAGTTCAAATAGGCAACGAAAATAGGTCCTTTCACTCAATAGAGTCAAAGCTTTTTTTTTTTTAACTGTAGCATGCTACTTTTTTGGCTGAGTGGTCTTGATCTCATGACTTGAAATCCATCAGCTTCACTTTATTTTGAAAGAATAACCACAAAATTTTGAAAAGTAAGGGACTACATTGACTATCTATAGTCTGACACATAACTTCAAAATCTACTAGTTTATAACATATCTAATGAATTGTCATCTGATCTTTGATTAGAAATTTCCATTTAAATAGAACTCACTCTGTCTAAAGGCAGCCCATATTCCACTATTGACAACCTTTAGTTGTTGGGAATCATATTTGTTCTGCCTACTGCATAGGCATTGTATGAAACAAAATTATATATTTAAATGGTTTTACATATATATGTGTGTATGTGCATATACATATATATGTGTATACATATATACACATTCATTATATATCGAGACATTTGTATATATGTATATATATATATACAGATAAATATTTTATAACCAAAAAGTGCTATATATAGCATTTATAGACCAAATTCCACTGTTATTGGGCTTGAATTTGTGCCTACTCCCTCATCCAGCACCACTGAGACCTGACTCTGTGCATGATATTCCTTGAAAAGAACCTCTGCAGTCTAATTTGTGCTTACTTCCTTTGGCTATCAACCCTAGATCTTTGCCTATTGTCCACTCTGGCAGGAATATGTGTTATCCTGTATGTAACAGTATGACAGCCATCTCTACTAAGTCATGAGCTCTTCTTCCCAAGCCTGGGACAGAGAATTGTAGTTTATAATTCACAGTTTGGAAGGTAAGAGTAGAAACCTATGATGCAACATTGCAGCACTATTACCTATCCTCATTTAATTATGTGAGGGTGCAATTGGGATATATATTCATATCCTCCATTCCAGAAATGTCTCTCAGCTACTAGGGAGACTTTAGCATTTTTCTCGAATAGTGTATATCAAAGAATTACACCAAATCCATGAGGCAAAACTGTGGTTAACCTTTCATGTACCAAATTAAAAACAAACAAAACTCAGATTTTTTTTCAGCATATATAGCTGAGTGGCTAGGTGATATAGTAGATGGAATGCAAGACCCCAAATCAGGAAGACTTCTCTTCCAGAAATCAAATTTGCCTCAGTTCCTCATTTGTAAAATGAGCTGAAGAAGGAAACAGCAAATTACTCCAATTTCTTTGCCAAGAAAGCACCAAATAGAGTTCTGAAGAGTAGAACACAAGTAAAATGACTGAATCACAAAATGAGTATAAAATATTTTTTGATTCCCAACCCTTCAGCCTCAACCCCTCCAAAATAAATAAATCCAATCATACCAGTTCCAGGAATTCCAAAGAGATTCTCCTGAGCAGGCTTGGGGGTGGGAGATGGGGAAACATTCTTGATGAATACCCACAGGTGTTTATTTTTTTTAATTTTCCAGGAGTAGGAGGAATCTCAGGGTTAGCAATTATCATTTCTAGGGCTATGTCCAAAGTACAACCATAAATATTAAGGACATTATCTCACCTTCTTTTGTACTGTCCATCCTTAGTATAATGAATTCAATATATTATAATTATATAAAACTAATACTAATTGTTATGGGCTAAGTCTGATTCAGGTTAGTCTCATTGCACTTTAGGCTCAGTATTGGAACAAAATGAAATACTCATAGGTTTTTCAACAGTTAAAAATAATAAATTTTCTTAGCCATATTAGGCAAAGGTTATTTAACAAGCAAAGGAATTTAGGACATCTTGAATTGATTGAATTTAGCAAATCTCCTTTTCCTAAATTACACATTGTAATCCACTAGTCAAGTACCAGAACACCCCTGGTATTCCTAGGGGTTGTTTTGTACTCAGCCAATGAGGAAGTTGCATCAATATTCTGAGCCTTTAACCCTGTAAACCAACCTTTCAATTAATCAGTCATTTATTAAGTGCCTACTATATGCTAGGCAGTATGCTAAGTGCTAGCAATGCAAAAATAGTTCTTGCCCTCAGTGAGTTTTCAATCTAGTGGGAAAACTAACATGTTTCAAGTGGGTAGGACATGGTTTCTCTTAAATATATGGCATTTGTAAGAGATAGGACTTATATCTAGACATTCATGACTAAAAGTTCAGACCAGTATCTACTCCAATAATGGACTCGAAACTTTTTCATTGTGACCCCCTACGAATAGAAAAAAATTTGAGCATGTCTTAATATGTGCTTATTTTATTTTAAATCATATACCTATGCATATATATATATATACTATTCTACTAATAATTATGCATATTCTGAAATTATTAAAATACAAGATGCTATAAAATGAAATTGTATTTTATGCTGGAAAATAGATAACCAGTGGATTTAATTGAGGAAGGGAGAATTATGGTATTTATTTTGCCAGGTACTCATAGTGGTTGCAATAGAATGAGGAATGACAAATAGGGAGACCAATTAGAAGACTTTAAATACTCCAAGGGAGAAGTGAATTGCAATTCATTTAGGGTTATGTGCATAAGTAAGAGTACAGATATTCAGGATGTTGTCAAGATAAAAATGAAATGTTTTTGCAATTGTATATAGGAGTGACAGAGAGGATTTTGTAAAAAGGTGACATTGAGGTTATAACCTTAGAAAACTAGAAGGATATTGGTATGGTTGACAGTAAAAGGGAAATTTGGGAAAGGGTAAAAAAAATGATATAAATGTTTCCTCATCTCTACCAAATGATCCTATGTAATTTTTTTATGTCTTACTAAAAATAAAAAAAGAAGGGATGAAGCTTTTATTCACTGGCCCTTACCCTTACATACACTGCAATGACTATAATGAACCCAAAACACCACTCAGTAAGCAGGTGGGTGAAGGGGAGCTTGGATAGTAGAAAAGATAGAATAGGAAACTGGTGGAGAAAAAGGAGAGGAAATTGTATGTTTGTGTCAAGCCTCAAAATTGGAAAATGTGAGTATAATGAGATGTAGTCATTATTTCTATGCTGCAATTGTTTAATTGGATACCACTTGGGAGAAGACAACCCATTCTTTGCATAACATCATACCATGACATCTGACAATAGGGGAATAAGCTCATAAATTTATTGCACCCCTCACAACTACTCTATATGAACAATTGATATTACCAGTAAGGTTCTAAAAATGAAGATTGTGGAAAAAAGAGACTTAAAAGAGAGCAGTGATAAAGAAGAATTCATGACCTCTTAATTATGCTAGTGATCACTTAGTTCAACCTGTACCTGAATAGGAATTTTCTCTACAATGTCCATATCAAGACCTTAGCAAAATATTTCACTCTATACTGATAGATCCCATTCCCATTTAGATAGTTTTAGTTATTAGGAAGTATTTTTTTTTCTTAAAGCAAAGGTGATCTACCTCTAATTTTACTCTCTCTCTCCCTAGCATCCCTTCCCAATATAAATTCAAGCAAGAGAAGTATAGTTCTTCTAGCTATCATCTTACTAGATTCTTCAAAATAGCATATCCTATAATCTTAAAAAATCTTCTTTTAGTTAAATGTAAATTTCCACCTTCTTAAAAAAAAATTTCCACTTCCTTAAACTAATCCATGACTTATAGTCACTTCACCATTCTATTTGCCTTTTTATAGATATGCTTCAATTTGTCATTCCCTTCCAAATATTTGGTCCCCTAAACTTAACACAAATAACCAATCTAATAAAGGATGAGTACAGCAGTCTTTCATCTCCATTTTTGGACACTACAACTGTATTAAATATTGTCTTAGGAGATATTAGCTTTGGATGCTTCCATGGCATAGTACTAATTTATAATAAAAGTATAGTCTGCTAAAAGTAACATTGTTTTCACATGAAATTATTGTCTGATGTCTCTCATTTTGTTGTGCGGTTTTCTTGGGTTTTATTTTGTTTTAACCAATGCAGGACCTTTTACTTATCATTAATGAATTTTATTTCAATAATTCAATATAACCTATATTAACAAAATAATTAGAAACAAAATAGAAATCACTTATTAAATATCTAAAGAGGACTACAGATTTCAAACTAGTAATGTTGCTACAGATTATCCATTTCTAGACCAATTTTATAGGTGAATAAACAAATCTTGAGAGGGTTAGGTGACTAATATTAGGCTATACATCTAGCAAGTTCAAATCCAAGACCTTTCACTCTAAATCCATTTTTTTTCACTGTATCCCACTGATGTTTATCACCAACCTCTGTTAGGTACATCATAAGCTTTTAAAGTTCCTTGACTGAGTGAACAAGAATCTCCTCCACAATGTAACTAAGAAATGCTTATTTAAACTTTGCTTGAAGATGTCTTAGTATGTGGTAATTCATCCTCTCTGATTGTATTCTATTCTTTATTTAGGTGATTCAAATTTTTAAGGATTTTTTATATCAAATTTCAATTTTCCCCTCCTCAACTTGTACCCACAGTTCTTAATTCTGTCCTTGGAGACAATGAGGGATAATTTAATCCTTCTTACATGTGATAATTTCTCAAACTTTTGAGAATAATATGGTGTTTTCCCTCCTCTTCTCTAAGCTAAACATCAGGAGTATTTTACACTGTTGCTTGTATGGTATGAATTCAGTCTTCATCATTTCCAAATGCTCTCTGAGCCTTCCTTAAAATTTAGAATCTAGCCGTGCCCTCAGCTTACAAAAGGGATTTTACTAGGGCAGAGTAGAGTACTATGATAACATTCAAAATTTTAGATTATGCTCTTCTGGAGTTCTTACTTTGTTTCAGGTACTATGTTAAGATCTGAAGATACTTTTATCAAATGGCGTAACCTTTGTCCTTAAGAGATTTATATTCACTCACATATATCCCTTCATCCAAAAATGAACAGTATTTGTTGAAAGATAGGTCCTTGTGATAGTCACTAAGGACTCAAAATTGAAACAATACAATATTGACTTCATTTTAAATGTAGTCTTTTAACAAGGTCTCCTTCAATTTCTTGAAACCCCATGTTCCTATTAACTCCTCTTTATTAAGGTTGTATGTTAAGGAGAAGTAGTTGCCTCTTTTTCTTAAGTTTCTGAGGTGATAGCAAGAGAGTACCTGATTTGTCAGAGAGCCCAAAATCCAAAGAAATATGTGGAATGATATGGAAAGCATATTAAAGTACCGTGGCATATGTAAATGTATTTTGATAATTAGATTTCTCTGCCATCCCCCTATTTTTATCTTTGTTTCTTGTTTGCTATATTTCCTGAATAAGTGTCATCTTATCCTTCTAGTAAGATCAAATATTTTAGCACAACAAGAGAAAGGAAGGCTCTAGGAGGAAGAGGCAAAGTAAAAGATTGTGTAGATATGAGTATATAACTTCATTTTTAAAAATAAATGCTATTTTGATTTCATGCTTTTTTCTTATATGCTAGTGAATACTAAATAAATTCAACATTGAATTTAAAATATAACTACAGAATCTAGCATCCAGAAAAACAAAGCAAAAAACTTGGGGAGCAGAGACAAAATGAAATGAAACAGACTGAGATAATAATTTAATTAATCTCAAATAGGTAGTTTGTACAATATCAACAAAATGGATTAAGGGAACATAAGGTGACTATAGAATTTGATTTGACTAAATATGGATGTATTTTTCTTTTTTATACTTTTCTGTGATCCACAGTATGTTATGCTCATACCAATGAAACTAACTTACATTTTTAAAATTTAGAATATTTTTCTATGGTTACAAGATTCATGTTCTTTCCCTTCCCTCTTCCCCACTGCCCTCCTGGAGCTGACAAGCAATACTACTGGATAATATATATATATATAACATATGTATATGTACATATATTATATATATGTCATTGTTTAAAACCTATTTTCATATTATTCATATGGGTAAGTGTTCTTCTGAAGCCAAAGCCCCAGTTACATATACATTGACCTACATAATCAATCATATGTTTTTCTTCTGCATTTTTACTCCCAAAGTTCTTTCTTTGGATGTGACTAGCACTCTTTCTCATAAGTTCCTTGGGATTGTCTTTTGTCTTTGCATTGCTGCTAGTAGAGAAGTCCATTGTGCTTGATTGTGCCATAATGTTTCAGTTTCTCTGTACAGTGTTCTCTTGGTTATGTTCATTTCACTCTGCATCAAATCCTAGTGTTCTTTCCAGTTCAAATAGAAATCCTCCAATTCTATTCCTTACAGCACAATGATATTCCATCACCATCAGATACCACGATTTGTTCAGCCATTCCCCAATTGAGGGACACTACCTCATTTTCCAATTTTGGGCCACTATAAAAAGTGTGGCAATAAATACTTTTTTATAAGTATTTTTCCTTATTATCTTTTTGGAGTACAAATCCAGTGGTGGTATTGCTGGATGAAAGGGTATGTATTCTTTTAAAGAACTTTGGGCATCATTTCAAATTGCCTACCAGAATGGTCGATTCAATTCACAACTTCACCAGCATGGGTTGTAACAGGGAATGGTGCAAGTGAAGGGACATAAGGGATAAGGAGGACTATCAAGATAGAGGATTCTCTCTCCTGAGAGATGATCTGTGTAATTCTCCCTTTCTTTCACACTTTAAATCCACAAGAGAGGGACACCTGAGGTGATGTGGCAAGGATGAACAGGGGCTCTATCTCAATAAGTAGGCTTCTGGGGAATTTTAGAGTTAACTTGATATCAGAACATGGCTGGTGCCTGAGCTCCTAGAAACCCAACTTGTCAGGTAGGCTGACTGTCCCTCTTGACTCTTTGCTATCAGCCTAGCCCAACACCCTCTCTTTCTTCAAAACAAAGTTGGTTTAATAGTTCAAGTAACAAAAGAGGAGATAGGTCTATGGGAATAGGAAACCCTACAGGTTGTCTTTTCCTTATTCAACCTAGCCAAATGGCTCAAGTTTCAGCATCTCTTTTTCTCCATCTATAATCACTCTGCTATCCTATTCCAATTCAGGTCACTACTGTCTTTCTTGGGAAGGTAAAGAGATGGGATGGGTCTTTGGGGTGACTCTGTAAAGTTCAAGGGATCAATACCCTCAAGCAGCAGTTGTTATTCTTTTTCTTTCTTTAATTGATGATATAAAGATGTCAGGAATCTTATGTCTTTAGGGCGAGGGCAATGGAGGCATGGCTCTATAGTCACAGGTTGGGATCTGGAGCTTTGATTGTTAGCTCCTATCTCTAAAGAGTTCACAGGACAAAAGACCCTTTTTCCAGTTCTCAATCCCACAAGTTCTTCCTGCTCCTCCAACTGCTGCTCCCCCTCCCAGCAACATTCTAAAATGATTGTTCCTCAGTCTCAGTTTTCCTTTCCACAATTGTCCACTTTTTATGTTGTGACCTTCCGAAGATAACTTATATGTACCTGATATACTTAGCAATTACTCCTAAATCTAATCTCTATTATTTTGCTTTTCTATGCTAACCTTACCTAATTTAAGGAATTATTTGCAGGAAAGTTTTGGGTAGGGGTAGTTTTGGGTAAAAAGTTTTGGGTAGGGGTAGTTAAGGTAAACCTAGTAAAATAAATGTTAGAACACAACAATACACAGAAATGTCAACCCTAATAATAATACTACTACTTATTTTACTAAGTTTAAACTAGTACAGTTTTCCTATCTCTACCTATCTATGCTTACTCTTACTTCTCTTTCTAGCATTCAGATGTACCTGGTCCATAATGTAGGGAACATGAACTCAGCAGCGGTCCCATTGGGGTTGTACTCTGAGGCATTCATGGAGATGTGGTTGCCCGTTTGGTTCCTGATTAAAGAGAGGTTCATTTGCCAAGAGTTTGGCTTACCTAAACCAACTGCTCAACTGAGTCCTGACTGAACTCAATGGGGTCTTGTGTGTACCTCACATCTGGTGGTCAAACTGGCTGGAGGTTTAGGCAGCCATAACTTTGGCAGTGGCTGGCTTGTCATATGTTAACTTGGAAATAACACAGAACAATTAAATAGTCAGAAAAAAAACAAGTCTTTAATCAGGATTGGAATAAGTCCAATTTGGCCCTTTACTCAGAGTCGGCACCACAACATTTTCAGGGTGCAAACCCTGGTCTCTGGAGATGTTATCCCTAGGGTGTGGTACAATGCTAGATAACAACCCGAGGAACAAAATAATTTGGGGAACCTTTATACCATTTGGGAAATCCAGGGGCAGGGAAAGATGATTGACATCACTATAGCTACAAAGAAAATGGGAGTGTTCAAACTACACTGACAGGATACAATCAATCTTGGGAAAGGAATCATAGCTAGAGGGTAGGGTCTAAGAGAAGGGGCCACTAACAATAGATACTAAAGCAGGTGTTCTCAACCTGTGTCCCGACCCCAGTGGGGGTCAAATGACCAAAACACAGGTGTCACCAACCAAAACACAGGGGTCACCAAAGCCATCAGAAAATAAATATTTTCTGATGGCTTTAGCCACTGAGAAATCTCGCTACTTTACAGCAAGATCTCAGAAAGAATGGTGATCCTGTTGCTCGCACATTGCACGAATATTAGTTACCTATCAACAGCCCTCCCCTATGAGGGGCCATGGATTTACCCTGTTGCCTGGAGACCAGACTCAAACAGAGACCCAGAGAGAGCACCTGGGCACTGGATCTGGAGAAGAAGGCAGCATCTGCAAACCCCCTCCCCAGGCAGGACTTACCCCTAGCCCCAGAGCTCAGACTGCTTCCTGCTAGATTAATATTTCTCAACATATAATTAAATATTGTTTTTGTGATTAATAACTATGTTTAAATTATGTTTGATTTGTAGCAATGAGAATACATAATGCACATCAGGTATTTACATTCCGAATCATAACTGTAGCAAAATTACAGTTTTGAAGTAGCCACCAAAATAATTTTTTGGTTTGGGGTCACTGCAACATAAGGAACTGTATTGCAGGGTCATGACATTAGAAAGTTTGAGAAGCACTGTACTAAAGGATGGTTCCTTGCTTAGGTATGGATCTTCTTGGGAAAGGTTCTAATACAATATGGGAGCCTACCTAAGACAAAGAGGGTCCTAAACATATGCTTATCTCACCCAAGTAGGATTGTTATTTCCCTGAGGGTCTCCCACTCAGTCTGAAACTACTAGCTTGGGATTCCCTTCAGGGTAGATTCCCATGGGAACAGGGAAAAAGTACAAGCTTTGGGGTCTCTAATCTACAAGTTGGTCCTGAAAATTGGGGTTCACCAGATCTCACTAGGCAACCAGTTTGGGATTCCTAGATTCCATGTTGACAGTCCTTTAAAAACAGAGGAAGAAAATCGAAGAAGTAGATGTTAGTGACTTCCTACTGTCAGCTACTGAGGCAAATTTCTTTGACTAGGTATAACCAATGGGGAAAGCAGTTTCTTCCAAGGATATCTTTTTAGAATGTGACAGAAAACCTTCCAAGAACTGTCCAATCTGATTGCCATTATTTGTTTCTGGTGATTCACTTGGAAGATAATGAGACCATCAGAAAGAACCTAGCACCTTGCTCAATACTATATGTATATCAGAAAGTAAAAAAAAAATGTAACTATCAATGTTTTTATTGAAGTTTACAGAAGAGAATGGCAGAAAAGAAATGAGAAATTGATGAAGATGGATTTTAAATGTGGGATTGGAGTTTGGGGATCTATGCTTGAACTGTAGGAATTGCTTAGTAGTAGGAGATGGAATAAAACTGAGGGCTGGAAAATATATTTCTCTGGATTTAAAAAAAATCTATTGACAAGGACTTCTGTTTTAAACATTTACTTTCCATCTTTGAAGTGGTATTAAGTATCATTTCCAGAGATAGAAAGGTGGAAAAACCTAGGTAATTGAAGTAAAATGGCTTGCCCAATGTCACACAAATAGGAAGTATCTAAGTTCAGATGTGAAATCAGGACTTCCCATCTCCAAGCCTGACTGTCTATCCACTGAGCACCAGCTGTCCCAACAAGATTTTAAAATGAAAATGAAAGAGAAGGAAAACACATAGGGTAAGACCAGGAGGAAAGAATTATAAAATAGGATCATTAATTCACAAGGAGGCAATATAAAAAAGGGGAGCCAGCAATAAAATTCAACTTATTGCTCTGGGTGCTTATCTGCAAATGCATAAAGAATGAATATGGTAAGTATACTAGAAATTCTATCTTAAGGAGGCAAATTTTACTCCGGAGGTAGAATTGCTTATTGGACAGAAAGTAAGCCTAAAATACACAGGGACATGGACCCAAACAAGGCCTTCCTCTGACATTACTTTTGTAAAATGTGATTAAAATGGGTGACAGATTTTACTTGACCCAGTCTGAGAGGATGGTCTGCTCAAGCTCAGAGTGCTAAATGGCTTCTCTCTGAGAAGGTGAGTAGGTAACTCACTCTGACTTCAGTTGTTAAACAGTTGAAGACTTATTTACAAGGATAAAAAGAATCAGGGCTTGGAAGATGGGGGCTTGGAGATTCCCTAGCACTAATAAAATCTAACTTTTCCCAAACCACTGACCATGAAGAAGGTCTCTTCAACCCCTGCAAATGTTTGTGCTACATTCACTTCTGCTCTACCTACAATCCCCCAGTTTCTCACTTGCTACTAGGCTAAGCTCACAAAACAGATTCTTTGATGGAAGCCAGAAATAGCAGTTCAGTCAAAGGATGGTGTCAGTATTGAGCTAGTCACCCTGGCTTGGACAAAGTCCACCAAGGCAACTTTGTAGTTCAGTTCACTACTAAAGCTAATTGTTCTTGAGAGGTCTTGAAATGTTTCTTCAATGTCTGAGATCACAGGAAATGGCAACATATCATTGAATGGGTTTTCACCATAGGATTGGAAGAGAGAAAGATCAGCTCCAGAGAGGTTGCTTACTATCCTCTCCTCTCCTCTCCCTCCTCCAGGGCTATTAACTGTCCTAGAATCTTTCCACAGGATTCTAAGGTCTCCTCCCCCTGTTACTTCCTGCTTTGTTTCATTCCATCCAATTTCTGTTTCCACTCTGGTCCCTTGCTTCCTTCCAAAACTCCCTTTAATACTTTACATGACCCTGAGAAAGTAATTCAACTTTTCTGTGCTCTAGGCAACTCTCTAAAATTATCAAATACAAAGAGGATATCAATATGTATTGTCAGAGGGAATTTCTTCTCCTGAGAAGTCTATGTCAATGAAATGATCCGGTACTCTTCTTATCTTTCACTAAGATTGGGGTGGGGGGGGTGCAAACTATTATTGAAATTCATTTATGAAAAAGATTCATTATTCAAAAGTAGAAGAAATGAAATATCAATGAGAATAACTTTATACATTAACTGTATAGCATAATGGCATCAAAGACCCTGAAAAAGAAACATGGTTGAAAACATATGGAAGATAATGAATAGAGGCAGGAAAGAAATGATGTTCTAAAGTCATCCTACAGACTTCATGGACCAAATAGGAAATAAAGAAAGAATCACAAACCTGACATAGAAGTCAATTCAGTTCAACATATCTTTATCAAGTGCCTTCTATGTGTAAGGCATTCTAATATGGAATGAGATATAAACAATGAAAATATTTCCTATGCTGAAGGAATTTCTAAACTATTATTGCAATGATGAAAGGTTTAAAATATCTGGATTTGTATTAATGCAATTTCTGCCAAAAGCAAAATAGATGATATCTATATGACTTCCCACCCTTCCAAAGATGTAATGAGGCAAAACCTTATTATTTATGCCTTAGACTATAGAATGAAATATAGAATAACTTCTGCATTTGAGGAACTTCAGAATTATTACCATACTGATCAGAAATCTCAAATATTTGGAAATCTTTTGACCCTATATCTGCCCAAAGATAGATTGATGGTAAATGTATGACTTACCATCCTTCGAATGTTGTAGACCTTTTCTAACAAATATGAGGGGGAATGGCTAATGGTTTACAAATCACAATAATGTTCAGGACAAGAAACAATTTGAGTGAGTTAATGATAAAGAAGGAAAGCAAAGGCAGTCATAATATGGTATGCTCTCTTAAATTTAAAAGCCTATACTTCACAGCATTCAGAGAAAGTTTGGGTAAACTCTAGTGTTATATCAATTGATAAATAAAACCTCAGTCTAAGTGAAGTAAAGAGCATCCTAAGACTTCTTTGAGATAAGAATACACATATTTATGCAATCAAAAATCATTGAACTCAATGGGAACAGCATAGTTAATTAAGATGGAAGCATGAGGGCACCTAGATTGGGTGGAGAGAGAGTCAGGCCTGAACATAGGTTCAATCCTAGTCACAGACACTTATTGTGTAGCCCTAGGCAAGTCACTTATCTTATTGCCAATCCCTTACCACTTTTTTGCCTTGGAACTAATACATAGTATTGATTCTACCACGGAAGAAAAGGGATTATTTTTTTTAATGTAGACAATAAATGTTTCTAGTCTTTGAATCAAATGAAATGAGGCTTCTCAGGAAATCTTTCCATGGTATAAATAATCTGCTTTTGGCAATGTTGAAAATATTCAGACATATCATGTGGAGTTTATATAAAATAGAAATTCAGTTCAAATTCTCTCATCCCAGTGGTGAAGTTGTAAAGAGAGAAAATTCCAAACCAAGTATGAGGAAATTACTTGAACAGAAGAGAACTGTAGGAGGAAGAGAAGAGATATTATTTCAATCAATCTCTCTAATATGATATTGGAGGATGTTTTTATTCATCTTATTGAGTTCCTTGTTATGTTAATTCAACTCTATACATTCTTCCAGTATTTCTTTGTTTTCATTGAGTTACTTCATAAAGTTCTTTCCATTGTTGGTCTAAATGTAATTAGAGCATTCCATTCCATTAATGTACCACAATTTTTTAATTCATTTCTTTATTATTTACTATCTAGGATGTTTACAGTTTTTCCCCATTTTTCTTTATTTTATAATTATATTCAATACTACTATTGTATTTTATAACCATTGAAGGGATAGTTCTCCCTTTATTCTTGTTGCTTTCTCTAGATATCTATCTATATCTATCTATCTGAAGTTATTTCACATCTCAACTTTCAGCAACCTGTCCCTGATGCTGACATATGAACTTACTCTATTTATGCTCAAAGTTCTACCCCACTTCTGCATATTCTTCTCATCACAATCACCCACCGATCTTTGGATTCTCATTAGAACAATATAGTCATTTATCAGAACCTTTTTAAATTTCCTTCTTTGGAATAAATAATATTCTCTTGGCAATGTACTCACTCTGGAGATAAAAATTGTCATCCAAGCCTTCTTTCCACTTTATCATAAAATAGCAAAATATCCAGAAAGTATTAATGACTGATACACTATTAAAGATTTTTCCAAGATCTTGATGAATAGGGGAGACTCTCTGAAAAATAAAACATTGCCCCATACTTCAACAGAAAAGAAGGAAGAGTCTACAAGAGTATAAGCCATTTAGAAAGAGAATACTAATCACCTAAGGCTATAATGACTTCTTTAAAATTAGGTCATCCCACATGAAACTCATTAGATTTCTGAAAAGTATAACTAAACTGGAATGCTATGGGGATGGTATGGACATGGAATTCTCAGATTTTAATAAAATATTACAATCTTTCTTTTTATGCTTAGTCATTAGATAGGAACATCTGGGCTTGAAAATAATTATATGAAATTCAGAGACGATGGGATGAATGAATCTATGGAGTAGTCGTTAATATGAAAAATAATAACTTGGGGACAAGTCTCTAGTGAAATGCCGCAGAAAGCTGACCTTGAACTTAGAGTATTGCGGAGTTTCATTAATTACTTAAATGTTAATATACTCAATCTGGAAGAATTTATTAAATGCTTTACTATATCCTAGATGGATCATTTAAGTTAAAAAAAAACTGACAGGTTAAGAGACAGACATTATATTGTGGGGAGGAGAAATTCATCATCTAGAATGGTATCTAGTGAGATAATGAATGTAAGACACTTTTCTACCTGTAAAATTCTATATAAATATGAGTTTTAAGTTACTATTATTCTCATTTTCATCTATATTCAAAGGATGATGATGATGATGATGATGATGATGATGACGACGACAACTACAGGATTGAATAATGGGTCAATTCAACTGGACAACCTTTTCTGTTAGGAAGGCCCTGGGTTTTTAGTGCAATACAAGTTTAAAATGTTCTAACAATGCAATATGGGAGCCACAAATGCTAATGTTATACTTAACTTAAAAGCAGAGGCTTGGTACAGAAAGTGAGGGAAGTAATGGTTGCACTACATGTTCCTTTTCTGTTCACCAACAGGAGTTACATTTGTTCAGGTTCAGGAAAACTATCAGCATCATTGACCATATCAATAATCAAACTAACTGAAACCATATGCTTATCTTAATAGATGCAGAAAAAGCCTGCAACAAAATACAAAACCAATTAAAAATGCTTGAAAGCATAGGAATAAATGAGTCATTCCTTAAAATACTACTAAAACTTTCAGCAAGTAGCATCTGCAATAGAAATAAGTTAGAAGACTTTCAATAAGATCAAGGGTGAAACAAGGATGACCATTATTACCTCTATTATTTAGTATTGTATTAGAAATGTTAACTTTAGCAATAAGGGGGGAAGAAATTGAAGGAGTTTGAGTAGGCAATGAGGAAACTAAACTATTACTTTTTGCAGATGATATAGAGAATCCTAGAGAATCAACTAAAATTAGTTAATAATTAATAACTTTAGTAAATTTGCAGAACACAAAATAAATCCACATAAATCATCAGCATTTCTCTATTCTACTGACAAAGTCCAACAACAAGAGTTAGAAAGAGGAATTCCATTTAATATAACTCAAAATAATATTAAAATGACTGGGAATCAATTGGCAAGGCAACCACCAGAATTATATAAACACAATTAGAAAACACTTTTCATACGAATAAAGTCAAATCTAAACAACTGGAAAAACCTTAATTATTGATGGCTAGACTGAGCTAATATAATGAAAATAACAAGTTTAACTAAATTTAAGTAATTATTCAGTGCTATGCCAATCAAAGTTCCAAAAATCATATTAAAGATTTAAAAAAGATAACAACAAAATTCATCTGGAAGAACAAAAGTTCAAAAATATCAAGTAAACTAATAGAAAAAAATGTGAAGGAAGGAGGCCTAGAAGTACCAGATTTCAAACTGTACTATAAAGCAATAATCATGAAAACAATCTGGTAGTGTCTATGAAATAGAATGGTAGATCAATGGAGTAGATTATATACACACTATACAGGGGGTAAATGACCATAGGAATCTAGAGTTTGATAAACCCAAACATCCAAGCTTTTGGAGTAAGAATTCACTGTTTAACAAAACTACTGGGAAAACTCTAAAACATTATGGCAAAAGTTAGGTATAGACCAATATCCCCACACTCTATACCAAGATAAGGTCAAAATGGATGTATGTTTTCAATATAAAGAGGGATATTGAACACTTAGAAGATCTTTGGAGAAGAAAATTTGTTTCAAAACAAATGATAGAGAGTATTATAACCTATAAATTGAAATAATTTTGATTATATTAAATTAAAAAGCTTTTGTACAAATAAAACTAATACAAGCAAGATTAGAAGGGAAATGAACTGGGGAAATTTTTTTAACAAATATCTCTGATAAAAGTCTAATTTCTCAAATTTATAGAAGAGTAAGTCCATTTTATAATACAAGCTATTTCCCAATTGAAAAATGGTCAAAGGGTATGAGTAAGCAATTTTCAGATGAAGCAATAAATAATCATATGAAAAAATATTCTAAATCATTCTATTAGAGAAATGTCAAGTAAAATACTGCTGAGGTACCACTGCATACCTATCAGGTTGGCCAATATGGCAGAAAAGGAAGTGGTAAATGATGGACTGGATTTGAAAAAATTAGTACACTAATACATTGTTGGTGGACTTGTAAACTGATACAACAATTCTGGAGGGCAATTTGGAACTATGCCCAAAGAGCTGTAAAACTTCATATCCTTTGATCTAGTGTTATCCTGTGTTGTATCCCAGAGAAATAATAAGAAAGGTTAAAGAACCACCTGTAGAAAAATATTTATAGCTGCTCTTTTTTGTAGTGGAAAAGAAATGGACATTTAGGGGATATCAATCAATTGAGAAATGACTGAAAAAATTGTGGTACATGTTGGTGATGGAATATTATTGTGCTTTAAGAAAATATAATCAAGAGGAGGATTCAAGATAGTGGCATAGAGTCAACTAAAGGTCAGATTTCTGAAAACCCTTCCTTACCAATTACAAACTAAATGTTCCTAGGGGACTGAAAATCAAGCCCAACAACAAGACAGAGCCAAGGAACCCTCCTGCTGGACTCAATTCAAAAGATATGCCCCCAAAATCTGGAATTCAAGAACACTTGGGTTTAAGGAAAAGGAAGAATGAAGGTCCCAGGACCCCTCCCACCCCACATAGAGGGCTAAGTCTCCAGCACAGTGGGAACCTTTGGTTGGGCAAAGGTGCTGGTCAGTTGAGACCAGTTGAGATGTGGGCAAGGTTGTGCAAGGCTCAGAGCATCAAACACAGGAAGTGAGGAAGGAGCTGATGAGGGAGCACAGAGTGTGGGCAGCCTGGTTACAGTGGCAGAGACCCTCCATATTGCTCCAGACTTCCAGGAGGTTTTGGTTTAAGGTCATATCCAGGCCAACCCAGCTTGACTTAATCCCATCAAAAGTCTTCAGATCTCAGGGAAGCTCAAGCTCCAACATCACTCCCCCAAAGTCTACACTTAGAGATCTCGTGACAAGGCTCCAAGAGAGGAAACTCACAGAAAACCCCAAAGCCAAAAAGAGAGAGAGAGAGAGAGAGAGAGAGAGAGAGAGAGAGAGAGAGAGAGAGAGAGAGAGAGAGGAGCAAGAGCACACACAACTGCAAGAATTAAAGAAGGAGTAAATATGAGCAAACAAGAAAAAAAAGATAAAAGAAATTACAATCAACAGCTTCTAAACAGGCAATGAACAAAGAGCAAATGGAACAGAGAAGGAGAAAACACCAAGCCATAAAACAAAAACCCTAGTGAATTGGATACAGGCTTTGGAAGAACTCAAAATATAATCCAAAACACAATTAAGAGGGGTTGAAGACAATTGGGAAAAGAACTTAAAATCTAAGAAAAGTCATCTGGAAACAGAAAACAGTGTCTTGAAAGCCAAAACCAACCAGCTTGAAAAAGAGGCAAAGGAGATGAAAGTACAGGCAAAGAAGACAAAAGATGAGGCAAAGGAGATGAAAGATGAGGTAAAGAGGATGAAAGATGAGGCAAAGGAGATGAGAGATGAGGTAAAGAGAATGAAAGCTGATCCCCAATGAAAATCAGACCAGAAGGAGAAGGATGACCAAAAATCCAGGGATGAAATCCAGTCTTTAAGAACCAGAATAAAACAAATAGAATCAAGTGACTTCACAACACAGCAGGACACTATAAAACAAAACCAAAAGAATGAAAAAATTGAGGAAAATATGAAGCATCTCATTCACAAAACAGAAGATTTAGAAAATTGTTCCAGGAGAGGCAACTTAAGAATCATTGGTCTGCCAGAAGACCATGACAAAAGAAAAGGCTTGGATGTCATATTACAGGAAATTATTCAAGAAAACTGCCCCAATATACTAGAACAGGAGGAAAAAGTGGAGATTGAAAGAATCCACAGATCACCTCCTATATTTAATCCCCAAATGACAACAACCAGGAATATTATAGCCTAATTCAAAAACTATCAGACCAAGGAAAAAATATTACAAGCTGCTGAGAAGAACTCATTCAGTTGAACATGGAACAACAGTGAGGATAACACAGGTTCTGACTACATCTACACTGAAGGACTGAAAGGAATGTAATATGATATTCCCAAAAGCAAGGGAACTAGATCTATAGCCAAGAATCAACTACCCAGCAAAACTGACAATATTCTTATAGTAGAAAGTAGGGTCATTCAACAAAATAGAAGATTTCCAAGCATTTGTAAAGAAAATACCAGACCTGAACAGAAAATTTGATGCCCAATAACAAAACTCAAGAGAATCATCAAAAGGTAATTAAAAAAGAGGGAAAAAGAAAAACAAAACAAATGCCCCCCAAAAATGCTTTTTTAAAGAGATCCAATAAGTTAAAATGACATGTATCCCTATAAGAAAAGAGGTCATTCATTGGTAACTCTTAAAAATTGTTATCACCTGGGTAGATGGAAGAGGAAACAGTGACAAATTATATGGGATGAAATGCCAAGACATATATATATGTATATATATATGAATGCATAAATACATATACATTTGTGTGTGTATACACACACACACACACACACAACTAGAGCTAAAAAGAAGTTAATGGGGAAAAGAAAAAAGAAGGTTAAAAAGGTTAAAAGAAATGGGAAAAGAAAAAAAAGGAGGTAAATGTATATGCCACAAAAAAGCTCATGGTGGGAGGGGGGAGAACATCAATACATTGGAAGGGTAAAGAGATTGGAGATAGGAAAACTCAACTCTTACATGAATTGAAATTGACCCAAAGAGGGAAGAACAATCCACTCCATTGGGACAGAGAATAGATTTGAGCCCTATAGGGAAGTAGAAGGGTAACAAACAGACTGGTGGGGAGGGAAGCAGAAAAAGGAGGGAGAGAGTGGGGGGTAGTTTAAAAGGACTGCAAAGAAAGTAAGGTGAGGAATAAGAAGGGAGGAGGGTAGAAAGGGAAGGAAAATAAGGGTGGGAAATATGGGGACTGATTAAAAATAAACATTGGTTTAGAAGAAAATAGTGAAAGAACAAAAGGCAGGACTAGGAGTAGAAATCAAAATGCTGGGAAATACACAGCTGATAATCAAAACTCTGAATGTGAATGGAATGAACTCACCCATAAAATGGAAATGAATAGCAGAATGGATTAGAATCTAAAACCCTTCCATATGCTGTCTATAAGAAACACACATGAGGAAGGTAGATATGCATAGGATGAAAGTAAGAGGATGGAACCAATTCTATGGGGCATCAACTGATAAGAAGAAGGCAGAAATCACAATCATGATATCTGACAAAGACAAAGTAAAAATAGATCTAGTTAAAAGAGAAAGGGAAGATAATTACATCCTGATAATAGGCAGTATAGAAAATGAGGAAAAAACAGTATTCAACATGTATGCACCAAATGGCATAGCATCCAAATTTCTAAAGGAGAAAATAGTTGAACTCAAGGATGAAATAGATAAAAAAAAACTATACTAGTGGGAGACCTGAACCTTCCTCTATCAGAACTAGATAAATCAAACCAAAAAAATAAATAAGAAAGAGGTAAGAGAAAAGCATGAAATCTTAGAAAAATTAGAATTAGTAGATATGTGGAGAAAAATAAATAGGGACAAAAAGGAATATAGCTTCTTTTAAGTTGCACATGGTACATTCACAAAAATTAACCATGTACTAAGGCATAAAAAAGTTGCAAACAAGTGCAAAGGAGCAGAAATAATAAATGCCACCTTCTCAGATCACAATGCAGTGAAAATAATATTTAGTAAGGGTACATGAAGAGGTAAATAAAAAATTAATCAGAAATTAAACAATACAATTCTCCAAAAGCTGTTAAAGAACAAATCATCGAAACAATTAATAATTTAATTGAAGAAAATTACAATTATGAGACATTCATTCACAACCTATGGGATGCAGCCAAAGCAGTACTCAGGGGGAAATTTATATCCTTAAGTTCATATATTAACAAACTAGGGAAGGCAGAGATCAATGAATTCGGCATGCAAATTAAAAAACTAGAAAGTGAACAAATTAAAAATCCTCAGATGAAGACTAAATTAGAGATCCTAAAAATCAAAGGAGAAATTAATAAACTTGAAAGTCAAACAGCTATTGATTTAATAAATAAGACTAGAAACTGGTACCTTAAAAAACAAATGAAAAAAAAGTACTGGTCAATCTAATTTAAAAAAGGAAAGAAGAAAATCAAATTGACAGTAACCAAGATGAAAAGGGAGACCTCACCTCTATTGAAGAGGAAATTAAGGCAATCATTAAAAACTATTATGCCCAACTATATGGAAACACATATGGCTATCTAGGTGATATGGATGAATATTTACAAAAATATAAATTGCCTAGACTAACAGAGGAAGAAATAGATTACATAAACAACCCAATATTAGAAAAAGAAACTGAACAAGCCATCAAATAAATTCCTACGAAAAGATCCCCAGGTCCAGACTGATATACAAATGAATTCTATCAAACATTCAAAGAAAAACTAACCCCAATATTATACAAACTGACAGAATAAGCAAAGAAGGAGTTCTACCAAATTCCTTTTAAGACACAAATATGGTTCTGATTCCAAAGCCAGGTAGGTCAAAAACAGAGAAAGAAAACTATAGACCAATCTCCTTAATGAATATAGATGCAAAAATCTTCAATAGTATACTAGCAAAAAGACTGCAGCAAGTCATCACAAGGGTTATTCACTATGATCAGGTAGGATTCATATCAGGAATGCAAGGATGGTTGAATATTAGGAAAACCATCCACATAATTGAGCACATTAACAAACTGACAAAAATCACATGATTATATCAATAGATTCAGAAAAATCCTTTTACAAAATACAATCCCCATTCCTATTGAAAACACTATAATATATAGAAATAGAAGGGCCTGGCCTAAAAATAATAAACAGTATATATCTAAAACCATCATCCAACATCATCTGCAATAGTCATAAACTAGAAGCCTTCCCAATAAGATAAGGAGTGAAACAAAGATGCCCATTATCATCTCTATTATTAGACATTGTATTAGAAACACTAGCTCTAGCGAATACAGAATAAAAAGTATTTGAAGGTATTAAAATAGACAATGAGGAGAACAATCTATCTATTTAAAGAGTCCAACAGCAACAACCAAAAAGCTAGTGGAAATAATCAACAACTTTAGCAAAGTTACAGGATACAAGATAAACCCACAGGAGTCATCAGCATTTCCATATATCTCCAATACATCTCAGCAGCAAGAAATAGAAAGAGAAATTCCATTTAAAATCACCCTAAACAATATAAAATACTTAGTAATTTATTTGCCCAGACAAACACAGGAACTATATGAACACAACTACAAAACACTCTCCACACAATTAAAAATAGATCTAAAGAATTGGAAAAAAAAAGCATTGATTGCTCATCGGTAGGACAAGCTAAAATAATAAAAATGACAATCCAACCAAAATTAATACCTATTTAGTACCATACCCATTGAACTACCAAAAATATTTTTTTACTGAAAAAAAATATATCAAATGTTCTTTTGGAAGAACAAAAGATCAAGGATATCCAGGGAAATCATGAAAAAAAATTTTGAAGGAAGGAGAACTAGTCCCAGATCTCAAACTATATTACAAAGCAGTGCTCATCAAAACAATTTGGTACTGGCTAGGAGACAGAAAGGAGGATCAGTGGAATAGACTTGGGGTAAATGATCTCAGCAAGACAGTCTATGATAAGTCCAAAGATTCCAACTTTGGCAACCAAAATCCACTGTTTGATAAAAACTGCTAGGAAAAATGGAAGACAGTCTGGGAGAGATTAGGTTTGCATCAGCATCTCATATCCTACACCAAGATAAATTCAGGATGGATGAATGACCTGAATATAAAGAAGGAAATTATAAGCAAATTAGGTGAACACAGAATAGTATATATGTCAGATCATTGGGAAAGGAAAGACTTTAATACCAAGCAAGAGCTGGAAGAAATCACAAAATGTAAAATCAATAATTTTGATTACATCAAATTAAAAAGTTTTAGTACAAACAAAACTAATGCATCCAAAATTAGAAGGGAAGCAACAATCTTCATTACAAAAACCTCTGGCAAAGGTCTAATTACTTGAATTTATAAAGACAACCCAATTTTTTAAAAAATCAAGCCTTTCTCCAATTGATAAATGGGCAAGAGACATGAAAATGCAGTTTTCAGCCAAAGAAATCAAAACTATTAATAAGCAAATGGAAAAGTGTTCTAAATCTCTCATAATCAGAGAGATGCAAATAAAAACAACTTTGAGGTATCACCTCACACCTAGCAGATTGGCTAACATAACAGCTTTGGAAAGTAATGAATGTTGGAGGGGATGTGGCAGATTTGGGACATTAATTCATTGCTGGTGGAGTTCTGAATTGATCCAGCCATTCTGGAGGGCAATTTGGAACTATACCCAAAGGGTGATAAAAGACTGTCTGCCCTTTGATCCAGTCATATCACTGCTGGGTTTGTACTTCAAAGAGATAATAAGGAAAAAGACATGTCCAAAAATATTCATAGCTGAGCTCTTTGTGGTGGCAAAAAAATTGGAAAATGAGGGTTTGCCCTTCAATTGGGGAATGGCTGAACAAATTGTGGTATATGTTGGTGATGGAATACTATTCTGCTCAAAGGAATAATAAAGGGGACTAATTCCATGGGAACTGAAACAACCTCCAGGAATTGATGCAGAGTGAGAAGAGCAGAACCAGGAGAACATTGTACGCAGAGACTGATACGCTGTGGTACAATCAAAGGTAATGGACTTCTCCAGTAGTGGCAATGCAGTGATCCTGAAGAACTTGGAGAAATCAATGAGAAAAATCACTATCCAAATTCAGAGGAAAACCTGTGGGAGGAGAAACACAGAAGAAAAACAACTGCTTGAATACATGGATTGAGGGGATATGCCTGGGGAGGTAGACTCTAAATGAACATCCTAATGCAAACACCAACAACTTGGAAATAGGTTCTGATCAAGGACACAAGTGATACCTAATTAAATTGCACCTTGGCTTTGGGAAGAGTGGGTGGATGGGACAGAGGGAAATATTGTGATTCTTGTAACCAAGGAATAATGTTCTAAATTGACTAAATAAATTAAAAAAAAAAGATAAAGAAATTATAATCAAGATAATTTCAGAAAAAGCTGGAAAGATCTGTAGGAACTAATGCAGATCAAAATAAAGACCTGGGAGAACATTGTAAACACTAACAACAATACTAGATGATGATTATCTGTGAAAACTTGGTTACTTTCAACAATGAAATGATCCAGGGTAATCATGAAAGACTTATGACAGGGAATGCTATCCAGCTCCAAAGGAAAAACTATTGGAGTCATCTTGTACATCAGTATATTTCGGTTTTATTTGGTGATTTTGTTTATGTATGAGTTTGCTTTTAAAACAGTGGAAGTGTGTTTTATATGACAATAAAAATAAAAGTAAAAAAAAAAACTGCTTGCTCAAGTGAGGACCTAGTTAATATTAGATAAAAGAAATTTATATTGAACCCAGATAAATCTTTCTTTTGACTTTAAAATTATCTTAACAGGCCATTGGTAGAAGAGACTTTTAAGAGTTTTCCAAGGTTCTGGTCTTCCAAAGAATGAATAGTGATAAAATAAAGGAGAAAGCTTTAAGAGTAGAGAATAACATGGTTAATTAGAGGCTTGAGATTGTAAAGATACAAAACTGAAGTCAGAGCCTAGGAAATAGCTTGAGAAAACTATGAATGGTAAAATTATTAGATCATGATAAAGAAAAAGAATAGATTAGGAACAGTAAGGGTATTGAGAAAAAGAGAATAATAGAAACTTAAGAGAAATGTTGAGCTTTTTCTCTTTGATTTGGTTTGCTTTATTTTAGAAATGGTCATTTGCAAATGATGGCAAAACATACATTATAACCACTGTAGAAAATTAATATTGGATAGTGAAATAATTTCCCCTATAGAACCTTACCCTCTCAAGAACAGTCTGATTCTAGGATCAGGATGAAACAGTTTCTTCCCCAGCCTATGCACCTGGGTCAGAACCTCCTTTCTTTTGCTTAAATCTCAAAAGGATAAAAAGATTAAGAGTAAGATGAACTTTGACCTACTGGAAAGAAAGGAAGTCAGCAAGCTCTAAAGCCTTGTTGAACTGACAGAGCCACATGCCAGAGACAAAAGGGCACTTTGGTGTCCTCTTTCTATGGACAAAGACCTGCTTTTCCTGTGATGAAGTAATGAGGGAGTGGTTGAGTTCTTTAAGTCCACCTCTTCAGTGGCTATTTAGTAATGATTTATGATTGAGAAGGCTTGGGATAAATAGGGGAGAGACTGAGTGATGAGCTCACAAGGGGTATATAAAGAACCACATGAGAGGAATTTTCTCTTTCAGGCACCCTTTCAGATTGAGTGAGTCAACTGATCTGTTTAGGATGTCTTGAGTGATCACATTATTTTAAAATTTCAAAATATTGCCTCGTGAGAATTTTAATCATTGCACCACCCTGTATCTGACTAAGCTAGAATATAGGACATAGGACTTGAAGAAATAAAAGAACTGGGATATTAGTGAATTTGACAATACAATAACATTTATAATGCAATCTTCTTGCTTAAGTTCAGGCCTCATGATGCTTGGCTGCCTTTCTAATGAGTAAAGATAAAATGTCTATAGTGTTTAAATTCCACAAAGGACATTACACATATTAACTCGAAAGTAGAGATAATCACCATGTCCTGTCTTAATTTTTTTTTCTTACTTAAATTGATGTTGCCAGTTTTTGCCAAGTAACTTCTGGTATTCAGGTTTCTGGGCATTTTGGTCATAATCCTCAAGATTCTTTAAAATTTACTTTTCTTACTAAATTAAAGCATACAAAATTGAATATGACAGTCCAGATTATTTTGATCATACCAGACTATAATATTGGTTTCTATTAGATTCATTTTTACCTCCTAGTAAGGTCTGTGCTGATAAATGTTTAATGAACTATTCTCTAAAAAGGCTCAACACATTTTAAGCTCTGTCTTAATTTTAAACATTTTCTCTATCATTTTTTAAAATCTAGACTAAGGGTAGCAAACTATAGCCAAAGGCCTTTCCCCTTCCTGTTTTTGTACAGGAAACATAAGGATGATTTTTATATTTTTAAATAAACTAAAACTTTTTTAAATGTACAAAAACAAAGAGCAAGATTTGGTCCTTTGGTTTGCCAGCAGCTTAGACAATCAACAAAAAAAATTTGTTAAGCCTTGATTTCTGGCATTTGCTCATTTCCAATTTGTCAATATTCATATTGAAAAGTTAAGAATCAGCTTAAGCTTGCTGGCTCTAGAAAAATTTTATTCTTATGACATATTGTTCACTGCTATTGACTCACTTTTCATTCTAAAACTCTCAGATCTTTGTTTCTACAATAATTGTCTAACCATACCTTTACCATTTTTTGCTTGTGAAGTTGATGCTTTTGAAACATGTATAGGACTATGTTAAATCTTTTTGGATCCTGACTGATCCAACACATTTCCATCATTTCTAGGTTTGTATCATGTGTAAATTAGATAAACATGCTTCTGAACAAATGCATATAAATAGAAGACAATAATATTTTTAAAGTGATTACTGGTCCTGCTAGACTGGAATGAGAAAAGGCAGATAAAATAATATAAATTTTTAGATTTAATATTCATGACTTCTTGAAATATAGTTCTGTCAGGAACTTCTTAATTAGTTAAGGAGACCAAAGTTCAAATATAGCCTCTGAAATTTACTGGCTGTGTAACCGTAGGCAAGTCACTTACCCAAATAAGTCTGTCTCAGTTTCCTCATGTGATAATAACATAAGAATAATATTTTTTCAGCTTTGTTGAATGAAATAAGATATACATTTGTAAAGTTCTTAGTGTAATTCCTGGCACATTGTAGGCATTTAAAATATGTATTTCCTTTCTTTCCTTTTTCCTTCCTTATTTTCTTTCCTCCCTCCCTTTTCTATTTCCTTTCTTCCTTCTTTTCCTTCTTCTTATTCCTCCCTTCCTCCTCCATTACTTCTTTTCTTTCCTCCCTCCTTCCTTTCTTATATCCTCTCTCCTTCCTCCATCCTTCCTGCCTTCCTTCATATTAATATAACATCTAGAAAATTTATCTCCTGAGCTACAAGATCCAACTAGAAAATATTTACGATGTGTACTGCTGACCTAACAAATCTATTTATAAGCATTTATATTCTTGAGGCAGCAAAATAGTCTACTATGTATTGTGTGACTTCAAGGTAGATCTGAGTTCATATTCTGCCTCAGACATTTACTAATTGGGTAATCCTATTTAATCCACTTAACTTTTTTGTACTTCACTTCTTGCAGTTTAAAAAAATATTTATTTATTTAGAATATTTCTCAATGGTTACATGATTCATGTTCTTTCTTTCCCCTCTTCCTTCCCCACTACCTGAGCTGACAAGCAATTTAACTGGGTTATACATATATCATTGTTCAAAAAAATTTCTATATTATTCATATTTGCAATAGAGTGATTTTTTAATGCCACAACCCCAATCATATGCTCATCAAGCTACATGATTGATCCTATGTTTTTCTTCTGTGTTTCTACTCCCACAGTTCTTTCTCTGGATATGGATAGAGTTCTTTCTCATAATTTCCTCAAGATTGTCCTGGATCATTGCATTATTACTAGTAGAAAAGTCTCTTACATTTGATTATGCCATGATGTATAAGTTTCTGTGTACAATGTTCTCCTGGTTCTGCTCATTTTGCTCTGCATCAATTCCTGGAGGTCGTTCTAGTTCATATAGAAATCCTCCAGTTCATTATTCCTTTCAGCACAATGATATTACATCACCATCAGATACCACAATTTATTCAGCCATTCCCAAATAAATGGACACCCCCTCATTTTCCAATTTTTGCAACCACAAAGAGTGCAGCTATAAATATTTTTGAACAAATATTTTTCCTTATTATCTCTATGGGGTATAAAACCCAAGTGGTATGGCTGGATAAGGACAAGCATTCTCTTAAAGCCTTTTGTGCATAATTCCAAATGGCTCTGCAGAATGATTGAATCAATTCACAACTCCACCAACAGTGTATTAGTGTTCCAAGTTTGCCACATCTCCACCAACATCTATCATTTTCCTTTGCTGCCATATTGACCACTGCTAGGCATAATTTAATACCTCAGGGATGTTTTTAGTTTCATTTCTCTAATCAGGAGGGATTTAGAACACTTTTTCATATTTTCATTGAGAGTTTTGTTTTCTTCATGTTAAAACCTCCTGTTGATATCTCTTGACCTTTTGTTGATTGGGAACTGTTTTCTCATTTTTAAAATGGCTTTAAAACAGCTCCACTTTCAAAGGGTTGTTGTGAAGGCTACAATGATGTAAATGATATAATTTATAATATAAAGCTGCTGTGAAACATTAATATGTAAATGCTAGAAAACATTACTAGTATTTCTTTGTCATTGATCCAGATGTAAGAAAGATCAAATGTAATGTCTATATATGTAATTTTAGTCTTATCCTGGGGTATTGCAATAACTTTTCTTCTGTTGGTTAATTCTCAGGAACAACTGTTTTTTGCCATCTTGGTTGAGATTCTGACTGAGGTTCTATTGTTTATAAGGAATTAAATTTAGGGATTTCACAAAAGTATGAGAATTCTAAGGTAATATTGTGGTCACTGATTCAAAATATTATATCTCAATTCAAAATGACTTTAAGTAGCATTTATTTATAAAGAGGTTGAAAGAGTGAAAGCAGAGAAATGTAAGAAGAGGGTAGAGAAAATATCTAGCCTATCACACTAATTATTGCTCCCATGTCTGGCTTAGCCCCATCGGGGCTTGTTAACCCTCAGCCAGAGGAACAGATGGTGTTTTATGCAATGGTTCCACCTACATAACCTCCTCTAGGAAAGGAAGGTCAGTTCTCAATCACCCAAAATGAAGTCCAAAGGAGAAGATCCAGGAGCAGTCCTTCAAGAAGCAGTCCAAGAGCCAAAGTCAAGGACCAAGTGAAAGCTCCAGTACAAAATGACTTACATAAGCCAAGTCACCAGCCCAGGTTCTAAACCAAAGATCCAAGCTGAAGGTTCAAGTTGAAGACCTGTTGGAAAGGAACTTTAGGACTTTTTATAGTCCTTTTTCCACATCACTTCTTTTCCCTTCCTCCATTTTATAGGAACCAATTGCAGTCTTTAAATTTGCCTAGCATTGCCCAGGAGCAGAGTTGTCACCCACTTTTAGTAAGTGACTTGGAAACTCCCTTTCTTAGTGTTAAGTAGGGGTATTTAAGTTTTTTGGTTCATTAATTTAAAAGTTGTTGATTGATAGACAAATAAAATTCGAGTCACTCTTCACATGTTCATTAATAATATGCAATTGTTAACCTTTGTTTTTTGTAACTTTTTAATATATGGAATATCTCAAAAGTCTTAGTATAAGGTTAAACTACTAAAGCTTAATTCTGCAGTAGAATTTTTGGAACACCCTATATAGTAAGGAAATGGAACACAGAATTTTCATTGCTCTCATCTTGAGCTATTTTATTTCATTAATTTGAGTGACCTAGAAGATCCAAGTGTAAGGTTTTAACTCGTGAAATCAAATATGAGCTTCTCATGAGGGAGTTACAAAGAGCTTCACATAGATCATCCTAATGTCAGAAAAGCACATTCTTGCTTTGTTAGAATTGTTATTTTTCCAGTCCCCCTGATCACCACCCACTGCTTCTAGTGAATAGAGCAAGTGACTTTATATGTAGTCAGTATAATAGCAGGAAAGAAGTGTCAAGGGTAACACAAACATTATATGCAAATCATCCCCAAAATCAAAGGAGGGAGTGGAATTTATAAATTTTATACCATATTCACCTCAAATCACGTCTTATTAATATGTATTGAATTAGGGTCACACATCTAGACTTTGCTATCAGGAATTTTTGGTCTTATGATGTGTAAATCTCAGTCAAGTTATAGACATCTGAAGTAAAACCAGCAGAACAACAAATGGTGATTATAACTGAGATGATGACAATATATTAGTTTTAAAGTTTTAGCTATAATTTTGAAATAATTTGGATATTTTAATGAACTAATACCAAGGGAGGACAGTGTCTGTTTCTCACAAAACTTTATAAAATGAGACCCCAAACTCCTGCCCCCCTCAAATTATTCTTTCTCCAAAAGACTCATGCTACTTGAGTGCCTCTAACTCCAATCTTTGGTTCTAAAAGTAATTCATCCACTCCTTTTCCACTTCCTCACACTGTCTGTCTCCCTTCATCATGCATCTCCTACACAATCTGTCTCTATCTGGCTTTTCCCCCCTGTATTTTCTATGTTCTTTGCTCAACTCCTTCTCTGATTTATTAAAGTGTGATTGCCGCTTCACTCCTATAGTGGTCTTTCCCAGGGAATACCCCAGGAACCACATTGACCTACCACATTTCATAATTTCATAAATTAGTTATCAAATCACTAGCTCTATGGAGGGAATGATAACTCCACTGGATGAAGAGAAAACCTATATGCTGATCACATTTATATACATTAAAATGTAGATTAAGTAAAATAATATGTGACTTGGATTTTGCCTTCTTTCTTATCTTGGGCTTTTCTTGTTTATTGGCTCTTTTTCATCTTATTCTCAAACACATAAATAGTTCAAAGGGAGTTCACAAAAGTTTTGGTATATATTACTCTCAGGGAAAGAATTATCTTATTTTGTTTCATTCCTAATTTGGATGTACCCTTTTGAGCAATCTAACTGATCCCTCTATCCTAGACCCATCTAACTTAACAAATACACACAGGGGCATATACATATGTTTATATGTCTATATATATATGTGTGTGTATACATATACATACATACATACACACACATATATATATATAAACATATGTATATATAAATGTGTTTATGGACTAGAATGGTAATTAGTTTCTTCTGTGGGCCTAAATATTTGATCATTTAGGAATTCAGAAGGTAATTATGATGCTTGATATTTATCTGGGTGTTAAGCACTGTTATAAGCCTTATCTCATTTGATCTTCATGAAATTCTGTTGAGGTAAGCATCCTATTTATGGTATTATCCACTTTTGACAGATGAGAAAGCTGAGGCTTAGGTAACCTTGCCCAAGAGTAAGCAAAGGATATGTAAAAGAGAAAAGAGACATAATACATTTTACCAAATTTCCTTGCTACATTAAAAAAATCTAGGATTCAGATAGCTATAACTGACTCTGAAATGGAATCTTTGTTTTTAATACCCTATGTGAATACTGAAAAATCTATGAAATGTTTCCACAGATCTTTTGTAACTAAAGAGTGAAGGAAGAGCAAATTTGCTGAGACTGAAACCTTGATGCTTCTAGAAGTTTGTAAGAGCTAAACAGAATTTTTAAAAAGAACCTTTGATTTCATTTATGTTTCGCAAAAATAAAATAAAAACAACCCACTGCCTTAGTAGAAAAGTACTAATGAGCAAGGAACAAAAGTTCGAGTTAACATCAAACACAGTTATTCTGACAAAGCAGTATTTTGATGCCTCAGATATAAATGAAAGAACAGATGGCATACATTGCCCTGGAAATACAAATGAGCTGAGACACGAAAGAGAAACATATTAATTAATGTGACTTTGAGATGTAAATTTAAGCCCAGAACTTTTGTAGCAATGAATAGTGTACAATGAAAACAGCAAAGAACACATATGATTTCACATGTTCTCCTATAGCTATATTTACCCATCATCTTAGAAAATCTGGAAATGTGAGTCATTTGATTTAAGACAGGGCACCATGATGAGGTGGAAATAATTCTGGCTTTATAGTCAGAGGAACTGGGATCAAATTCCTACTCTGATAAATTGCTAGTTATATGAACATAAGTAACTAATTTTCTCTCTCTAGACCTCAGTTGCCCTCCAAATAAAAATAAGGAAGATGGGCTCTAATTCAGTCTCTAAGATCCCTTTCAGTTCTAAACCTATGATAACACTCTCTTGTTTTAGGTCAATGGTTAATAATTCTAGTACAAAAAAAATCCTTTTTGTTTGGTCTGAAGGAGTTCAACTCAGAACTTCTTTTTCGCTCTACCAATTCTCTCATTCCCCTTATTACTATATTCTTAAGCAACTTAAAACTTGGGAGTTTGAGTTAAAATACTCTACTAAACTCCATGATCATTCCAAACCTTAAGCATATCTATCATCTATCCCTCAGGATCCAGCCCTAAGTCCTTGAAACTGAACTAGAGCTCCCAATGAAGTGAACCCTCTCTCTCTCTCTCTCTCTCTCTCTCTCTCTCTCTCTCTCTCTCCAAGTTGGATTAGATAAGGTGTTTTTTTGAAATTTTTATTTAATTGGATGATTTAGAATATTTTTCCATGGTTACAAGACTCATGTTCTTTCCCTTCCCTCCCCCCAAAACCCTCCCATAGCTGGCACACAATTCCACTGGGTTTAACATATGTCATTGATCAAGACCTATTTCCATTTTAGTAATATTTATACTAGGGAGATCATTTAGAGTCTACATCCTCAATCATATCCCCTTTGACCCATGTAATCAAGCATTTGTTTTTCTTTGTTTCTACTACCACAGTTTTTCCTCTGGATGTGGATAGTGTTCTTTCTCAAAGATCCCTTTGAATTGTTCAGGATCACTGCATTGCCACTAATGGAGAAGATCATTACATTCGATTGTACCATAGTGTATCAGTCTCTACATACAATGTTCTCCTGGTTCTGCTCCTCTCACTCTGCATCAATTCCTGGAAGTCGAACAAGTTCACATGGAATTCCTCCAATTTATTATTCCTTTGAGCACAATAGTATTCCATCACCAGCATAAAACTCTCTCTTTTTTGTAGTCTTTTACAATCAAAGCAGAGAAGGGGAAAAAGCACTGAGTTTGCAGTCTCAAAAACTCAAGTTCAATCATGGCTTCAGATACTAGCTTTGTGATCCTAATCAAGTCACTTAATCCCTGCTTTTTCAATTTCCTCTAGGTAAAATGGTGATAGCAGTCCTTACCTTGGAAGATTGTTTAAATGAGACAATACTTGAAAAGAGTTTAGCATTGTACATTTACAAAGTAGTATATAAATGATTATTCTTGCCCACTCCCATTAGGTGTTATTGTAAGCAAATTAGCATTTGATAAGAACCAGAGGAAAAAAATCCCTTTTTTTTAATAAAACAGTTGAGAAGGAAAGATGACTAAGTGGCAGTGGGCTACCAGGTAAAATCATCCAGCTAAAAAAAACAAAACAAAACAAAACAAGTGATGTGATGATTACTTAGTTGAGAAGCTAGAGATTTGGGGAAGGCAAGATAACCTAGGAGAGGGAACCTGTAAAAAATAGTGTGAGTGGCTGTTTATAGGGAGATTCATTGATGTAAATACTATGTGAGCAAGTTAAGAGGTACTCCTTGTATTTCCCAGAACATTGCCATACACTAGTGTTAGTGGCTATGAAGTTGATGACATATTCTGATCTTTTATTCATTCACATTTTAATTTATTATTCTCTTTTGATGGATACCATTTATAATACATCTGCTAGAAGCTCCTAGAAGATCTGACAGGACACAGTAAATATTCAATAAATGTTTAATTGATTGACTGAAATTTACTCCTTATAGTCAATCCATGATCTTATAATGTAAAATAACTAGTTTAACTATTATCTGGGCATAGAGTTCTTCCTCTATACTCTCTTTGGCTCCCCATTCTTGACCATTTGCTATTGATTTTTTTCTCTAATACCTCTGAGTCTTGTGGCTATGCCTACTTAGGAGGTCAAATAACAGGCTCCGTGTCATGCCTTTGCCCTTCTAGTAGTGAAAAATCTGTATCTGAGATGTGGCAGCCTACTATTTCCACAAGATTAGGAGGTATAAACTGTAAAAAGCCTCCTATATTAGAGAACATTGATGTCTTGAAATAATCATTTGATTCTCTCTCTCTAGTCACAACTCAACTGACAGAAAATGAGACAGTGTGCTTTGAGAAGGGAAGCCAAAGCAATTGAGTAGTTCTGGATAAAACCAGCCTCTGATGAGTTGTCTCAGAGAAAAAAAAAAGATGAAAGTTGCTTTTCTGAGACCTGAAAATACAAGGACAGTCCAAATCCCTACAGATACACATCAGAAGACAGTCAGCTCCAAAAAATGTTCCCAAGAAACAGAAAACTATTGGCAGACCAAGAAAGAATTTGCTAATTGGGGATACTAGCATTGAAAACCATGACATGGTTAGCAAATATCTAGCTAGAACCCAGTTGCTAATTCTGATAAAGTTGATAAATTACTAATTGAAATGTATTTTCTGTCAGTAAGAGAACAAAGGGATATTCAGGGGGGACTAGCACCTCTGGTGTTAGGATTTGCTCAACCCTTTCCAGAGTTGATCATATACCACTCTTAACTTAACCAACACCTATGACTCTAATAAGCTATTCAGGGCTTTTATATAGTGACTTCTTGTCCATTCCTCTCTTCACAGGGACTAATCACAGATTTCAAATTGTCTAGCACTGCCCAGGGGGACAGTGTCTTGTGAGATCCACTTCTTATCCTCTGGAGGTATAAACTCTTATCAAAACGATTCACAATTTCCTGACTGATTGAGTTGTTATCCACTTTAGCAAATGACTTGCAAACACTCTTACTTAGTTTCTGGTGAGGAACTAAGTAGGGGTACTAAAAGAAAGTCTGATTCACACTTCAGTGTCTGGTGAGGTACTAAGTAGGGGTATTTAAGTTAGTGTTAACCAAGTATTAATTCAAAATAGACAGAGAATAAAGAGTTCCCCTTAACAACTATTAACTCAAAATAGACAAAGAGAGACTTCCAGTCAAGATGGTGGCTTAGAGGAAGCTAAAGTTCAGATCTCCGGAAAACCCTTCCCAACTGATCTCAAACTATAAACTCCTAAGGTGCCGAAATTCAAAACGATCAACAGCATAGACCCTGGGAATCCTCCTCCTGGACCTGGACCTGGATCAAAAGGTAAGGCCCCCCTCAAAAGCCAGAGCCCGAGATCACTTGGACCTAAGGGGTAGGAGCGCAGAGTCCAAGGCTCCGGGAAGCCACAGCCCCGTCCCGCTCAGAGAGCAGGGTCGTCTGAAACAACAGCAACCCTCAGGGCCTTCTATCCGAGTCCCAGTGAAAGTCACTGCCCTCGGAGTTCCAGGAAGCCTCAGCCCATACCCAGGCAGAGAGCAGGGTCGTCTGAAACAACAGCAACCCTCAGGGTGGGCAAGACAGCCTCATGGGCTGGATCCTTCTATCGGAGTCCCAGTGAAAGTCACTGCCCTTGGAGCTCCCCACAGAGAGCAGGGTCCTCTGAAACAACAGCAACACTCAGGGCCAACAAAACAGCCTCATGCCCAGCTATTCTGAAGGCAACTTCCAGAAAGCAACCCGACCCCTGCAGGGAAGCAGATAGAGCCCGGGGATAGTGTGGCCCCCTGGTCCGACCTTTCCATTCCAGTACCAGTGAAAGTCATTGCCCATACTCAATTTAACCCAGGGAAAATTCATAGAACCGACAATCTGCCCAGGACTAAAGCCTCTGAACACCAGACAGAGATAAGAAAAGCTAATCCTCCACATTCAGAGATGGCAAACTCCACAGAAGCACAGAAGCCCCCAAATCCCAAGAAAAATAAGAAGAAAGGGGTGACTTTGGACACATACTATGGAGCCAAAATACAAAATACAGAGGAGATAGATGACAATATACAAGAAAATGCTCCGAAACCTTCCAAAGGAAATGGAAACTCTCCACAAACCCATGAAGAATTTAAATCAGAAATGACCAAAAAGATGGAAGCCTTCTGGGAGGAAAAGTGGGAAATAATGCAAAAGAAATTCAAGCATCTACAAAACCTGTGTGACCAAACTAAAAAGGAAAACCAGGCTTTAAAGGCCAGAGTCAGGCAGCTGGAAGACAACGATCGTGTAAAAGAGCAAGAATTAATAAAGCAAAGCCAAAATACCAAGAAATTAGAAGAGAACATAAAATATCTCACTGACAAGGTGACAGATCTGGAAAATAGAGGGAGAAGAGATAATTTAAGAATAATTGGACTTCCAGAAAAGCCAGAAATAAACACCAAACTCCACATCATGATACAAGATATAATCAAAGAAAATTGCCCAGAGATTCTAGAACAAGGGGGCAATACAGCCACTGACAGAGCTCACAGAACACCTTCTACACTAAACCCCCAAAAGACAACTCCCAGGAATGTAATTGCCAAATTCCAAAGCTATCAAACAAAAGAAAAAATCCTACAGGAAGCCAGAAAAAGACAATTTAGATATAAAGGAATACCAATCAGGGTCACACAAGACCTTGCAAGTTCTACTATGAATGATCGTAAGGCATGGAACATGATCTTCAGAAAGGCAAGAGAGCTGGGTCTTCAACCAAGAATCAGCTACCCAGCAAAACTGACTATATACTTCCAAGGGAAAGTATGGGCATTCAACAAAATAGAAGACTTCCAACTTTTTGCAAAGAAAAGACCAGAGCTCTGTGGAAAGTTTGATACTGAAAAACAAAGAGCAAGGAATACCTGAAAAGGTAAATATTAAGGAAAGGGGGGAAATGTTATCCTCTTCTTTTACTCAAACTCTCTTCTATAAGGACTACATTTCTATCAATCTATGTATACTAACATGTGGGGAAAATGTAATGTATAAATAGGGGGTAAAGAAAGACCAAATAGAATAATCTTTCTCACACAAAGATTCACATGGGAAGGGGAGGGGAAGAAAACTCCTATAAGAAGGAGAGGAAGAGAGGGTTTTTTACTTAAACCTTAATCTCAGGGAAATCAACTCTGAGAGGTAAAAACATCCAGATCCATTGGGATCTTGAATTCTAACTTACCCAATAAGGGTAGGGAGAAGGGAAAACCAAGGGGGGGAGGGGGAGAGGGAAAACAAAAAGGGAGGGAAAGAGAGGTGGGAGGGGGAGGGAACAAAAAGGGAGGGACTAAAAAGGGAAACATCAAGGGAGGGGACAAGGGGGACTGATTCAAAGTAAATCAATGAACTAAAAGGTAGAGCCGAAGAAGAAAAGGTTAGAATTAGGGAAGGCTATCAAAATGCCAGGGAGTCCACAAACGACAATCATAACTTTGAATGTGAATGGGATGAACTCACCCATAAAACATAGATGAATAGCAAAATGGATTAGAATCCAAAACCCTACCATATGTTGTCTTCAAGAAACACACATGAGGCGGGTTGACACCCACAAGGTCAGAATTAAAGGATGGAGTAAGGGCTTCTGGGCCTCAACTGACAGAAAGAAGGCAGGAGTGGTAATCATGATATCTGATAAAGCCAAAGAAAAAATAGACCTGATCAAAAGGGATAGGGAAGGTAATTATATTTTGTTAAAAGGGACTTTAGACAATGAGTAAATATCATTAATCAACATGTATGCACCAAATAATATAGCACCCAAATTTCTAATGGAGAAACTAGGAGAATTGAAGGAAGAAATAGACAGTAAAACCATATTAGTGGGAGTCTTAAACCAACCATTATCAAATTTAGATAAATCAAATCAAAAAATAAATAAGAAAGAGGTAAAAGAAGTGAATGAAATCTTAGAAAAATTAGAATTAATAGACATATGGAGAAAAATAAATAGGGATAAAAAGGAATACACCTTCTTCTCAGCCCCACATGGCACATTCACAAAAATTGACCATACATTAGGTCACAGAAATATAGCACACAAATGCAGAAAAGCAGAAATAATGAATTCAGCCTTCTCAGATCACAAGGCAATAAAAATAATGATTAGTAATGGTACATGGAAAACCAAATCTAAAACTAATTGGAAATTAAACAATATGATACTCCAAAACCATTAGTTAAAGAAGAAATCATAGAAATAATTAATAATTTCATCGAGGAAAATGACAATGGCGAGACATCCTTCCAAACCTTTTGGGATGCAGCCAAAGCAGTAATCAGAGGTAAATTCATATCCCTGAATGCTTATATTAACAAACTAGGGAGAGCAGAGATCAATCAATTGGAAATGCAAATGAAAAAACTCGAAAGCAATCAAATTAAAACCCCCCAGCAGAAAACCAAACTAGAAATCCTAAAAATTAAGGGAGAAATTAATAAAATCGAAAGTGATAGAACTATTGATTTAATAAATAAGACAAGAAGCTGGTACTTTGAAAAAACAAACAAAATAGACAAAGTATTGGTCAATCTAATTAAAAAAAGGAAGGAAGAAAAGCAAATTAAAAGCATTAAAGATGAAAAGGGGGACAGCACCTCCGATGAAGATGAAATTAAGGCAATCATTAGAAATTACTTTGTCCAATTATATGGCAATAAATCCACCAATTTAGGTGATATGGATGAATATATACAAAAATACAAACTGCCTAGACTAACAGAAGAGGAAATAGAATTCTTAAATAATCCCATATCAGAATATGAAATCCACCAAGCCATCAAAGAACTTCCTAAGAAAAAATCCCCAGGGCCTGATGGATTCACCAGTGAATTCTATCAAACATTCAGAGAACAGTTAATCCCAATACTATACAAACTATTTGACATAATAAGCAAAGAGGGAGTTCTACCAAACTCCTTTTACGACACAAACGTTGTACTGATTCCAAAACCAGGCAGGTCAAAAACAGAGAAAGAAAACTATAGGCCAATCTCCCTAATGAATATAGATGCAAAAATCTTAAATAGGATACTAGCAAAAAGACTCCAGCAAGTGATCAGAAGGATCATTCACCATGATCAAGTAGGATTTATACCAGGGATGCAGGGCTGGTTCAACATCAGGAAAACCATCCACATAATTGACCACATCAACAAGCAAACCAGCAAGAACCACATGATTATCTCAATAGACGCAGAAAAAGCATTTGATAAAATACAACACCCATTCCTATTAAAAACACTAGAAAGCATAGGAATAGAAGGGTCATTCCTAAAAATAATAAACAGTATATATCTAAAACCATCAGCTAATATCATCTGTAATGGGGATAAACTAGATGCATTCCCAATAAGATCAGGAGTGAAACAAGGATGCCCATTATCACCTCTACTATTTGACATTGTACTAGAAACACTAGCAGTAGTAATTAGAGAAGAAAAAGAAATTGAAGGCATCAAAATAGGCAAGGAGGAGACCAAGTTATCACTCTTTGCAGATGACATGATGGTCTACTTAAAGAATCCTAGAGATTCAACCAAAAAGCTAATTGAAATAATCAACAACTTTAGCAAAGTTGCAGGATACAAAATAAACCCACATAAATCATCAGCTTTTCTATATATCTCCAACACAGCTCAGCAGCAAGAACTAGAAAGAGAAATCCCATTCAAAATCACCTTAGACAAAATAAAATACCTAGGAATCTACCTCCCAAGACAAACACAGGAACTATATGAACATAACTACAAAACACTCTCCACACAACTAAAACTAGACTTGAGCAATTGGAAAAAACATTAACTGCTCATGGATAGGATGAGCCAATATAATAAAAATGACCACCCTACCCAAACTTATTTATCTATTTAGTGCCATACCCATTGAACTCCCAAAATACTTCTTCACTGATTTAGAAAAAAAAAACATAACAAAGTTCATTTGGAAGAACAAAAGATCAAGGATATCCAGGGAAATAATGAAAAAAAAACACATATGATGGGGGCCTTGCAGTCCCTGACCTTAAACTATATTACAAAGCAGCAGTCATCAAAACAATTTGGTACTGGCTAAGAAACAGAAAGGAAGATCAGTGGAATATACTGGGGGAAAGCGACCTCAGCAAGACAGTATACGATAAACCCAAAGATCCCAGCTTTTGGGACAAAAATCCACTATTCGATAAAAACTGCTGGGAAAATTGGAAGACAGTGTGGGAGAGACTAGGAATAGATCAACACCTCACATCCTACACCAAGATAAATTCAAAATGGGTGAATGACTTAAACATAAAGAAGGAAACCATAAGTAATTTGGGTAAACACAGAATAGTATATATGTCAGACCTTTGGGAGGGGAAAGGCTTTAAAACCAAGCAAGACATAGAAAGAATCACAAAATGTAAAATAAATAATTTTGACTACATCAAACTAAAAAGCTCTTGTACAAACAAAACCAATGTAACTAAAATCAGAAGGGAAACAACAAATTGGGAAAAAATCTTCTTAGAAACCTCTGACAAAGGTTTAATTACTCATATTTATAAAAAGCTAAATCAATTGTACAAAAAATCAAGCCATTCTCCAATTGATAAATGGGCAAGGGACATGGATAGGCAGTTCTCAGATAAAGAAATCAAAACTATTAATAAGCACATGAAGAAGTGTTCTAAATCTCTTATAATCAGAGAGATGCAAATAAAAACAACTCTGAGGTATCACCTCACACCTAGCAGTTTGGCTAACATAACAGCAAAGGAAAGTAATGAATGCTGGTGGGGATGTGGCAAAGTAGGGACATTAATTCATTGCTGGTGGAATTGTGAACTGATCCAACCATTCTGGAGGGCATTTTGGAACTATGCCCAAAGGGCGACAAAAGAATATCTACCCTTTAATCCAGCCATAGCACTGCTGGGTCTGTACCCCAAAGAGATAATGGACAAAAAGACTTGTTCAAAAATATTCATAGTTGCGCTCTTTGTGGTGGCCAAAAACTGGAAAACGAGGAGATGCCCATCAATTGGGGAATGGCTGAGCAAATTGTGGTATATGTTGGTGATGGAATACTATTGTGCTAAAAAGAATAATAAAGTGGAGGAGTTCCATGGAGACTGGAACAACCTCCAGGAAGTGAAGCAGAGCAAGAGGAGCAGAACCAGGAGAACATTGTACACAGAGACTAATACACTGTGGTATAATCGAATGTAATGGACTTCTCCATAAATGGTGGTGTAATGTCCCTGAACAATTTGCAGGGATCTAGGAGAAAAAAACACTATTCATAAGCAAAGGATAAACTATGGGAGTGGAAACACCTAGGAAAAGCAACTGCCTGAATACAGCGGTTGAGGGGACATGACAGAGGATAGACTCTAAATGAACACTCTAATGCAAATATTATCAAAATGGCAATGGGTTCAAATCAAGAAAACATGCAATGCCCAGTGGATTTGCGCATCGGCTATGGGGGGTGGGGGGGTTAGGGGGAGGAAAAGAAAATGATCTATGTATTTAATGAATAATGCTTGGAAATGATCAAATAAAATATAACTTTAAAAAAATAGACAAAGAGAATGAAGAATTCCCTTTCACATAGTCTCAGCTCTTTCACTGACTTTGCTGAGTGTCTTCTTGAAGCAGTGTGATAACAATGTGATTCAATCAAAAGAGAACTGAATTTATACTGCAAAGTTCTAGATTTTAATATTGCTTCTTCAATTTAATGTATATAGAATCTTCGATTAAGCTTTTCTTAACTTTTCTGAGGCTCAGGTTCCTCACAGGAAAAAAATATGGCATTAGATTAGATAATACAAACTTTCAAGGAGACATAGCAGGGCAGAGTGGATAAAGGATTTTTCATAGTCTAGATGACTTGGGTTCAAGTCCTATGTCTAGTTGAATGACTGCAATACTATGGTATTAGTTGCAAAACATTAGTTTATTTGAATTGATAGAATGTGTCTTGGCCTAGAAAAAAATGAAAAGAAAAATCATCCTATTGGATAGAATTCAAAGGTTTACAAAGTGATTTACACATCTGACTTCTAAGGTCTAAAGCTATGATTCTAAGTCATCCATCAATGAAAATTTATCAAGCACTTACTAAATTCCAGACACTATTTTGCATATATTTGATTTGATATTCATTATAATACCGGGATGTAGGTACTATCATTATCCCTATTTTATAAATCAACAAATGAGGAAGCCTGAGGTCAAATGTCTTGCCCAGAGTCACAGAGTTAGTAAGTTTCTGAGATTGAATTTAAATTCAGATCATTGTAGCTTTATAACTAACTCTATCCATTTTGCCACCTAGATTTCTCTAGGGACACAGAAATAAGTAAATAAATAAAACAGTTCCTACATTTAAGAAATGTTATTTGTAGATAGATAGATAGATAGATAGACTTGGATATATATACATATATATCTACAGATAATGCAAACATAAATCTTGGCAATAAGTTTCTTTGATAAAATATAATATAGAAGGAACCATTCCTCATGTAGATAGTCAAAGGGTGGTAAATGGGCCATTTTAAAAGAAAATCCAAAATATCAATAATAATATAGAAAATGCAAATTAAACAATATTGAGTTTATACTTCATATCTTTCAGATTGACAAAAATGACATAAAAAGAAACTGACAATTTTTTTGGGGGGAGGCTGTGTTAAAACATGTATACCAGTGTACTCTTAGTGATGCTGTGAATTGTTTCAATCATTCTAATAAGCAATTTAAAACTATACAAACAAAATCACTAAGCTGTGCACAGCCTTTGGTAAAGTAATACCATCATTATCTCTATACCCAAAGAAATAAAAAAGGAATAATGAGTACCAAAAAATAGGGGTGGGGAGTACAAAAATATTTATATTTTTATATGATTCTCAAATTGAAAACTAAATAATGTCTAAATATTATAGAAAAGCTAAAGAGATCATAGAATATGAATGAAGTAGAATAGAATTAAGTCATAAGAAATGATGATATGGATCATTGCAGAGGAAACCAGGAACACCTCTATAGCTAATGCATAGTGAATTGAAACAAAGACTTTCACAATCAAAGAGGTAACTCTGAAACACTGGAATTATGATTAAATCAAAGATAAACCATTGTGTTAGCAGACTAAACATGAAACATGCTACCAGAAGTATGCTAGACCAGAGTTAAGCCAGTTTTGGAAAGTAATGGTAAATTTTTCAATGTGATCATTGGAAAAACTTGCAAATTCAAAAATATATAAATCTGGCTTTGATTTCTTGGTTGCTTAGGCTTAAGACAATAATAGGAAAATATTAGAAAAGAAGATTAAATAAAAAGTGTATTGTAGACTTCCAGGTAAACATTGTGGCAGTCTAGACACAAGACTCTTCCTCTTCTCAGCACCCACTGATATAGGCTACCTTAAAAGACCAAAAAACCAAAATCATAAGAATGAAGGGACTCTACAGTAGGGCACAGCATTGAAGGTAAAAAGGATTTGGGCATTTCCACAGTATAAGGTGGTGAAAAAGCTCCCATCAAAATGCAAGCTGATCTACCCTCCTCCACCCCATCTATGGAGCCAGAGTCAGAATCAGCTTGTGCCAGAATCAGTGAATGAGTGAGGGGCACCTCTAGAGTGAGTAAGAGGCACCTATAGGTCCTTGGGAGCTGACTAAGACCACCAAAGCCCTACCCTTGAGAGCAGCTACACCTGTAACCCAGCAGGCTTAAGAGCATAGACCATGGGCTCTCATGGAAAGATAACACAGAGAAGGTCAGCAAACAGCAGAAGCTGCAGATATTTGAGAGCTCACCTCAGGCAAAATTCTTGCTCCTTAGCTCCATACACAGAGAGCCTGTCCATCTCACTCAGATCAGTGATGGATAATTGTGCATAGGAGCCCCAAACCCTTTCCAACAGAAGCAAAATAAAATGCAGGGAACCTCAAAAATTTGTATAGAGGAAAAACCCAGGCTACAGAGGATATACAGGAGGAAAGAAGAAGAAGAAGGAGAAAGAGAAGAAGAGGAGGAGGAGGAGGAGGAGGAGGAGGGAGTTGATTCTGAAAAAATTTTACAGAGGGAAAACTCAGGCTACAGAGGAAATTTAGAAGGAAATTCAAATAAATCCAAAACCTTCCAAAAAATGGAAATTTTCCATAGGATCTCAAAGAATTTAAATTGGAGCTTATCCAAAAGTTGGAAGCCTTCTGGCAAGAAAGATGGGAAATATTTAAAAGAAAAAAATAACAGTTTAAAGGACAAGAACTCCCAATTGAAGTTGGATTGGCTGGAAGCCACAAAAAGCAGGATTGACTAAACTGAAAAGGAAAACCAGACTTTAAATACCAGAATTGGGCAATTGGAAGCCACTGATATTGCAAAACAGCAAGAATTAATAAAGCAAAGTCAAAAGACTGCCAATATAGAAGAAAACATAAAATATCTCACTGACAAGATGACAGATAAGGAAAACAGAGCAATCAGAGACAATTTGAAAATCACTGGTCTACCTGAAAACACAGAAATAAACAGAAATCTTGACATTATACTACAAGAAATCATCCAAGAAAACTGCCCTGATGTTCTTGAACAAGGGGGAAAAATAGACATTGAAAGAGGTCATAGAACACCCTCTACACTAAATCCTCAAAAGACAACTCCCAGGAATTTAATTGCCAAATTCCAGAGCTTTCAAGCCAAGGAGAAATTTTGACAAGAAGTTAAAAAGAGACAATCTGGATACCAAGGAACAACAATCAGGATTACACAAGACCTGGCAGCTTCTACAATAAACGGCTGCAAGGCCTGGAACACAATATTCAAAAAGGCAAGAGCATTGGATCTTCAACCAAGGATCACCTATCCATCAAAAGTGACTTATGAACTTCCAGGGGAAAATATGGGCATTCAACAAAATAGAAGATTTCCAACTTTTTGTAAAGAAAAGATCAGAAATGAGTGACAAGTTTGTTATCCAAACACAGATCAAGAGAAACATGGAAAGGTAAATAAGAAAGAGAGGGAAATTAAAATAAACAGGATAATCTTTATCATTCAAAGACACACATTGGAAAAGGAGGGTTGGAATGCTCTTATAAGAAGGGGAGAAAGAGAGTATTCATAGGTAATATTTAAACCTTACTCTCAGTGAAATGAATTCTGAAAGGAAAGATCCACTGGGGTCTTGAATTCTATCTTATCCCACGGGGAAGGGGAGAAGGAGAAACTAAGGGGGCCAAGAGGGCAGGGAATACAAAATGGGAGGGAAAGAGAGGGAGGAGGAAACTTAAGAGACCCTAAAAAAACAAGAAGGGATCAAAAAGGAAGGGGCCAGAAATGGAAGCATATTAAGGGAGGGGATTAGGAGGACTGATTAAAAGTAAACCACTGATTTAAAAGGATATAGCAAAAGAAGAAAGGACATAACTAGGAGAGGATATCAAAATGCTGGGGAATATACAAGTGGAAATCATAACTTTGAACCTGAATGGGATGAACTCACCTATAAAAAGAAAGCAAATAACACAGTGGATTAAAATCCAAAATCCTACCATATGTTGTCTACAAGACACACACCTGAGGAGGGTAGATACCCACAAGGTTAGAATTAAAGGTCGCATCAAAACCTATTGGGCCTCAACTAAGAGAAAGAAGGCAGGAGTTGCAATCATAGTATCTGACAAAGTCAAAGTAAAAATAGCTCTAATTAAAAAGGATAGGGAAGGTAACTACATACTGATTAAAGTGAGTATAAACAGTGAGGAAATATCAGTAATCAACATGTATGCACCAAATAGTATAGCATCCAAATTTCTAAAGGAGAAACTAGTGGAATTGAAGAAGGAAATAGGTAATAAAATTATACTAGTGGGAGACTTGAACCTTCCACTATCAAATTTAGATAAATCAAATGAAAAAATAAATAAGAAAGAGTTAAAAGAGGTGAATGAAATGTTAGAAAAATTAGAGTTAATGCATATATGGAAAAAATAAATAGGGACAAAAAGGAATACACCTTCTTTTCACCAGCACATGGTACACTCACAAAGACTGACCATGTACTAGGTCATAAAAACATGGCAAACAAATACAGAAAATAATGAATGCAACCTTTTCAGATCATAATACAATAAACATAATACTCAGTAAGGGTATATGGAGAGCCAAATCAAAAATTAACTGGAAATTAAATACTATGATTCTCCAAGATTGGTTAGAAAACAAATCATAGAAACAATTAATAATTTCATTGAAGAAAATGACAATGATGAGACATCCTTTCAAAATCTATGGGATGCATCCAAAGCAGTACTCAGGGGGAAATTTATGTCCTTGAGTTCATATATTAAACAATTAGGGAGGGCAGAGGTCAGTGAATTAGACTTGCAAATCAAAAAACATGAAAAAAAAAACACATTAAAAATCCCTAGAAGAAAACTAAATTAGAGATCCTAAAAATAAAGAGAGAAATTAATAAAATCCAAAGTGAAAGAAATATTTAACTAATAAAAACTAAAAGCTGGTATTTTGAAAAAAAAAAACAAACAAAATAGACAAAGTACTGGTCAATCTAAAAAATTAAGGAAAGAAGAAAACCAAATTAACAGTATCATATATGAATATTGAGACCTCACCTCCAATGAAGAGGAAATTAAGGCAATCATTAAAAACTATTTTGCCCAATTATATGGCAATAAATATGCCAATCTAGGTAATATGGATGAATATTTACAAAAATACAAATTGCCTACATTAACAGAAGAAGAAATGGAATTCTTGAATAATCTCATGTCAGAAAAATAAATTGAGCAAGCCATTAATTAACTCCCTAAAAAATACTCAGGGACTGATGGATTCACAATTGAATTCTATCAGATATTCAGAGAACAGTTAATCCCAATACTATACAAACTATTTGACATAAAAAGCAAGGAGGGAGTTCTACCAAGTTCCTTTTATGACACAAATATTGTACTGATTCCAAAGCCAGGAAGGTCAAAAACAGAAAAATAAAACTATAGACCAATCTCCTTAATGAATATAGATGCAAAAATCTTAAATAGAATACTAGGAAAAGGACTCCAACAAGTCATCTCGAGGGTTATTCACTATGATCAGGCAGGATTTATAACTGGAATGCAAGGATGGTTCAATATTAGGAAAACCATCCACATAATTGACCATATCAACAAGCAAACCAACAAAAATCACATTATCTCAATAGTCAGAGAAAAAGCCTTTGACAAAATCCAACACTCATTCCTATTGAAAACACTAGAAAGTATAGGAATAGAAGGGTCTTTCATAAAAATAATAAACAGTATTTATCTAAAACCATCAGCAACCATCATTTGCAATGGGTATAAATTAGATGCATTCCCAATAAGAACAGGAGTCAAACAAGGATACCTGTTATCTCCCCTATTATTTAACACTGTACTAGTAGCACTAGCAGTAGCAATTAGAGAACAAAAAGAAATTGAAGGTATTAAAATTGTCAATGAGGAGACCAAGCTATCACTCTTTGCAGATGATATGATGGTCTACTTAAAGAATCCTAGAGAATCAACCAAAAAGCTAGTGGAAATAATGTGAATCTTAAAAACTACTCAGAATGTACTTTAGAAGATTTGATTTAGCTATTTCCTTATTGTAACAATGGACATACTTGGTCTAACAAGAATCAGGAATTTCTTGGGAAGTTTGCTTTACTCCACCCATACCTATACATACTTTAGGGGAAGATAAAGTTGTAAACTCCTGATTGAACAATGAAGGTACTTAATTCATACCTTATAGTGAAGCTATAACTTTAAGCTAAGTCCATTTTTAGATCTAAAACAAAAAGGTGTTAAGTATCTGTAAAGATTAAATTAATCACAAAAAGGTCAAGTAATTCACAAAAGGTAAGCTTAACAAGGAAGTGTGAAGTGCCTCAGAAGATATAATTTAACCAGGGAAGGTGAGAACTAAAGAGTGGTGAGAACTAAGAATGGGCAGTTCTGGAAAAAAGTGTCTACTGTGATTGATAGATGTGAAAATTTAGAGGAGGTGACATAAGAGAAAATTTCTTTAAAAGGAGGCTAAAAAAGTCAGTTGAGGCAATTCAGTTCAGAGTGGAATTGGGTTATTAAATCAGTTCAGGAGATTGAGTTCAGTGGAGGACTGGAACCCAGCTTGGAGACAGTCTCATGTTGAGTGATAAGACTGACTCCCTTTCCCTTAGGCTCAGGGAGGCCACTTTGGCCAAGGACTTCAACTACTTCCTGGCTCAGCCTGAGCCAGAGCAGCAGTTTAAATTAATTCTCTCTCTGTCTCTCTCTGTCTCTCTCTGTCTCTCTCTGTCTCTCTCTCTCTGTCTGTCTGTCTCTCTCTCTCTCTCTCTCTCTCTCTCTCTCTCTCTCTCTCTCTCTCTCTCTCTCTGTGTGTGTGTGTGTGTGTCTCTCTCTCTCTCTTTCTCTCTCTCTTCCTTAATTCCTTCTCTCTCTACTAGTTAAAATCTCCATAATTCCCAGCAGAATTAGGAATTTCATTATTTGGAAATCATCCCTGACAATCAATTATTTAGATTTAAGTCAAAACACTAAAATTATCTTACCATAATTAACAACGTTAACAAAGTTGCAGGATACAAAATAAACCCACATAAGTCATCAGTATTTATATATCCAACAAATCTCAGCAGCAAAAATTAGAAAGAGAAATTCCATTTAAAATCACCCTAGACAAAAGAAAATACTTAGGAACCTATCTGCTGAGTCTAACACAGGAACTATATGAACAGGACTACAAAACATGTTCCACACAATTAAAACTAGGTCTAAACAATTGGAAAAACATTAACTGCTCATGGGTAGGATGGACTAACATAATAAAAAAGGCCATCCTACCCAAACTTATTTACTTATTTAGTGCCATACTAATTGAACTGCCAAAAATCTTTTTTTTTTTTACTGAATTAGAAAAAAAATAACGAAGTTCATTTGGAAGAACAAAAGTCAAGGTTATCCATGGAAATAATGAAAAAAATGCAAAGGAAGGTGGCCTTGAAGTACCATATCTCAAACTATACTATAAAGCAGTGGTCATCAAAATAATATGGTACTGGCTAAGAAATAGAAAGGAGGAACAGTGGAACAGACTTGGGGTAAGTAACCTCAGCAAGACTTTCTATGAGAAGCCCAAAGAACCACCCAGCTTTTAGGACAAAAATCCACTATTTTATAAAAGCTGCTGAGAAAATTGGAATAATGTGGGAGAGATTAGGTTTGGATCAACACCTTACACCCTACACCAAAATAAACACAGAATGGGTAAAAGACTTGAACATAAAGAAGGAAACTATAAGTAAATTATGTGAACATAGAATAGTATAAATATCAGAACTTTGGGATAGAAAAGATTTTTAAACAAAGGAAGACCTAGAAATAGTCACAAAATATAAAATAAATAATTTTGATTATATCAAATTAAAAAGTTTTTGTACAAACAAAACCAATGTAACCAAAATTTGAAGGGAAGCAACAATTTGGGAAAAAATCTTCATAATAAAGACATCTGAAAAAGATCTAATTACTCAAATTTACAAAGAGCTAAATCATTTGTAGAAAAAAATCAGGCCATTCTCCAATTGATAAATTGGCAAGGGACATGAATAGGCAGTTTTCAGTAAAAAAAAATCAAAACTAATAAGCACATGAATAAGTGTTCTAAATCTCTTATAATCAGAGAGATGCAAATGAAAACAACTCTGAGGTATCACCTCACACCTAGCAGATTGACTAACATGACAGTAATGGAAAGTAATGAATCCTGGAGGGGATGTGGCAAAGTTGGGACATTAATTCATTGCTGGTGGAGTTGTGAATTTATCCAACCATTCTGGAGGACAATTTGGAACTATGTTCAAAGGGTGCTAAAAGACTGTCTGCCCTTTGATCCAGCCATAGCACTGCTGTGTTTGTACCCCAAAGAGAAAATAAGGAAAAAGACCTGTACAAGAATATTCATAGCTGCACTCTTTGTGGTTGCAAAAAATTGGAAAATGAATGGATGCCCTTCAATTGGGGAAATGGCTGAACAAATTGTGGTATCTGTTGGTGATGGAATACTATTGTGCTCAAAGGAATAGTAAAGTGGAGTAATTCCATTAGAACTGGAATGACCTCCAGGAATTGACGCAGAGAGAGAGGAGCAGAACCAAGAGAACATTGTACACAGAGAGTGATACACTGTGATACAATCAAATGTAATGGACTTTTCAATTAGTGGCAATGCAGTGATCCTGAACAAACTGGAATGATCTATGAGAAAAACACTATCCACATTCAAAGGAAAAACTATGGGAGTAGAAACACAGAAGAAAAACCACTGCTTGATTACATGGGTCAAGGGGGATATGTTTGGAGATATAGACACTAAAGGAACATCAACCGCATGGAAATAGGTTCTGATCAAGTACACAGGTAATACCCAATGTAATTGCGAGTTGGCAACTTGAAGGGCAGGTGGAGGGGAAGGAGGAATAGAATGTGAATTTTGTAAGCAAGGAATAATGTTTGAAATTGACCAAATAAAATTAAAACTAACTAACTAAATAAATAAATAAATAAAAACAGAAGAGTACAAAAAAGAAAAAAGTTCATTATACTTTCATTTTCCCCAATTAATAATTTGTTAAACATTTCCCAGTATACCCCTGATACCTACCCCTCTTTTAGATTTTGCATATTTGTTATGAAAGGTTTATTTCTATTCATTTATTTTACTTTTCAATCATGGAAAGAAAGTAAAAGAGAAACAAAATTGTTTTAAATAGATAATATATATGTATATACATATATATATATATTAAAAGAAATCATTAGGTCTAATTCTCCTTTCTATCACACACACACACACACAAATATATACAATAAAAACACACAAAAATCCCTCTTGGCCTGTGTATCTCAAGTCCTTTAATTACTCTTTTCGAGGTATGTAGTATGTATTTTCAGTCCCCTGGAATTCTAGCTAGTAATTTCCTTGATCAAAATTTTAAAGACTTTCCATGTTGTCTAATTTAACAGTATTATTGTTAGAGTATACTTCATCATCAGTTGATCAGTAATTTTTAAGAGCCCACTTTATCACTCAATTAAGAAATGGTCAAAGGAAAAACAGAAACACTCCTACACTATTGTGGAGCTGTGAATTGATACACCACTCTTGAGAACAATTTGGAACCATGTGCAAATTGTGTATACCCTTTGACCCAGAAATATTGCTACTAGGTCTTTGTCCCATAGAGTTCAAATATGGAAGGAAAAGACCCACCTGTACAAAAATATTCATAGTGGCTATTTTTTGTTGTGGCACAAAAAACTAGAAAGTGAAGAGATGTCCATCAATTGGGGATTGGCTGAACAAGTTGTGGCATATGATTATAATGAAATACTCTTTTGTTATAAGAAATGTCATACAAGATGATCACATGCTCACACACACAATAAACCCTGGAAAGATATATGAAATGAGGTAAAGTGAAGTGAGCAAAACCAGGATAACATTGCACAGAATAGTAATAATAAAGCTTCATAATCAATTGTAAATAGTTTATTATCAGCAAAGCAAGGAATTAGGTCAGCTTCAAGGCAAGGCTTTCTATCACCACAGAAGGAAAAGACAGAGTCTGAATGCAGATTTTAGCATACCATTCTTCACTTTAATTTCCTCCATTAAATTTTCTCTAGTGTATGTAACATGTATCTTTCACAACATAAGGAAAATGGAAATATGTATTGTATGATAACACATCTACAACATATATCATATTACATGCCATCTAAGGGAGGGTAGTGAGAAGGAGAGAGCAAGAATCACAAAATGTCAGAAAATAATTATTAAAAATTGTATTGACATATAAAAATGAAGAAATATATGTCAGGGATTGTATAATGAACCCCTGCCCTAAATGACCTCATAGTCTTTTGGGGAAGAAAACATGCAAATGAATATTTATGAATAGAAACCAATAAAATCCTTCAATATAAGACAGAAATTTCCTTTAAAATTACCAGAAAAGTTATTAAATACCTGGATACCTACTTACCAAGACATACATAGAAACTATAAGAATACTAGTCTAAAATACTCTACAGAAATAAAAATAGACTTAAATAATTAAGAAATATCAATTCCTTATGAGTAGGCCAAGCCAACACAAAAATACCTAAATAAATTAAAATAGATTAATTTGCTATTCTGAGTAGATTAATTTATTAATCAGAAATCTGCTTTCCCATGAGAAAGTGTGAGGATGGGGTTAACTCCCTTCTTGCCCACTTTTAGATTTAATCACCAGAAGCCTATCACCCCACCACATTTCCTTAAATGATGTGAGGCCTCTAACCCATGTGTACTAAAAGTGGGTGACATATCAGAAAAGACTGGACAGTCCTAAGAAAAGCTAAAGCTGTAATTGATCCAGGTAAATTGGAAGGAAGGCACCGCAAGTGATGAAAAGAATGGTCTTTAAAAATGGTTGTAACTTATTCTGGAGGAAGTTCTTCATAGTTTGGAGTTTAAGTTCAAGGCAGGTGAAGAATCTGCTTTGTGAACCTGAGACTCTGAAATTGGTGAGGCAGCTCTTGGACCTACCCTTAAGAACTATCATGTGGGTGAATGAAAAGTCTGACTCCCTTTCCTGGCTTCTGGAGAGATTAACACCTCAGAAGCCTGGTGAGTGATACCTAATTTACCTCTGGGCTCTCTGGCTGGGCTTCTGGAGCCCTGCCAGAACAAAGCCAGGTGCAGGAGCTAGATTTCTCACCCTAGTCCCTTTCTCATTTCTCTACCTTATTCTTTGCTCTATTTTGTAAATAAATACTACTGTAAAGTCATTTTGACTTGATATATATTAATTCTGGCAACCACACTCATATATTTAGTCATACCTTTAATTGGGAACCCTTACAGGTACACCTGTGAGAAAACTCAGAGGCTGGAATGCAAAATAACATATGTTTGATGTATGTGAGGAAATGACTCCATACTAACAATGGAGAGCTAAATACAGTCTAAGGTTAAATATAATAAACAATGGACATTGCTAAATATTCTACACATAACACTAATGACACATCTGTTTCTGTGAGATAAGGCTTGCTTGTTTTTGCCAGTAAAGAAATATATCATTAAACCTTATAAGGAAAGATATGTTCAGTATTGTTTAAGCCTACCTTGTGTCACACATGTCTGTAATCCTATAAAAACAACCTGTAACTTCATCTCAGTGCATCTTTCAGTAAGAAGGATTTCCCTGGCCAGTATATTGATTTTTAATCAATATATTAATAAATAAATACAGGTTCCATCAAATTGGACTTTTGGGTGTCTAGATTTGTTTTAGGAAGTACCCCCACTTCATCTTGGAAGCCTCAGCAAGATTTCTAACATGGAACCAGCAAAGGACCTGGAAGAGGGCTGTTTGTGTGTGGGGGGAAGAGAGGTCTCTGGGGTCCTTGGTATATGGCTTTCTGGCTGAGTTTGTATCCCTGATTATTCTGGGGCAGCCCATTTGCTAGACCTGGACTGTGAGAAGGAGTCTCAAGCCCAGTCTGAGTCTGTGATCTCCCTTGGGAGTATGAGTTGAGTGTGGACCAGGAGAAAACATACAGTTTCTATTGTCCATGAGAATGTAGGTTGGAAATCCTGGGAAGTGAGTATAGCTCTCTCTGAGGACTGCCCTGGGGTTCTAGTGGATGAAATATATGACAAATTCTAAGTGGTTTTGGAACTATCTGTTTTGTTCTGGTAAGTCAGTTCTATTCTGTAAATCTGGATCCAGAGGGTACTGTTGCATCACCCGATGCAGCTGTAATCCCAAAGCCAGATCCCAGTAAGAGCTGTCTTCTGGGACCAAGGGGAACCTTTGGTTTCAGGTGTATAAGTGTATGATTGACTGTGTATCTTGTGGATTTCTATTGTGTCTTTGTTTCATCCTTGTGTGGTTTGCTATAATGTGTCAGTCCTCATCAACATGCTCTCTAACCCCATTAGCATGCATTCTTAAGAATTTCCAATTTTTCAAAAAGGCAGCAGCTCATTATAGAATTTAAGTTTCCCCTGGTACCCTCTGTACATTATGTGAGTTAGAGTGTCCCACCTTTAGGATCAAGTGGCCCTCAGAAGGAACCAGAGGCCTCTCTGTGGCCTATGTGGTCCAAAGAGTAATGTGTAGGAAACCAAGCACCCTGATCAAATCCCCTAAATTGATATTTGGATTGACCTACTTACTGATACCCCAAAGAAATTGAAAGCTTGTTTATGGGGACAAAATTACTCTGCCCAAACAGAGGCTGCCTTGCTAGTACATTCACTCTCTTGAGGCAAGAAAAACAAATCCCCTTCTGTGATCCAGGGAGGTCCTGAGAAACCACCCCCATATGTCACAGGGGAACCCTTATCCCCACCATTGGCAGCCCCCCATCAAGTTCTCTTTATCTCCTTCTTTCTACAGGGATTCCACCCATACCAGCTTAACCCACACAAGGCACCTTCCATCATTATACCCAGGATCCAGGACAGGCTTATGGGAAAAAGGCCACTTAATCCTAACTACCCTTATATCATGCAGGACCTGGGATAGATGAAGATTTAAAACCCTTCTTAGTTTAGGCCCATTTTTCTTCCACGGACCTTTACAATTAGAAGAATGAGAATCCTTCTTTTTCTGAAAAACCTCGAGGTCTGATTTCCTCTCTTGAAACTATTTTCTTTACCCATAACCTCACTAAAATTTACTTAAGTAGTTTTTTAAAGGACTGTCTTTTTATTTTAAATTTAATTAATTAACTTAGAATATTTTCTATGGTTGCATGATTCATGTTCTTTCCCTCCTCTCCTCTCACCCCTCCCTTAGCCAACTAGCAATTCCACTGGGTTTTACATGTGTCATTGATTCAGAACCATTTCCATATTACTAATATTTGCACTAGAGTGATTGTTTAGAGTCTGTATCCCCAATCGCAATCATATCCCCATCAAACCATGTATTCAAGTAGTTGCTTTTCTTCTGTGTTTCTACTCCCACAGTTCTTTCTCTGGATGTGGATAGCTTTCTTTCTCATTTGTCTCTCATGATTGTCCTGGGTCATTGCATTGCAGCTACTGGAGAAGGCTATTACATTTTATTGTGCCAGAATGTAGCCAACTCTGTGTACAATGTTCTACTAGTTCTACTCCTTTCACTCTATATTGATTCCTAGAGATTTTTCCATTACACATGTAATTCCTCCAGTTCATTATTCCTTTCAGCACAATAGTATTTCATCACCATCAGATACCACAATTTGTTCAGCCATTCCCCAATCAATGGACACCACCTAATTTTTCCACTTTTTCCACCATAAAGAGTACAGCAATGAATATTTAGGTACATACATTTTTCCATATTATCTCTTTGGGGTACACATTTAGCAGTGATATGACTGGATCAAAGGACAGGCAGTCTTTTAAAGGCCTTTCAGCATATTTCCAAATTGCCTTCCAGAGTGTTTGGATCAATTCACATCTCCAGCAGAAATGTATTAGTGTCCCAATTTTGTGACATCCCCTCTAACATTTACGTGCAGTGGTTCCTCAGAGTTGTTTGGATTTGAATTTCTCTAATTATGAAAGATTTAATATACTTTTTTTCAAGTGCTTATTGATAACACAGGATTTAAATTGATATCCAATAGTTCAAGTATTATATTAATAAAGTTTCTTATCTGACAAAATAGAACCATGGGACCAAGTTTTCTACCTGCTCAAAAAATGTCCATGCTTGGGTGAGGTCAAGATGGCGGCAGCAAACATTCAGATCTCTGAAAACCCTTCCTTACTGATTACAAACTAAATGCTCCTAGGGGACTGAAAATCAAACCTAACAACAAGACAGAGCCAAGGAACACTCCTACTGGACTCAACTTAAAAAGGTATGCCCCAAAAACCAGAATTCAAGAACATTCCTGTTTAAGGGGAAGGAAGAAGGAAGGTCCTGGGACTCCTCCCACACCTAGAACACTAAGCCTCCAGTGGCAGCTGGAACTTCTGGAAGGGCAAGGTCTCTGGTCTGGAGGAAGAACCTTGCAGGCAAATCTATGGCAGACTCAGAGTGTCCAATACAGGCAGCAGGGAATCAGATACAGAAAAAACACATAGCCCAGAGTGAGGCAACAGTTGCAGCAGTGGAAACACTCCATATCCCCCATCCCCTTCTCAAGGTTTTGGCCTGAAGGCCCATCCAGCAACCCCACCAGACTTAATCCCATCAAAGCCTTCAAAGGGAAGGGAAGCTCAAGCTCCAACACCCCTTCCCCACAGAATGCACTGAGAGATTTACTGACAAATCTCTAAGGGGGAAGGTGAAAGAAAAGTCCAAAACCACAAAAAAATGAGAGGAGCAAGAGCTCAGGAAACAGCAGGGAATAAATAAGGGGTAAATATGAGCAAGCAACAGAAAAATAAAAATAAATTGCAATCAACACCTTCTATACAGGCAATGAACAAATAGCAAATGGAACAGAGAAGGATGAGGGAACACCAAGCAAACAAAAAACAGAAAACCCAGTGAATTAGATACAGGCTCTGGAAGAACTCAAAATATAATTCAAAACACAATTAAGAGTGGCTGAAGACAACTGGTAAAAGAACTTAAAAACTAAGATAAGTCATATTGAAACAGAGGCACTTGAACTAAAACAAGAAAATAGTGTCTTGAAAGCCAAAATCAACCAGCTTGAAAATGAGACAAAGTGGATGAAAGAAGAGACAAAAAAGCAAAAGATGAGGCAAAGGAGATGAAAGATGAGGTAAAGAGGATGAAAGATGAGGCAAAGGAGATGAGAGATGAGGTAAAGAGAATGAAAGATGACCTCCAATGAAAATCAGACCTGAAGGAGAAATATGACCAAAAATCCAGGGATGAAATCCAGTCTTTAAGAAACAGAATACAACAACTAAGATCAAGTGACTTCACAAGGCAGCAGGATACTATAAAAAAAAACCAAAAGAATGAAAAAAATTGAGGAAAATATGAAGCATCTCATTCACAAAACAGATTTAGAAAATTGTTCCAGGAGAGACAACTTAAGAATCATCTGTCTACCAGAAGACCATGACAAAGAAAAATCCTGGATGTCACACTACAGGAAATTATTCAAGAAAACTACCGTGATATTCTAGAAAAAGAGGGAAAAGTGGAGATTGAAAGAATTCAGAGATCACCTCCTGTACTTAATCCCCAACTGACAACAACCAGGAATGTTATGGCCAAATTCAAGAACTATCAGACCAAGGAAAAATATTACAAGCTGCTAAGAAGAACTCATTCAAATGCAATGGAACCAAAGTGAGGAAACAGTATGTCTGCATTGACACTGAAGGACCGAAAGTCATGGAATATGATATTCCAGAAAGCAAGGGAACTAGGTCTACAACCAAGAATCAACTACCCAGCAAAACTGACTTCATTCTTACAGGGGAAAGTAAGGACATTTATCAAGATAGAAGAATTCCAAGAATTTGTAAAGAAAAGCCCAGACCCAAACAGAAAATTTGATGCCCAAGCACAGAATTCAAGAGAATCATCAAAAGGTAATTTAAAAAGAGGGGAAAAAAGAGAAACAAAACAAAACAAAACAAAAAATCCTTTTTAAAAGAGATTCAATAAGTTAAAATGAAATGTATTCCTATTAGAAAAGAGTTCATTGTTAACTCTTAAAAATTGTTATGATCATCTGGGTGGATAGAAGAATTACACTTAGAGGGGACAGTGACAAAATGTATAGGATGAAATGTCAAGACATAAATATGTACATAGATATATGTATGCATAAATACATATATATGTGTGTATATATGCATATACGTATATACATATACATATATATATACACACACACAACTAGAGCTATAAAGAGATTAATACTAAATGAAATGGGAAAAGAAACAAAATGGGGTAAATGTATATGTCACAGAGAAGCTCAAGGCAGTGGGGGGGGGGGGGAGAAGATCATTATACCAGGAGGGTAAAGAGGTTGGAGACAGGAAATACTCAACTCTGACATGCATTGAAATTGACTCAAAGAGGGAAGAACAATCCAATCCATTGGGACAGAGAATTGATTTGTGCCCTATATGGAAGTAGAAGGGTAACAAACAGACTGTTGGTAAGGGAAGCAGTACAAGGGAGGGAGATGGTGGGGGTAGTTTAAAAAAACTATAAAGAAAATAAGGAGGGAATAAGAGGGGAGGGGAGTAGAAAGGGAAGTAAAATAAGGGTGGGAATTATGGAGACTGATTAAGAACAAAATATTGGTGTAGAAGGAAATAGTGAAAGGGGAAAAGGCAGGACTAGGAGTAGGAATCAAAATGCTGGGAAATACACAACTGGTAATCATAATTCTGAATGTGAAGAACATTGTACAAGGACCAATACACTGTGTTACAATCAAATGTAATGGACTTTTCCATTAGTGGCAATGCAGTGATCCTGAACATCTTGGAGGAATCTATGAGAAAAAAATCATTATCCACATTCAGAGGAAAAACTCTGGGAGTAGAAACACAGAAGATAAACAACTGCTTGAATACCTGGGTTGAAGAGACATGGCTGTGGATATAGACTCTAAATGAACATCCTAATGCAAACACCAACAACATGGAAATAGGTTCTGATCAAGGACACATGTAGTACCCAATGGAATTGGGTGTTGGCTGCATGAAAGGTGAGGGTAGGGGAGGGAGGGAAATAATGTGATTCTTGTAACCAAGGAATAATGTTCTAAATTGACTAAATAAATTAATTAAAAATAATTATATCTATAACCCCACCCCCAAAATCCACTATACCAAAGCTACCATAGTAAGGAAAAAGAGCACTAGACACAGAACTTCATCAAATTTATATCCTGTCTATATCAGCACATAACAACAGGAAGTGAGAAGGGTGCTGGGAATCATAATTTTGCTGTGGTTTGGAGTTTTGCTGGAGATAGGAGTTTTTAGGGTAACACATTCAAATTACACCATCCCCATGAGTTCCTTTGGAAGTCTAGTCTCTCCAATGAATCTTGTAAACATAACCAACAAACTGGGGATAAAAGTGAAAGAAAACAAAATAAATGATTGAGTCTCATTGACAAAAAGCTAATTGGGGGCAGTCCCCTTCGGCACAAGAGTATATATTCAGAATAAATGTATTATAATCCCCCACAGTTCAATTTCACTACAACCCAAAGTTCATTCTGGATCTTTTGGTGCAGCGTGAGGTTTCCACAGGCATCTCCATGCACCTTCTCCAAGCAGTTCACTTACTGGATTCTGGGAGTTAGGAAGATTCTTAACTTTTACATAACTAGTATTTTATAATAATTATGCAATCCCCTCTGAGGAGGGTGTCAGAAAACTCAGGGATCAATGCAGGATATATTATTTTTCACTAAGGAAATAACTTTATAAAAAACAATACTATAGCAGCTAATTCAAGAAAACCTTTTGGGTCTAAATCATCACCAAGAATCTATATCATTCTGGTGGAAGTAGATTAAGCTAAAGAGTTAAAAATTATCCAGAAGCTACCTGGACTTCATGGAAATGCTCCCTCTTGGGAGCCATACAGGGGTTCCATGTCCCCTAGGAAAACCTTCCCAGCTTCTCTGGTATGAGACTATAAGATTTGTAAAAGGCTTGTCTTTATATGTCTCATCCATTACATTTTTACAAATGTGGAGGTAGGGATTAGTGCTATAACACTTCACTTCAACTACTAAATGGGCCCTTATGTCTTGTTACAAACAACTCAAAAGTACTTTTATACTGGTATATTTTTCAGTCCAGTCATATGGGAAGGTACAAATAAAGACAATATATCAGCACATATATGTAATTGTCAAAACACAGTAACTTAAAGTGATGTAGTGGAACAGAACTTAACAAACAAAATAAAATCTTAAAACAAGCAATCAGTCAATACAATATATGTTACAGGATACAGGCACTAAATTCAAGAGTCCTTTTTATTCCAATTCTGATACAAAGAATTTTCATAAAACAATGGAGTCTGAAAAGGCTTAAAATCAATTTCCAGACTCTTTAAGGTGCCTTTCCTTCCCCAGTATCATTATCCATCTAGGTTCCTTTTGGTCACACCTCTGGGATCTCCCATACTGAGAGAGAATTCTGAGGTGAACATAGTGTAGAGGAATCTCATATTGGATGTATTCTAGACCCTGAGCTGGCCAGAATGGCAAAGGAGTGTAGGAAGTCTAATTTCTCTCCTGAATCTCACAATTATTCAAACTAAGGACCAGTGCACCCAAGAAAAGTAGGAAGAAAAGATACTCTACAACTGGAAACTATTTGAGATAGGCAATGCACTGCTCTTTCATAGAGTGAGCCATGCTTGCAATTCTATTTCCTGTTTGGAAGAGTAACCTCCTTTTCCTTTGTGGGTTTTAAAATTAATATTCAATAACTAAATATTATATTTTATTAAGTGTTATTAATAATAAATAAAGCAAATGAAGTGCCTGAACTCAGACAATTGCAGGTCAAAGAGAAAGAGGGAGGAGTTACAGAAACTTATAAAGCAATAATGTGATCATGTAAACGTGGAGATGCAGGAGAGATTAAAGGGAATTTGGGAAAATACTAAGTGACTTCTGGGGGATGAAGTCCAAAGGTTCAAAATCTCCATTTATACACACTTCCCCCTAGGGGGAAAATGCCAAGTAGCAGCTTGCTTACCCTGCCACATGGACAGGGAGTTAGGAAGGTAGAAGGTCTCTTGCCTAAGTGAAACACACTCATGCTTCCAAGGCAAACAGCAAGCAAGCACTCAGCTATTGGCAATGTAAAGGGAAAGAGGGATACATACTGTCCAAGCCTCCTGTGAGTGCCCCCAATCAGTTTCAGCAACAGCAATAGGAACAGCAATAAAAGCAGCAGCAGGAGTGGCAGAAGCAATTCTGAAAGTACCACCTAGGCAGAGAGGCAGGAGCTGGTGGCTAGGCCCAATCAGGGAGTTATCAATAGGAGGTTGGGTTGGCAGCAATACAGGGAATGAAGAGAGTTCCCAAAGGGGTGGGGGGGTGGGCAAAATCTGTGTCAGAAGAAAAGTGGTTTTTTTTCAAACTAACCTACTCCGGGAGAATTAATGGTTCTGAGCCCCATGTCTGGTCACCAATACATGTGGGAGTTAAATTAAATATCAATACTTCAAGAATTGTATTTATAAAGTTTATTATATGACAAAATAGAACAATTTACTTTTCATCATATGCTTCCCTCTTTGGGCAAAAACACTGTTTTTCTGAATTGGCCTGGGGCAATAAGAGTTTTTATGAATTATTTTTCCTTATTTGGGCTCTTAGGGTAAAAAGGACTGAATGATCTCCCCAGGTTTTACTTCTCACTAAGTTAAGTTTAGAGACAAGTGCAGCTTAGAAAAAGAGAAAGTAGACTTCCCATGTCCAAATCAATACATGAAGGCACTCCAAAGCAAGGAATAATCTTTTTTTTTAGTTAATTTGTTTAGTCAATTTAGAACATTATTCCTTGGTTACTTGGTTAGAATTCCTTGGTTAGAATCACATTATTTCCCTCTCTCCCCTCCACCCACCCTTCCTGCAACCTACTCACAATTACATTGGCTATTACATGTGTATTGATCAGAATTTGGTTCCATGTAGTTGGTGTTTGCATTAGGATGTTCATTTAGAGTCTACATCCTCAGCCATATCCCCTCAACACAGGTATTCAAGCAGTTGTTTTTCTTCTGAGTTTCTACTCCCACAGTTTTTCCTCAGAATGTGGATAATGTTTTTTCTTGTAGTTTCCTCCAAGTTATTTAGGATCACTGCATTTCCACTAATGGAGAAGTCCATTACATTTGATTGTACCATAGAGTATCACTCTCTGTATACAATGTTCTCCTGATTCTGCTCCTTTCCCTTTGCATCAATTCCTGGAGGTTGTTCCAGTTCCCATGGAATTCCTCCACTTTATTATTCCTTTAAACACAATAGTATTCCATCAACAACATATACAACAATTTGTTCAGCCATTCTCCAACTAAAGGACATCCCCTCATTTTCTAATTTTTTGCAATCACAAAGAGAGCAGCTATGAATATTCTTGTACATGTGTTTTTCCTTATTACCTCTTTGGGGTACAAAGAATACAAAACAGTGCTATGACTGGATCAAATGAAAGACAGTCATTTAGTGTCCTTTCGGCATAGTTCAAATTGCCCTCCAGAATGGTTGGATAAATTCACAACTCCACTAGAAATGTTTTGCCACATAACCTCCAGCATTTATTAATTTCCATTGCTGCCATGTTAGCCAATCTGATAGGTATGAAGTGATATCTTAGTTGTTTTCATTTGCATCTCTCTGATTATAAGAGATTCAGACCATTTATTCATGTGCATATTAATAGTTTTGATTTATCTGACTTCAAATTGCCTATTCATGTCCCTTGCCAATTTATCAATTGGAGAATGGCTTGATTTTTTGTACAAATGATTTAGCTCTTTGTAAATTTGAGTAATTAGACCTTTGTCAGAAGTCTTTATTATGCAGATTTTTCCCAATCTGTTGCTTCCCTTCTAATTTTGGTTACATTGATTTTGTTTGTATAAAAACTTTTTAATTTGATGAAATCAAAAATATTTATTTTACATTTTGTGACTTTTTCTAAGTCTTGCTTTGTTTAAAAATCTTTCCTTTCGCAAAGATCTGATATGTATAGTATCCTGCGTTCACCTAATTTGCTTATAGTTTCCTTCTTTATATTCAAGTTATTCACCCATTCTGAGTTTAAATTGGTGTAGGGTATGAGATGTTGATCCAAACCTAATCTCTCCCATACTGTCTTCCAATATCCCCAACCGTTTTTATCAAATAATGGGTTTTGATCACAAAAGCTGGGATCTTTGGGCTTGTCATAGACTGTCTTACTGAGGTTCTATCCCACTGATCCTCCTTTCTGTCTCTTACCCAGTACCAAACTGTTTTGATGACCACTTCTTCATAGTTGAGACCTAGGACTGCAAGGCCTCCATCCTTCTCACTTTTTTATGATTTTCCTGGATATCCTTGTTCTTTTGTTCTTCCAAATAAACTTTGTTATGGTTTTTTTCTAATTCAGTGAAAAAGATTTTTTGTAGTTCGATGGGTATGGCACTAAGTAAGTAAATAAGTTTGGGTAGGATGGTCATTTTTATTATGTTAGGTTGTTCTACCCATGAGCAGTTAATGTTTTTCCAATTGTTTAGATCTAGTTTTAATTGTGTGGAGAGTATTTTGTAGTTGTGTTCATATAGTTCCTGTGTTTGTCTTGGCAAATACATTCCTAAATATTTTATATTTTCTAGGGTGATTTTAAATGGAATTTCTCATTCTAAGTCTTGCTGATGAGATGTTTTGGAAATACATAGAAATGCTGATGACATGTGATTTTATTTTGTATCCTGTAACTTTGCTAAAGTTGTTGCTTATTTCTATTAGTTTTTTTGGTTGATTCTCTGGGGTTCTTTAAGTAGACCATCCTATTATCTGTAAAGAGTGATAGCTTGGTCTCCTTTTTGCCTATTTTAATACCTTCAATTTCTTTTTCTTCTCTAATTGCTACAGTTAGTGTTTCTAGCAAATTTGTTAAATAGTAGTAGTCTCTTGGTAACTGAGGATGACAATTGTCTTTGTGCGTTTTCATCTATGGTGTATATATGTATGAGTGTGCACAAAGACAATTGTGCGTGAACCAGATTTAAGTGGAAAAGTCGATGCACAGAGACAGTCCCACTCTCTTGATGTTGGAAGCTGGGTCCAATGGCATGAAAAATCGTTTCACTTGGAGACTTCCTCAGCTGCATTGGATGGCCATGTTGTCCTTTGTGCTCCAACACACCCTAAGCACTCCACGGTGCTTTGCTGCATTGCCATCTCAGCCATTGAACCTTCTTATTGGTTTCTTCTGTCTCTTCAGTGGAAGCAGTCTTCACATGCTGGGTGAGCAAAGCCTTGGTTCACCAGGGGTCTACGACCCAATGACTACCCTCACAATGTTTAGCTGGCCTGTAGAAGCCTTTGTCCAGGGTGTGGCCGCTGCCACATGCTAGCAGCTACTAGAAGCCACAAGTGAGAGCTGGGTGTCAGGTGAGGGTCAGAGGCTGGAGAGCTGCCCTAAGAGAGCATGACAAGCCTTCCATATCAGAGATACTATCCCTCCCGGAGCACCCCGTACACCCCAATGGGAATCCTTGTTTCACTCTTGATCTTATTGGGAAGGCTTTTAATTTGGTCCCCTTGCAGATAACACTTGCTGAATGTTTTAGATATATAATTTTTATTTTTAGGGAAGGCCCTTCTATTCCTATACTTTTTTCAATAGGAATGAGCGTTGTATTTTGTCAAATGCTTTTTCTGTATCTATTGAAATAATCATGTGATTTTTGTCTGTTTGCTTGTTAATATAGTCAATTATGTGAATAGTTTTCCTAATATTGAATCATCCTTGTAATCCTGGTATGAATCCTACTTGGTCATAGTGAATAACCCTTGTGATCACTTGCTGGAGTCTTTTTGCTAGTATCTTATTTAAGATGTTTGCATCTATATTCATTAAGGAGATTGATCTATAGTTTTCCTCCTCTGTTTCTGACCTGTCTACCTTTGGAATAAGAACCATATTTGTGTCATAAAAGAAATTTAGTAGAACTCCTTCTTTGCTTATTCTGTCAGATAGTTTGTGTAATATTGAGATTAGTTGTTCTTTGAATGTTTGATAGAATTCATTTCTGAATCCTTTTGGACCTGCAGATTTTTTCTTAGTGAGTTCTTTGATGGCTTGTTCAATTTCTTTTTCTGATATGTAGTTCTTTAGGTCATCTATTTCTTCCTCTGTTAGCCTAGGCAATTTGCATTTTTATAAATATTCATCCTTATCACTTAGATTGTCATATTTATTGCCATATAATTGAGCAGAATTATTTTTTAAAAATGCCTTAATTTCCTCTTCATTAGAGGTGAGGTCTCCCTCTTCATCTTGGATACTGTCAATTTGGTTTTCTTTCATTTTTTTAATTAGATTGACTACTACTTGATCTATTTTATTTGTTTTTTAAAAGTACCAGCTTCTGGTCTTATTTATTAAATCAATAGTTCTTTGACTTTCAACTTTATTAATTTCTCCTTTGATTTTTAGGATCTCTAATTTAGTCTTCATCTGAGGATTTTTAATTTTTCACTTCCTTGATTTTTAATTTGCATGCCCAATTCATTGACCTTAGCCCTCTCTAATTTGTTAATATATCAACTCAAGGATATGAATTTCCCTCTGATTACTGATTTGGCTGCACCCCATAGATTTTGAAAGGATGTATCATCTTTGTAATTTTCTTCAATGAAGTTATTAATTATTTCTATGATTTTTCCTTTAATCAATTTTGGAGAATTGCAGTGTTTAATTTCCAATTAATTTTTGATTTGCCTCTCCATGTACCCTTACTAAATTATTATTTTCATTGCATTGTTTGCAATGTTTTATGCCCTAATACATGTTCAGTATTTGTGAATGTACAATGTGCTGCTGAAAAGAAGGTGTATTGCTTTTTGTCCTTATTTTTCCCCACATATCTACTAACTCTAATTTTTCTAAGATTTCATTCACTTCTCTTACCCCTTTCTAGATTTCATTCACTTTTCTTATCCCTTTCTAATTTTTTTTGTTTGATTTATCTAGTTCTGATAGAGGAAGTTTTAGGTCTCCCACTAGTGAGGTTTTTCTATCTATTTCATTCTTGAGCTCCACTAGTTTCTCCTTTAGAAACTTGGATGCTATGCCATTTGGTGCATACATGTTGAGTACTGGTATTTCCTCATTGTCTATACTGTCTTTTATCAGGTTGTAATTACCTTCCCTATCTCTTTTAACTAGATCTATTTTTACTTTGGCTTTCTCAGATATCATGATTGATATTCCTGCCTTCTTTTCATCTGTAATAAATTTGACTCCATCCTCTGACTTTTGCCCTATGCATATCTACCTTCTTCATGTGTGTTTCTTGTAGATAACATCTGTTAGGGTTTTGGATTCTAATCCACTTTGCTATTAGCTTGCTTTTTATGGTTGAGTACATTCCATTCACATTCAGAGGTATTATTACAAGCTGTGTATTTCCCAACATTTTGATTCCTATTCCAATTCCTGTCTTTTCTTCTTTCACTATTTCCTTCTACACTAATATTTTGTTTTTAATCAGTCCCCCTAATTACCACCCTTATATTACTTCCTTTTCTACCCCTCCCTTCATATTCATTCCTTATTTTTTTACAGTCTTTTTAAACTACCCACATCCTCTCCCTTCCTTTTACTGCTTCCCTTCCCATCAGTCCATTTGTTACCCTTCTATTTCCATACAGGGTACAAATCAATTCTCTTCCCCAATGGATTGGATTGTTCTTCCCTCTTTGAGTCAATTTCAATGCATGTCAGAGTTGAATATTTCCTATCTCCAACTTCTTTACTCTTCCAGTTTATTGATGTTCTCCCCCCCTCCCATCATGAGCTTTTTCTTTTCCCATTTCTTTTACTATTAACCTCTTTTTTAGCTCTAGTTATATATATATATATATATATATATATATATGTGTGTGTGTGTGTGTGTGTGTGTGTGTGTGTGTGTGTGTGTTTGTATTTATCTATACATATATCTACATATTTATATCTTGGCATTTCATCGTATATATTTTTTTCACTGGCCCCTCTAAGTGTAATTCTTCTATCTGCACAGATGATAATAACAAATTTTAAGAGTTACCAATGACCTCTTTTTTTATAGGGACACATGTCATTTTAACTTACTGATGTTTTTTTCTATCTTTTAAAATTACCTTTTGATGATTCTCTTGAGTTCTATGCTTGGGCATCAAATTTTCTGTTCAGGTCTGGTCTTTCTTTTACAAATGCTTGGAATCCTTCTATTTTTTAAAATGACTATACTTTCCCCTGCAAGAATATAGTCAGTTTTGCTGGGTAGCTTGTTCTTGGTTGTAGACCTACTTCCTTTGCTTTCCAGAATATCATATTCCTTTCAGTCCTTCAGTCTAGCACCCAGATCCTGTGTGATCCTCACTTTGGTTCCATGGTATCTGAATGAGTTCTTATTAGATTTTTGTAATATTTTTCCTTGATCTGATAGTTCTTGAATTTGGCTATAGCATTCCAAGGTATTGTTAGTTGGGGATTAAGTACAGGAGGTGATCTCTGAATTCTTTCAATCTCCACTTTTCCCTCTTTTTCTAGAATATCAGGGCAGTTTTCTTGGGCAATTTCCTATAGTATGATGACCAGGCTTTTTCTTTTGTCATGGTCTTCTGATAGACCAATGATTCTTAAGTTGTCTCTCTTGGAATGATTTTCTAAATCTTTTGTAAATGAGGTGCTTCATATTTTCTTCAACATTTTCATTCTTTTGGTTTTATTTTACAGTGTCCTGCTGTGTTGTGAAGTTAATTGATTCTAATTGTTGTATTCTGTTTCTTAAAGACTGGATTTCATCCCTGGCTTTTTGGTCATCCCTCTCATTCTGGTCTGATTTTCACTTGAGGTCATCTTTTTTCTCCTTTGACTCATTTTCAAGCTGATTAATTTTGGCTTTCCAGATGACTTATCTTACTTTTAAAGTTTTGTTCAGCCTTTCTTAATTGTGTTTTGAATTGTATTTTGAGTTTTTCCAGAGCCTGAATCCAATTTACTGAGTTTTCTGGTGTTTTTTTTTTTTTTTGCTTGGAGTTCCATCATCCTATTTTTGTTATTATTGTTATTTATTTCTTCATTGTTTGTATAGAAGCTGACATTTGTAATTTCTTTTTTCTTTTTCTGTTGTTTCATCATATTTACCCATTCCTTATTCCCTGCTGTTGCCTGAGTTCTTGCTCTTTTCATTTTTTTTTGGTGGTTTTGTCCTGTTCTTTCTGTCTTTACCTTTGAAGTTTTGTCAGTAAACCTCTCAATGCAGTCTATGGGTGTTGGATGGGTGTTGGAGCTTGAGCTTCTCTGTCCTCTGGAGGCTTTGATGGCATTAAGTCTGACTGGGTTCCTGGATGTGTCCTGGGGCCATAACCTCGGGAAGGGGGGTGGAATATGGAATGTCTCCACTTCTGCAACTATTCTTCCTGTTCTGTGCTTTGCGTTTCCTCTCTGTCTGCTTCTTGACTGCCTGTGTTGGATGCTCTGAGCCTTGCACAGCTTTGTCCACAAGGTACTCTTTCCAGACCAGCACCTTTTCCCGCCCAGAGGTTCTAGCTGCTGCTGGAGGCTTAGCACTCTAGGTGGTGGAGAGGTACTGGGACTTTCCTTCTTCCTTCTCCTTATACAGGAGTGCTCTTGAATTCTGGATTTTTGGAGTGTACCTTTTGAGTTGAGTTCAGCAGGAGGGTTCTTTGCCTCTGTCTTATACTTAGGTGTGATTTTCAGTCCCCTAGTAGCATTTAGTTTGCAATTGGTAAGGAAGGGTGTTCAGAGATCTGAACATTTGCTGTCTCTATGCTGCCATCTTGACTCCACCCAGAATAATCTCTTTTAAAAGTATCTTGGCCACAAAAGATGCTGTGGCTTGGGTAGTAGGAAATGCTTCTGGTTATCTGATTAGTTAATCCACTAGGACTACACAAATTTTATAACATTCAGCCTTTGGCATATTTATGAAATCTATTTGCAGTTGTTCAAAAGGTGTGTAGTAGTGGTAGTCTCTCAGTGACCGAGAATGACAATTGTCTTTGTGTGTTTTCATCTACGGTGTACCCTCATATAACTTTGAAGTCCAAATACTGAGGCACAGAGTTTGTGGCATATGGGGCATGGGACGCCAGTTGTTACAGGAGGTGCGATTGTGGCCTGGTGTTGGCATTCACGCGCAGCAGCAAGACGTCAACGTTGTTCATCTTCAAAGGTGGTGGAGGCATGGTTAATGTGGGTTCACCAGCTGCTTCTGTCAGAAGCAGCGAGTTATAGTTGCTTTGGTGAAATGCCAGCCCACTTCAAGTTTAACTTTAGCTGATCCTTGAATCTTTTCTTTGGTCAGCCTTGTTTCCTGAGTCCAGCTGACAGTTCACCATAGAATACCTGTCTTGGTATTCACTGTGGGTCCATTCAGATGACGTGTCCACATCATCTTAGCTGGGTTTTGAGGACCATTACTTCGATGCTGGTGGAGTTGGCTCTGTCGAGGGCTTCCTGATTGGTGATTCGGTCCTGCCATCGGATCCTCATGATTGACCGGAGGGAGCATTGGTGGAATTGCTCCAGCTGTTTCATGTGCTTCCGGTACAGTGTCCATGTCTTGCAACCATACAGAAGTGAGCTGAAGACCACTGCATTATACACTCTGAGCTTCGTTGCAGTGCTTACACTGCTGTGTTAGAGGACTTTGCAGTGAAGCCCCCCAAGTGCCTGGCTGGTCTTTTGTATCCTGGCATTGATCTCATGGTCTAGGGACCCATTGTTGGCGATGGTGCTGCCCAGCTACTTGAAAATGTTGATGTTAGAAAGCTGCGTGCCATCGATTGTAATGCACGGCTGGTTAGTTGGCCTCCCTGGTGCAGGTTGGAACAGCACCTCTGTTTTGCTGAGGCTGATAGTCAGGCCAAACCGTTTTGTTGCGGTGGAGAACCTGTCCACAATGGTTTGAAAATGATTTTCTTGATGGGCTATGAGAGCACAGTCATTGTCAAAGAGAGCTTCCAGGATGAGTCTCTCTGTTGTCTTTGTTTTTGCAGTCAGGCGATGAAGGCCGAATAGTGAGCCATCCAGTAGGTATTTGATGTAGACGCCCAGGTCTATATCCATCACAGCATGTCATAATACTTGGGTGAAAAATAGGTTGAATAGCACTGGAGCAAGGACGCAGCCTTGTTTCACACCATTGAAGATGTTGAAGCGATCAGAAGTCTCTCCACCAGAAAGGACAAGCCCTCCAAACCAGAGATACTACCCCTCCCTGAGCACTCCATACACCCCAAAAGGTGTGTAAGGGAAGCGATACCCACCAAATGCTTTGCCACAAAAGTGTGTTGGTTATATTCTTGGCAGGTGGGCCAAACTATACACACTATAGAGGCTATAGTAGTTATACCAGGGGCTATTTGTGTTCTTTTAACAGATTGATTTTGTTTTCTCTCCTATTTCCCTCTTATCTCTTCACTATTGCAGTTTCCTCTTAAAAGTACAATTTTGTATATATCTGTAGTTAGAAGATTTTTATCACCCTTTGGGCATAGGTCCAAATTACCCTCCAGAATGGTTGGATCAGTTCACAACTCCACCAGCAATGAATTAATGTCCCTACTTTGCTGCATCCCCTCCAGCATTCATTACTTTCCATAGCTGTCATGTTAGCCAATCTGCTAGGTGTGAGGTGATATCTCAGAGTTGTTTTGATTTGCATCTCTCTGTTTATAAGAGATGTAGAGCACTTTTTCATGTGCTTATTAATAGTTTTGATTTCTTTGGCTGAGAACTGCCTGTTCATGTCCCTTGCCCATTTATCAATTGGAGAACTGCCCTTTGATCCAGCCATAGCACTGCTGGGATTGTACCCCAAAGAGATAATAAGGAAGAAGTCTTGTACAAGAATATTCATAGCTGAGCTCTTTGTGGTGGCCAAAAATTGGAAAATGAGGGGATGCCCTTCAATTGGGGAATGGCTGAACAAATTGTGGTATATGTTGTTGATGGAATACTATTGTGCTAAAAGGAATAATAAAGTGGAGGAATTCCACGGAGACTGGAACAATCTCCAGGAAGTGATGCAGAGTGAAAGAAGCAGAACCAGGAAAACATTGTACACAGAGACTGACACACTGTGGTACAATCGAAGGTAATGGACTCCTCCAGTAGGGACAATGCAATGTCTCTGAACAATCTGCAGGGATCTAAAAATCACTATCCACAAGCAGAGGATAAACTGTGGGCATAAACACTGATGAAAAGCAAATGCTTGACTACAGGGGCTGAGAGGAAATGACTGAGGAGAGACTCAAAATGAACACTCTAGTGCAAATGCCAACAACATGGAAATGGGTTCGAACCAAGAACACATGTGAAACCCAGTGGAATTGTGAGCCAGCTATGGGAGAAGTGGTGGGAGGGGGGTGGGGGGGAGGAAAAGATAATGATCGTTGTTTCCAATGAATAATGTTTGCAAATAACCAAATAAAATAATGTTTAAAAATTTAAAAAAAAAGATTTTTAGAGATATAAGTCAATATTTTTAAATAATCATTTGGGAGACAGGGCCTATTTTCCTAAGTGATCACAGGGGGAATTGGTGAAGATGGGATTAAATATCCCCAGCACATTTTTTATATTTTTTAGCTATCAGGAATGTTTATATACCCACTTCATCCTTAAGTGGTGGGGGAGTCTATGATACATGTGTGCTAGTGAGTGACAAATCAAAAAAGATTAACTCTCCCCTGAGCAGTCTGAAGCAAAACTAAAGCTTCAATTGGTCCACATAAAAGTGGAAGGTAGGCATGGGAAGTGACCTAAATAACTATCTTTAAAAATTGTGGTAACTTCCTGTGAACAGGTTTTTTTTTTTAATTCTTTGTACTTTTCCTTGTTGGAACTCTGGCTTTGGGCCTCAGAGGACTGCTACATGGGTGAGTAAAAGATCTGACTCCTTTTCCTGTCTTTTCTGGAGGTAATAGACTCTGGAGAAGCACCTCATCTTAGAGCAGGCCTGGCTAGGATCCTTGATAAATTTATCTCTGGGCACCCCTTTGTTGGGGTCTCTGAAGCCTTGCCTGGTTCAGAACAGGTCAGAGTAATTATCTCTTTTTCTCATTTTCCTTACTTTCTATTTTGTAAATAAACTACCATAAAAGTCATTTTGACTTGAGTAATTAATTTCAGCTACCACATTTCTCTTAAATTTAAACCAAACTTTAATATTTTAATTCTTATATTCTGGTTGACCAAAAAGATTGTGACAATATCCCTCAATTTTCTTGATTTTCCTTTACTTTTCTTACAATAGTTTTGATTTCTTCATGTGGCAATTGCCTATTCACATTCTTTGCCCACTTACCAATTGGAGAATGGCTTGATTTTTTTTACAATTGATTTAGTTCTTTTTGAGATTTGAGATTTGGGAAATTAGACTTATTTCTGAGGTTTTTGTTATAAAGATTTTTTTCCAATTTGTTGCTTCCCTTTGTGGAAAGGAAATTAGACTGCCAGTTCGTGGGGGAAGGGGCCAACTGCGAGTGGGAGTTGGGTCTTGTGACTAGCATTTCCTTCCTGCCATGTGGGACTTGCTTCCGGGTGTTGGAGGAGAGAGGAGCTTGTTCAGCCCAGTCTGGAGTGGCATGCTCTTCTTGGTTCAGCCTGAAGATTCAGGCCCATTCATCTCTGAAGGTCAGATCTTCTTTGCTTTCTATCTACTGCTAAGATTCTGAAGTATGCAAAACTGGACTGATATAGAGGAGACAGAAGTGGGATAACCCTCCGCCAGCCTCTAGGGACTGGTCCTATACTCTGAAACTAAGGAAAAATTCAAATTCCAACTGGATTATTTAACTTTATATTATTTGAATTTGCAGTCAGATAAGTGGACTATCTTTTCTGGTCATAGTGGAAGCTGAAAATCAGTTCAGTCATCAAGGCAATAAAAGACCTTATTGGACCCCTGCTGTTTCCTCTCAGCAGGGGGAATCTCCCTCTCTTGTCTCACCTAGCACTATTCCCTCTCTCTACTTACCCCTATACAAACCTCCCACTATCCCCTTGTTTTCCAAATCCAATTTCCTTTCCCAATAAATATTACAGTTTTTTGCGAGCCAGCTAGGAGCTGAACCTAGAATCTTCTGACCTGCAGGAAGGACTTGTAAACCAGCTTACATTGCCATGATAGGTGGAGATTGTCAATTAACAAAATATATACAAGCTTTACAGACAAGAATAGCAGAATTGCATGAAATGGACTTGATACAACAAACAGTACCCCTGGATTACAATTTGCACAACGCCAAACCAGGAGACATAGTATACTTAAAAAATTTCAATAGAAAATTGGCTACAGACATAAAATGGACTGGACCACATGAAGTATTGCTTACTACCCCAACAGCTATAAAAGTTGCAAGGAAAGACTCATGGTTTCATTGTTCCCACGTGAAACCAGAAAAAGTTCAACACCACTGTAACAGACATCGAAGATACTTAGACAATAGATAGGGCTGAGAAATGGAAACAAAAATTGATTAACATAAAAGTACAACACAAAGAAATAATAGTGACACATAATGTTTGAGACAACTTTCCAGCCCAGAGGAAAAGCATCCAAGAGGAAAAGCAACCCAGAGGAAAAGCATCCCAGAGGAAAAGCAACCCAGAGGAAAAGCATCCCAGAGGAAAAGATTTTAAACCAGCCCAGAGGAAAAGCATCAAGAAAAGATGCTAGAGACTTTGAACTTTGTAAATTTGTTTAATAGCTACTAGAGAAGTGAAAGAACAAAAAAAACTGAAATGGACAGCTAAGACTTTGAACTTTGTAAATTTGTTGATATAAGAAGAGGAAAGATAAAAAAACAAGACTTATGTGTAAGACTGAGTGTGTTGAAATAATAAAACAAAAGTAATTTCACATATTAGGGAAATAGCATGCATCACTACATAACATGGAAGAAAGAAGAGATCCATCAGTCAACATGAGAAGTGGAAATCTGAAGAAACTTGATAAGTATTAATTCAACACAACACTATTAGACACAAAACACAAAATCACAAACTGACACATTGAGAGACCTCGTTTATATGAACAAGTGTCTGAAATTGTATTTATGCCAAATGTAAATATGTATATAGTTAGTTCCATAAGGTCTTAGGCAAATAGAAAGATCAATAGATATATCTATTTGATTGACCTCATGATGTGGTACAATGTTTATTGTTGTATTATATGTAAATAATTTCTATAAATAGTATGTTTTATTTAACTTAGAGTAAGTAGTATTAGCACTAAAACTCAAATTTCTTGTAATACTTTTGTTCAACATGTATTGTACTGAATTTATTGTAAAACCCTAACCTACCCTTGCCCAAAATTTTCCTGCTAGAAATTCCTTAGAGCAGATTTACTAAATTGGTAACTATAATATATGTATATATGTGTGTGTGTGTGTGTGTGTGTGTGTGTGTGTGTGTGTGTGTGTGTGTGTGTGTATGACCTTGGGAAGATAACAACAAAAAAAGGGGACAATTGTGGAAAGGAAGTTAGACTGCCAGTTTGTGGGGGAAGGGGCCAACTGGGAGTGGGAGTTGGGTCTTGTGACTAGCACTTCCTTCCTGCCATGTGGGACTTGCTTCCGGGTGTTGGAGGAGAGAGGAGCTTGTTCAGCCCAGTCTGGAGTGGCATGCTCTTCTTGGTTCAGCCTGAAGATTCAGGCCCATTCATCTCTGAAGGTCAGATCTTCTTTGCTTTCTATCTACTGCTAAGATTCTAAAGTATACAAAACTGGACTGATATAGAGGAGACGGAAGTGGGAAAACCCTCCACTAGCCTCTAGGGCCTGGCCCTATACTCTGAAACTAAGGAAAAACTCCAATTCCAACTGGATTATTTAACTTTATATTATTTGAATTTGCAGTCAGATAAGTGGACTATCTTTTCTGGTCATAGTGGAAGCTGAAAATCAGTTCAGTCATCAAGGCAATAAAAGACCTTATTGGACCCCTGCTGTTTCCTCTCAGCAGGGGGAATCTCCCTCTCTTGTCTCACCTAGCACTATTCCCTCTCTCTACTTACCCCTATACAAACCTCCCACTATCCCCTTGTTTTCCAAATCCAATTTCCTTTCCCAATAAATATTACACCTTCTAATTTTCATTGCATTGGTTTTATCTATACAAAATCTTCTTAATTTAATGTAATTAAAATTATTCATTTCCTTGGTCTTAAATTCTTTCCGTTCCTATAGATCTGACATATATACTATTCTATGTTCATCTAATTTACTTTTAATTTCCTTCTTTATATTTAAGTCATTTACCAGTTCTGAATTTATCTTGTTATAGGGTTTGAGATGTTGATCTAAACCTAATCTCTCTCATACTGTCTTGCAGTATTCCCAACAGTTTTTTTTTTAATCAAATAGTGGATTTTGTTCCCCAAACCTGGAATCTTTGGGCTTATCATAGACTGTCTTCCTGAGGTCATTTACCCCAAGTCTATTTTATTGACCTCCCTTCTATTTCTTAGCCAGTACCATATTGTTTTGATGACCACTGCTTTATAGAACAGTTTAAGATCTGGTACTGCTAGATCACCATCCACATTTTTTCATTGGTTCCCTACATATTCTTTATCTTTCATTTTTCCAAAGCAATTTTGTTAAAATTTTTCTAGTTAAAAAAAAATTCTTGGTAGTTTGATATATATTTTACTGAATAAGTAAATTAATTTTGGTAGAATTTTCATTTTTATTATATTAGCTTATCCTACTCATGAGCAATTAATGTTTTTTCCAATTATTTAAATCTAGTTCTAATTGTGTGGAAAGTGTTTTGTAGTTGTTTTCATATAATTTAGTTCTTTAAAGAAAAGTTTTTCCAAAGTTGGTATAAAACAAACATTTGGTAAAGATTCTCTCTCCAAGAATCTGACACACTCTTCCTTAAGCCCATGAAAAATCCAAAGAGAAGGTGGCTTAAACTTATAGGGTACATATAAAAAGGGGTTAACTCACTCCTGTGTACTTGAAGTTTTTTTTTTTTTTTCTGGTATGTATGGGTTCCTCAAGAAACTTTCCTTAAGCATAGTATATCTACTTTTTTTCCAAAAGTTTTCACTATCATTGCCTGATTCATGGATACTCTTAGGATGCTAATGACAAGATAAGTAATTAAATATTACAAACCCTTTGAAGTTCCTAAATTCCTTCTCTAGTCAAAAAGGAATGGAGGGAAGTCAGTAAAGAGACCTTTCCTTTATTATATCCCTTCTCCTTCCCCTCAACTGCAAACAATATTTTCTACAGTGTTTGAAATAGAATTCCATTATCACTACAACTTTTGGTATAATTCTCTTCTCAAAGTAGCTGATAACTTATAGATAAACCCAGAAGTATGGCCAGATGTCATTCGCCTTTTGTAGCACTATTATGACAACACTACATTCAGAAGGTCTTTATAAATTTAGTCTAAGGCCAATGGTTAATGAAGATGTATTCTGACCTAATCAAGGATGAACTTATATATATATATTTTTTTTTTTTGTTGTTGTTGTTGTTGACCTCAAGAATGCCTTCAAAGTCTGGTTGTGAGGAAATGCCTTTTTAAACTTTAAAATATTATATAATATCCAATTTATAATATAATAAATAATATAAAATCCAAGATATTGTCAATGAAATGACTTTACAAAGCACTACACAAGTAGAGGATATTGTACATTTTAAAATGACTCTGAATCCTGGAAGATGTCATCTCCTAGGACCCTCTACTCCAACTTCCTCAGATACCCCCACACTTCCTTTGTGCGAGGTGTCTAAGAAGATAGAAAAAGAATATGAGCCTTTTCTGGAGAAGTGTCTTTTCTTCAGAAGATCCTTTTGCCTCAAGACCCTTTTACCCCTGGCCTAGAGATTGAATTTTCTCTAGCCTTACCAGACCTTTATTTTCAGAGCCAAAATAAACCTATCTAAAGATCCCTGAAGTCTGGCTTGACTTAATTTAAATGCTTAGCTAAAAATAAAAGTCTGATCAATTTCTCTACAGGGATTGGGGGATGCCCTGGCATCCTTTCCTTACCTTTCCTTCTTTTTCACCATCTACATTATTATTTCATATACATATATGACTACTATAAATTATAAAGATCATATTTCATCTTTATACAGAATATTTTCTAAGACTTCTTAGGAAATTCCTCCATGGGGAAGATGTGTCTTCTCAGTTTCTACTTAATTGTACTCTAAGGAGTGTGAGGCCAGAAATGGTGCATATATTCAACTTAGAGCATATGAAATCACTATCCCTATGTGCCTATCCATACTGAACCACCTTACCTTTTCCTCATTTCTCTTCCAAAGGTAGTCAATTATTTCTAATAATTTTATTAAATTAAAATTAAAGTGCCAATTTTATCTTGCCAGACTTTCAAGCTTTTGGCTACTGTGAATGTTTATTTCTAAAGCAACTGAAATAAACACTTTGTTTTAGCAAGAAATCATTAGGAGGTGAAGTGAATGATGAAGATGATAATGAGATCCCCAGCAGCTAAATAAACTCCCAGATTTTTCAGTAACATTCTTGTCCAAGTTTCTGCTAAAATTGGCATTGATAATTTATGAATAAAAAGAATCAAACTCTAATTATTGGCATTGTATTTGTAGATGACATCTAGAACACTGATGACCCAGAGTAAGATTATAACAACTATTTCCTATTATTAAAAATTGAGTTAACTGTGAAGAATTATGGGAAATTCCCTTTAGAAATACACTGAGATCAACTATTCACCCTCACTGACAATATATGAATTGGCTAAGAAGTTAGGAAGTCCTGAGTTCAAGTCTTGACTTTGAGAAATACTAGACAGAAAAAAGATAGAAAAGTTACTTAATTTCTCTGTACCCATAGAAAAAACTGTAAGAATTGAAGTTTCAGTCAGAATTCAGATCATGACTGCAAATTTTCATTGGTTGCGTTTCTTCATGGGGGGTTTTAATTAATAAGAGGTCTGAACACAATGAAGAAAATCAAATATTTTAAAAGAGATGAGCAGTTATTTACAAGACCCTCAAGGAGAAAGGTCAATTCTATAAATCTTTAAATCTCTTCCCAGGGATATTTTGCTTTGTACACAATAGGTACTAATCATTCTCATCATAATTATTATTGTTAGTAGTGATAATGATAATAAGAACTTTAGATTACAAGCATTTACTTAGACTAAACTCTTTCAGAGCAGACTTTTTGTCTTTCTTTGTAATACTAGCCCAATGACATAATTTTTTTCTTTCTTTTAAACCTTTACCTTCCCTCTTGGAGTCAATACTATGTTTTAGATCCAAGTCAGAAGCGCAGTAAGGGGTAGGCAATGGGGGTTAAGTGACTTGTCCAGGGTCACACAGCTGGGAAGTGTCTGAAGCCAGATTTGAACCTAGGACCTCTGGTCTCTAGGCCTGACTTTCAATTCACTGAGCCACCCAGCTGCCCCCTCTCAATGACATTATTGTTTGGCAAATAAAAACTTGATAAATGCATGTTGATTTGAATCCATGAATAATTGTTGACTTTTAAGAAAAAGATAAAAATATATTAAGTATGTTTGGTTACTCAGCATGAAAGAGAAAGTCAAGGTTACTGTCATCTGAAATCCATCTTCAGAGATAGAACAAAACAGAGATAGAAATAGGAACAGAGAGAGAGAGAGAGAGAGAGAGAGAAAGCAACAGAAACCGTGACAAAGACAGAGACAGAGACAGAAACAGACAGAGACAGAGAGAGGGGCAGAGAGACAAAGACAAGGTGACAGACAAAGACATAAATAGAAACATGTATTACAGATCAGAAAGGGAGGGACTGTCAGAAATAAATGGAATGTTGAATCTTTATATTCCAAATGGGTAATTCTTCTACTTTTGTCACCTTTCATCTAAACCAATTAGATCTTTAAAAATTAAGACCCTTGATAAATATTTATTAGTAAGCAAGGATAAAATAGCTTAATGTCTTCCTATCAGGATGAATCATAAAATACCAGTGACAAAATAGAATACAATTGTTTTTAAGCAAATGTGTTGTAAGATTTCTTTCCTAATCTCACATTTGCTTTGTACATAAAAAACAAGGATCTAGATTAACATATGTGCAATGTCAAGAACCAGGCAGTTTTAGTCATATGCTGGAACTGGGAAAAATAAATTAGAAATAGATAAGAGAGAATGAGATACTCTCTCAGATAATGTTTTGTAGAGAAAAGAATTTTAGACAAGACACCTAGTCATAACAGATCATGTAATTGTAGAATGGACTCTTTAATGGAAAAAATGAAAATCCCTTTATATTCCAACTTGAAAACTATAACTGATTAGCTGACAGATTCTAGACAACTTTCTTCTCACCTCCTAAAGCTATATGTTTTCATAAAGTCTGGTTTCCACCTTTACTCAGGCTGTATCACCAAACCAAATACTGAAGTTGTATGTAAATAAGTAAATATATACATATGAATGTATGTTTGGATATCTGTATATATGAACGTATACATATGCATGCATTTATGAATGTTTTATATGGTTATACACATATACATATGCATATACATATATATAAACTGATGCTTTATCATTCAATTTGCTGCTATGATCTATTAAATGAACTAATAACAAAAATTTCCATTGGGAGAAAATGTGCCACTGAGACTTTCAGTTGCCTATAAATTTCTGCCTATCAGAAAGACAGGAAAATTCCATTATTACCTCACATTTTACTATAGGAGGGTTTTGTAGAAACATTCAGTTATTTAGTTCCTTCTCTCAGGACACTTGATTTTCTTGAATTAAACTCATGGACAATATGAGATTCTCCTATGTTTTGTTTATTAAACTCAATTTTACGATGATGATAGATTTACTACTTAAAGTTTAATTAAAACTAAAATTTACTGATGAAAATTCTTCTGCCTAAAGAAGACATTATTATACAAAAGTTCTCAATGTGTGATCCAGGGATCTCTGAAGGTAACTGAGACCCTTTCAGGAGAATTTTTTTCATGATAATAATATATCTTAATTGCCTATATTGTAAGTAGCAATAAATGGATATTTTGGCAGGTCCTCAATAAATGTTAGGATTATAATTGGATTCTGAGATGAAAATGATTGAGAATGGTTGCTGATAAAATGGCCCATATGCCTCTCCTCTCTTATCCCTGTAAAGATTAAAATTTAGGGGAGATGGGGAGACTGAGGCAGGTAGAAATTAGTTTCTCTCTGCAAGGAGTATTATATTTTAAGAGGTTTATTGAAGATTAAGGATTAAAGAAAATACAGGATAAGAAACACGTGTCCAGGCCATAGAGTGGCCTAGACACAACCTCACCTACATTATGAAAAAAAAAGCCATGCCTGCCCCAAAACAGAAGTCCAAAAAAGAGCCAAGAGAGTGCTCTCAAAAGTCTTTGAATCAGCTTAAATACCTTCTTGATCTCAGCCCAGGTGAGATTACAAGGCATTCTGGGGAAGTGGAGCAAAGGCTTGTGGGGATTGTAGTCCTGTATTCGAGTCTATTTTTTACAATCCCCGTTTGATCATTTTGGAAAAATTAATTTTTCCCCAAAAGGATCATAAAAACATAATAAACTTAAAAGATTACAATAATGTGAGGATAAGAGAAAAAAGAATAAAACCAATAATTGCTGAACACATTGACAAAAAGCCATTATGGGGCAGTCCCCTTTGGCATAAAAGTATACATACAAATAAATGTTCAATCAACCACACCCTAAGTTCAATTTGATCTTGTGCAGCTTGTTGTCTGGAGGCTTCTTCATGATGGCTTCTCCAACAGTTCAGTTCTGGATTCAGAGAGGTACCATCTTCTTTACCTAAAATTCTTCTCAAAAGGAATTTAAACTTTGCAATTTACAATAATTTTTTTTTTTACATTTCCTCGTGTTGTAGGTGATTAAAAGATACAGAATCAGTTAGGGATGCATGGCTGAGGTATGAGGTATATGAATCAATTGGCAAGAGATATTAAAAAGACATCAGAAAAATCAAAAGGAAAAGAAAAATCTCTGGATGAAAATATAGACTATCAAAGTCTTATGTGTAAAAATTCCAAGTAAAAGAAAATAAATCTATAATAGGTCCTTCAATCAGGGCCCAATTAAAATGATCTAAGCAATGATGCATTTACCCAATCAGTAGCCAGGACTACAGAAAGGTACCACACTATGAGAGGCAGAAAAGAAAGGGACCAGATTATAGAAGCCAAGTAGGAGCCAAGGTTTTGGGGATACTCGTCTGTGAGTATCTTCAGGGTGAGTGTGGATACAAGGAAAGCCTATGTCTTAACACATGTTAAACATAGTAACCTCGAGTCTTCACACTAGGTTCAAGACCTTTGTATTGACCTAGAAGTGCATCAATCCATCCTGGATTGGCTTTTCTTTGGCTCTGTGCAATGGCTCTTGTATGTATATCTTTTCCTGGAATCAGACAGAATCATTAAGCAAAGTCCCATAATTTATTTAAATAATTAGTAGCATCGTTTTTATAGTCACAAGCCTTTTAGGGCATGCATTAGCAAATGTATTTCAAACTTGTAGCACTGAAAAGTCACAAAGTTAAAGAAAAATTTTAATGCTGGTGACATGTGCTTCAAATATAAAAAGGAGAGAAAAAATAATTTAAAAAAAAACTGAAAAAGTATATTGCACATGCAAGAAAATATAATAATAAAAGAGCTTTAAAAAATTCAAAAATATAGCTTATAATCATTGACACTCTGTGTCAGCTAAGAAAATAAAGATTACAAGACTTTCTCACCAAAAATGAGATCCATTTCCTCTTAATATCTGGCCATGATCACTGTGAGTAGAAGGCAAATGAATTGAACAAGGTTAACAATTTTTTCATTTTTAAAAATGCAGTAGTACAACTATGTAGTTACCAAAATCCCCAAAATTCTCAATAGCCCAATTAATTACAATAGCAAACAAACACACTTTCATATTTCACATGTTACTATATGACATTTTTAAAACCTATGAATTGATGGACATTTGTCACAATTTTTACAAACATAGCAATCTTTCAACCTTGGTAATAAACATATTTTTTTTAAACAAAGTAAAAGTCATCTAGGGTTAAGAACATAATCAAGAAATCTATATATCATTCTGGTAGAAGTAAAATAGTGAACTGAAGAGTATAAATAAAGGGATGCTCCTTTTTCATGGAGGCTTTTAGGGATACAAATGCCCTGAGATTAACTGCCCAACTTCCATTCACATGTGGGAATGTTGGGGTTTATAAAATGTATTTCACTTCAGCTACTATTGGCCTTACCTCGTGGTAGGGGAAGGCAAAAATAACCAGAGATTGTTAAGAAAAAAATTCCAAAAATCATATTTAAAAAACCCTTAAAATCATTTGAGGTATTTAGCACATTAAATTTTTCCAAGGTTGTTAATACAATTATAACCAGTTCTGAAGTCCATCTATCCTCAGCAAAATAAAAAAAAGCTGTGTTTTTTTTCATATATGGGCTTATTCACAATAATATTTGTTCAACACAGTTATAGGGGAAAAACAACAGAATTTTTAAAACTCAGTACATTCAAAATAAATTCAATCAACCTTCAGTTCAAGCAGAATAATATTGAATCCAGTAATATATGAACTTAAAATCACAAAGTTAAACCTTAAACAAAAATGCAATAGAATACAGAGATTTTTTATAAACCATTGGAGTTTGAAATGCCTAAGATATAGCCTTTAGTCTCTTCAAAGTTCCTTGGGTGGGTTTATTCATTTAAATGTCTATTGGATTAAATCAAGAGTTCTTTAACTTTCAATTTTATTAATTTCTCCTTTGATTTTTAGGATCTCTAATTTATTCTTAATCTGAAGATTTTTAATTTTTCACTTTCTATTTTTTAATATGCATGCCCAATTCATTGACTTCTACCCTCTCCAATTTTTAATATATGAAATCAAGGATATGAATTTCCTCCTGAGTACTGCTTTGATGCATCCCATAGATTTTGAAAGGATGTTTCATCATTGCCATTTTCTTCAATAAAGTTATTAATTGTTTCTATGATTTGTTCTTTAACTGGTTTTGGAGAATCATATTGCTTAATTTCCAATTAATTTTTAATTTGCCTCTCCATGTACCCTTACTAATTATTATTTTTGTGATCTGAGAAAGATGCATTTATTATTCCTGTTCCTTTGCACTTGTTTGCATGTTTTTTGCCCTAATACATGGCCAATCTTTGTGAATATACCATGTGCTGCTGAAAAGAAGGTGTATTCCTTTTTGTCACTATTTATTTTTCTCCACATATGTACTAACTCTAATTTTTCTAAATTTCATTAATATCTCTTACCTCTTATTTATTCTTTTTTTTTGATTTATCTATTTCTGATAGAGAAAATGTGTTCACTTTCTAGTTTTTTAATTTGCATTCCTAATTCATTGATCTTTTCCCCCCACTAATTTGTTAATATATGAACTCAAGGATATGAATTTCTCCCTGAGTACTGCTTTGGCTACATTCCCTAGATTTTAAAAGGATGTTTCATCATTGTCATTTTCTTCACTGAAGTCACTAATTGTTTCTATAATTTGTTCTTTAGTTGATTTTGGAAAATCATACTATTTAATTTCCAATTAATTTTTATTTTGGCTCTCCATTTCAGAAACAGAAATATTGACAACATACCAGAAAGGGAAGAATAGTCAGAAGATAAATGGAATATTCAATGTGTGTGTTCCATCAGGGTAATTCTTCCACCTTTCCAACTTTCATATAATTCAATTAGATATTTTATGCATTAAGCACCTTGATTATTTTTTATTAGTCACTAATATGAAAAGTTTAGAATGTAATTACAATAGCTAGTAGGAATAGGTGCTTGTTATCTGATAAGAGCAAACAAAAACACACTTCTAAGTAATCAGAGCAAAAAGAACTATGAAGGGCAAAGTTGAGGGATCACTGGCAATAATTTGTCTAAGAATGTGACAGGGATGAATAGGTACATTTATTTATAACTAGAGCATCTTCCAGTGATGGATAGTTGCTAACTCTGTAAAATGTGATATTTCAATTAAATTATCCTTGAACTCCTTTTTAAAATCTAACTTTTGTTGATTCTTTTTTGGAGCAGTTAAATTAATCCTTCTTTGTTATCTCTAAACCTGACTATCTCTAAACCATAACAGCTGCATTTTGGCCTTTTCTCCTGGTAATTTAGATTCCCTGGCCCCAGGCTCTGATTGGTAAGTTTTCTTATTTAGCCCAAGAGCATTCTCACTACAAGTTTTTGGGCCACCTCAATGTCATATACCTGTTGCTTGCATTCTCAAGTGCCATCATCCCCTAAGTCCACCAACAAATACAATCTGAGATATTGAGAAAGAGAGAGACACAGAGAGAGAGAGAGGGGGACAGAGATATAGAGACAGAGAGACAGAGAGAGAAAGAGACAGTGAGAGATAGAAAGACAGAAAGCGATGACTTTCTGAAACTCTGCCTCACATAAATCCAACTCATGTGCAAGCCTGTGATGTTATTGGTCCTCTTCAAAAATGAAGAATGAACAACAACAATACTTTTTTTTAAAAACCCTTACCTTCCATGTCTTGGAGTCAATACTATGTATTGGCTCCAAGGCAGAAGAGTGGTAAGGGCTAGGCAATGGGGGGTCAAGTGACTTGCCCAGCTGGGAAGTGTCTGAGGCCAAATTTGAACCTAGGACCTCCCATCTCTAGGCCTGGCTCTCAATCCACTGAGTTATCCAGCTGCCCCCTATACTTTTTTTTTAAGCTAAGATTGTTAGAATGTTAGTAGAGAGGCTGAGGAATAGACTTTGTGTGAAGACAGTATTTGGACTTGAGTCTTACCTTTGACACAAGTTGTATGATTCACCGCAAATCATTTAATCTTTCTGACCTTCACTTCCCTCATCTGCAAAACCAGTATAATTATACTTGCAAAATACACTTAGAAATTGGTAAGAATCATGATTCATAAAGTTTAAGTATTATGCATGTTATGGGTTAACTAGGCTTTATGGGCTAACCTGGAACTCTAATCAGTCATGGCAACCTTTTTTTCCCTAAAGGAAAAAGGTATAATCAGTTCTAAGGAAAATATTTTGCCCAAAAATTTAGGACTTAATTTATTGGAGGAGATGGCCTATTTATGATTCTCAGAAAGCTTCCGTGCATAAACCCTTTACCCACAAGATGGCACTGTCCTCCACTAGTTCTTTCTTCATGAACATGGTTTTTATTTGTTTATGTTTTGTTTTTCTCCACCCTGGGCATTATGTATCCTAGTCCAGTTTTAAAGAAAATTAAGCAAGTCTAGAAGAAAACTCCTTTGCAATCATCTGAGTCTTGGATGAAATACTATATGTAATGAGATGATTTCAAAATCTCTTGAAATCCAAGAGCAATGGAGATGACATGTTCTTTCTTCATGATTTCCTATTGTTAATTAGCATCACTGAGAAATAAGGTCAAGGAGTTTTAAACTAGAGAAGTATTTGAAAAAATCATGATGAGACAATTGAAGAGAGAGACAAGAGACAGACAGAGACAGAGAAACAGACAGAGAGAAACAGAGAAGCAGAAGTGGCTCATTAGCTCAGGATTAGAACCCTGGGCCTGGAATGAGGAAGATCTGAATTCAAACCCAGCCTCAGATACTTCCTAACCATGTGACTTTGGGCAAGTTGCTTAACTTCTTCTGTGTGCCTGGGAAGCAGTTAGATGTCTCAGTGTATAGAGCGCTGGACCTAGAGTGAGAAAGACTTGACTTTTCTTAGCTGGGTTATGCTAGGCAAGTCACAACGTCTGATTGTCTAGCAAAGACAGCCATTGATTCCATTGGAGAAGAAAACGGCAAATTTATCCCAGTATCCTTGCTAAGAAAATCAATGTGTCAATGAAGAGTCAGACATGACTGAACAACTAAACAACAAAAAGAGATAGAGACAGAAGGATACAGATATGTGAATATGTGTATGTATACCAATTTAAGGTGACATATTTATATAAACATACACATTTGCAGTAGGCCAGTTTTGGCCTACAGTTTTGGCCAGTAGGAAAAAAAAAGTCTAATGATTTTAGTTCTTTCTGTGTCTCAGAGAAAATGACAAGAAGCGATAAGAAAGGAAAACCATGAGCAGTGTTGTATAGTGGATTGTGCCCTATACTGAAAGCCTGAAACACTTGGGTTCACATCCTTCCTCAGACACTTACTAGTTGTGGTCAATTGGGAAAATCAATAAACTATGTGCCTTAACTTCTACACCTCTGGGAAAAAAGAAAAGGTTATATTTAATGGTCTCTAAGTTCATTTCCAACTCTAAATCTATGATTCTATGAATTTAGACAAGAAATATCCTTTTAGTGCTCTCGACACGTAAGAACATTTTTGACTTCTAATAACTTTTACCCCTTGGAAGAGAGTGCCATACTTTTGCATTTTTTAGGACCTCACATGGTTTTTGTCCTCTTGAGTATATAGCCACAGCATCGATAACTGCCCATTTTGACTATAGAGGTCCTATTAAGCAAGGATAACAATTATGATATCTTTTAGTTACCGTGTAAGGAATGGATAGATTTGTTCTTCTTTGCCATATTTCCAACACCAGAACACATTTATTCTCTATATGTTGACATGGAAAAGTAAATAACAGAGACAAAAGTACGTTTTGTACTTTGCAAACTTGTTAAATCTCACTATCCAACCTTTTAGACAAATTTGGCACAAGGCAATTCTGACTTCAACAAGAGACGTATGATTTGTTACTGAGGTAACAAAAAGCATTATTAAAAGTAGCTCAGGGTTAGAGCTATTTGTGAGGTAATTCCATAACAAAGGACCTAAGGTTAACTTAAAGGAAGGCACCTGTGTATTTTAATGCTATTTGTAGAGACATATTCAGTCAAGTTTTAAACTTATTTGTGAGTTTAACATGGTTTCTAGAAGAATGAAGATGATACACAATTAAGAGTTATCCTTTCTACTGTGACTAGTTACTAGAAAAGTATATTTGAGAAAAAATGTGGAAAATTGGTAAGCAAACACACACACCAATCACATTTTAAAATCATCCTATTCAAACCATTCTATAGTATTCTTTCAGACCACTGGATGTCAGGCTTCACTATAAAATACCAGAAATAGTCAAATGTTTCATTTACATAAGAAGCCATTTACTCCTTTGGATCTCTGGAGAGAGGGGAAGGGAAGGAAGGATTCTGTGCATTATCCTAGATTGCTTTTTAAGTCTACAGATTTTGTAGGTGTAGATAATTGATCAGTGAACTTGTATCAAGATAGGAAAGGCTACACACATTTGAAGGACTTGCCTTTTCCCATCCATATGCACTTTCCTGCTTGCTTTGAAGGTAACCATGCTATACTTGCTGTTACTTAAATTGAGTCATGGTGGGGAAGAGTAACTGCCCTTTTCACATTTTACACAGGTGACGATTATTTTTGGCTTCATTCCATAGAACTGTGATTAGAGGTTGCAGCTAGTCAGTTACCTAGCACAGAGCATGAAGCAAAGTATATTAAAACATATTTTTCAACATAGCTTTATTCTAATGGCACATAATTTTAATGCCAAAATTTTTTCTAGTTTGCATATTATGTAGGTAAGTTTATTTTATTTTGTGATAAGTCAAATGGAATATATTACAATGTAGATTCAAAGACTTGATAAAAGAAATAAGAATAATTGATATTTGTGTGATGTTTTAAGGTTTACAAGGTATTCTATCTACATTATCTATTTATACTTGGCAGAATATAACTGTTACAGGTATGGTCTTCCCTATTTTACAGATGAGAAAATTGAAGTTGAGAAAGCCTAATTAACTTACCTGGAGCCAAATAGCTGGGGACAAAGGAATAATTGCAAACCAGGTCTTAATGTGGCAAATCATACTGTCTATGTCACTAGTTATTGATTAGTGAACTTGTATGAAGATAGGAAAGAGGAAAGACTACACATCATTGAAGGACTTGCCTTTTCTCATCCATATTCATTTTCCTGCTTGCTTTGAAGACAACCGCGCTAAACTTGCTGGGGCAAATATTTTGGAACCTTATCAAAGATGTACAAATATCTTTCATGGCCCTGTTGATAGCACAAAGAAGAATCCAATAAATGATCTTTGATTAATGATTGACTACAACGTAGAGTTCTAGGACCTATCTTGTAGCTCAGTCGCCTTGATTTTCAAACAAATTGTGTTCATAGCTTACCTTTGTATTGTATGTAAGATGAATTTATCCTTAACTCTTGTTAGTTGGTATGACAGAGCTATTTTACATCCTTTTAAGCTACTGTTTTGCTCATTTCCCTCAGTTTATCTTATATGCCTCATTTCTGCTTACTACAAAACACTTGTCTATGTATTATTCTATCATTCAATGATTGACCTCTAAAGGTCTTCTTCATATCAATACCAGCCCTGATCTAGAATTTTCTGTGACCTCCAAATCCAACTGTTTTGCTGCCATCGTTTTACAGGTGAGGAAACTATAGCCTGGGGAGATGAATTAATTTACTTAAGGTTTTTCCATTGACCAGAAAATCATGACTAATCAACAAGACATTTGTGTTGCTTTTGAAGTCTTTCAATATATGTAGGGATATGCTAGTGTTGGCTGTTATGTGACAAAGGCCTTCTTTAGGTTCATACATATGTCATAAAACTGGAAATAATATAAAATTATAAGAAAAGGATGTGATATGTATGACAGGCTGCTGCAAGATATGTAAAAAAAAAATCACCCTCCATTTCCAGATCTGCAATTTGACAGACAACTTCAGACACCATTGGTAGTAAACTTTATGAGTCTGTCTGCATCAGGACATGCTGGCTTTATTGATTAAGTGTCAATCAACACATATTTGAACAATGTACCACTGAGTAGCAGAAGGTAGTCTTTCAATATACTCAGGGTTTTCTTAGTTATATAGCCTTGTTTTTCTTTAGATTCATCCATGAGACAAAAAAAAAATGGAAGGGGGGAAAAGCTACCTTTGTTAGATGAATCCTTAAACATGATATATACCAGATTCTGACTATCTGCCTTTAGTATCTGTGAAATGGTTACTCAGGGGATCTGAAGTATATATAGCCTTTACACTAATCTTGGGATACATTTTACATTCTCACAGAGTAACAGAATATCAAAGTTGGAAGAAAAACATTAAATACCTTTCAGTCAATTCAACAGACAGTTATTGAATGTCTAGTAGGTGTAAGCTCTTTTTCTCAGATCTGGAATACAAAGAAAATAAAATTCAGTGTATGTAAGAATGAAAGGATGTAACATACACATAAATAAGTAAATATGAATTAATTTTAGGATGGCCATTATCATCTAACTAACATTTTAGCAGGCCTATTAATTTAGGTGTTCATTTAAAACTGGGGTGATAAGTGAGTTTCCTGTAGGAGATAACACTTTATCTGAGCTTTGAGGAATGGAAGGGAAAGGTTCCAAGATGAAAACTTTAGGAGAGAGAATATTCCAGTCATGAAGATCAGACTAGGCAATAGCAAAGAGGTAGGATATAGAACTCCATGGTGAAACAACGCACAGGCCAAATTGTTTGTAGAGTGGATTGTATAAGGGAGATAAATTATCAACCTAGAAATGACCCAGAGTATGAAAATTTTAAAATACAAATAGGATAATTTGTAATTAAACCTTAAGATAATGGGAAAACAACTGAAACTTCATGAGAAGGCAATGAACAACATGATCATATCTTCTCCTTAGAAATGCAAATTTGACAGCAGTTGGGAAGAGCAGTTGGAGAGGGAATAGACTGTAAGCAAGGAAACCAATGATGAATGTAAGACATGTGTGTTGCTCCTCTCTTTTATGTGTATGATGACATGAGTTTGTTAAGTTTGACTCATAGGGACATATGAATAGTATTGCTGCCTTCCCCTATATAAGGAAGACATTGATTCTTGACTACAAGGCATCAGGAGATTGTGTCTGCAATGTTAGCCATTCCTTAGAAAGTGGATACCAGACTAGAATTATAACTTTTTCAACAGATTTTATTAGCCTAAGAGAAATAATCTCATCTGTATGATCAAGCTACTTTTGTGGTCACTGTCTCTTAATGGGGAAAGAGTATCCCCAAGTTTCTAAATGAAAGTTTAACTTTCTTGAGCAACTTTTATAAGTAAATAAATGCTACTTACACAAAAGCCAATTACTAACAGTTAATACATTGATTTATTCAAGTATAAAGAAAAAATAAAACATAAAACTAAAACAAATTAGAATATATTAGATAATATACAAAATGAATGAGATATCCCACTGGGAGAAATATATATCATATCAACCAAGACCGTTTCTTGTCTCACATAAACAGATATTTTTGATAATCTCTAAGCATTACAGATGGAAATTAGAAATATGTTGAGGCATCAGCACCTCTACTTGTCTGCAGCTTCCCAGAGTCCTTTCTTTCTCTCTATGGGCCTCTCTCTGAAGAGATATTGAAATTGCATATGTCCTATCTTGAAGTCCATTTTTTTCTCTCCCAAGTTCTCAAAAAAAAAATCCATCCATCACCCAGGGATGTATACTTGAGTAATCTTTCTCTTCACCAATAAGGAGAGATCTATATAAATATCTCTGACATACAGGAGACTGTTACAATTCTTTACGAAGGAGAGTAAAGGCTTGGACAATAGTAACTGTGGTATAGTTAGAGTGGAATATAGATGGGAAAGCTGTTGCTAAAATTGGCAAGGCTTGGCAACTAATTGGAAAGAATGAATAATTAAGAATGCAGAGTCCTAGATGATTCCATCATGGCTTCTCTTCCAACCCATACTAGTCAGTCAAAAAACATATGTGTCAAACACTTTACTAAGTATTAGGGAAACAAAGAAAGATAAAAGTAGTCCCTGCTCACAAAATGAAAATAAGAATACATACATACATACATACATATATATATATATATACATATATATATATATATATATAGTATAGTAGTAGTAGTGGTAGTTTCTCGGTAACCGAGGATGATGATTGTCTTTGTGAGTTTTCATCTATGGTGTATATATGAGTGTGCACAAAGACACTTGTGCATGAAGGAGATTTAAGTGGAAAAGTCGGTGCACAGAGACAGTCCCACTCTCTCGGCGCTGGAAGCCTGGGTCCAGTGGCATGAAAAGTCATTACGCCTGGAGACTTCCTCAGCTGCATTGGATGGCCCTGCTGTCCTTTGTGCTCCAACACGCCCTGAGCACTCTACAGTGCTTTGCTGTGTCACCATCTCAGTGGTTGAACCTTCTTATTGGTTTCTTTCGCCTGTTCTGCCAAAGCAGTCTTCACATGCTGGGTGAGCAAAGCCCTGGTTCACCAGGGGTCTACAACCTGATGGCTACCCTCACAAGGTTTAGCCGGCCTGTTGAAGCTGTTGCCTGGGGTGTGGCTGCTGCCACATGCCAGCAGCTACTGGGAGCCACAAGTGAGAGCTGGGTGTCAGAGGCTGGAGAGCTGCCCTAGGAGGGCACGACAAGCCTTCCATATCAAAGATACTGCCCCTCCCTGAGCACCCCATACACCCCATATATATACATATATATATATGTATCTATATATATATATATACATATATATATGTGTGTGTGTGTAAAACAAGTTGAAAATGATTAACTGAGTTATGGTATAATATTAAGGGATATCAGTAAATATTTTTGAAGAAATTGAATTTTAATTAAAACTTAAAGAAATTCAGGGAAGCTTGAAGGCCCATATGGGGAAGGAGAAAATTCCAAATATGAGGCACAGTCATTGAAAATGTATGAAGTTGAAATATGAAATGTTTTGATTGAGGAATGGCAATAAAGTCAATGCCACTGGATCTTAGATAATATGTTGTAGAGTAAGATGTGTGGAGAATACAACAGTAAGAGTTATAAAGAGAATTTCCATTTAAAATAACACTAGACAATATAAAATATTTAAGAATCTATTTGCCAAGACAAACACAGGAATTATATGAATACAACTGCAAAACACTTTCTACACACTTTAGACTAGATCTAAATAATTAGAAAAAATATTAATTGCTCATGGGTAGGATGAACTAATATAATAGAAATGACAATCCTACCAAAATGAGTTAACTTATTCAGTGTCATACTTATCAATCTATCAAGAAACTTTTTCACTGAATTAGAAAAAAAATATAACAAAGTTCATTTGGAAGAATAAAAGATCAAGAATATCAAGGGAACTAATGAAAAAAATGTGAAGGATGGGGGCCTAGCAGTACCAGATCTTAAATTGCACTATATAGCAGTAGTCATAAAAACAATATGGTACTGGCTAAGAGACAGAAGGGAGGATCAATGGAATAGACTTGAGGTAAATGACCTCAGCAAAATAGTGAATGATAAATCAAAGATCTCAGCTTTGGGAACAAAAAACCACTATGTGAAAAAAACTGCTGGGAAAATTGGAAAACTGGATGGGAGATATTGGGTTTAGATCAACAGCTCTCACCCTACATCAAGATAAATTCAGAATGGGTAAATGACTGAAATATGAAGAAGGGAATTTTAAATAAATTAGATGAACATAAAATAGTATAACTGTCAGACCTATGGGAAAGGAAATAATTTAAGACCAAGCAAGAGATAGAGAATATTACAAAGTGTAAAATGAATAATTTTGATTACATTTAATTAAAATGTTTGTACAAATAAAGCAAATGCAACCAAAATTAGAAGGGAAGCAACAAATTGGAGAAACCTCTGTATAACAAAAACCTCTGACCAAGGTCTAATTACTCAAATTTATAAAGAGGTAAATCAATTGTACAAAAAAAAAATCAAGTCATTCCCCAATTGATGAATGGGCAAGGGACATGATTAGGCAGTTTTCAGATAAAGAAAGAAAAACTATGAGTCAGCACATGAAAAAAGGTTTTAAATCTCTCATAATTTGAGAAATGCAAATCAAAACAATTCTGGGGTACCACCTCACTTCTTGCATATTGGCCAATATGGCAGCAAAGGAAAGTAATAAATGTTGGAAGGGACGTGGCAAAATTGGGACACTAAAGCATTGCTGGTAGAGTTGTGAATTGATCCAACCATTCTGGAAGGCAATTTGGAATTATACCCAAAGGGCTTTAAAAGACTAGCTGCCACCAGGAAAACATTGTACACAGAGACTGATACACTGTGGTACAATCAAAGGTAATGTACTTCTCCATTAGTGTCAAGGCAGTGTCCCTGAACAATCTGCAGGGATCTAAAAAACACTATCCACAAGCAGAAGATAAACTGTGGGAGTAAAAACATCGATGAAAAGCAACTGCTTGACTACAGGGGTGGAGGGGATATGACTGAGGAGAGACTCTAAATGAACACTCTAATGCAAATACCAACAACATGGAAATGGGTTCGAATCAAGAACTCATGTGATACCCAGTGGAATCGCGCATAGGCTATGAGAGAGGTGGTGGGAGGTGGGGAAGGGAAGAAAAGAAAATTATATTTGTTTCTAATGAATTATGTTTGGAAATGACCAAATAAAATAATGTTAAAAAATAAAATTAAATTAAGGCTCAGAAAAAAATAAAAATAAAAAAAATAAAAGACTAGCTGCCTTTTGATCTAGCCATACCACTGCTGGTTTTGTACCCCAAAGAGATAATATAGAAAAATAATTGTACAAAAATATTCATAGCCACTCTTTGTGGTATCAAAAAAAACTGGAAAATTAGAGGATTTCCATCAATTGGAAAATAAATGGCCGAACAAATTTTTTATCTGATGGTGATTGAATACTATAGTGCTCAAAGGCATATTGGACTGGAGCAATTCCATATGAATTGGAAAAATATGATATAGAGTGAAAGGAGCAGAACCAGTAGAACATCGTACACAGAAACTGATACACTGTGACACAATCAAACGTAATGGACTTCTCTATTAGCAGCCATGCAATGATTCAGGATAATTCTGAGGGACTTATGAGAAAGAATGCTATCCACATCCAGAGAAAGAACTGTAGGAGCAGAAACACAGAAGAAAAAAACAACATATTATTCCTCACATGGTTCGATGAGGATATGATTGGGACTGTTGACTTTAAATGATCACTCTATTGCAAATATTAATAACATGGATATAGGTTCTGTACAAAAATACATGTAAAACCCAGTGGATTACTTCATCAGCTCTGGGGGGGGGGGCACTAGGGAGGAGTAGAGGGAAAAAAAAAAACATGAATCATGTAACCTTGGAAAAATATTCTAAGTTAATTAAATAAAAACTTTAAAAAAAAAAAAAGATGTGTAGAGAACAGAAAGGTAGAAAAAGAAGCAGGGACTGAAGACTTTGAAGACCAAATACAGGATTTTGTCTTTGAACAAGAAGCCAAATCCCTTCTACAATACACACAGCAAGGGGTGATCAAGCTCTTGAATGAAGGCATGAAGTGAAGAGGAACCTCTATCTATCCAAATATCTCTTTTCACTTTGGGACATCTAATTGTTTATGAAGTTTTTCCTACCTCAAATTCATTTGCCTCTTTGAAGCTTCTACCACCTATTCTTATTTCTACCCCCTAGAGCTAAGCAAAAATATTTAATCTATATTTCATATGACAATCCTTCAAATACTTGAAAATAGCAAATGTGTACCCTCAAGTTACTTTTTTGCATCACCTACTTCTTCCACCATTTATCATGCATACCATTTGCCCTCTACTAGACACTCATTTGCTCATCAATGTCCTTAATAAAATGTGGTATTCAACTCCCAACACAGGAGAAGCTATGATCTGACTAGAATAGTCTAGATATTGAATTTTATTGAGATTATAGTCCTTCTATAGAACCTTTTTTTAAAATTCAGATTGCCTTTATCTATTTATACTTTCTCCTCCTTTTACTTTATGAAGTTGATTTTTTCAACATTGATATAGATCTAAATTTTCATTTAATTTTATGCAGTCTATTTTTCTAGCCTGTCAAAATTCTTTCTTTCTTTTTTTGTTTTCATTTTTGTCACCCATATTTCCGGAGATATTCCTCTGCTTCCCAGGGCACCATTCCTAACAACAAAGGATTTTAAAACAAACAAACAAAATCTCTCATCAAATCTAATCAACATATCAAACAAGTTTTACATTATATGTAATTTTCCATATACAAAGTCTCTTGTCTCTATGAAAAAAAAGAGAGGAATACATTTTCACATGTCTTTTTTGGGTGATGGGGAGTCAACCTTAGATATTATTCCATTTTGATTGCTTTGCTGTCATGCTTTCTGTTAATATTGTTATATTCATGTACATTGTTTTCCAAGTTCTACTAACTTCTTTTCTATATCAGTTCCATCAATATTGAATAAGCCATTATTGCATTCAAGATATAAAAATTCTTTGGATATCATTGACTAACAACTATGGACCTAACATAATAGACACACACTAGAACATAGTAACATTTTCTAGGCCAAGTTAAGCAAGTGCCACAATCCATGCCTACCAAACCATATCTTTCTTATTTCCCCACCGGTATAACATAGCTGCTTCATCTTCATAGCATTAAAACAAGAAAGGCAGAACAAATGGGAAGGCAGCAGGGCAACAGTGTAAATGTAAGGATTATCAGGAAGTAGATTTGGTCATTCAAAATGGGTGGTCTGTGAAAATTTCTTCCCTTATAGAAAAATGTAGTTTTCTAAAGCTAGTGCATTGTGCTTTTGAATGGTAGAAGCAAATGCATATTGTTCATGAAAAACTGTCAGAGTAACAGAAAGAAAAAGAGTGAAAGAATGGAGGCAAGTGGGAATCTATGGTGAGAGAGCAATAAAGATGGTGGGAAATGAGGTTCTTGTTGAATTTTCCCAAATGTGTCGAGGAGGTATATTAGGTACCCTGGTGGAACTTTTCTAATCCAGAAAAGAGCATCAGTGAGTGATGTATTATATCTATTTTCTTGGAAAGCCTTATGTGCTGCTGCTGTGTTTTCAAAGCTACCTTGAGATTTGGGTATATTTGTACCATTCCACCACAGATTTGCTTTCAAATAAATCCATGCTACGGTGCCAGAGACAACTGAGCTTCTGGGACTCTTTCTTCTTGCTTAGGCCTTATCTGTGCCAGAGGTCAGGGACCCCTGAAAAATCTGAAAATCTCACTGCTCCCCTGATCTGCTCTCCTGGGATAGGTGGCACAACCTGCACTAAGTGTATCAAGCATGTGGGGGAACTCATTAGATAAATGAAATGTGTCAGGTGGTCAGGAATGCAGCTGAGAATGGAGTTTATAAGAACAAGCAGAAGATGTAATGATAGTGGAGGGTGCAGACAGATGTGACCACCTCTGTCAATTAATAGGTTACAGGCTGATCAATCCATATACAGAAAAAAACAAAAAAAGAAAGCTAGGGAGGCCACAGCAACTCACTGATCTTAATAACTATTAATTAGAATAATACACTGCAATTATATCTTTACAATAGAGCAGAACAGTATAATTCCCTTAGTACAAAAAAATTAAATACTCTGGGGAGGATATGGCTTAATTTAAAATGTGGGACCATGAATCACACAAACCTTTGCTTTCTACCTCAGACTGGTTGTTTCCCATCATGTATATATGAGCTCTATGGTAAGCCTAGGATAAAATGATTGGTTTGGATTTCCAGTCACAAATATAGTTCACCAGATGACCAGATGTCACTTCCTCACTTATTGGACTAAAGATCCACAGGTCATAAGGAAATTTTAAAAAATGTGTATGGCTCTCATACAAGGTAAACATTCATAAGGAAAATATCAGTTCAGGAATCTCTCTCTCTCTCTCTCTCTCTCTCTCTCTCTCTCTCTCTCTCTCTCTCACACACACACACACACACACACACACACACACACTTTCTATTAGAAATTCTTCTAATGCAATGTTTACTCATCTGCTTAGGGAATAGGTCACCAGCAGTCTATTGTCTTATACCTTGCAGTGTCTGTTTACCAGAAGTAGATTCTACCTAAGGTATTTTCATTTGTCTGATGGCATAAAGAAATGCTGTTCAATTAATTTACTTGGATAATAGAACCAAGAGATGAAATAAACAAATGTCTAATGCAGTTCAAAACTCAAGCCCAAACCTTTATTTTATGAATTATTCATTTTTTATGAAAACAGACAAGTAAATCATTTCTGGCTAGAAAGAACTGATTCTGGAATTTCAGCTAAAGAATTAAACTAAAATCCAAATTACAACTAAACAGATTCATTTCCACTTTCAGATGTGTCATAACCATTTGTGAGTTATAAGTAAAACTGATAAAAAAGAAAGCCAAGCTGGTTTCAGCCTGAAATTATAAGGTCACAGCTTTGATTCTAGAAATACAACTAACCACTCACTTACCTATAAACATTTACCATATGATTCTTTGATCAGGCCAGCATCCTTTACTAGTAAAACTCTTATCCTTTCCTGCTCCCCAAGCTTTACCTGAATAGCCAGTGCAAGATCTAGTCATTTAACACTCTGCAACAAAATAATAAACTTTTTGTCTTTTTGCCCAAGAAAAGCAAATGATGACTGTAAGGATCAAGTCAGAGTCAAATTCATGGTACAGTAAAATAGTACCCTCATTGAGGATCAAAGTCATGCTTTTTTATCCAGTATTTCTTTGTGACAAACACATTATGTCAGCTCCACCAGCTCATTTGTCTGCTGCAGTTCCACTTTATCAGGCTGGAGTAAAAAGAATTGATGTGTCTGGATAGATAAAGTAAATGGAAACTCAGGACTCATTCCAATATGCTGTACTTTGATATATTTTGCAAACCTGAGAGCAGCTGGTGTAACACTAGTTACTGTTTGTATTTAAATATTGCACATTAGAAGACCTTTGAAAGCGGTGTTTTTAATGCTCATTTTTCCATGCAATTACCTATTAGTTTTCAGATTGTTTTCCCCCCTTTCATTTGCAGTTTTCATTTGTTAATGATACCAGATATAGTTCCACTATAGACAATCTTGTGTCTGTAGCAAAGTCAATGAAACTTAAGATATTTTCCCAAAGACATGTATGCTAGTAGAAACAGAGTCTTTAAAATCTAACAGGTGACTTTTTGATTGATTTACACATTGATCCCTTATATTGTGAGGATAGAATAGTTGTGAAGAAAACAAATTTTATTTTATGAAGATTCATGAACTTTTAAATCTCTGTCCTCTATCTGAGGGTGAAATTTAAAAGGACCAACCATTTTGGGCATGATCAATTTTATCTATATCTACCTATATATATGTGGCAGTTAATAAATTATATGTATATATAAACACATGTTAATGTGTATATTTACATATATGTACACATAGATATACACACATCCATATACATGTATCTTTAAATCAGTTGATATGTTTGTGCATGTTTATATAAATTTACTGAGGGAACATCTTTTTTTCCTTTTTCTTAATGCTCCATGGAAACAGAATCAAAGATGATGAAGACATAATAAACCTCAAGGCAGTGACCTAAAATATAATACTTGTATCTTTTGTGCTTTTGGTAACTTAATTTCATAGTGGCTATTTAGGTACAATAACTGACAGGAAGGTGTGAGTCAAAGGCACAATAAGGTACAGTCACAGAATTTCTTTTGAAAAAAGAATGGTTGGGATGAATCAATCATTGTTTTCCCATTATGTTCTTGTTCTGTGTCAAGTCTGTTCCTGCCGTACACACAGAACATTTAATTGGAGAATTAAGGAAACTGAAACAAATAAACACAGAGATAAAGCAACCCTTATTGCTTTATAATTTGAGTGTTTTGGGGAAATGAATTTTGATGGAATTTTATGAGGAATTACCCAGATATTTCCCCAAGTTTACTTCTTCCTGACTGAAATTCAATTGCAGAGTAACAGATACTCCTTACGTGTGAGAAACAGAAAAAAAAGTCGTTAAGACTGTATCTCCACAATGCTAAGACAATGCTGAACTTCTATTTGTATAAATTGCTGAATTTCTTGGAGAGGGATGGAGAGGAAGTATAAGGAAGGGAAATGAGGAGGTAGCAAGAACCTAGTAACATTGCATTTAGAAGAAGCAAATCAGCTCCTGTTCCTCTGTGATTAGGGGTTTTCTAAAGCTGCTGTCTTGAAAGGCAGGAAGACACCTTGATAGGCAATGATCTGTGAAGAGGAACTTGATACTGATGGAAACATCCTAATGGAAAATGTGGTATTGGAAGGAGTGAATGTAATGGAGTGGCAACTTGGCCACACCATAAGTCACTCAATATCTCCTAATCACATTTGGATTTCAAATGTTCAAAAAGCTTCTAATACAAGGGAGGGGAGGTATGGAGTTTACATGGGATTGACTCCATAGATACTTAGTCCCAAATACTTCCAAATTAGCATGCATCAAATGACTTAAATGCTCGTTTATGTATCATATTATATTACATATTTATATCATATTATATAGCATATATAATTTCAGAATGATTATGATGTCACAAAACTATAGATGAGGATGTTACAGATGAAATCAGAACCACAGGGTTTTTTTCCAAATCTGCATGTAGGTCATCTTGCTTATTCAGCAAATAGAGAACAAGAATGGAACTTGAAAGGAAATAGTTAAAATTACATTTATATGCTTTTAAATTAAAGTGAATGATTCTCATGTTTATAGCAGTCAAACAAATAATTTACTGTATTCAATCAGTGTGTGGCTTAAGTGTATATATATATGCATATATATATTCTGTATCTTTTTAAGAATGTAATATATAACAAAATAAGACTGAATAATAAAAGCTAGGATATGAACAATTTACTTCTTATTGATACTAGTAGTTATTTTAATTAATCCATTTGAGAAGGGGTAATGAATCCTAGAAGGACTAGAATGGTCAAAAGAAATGAATAAGAGTTTTATAGATATAAATATTAATACACATAAAAATTTCACATATATATATTTAGAGAAAGAAAGAGGGAGAGGGACAGAGAAAGAAAGAGAGGTAATCATATTGTTAACAAATTAGAAAGTCAACAGTTTTCTTAAATAATGATGAAAGTAGTACAAACTGAATCCTAGTTCAACACTATTTGGGTTCAAAAATATCTCCATTTCAGAGTACTTACCTATCTAAATTTAAAGACATTTTCATTATGTTGTAGATTTAGTCTTTAAGAAAACTCAAGTGCCATCTAGCACAACCCTTCTATTTTATAGATGAGGCAACAGGGCCATGGAGTTTGAATGATTTCCCCAAAGCCATGCAGAGGGTCTATATCAGAAACAGGATTCAAACCATAGGTGTTTTGACTATGGAGCAAGTTTCCTTTCTACTTTACCATGCTGGCCCCATGAAAGGGTTTAATTATTCAACATGAAGCTTTTTCTGAATATTACGAAGAAAAATTAATCTGGAAGCTTCTTAGCAGATTTATAAGCATTAGAAAGGAGAAAGAAGAGAGGAAAAAGGGTTTAATTCTAATTAAAAGTAAAAATCCAGTCCTCCATTGCAGCCATCAGAGGCTGAAGTATGTTCTCAATGGCCCATTGAGATAATGGAGTAGAGAGAGAGAGGTGCCAGGTCTGGGAATGAGTTAGTTCAAGAAACCAATCTAGAGAGATAGATCTCAGCTTCACTGTCCTAATTTTTCAAAACTATTGCTCCTTCCCCATCCTTTTATTGGCCAACAGCTTATGGTCAGTGGTGCCCTGTCTCTGGGATATCTGCTGTGCTGCTGGGATGCCAGGGTTGAGTTGCTGGGATGCTCACAATTGAGATCAACTAAATATTTTACTTCACACATGTTTTTCCCATGACCCTCATGTCATAGTTACTTCACTCATACTCAGATTATGTTAATGTATGTGCATGCATGCTGCCACTTCTAATTGAATATAAATTCCTTGAGGGTAGGGACTATTTAATTTTTGTCTTTTTATTCCCATCTTTAAGCACGGAACTTGTTCATTTAAGACATTCTAATTGACTATTAAGTTCTGCCTCAAATACAGCTTAGCATTCTCTCAGCCAGCCAGGAGTTACCTTTCTCTCTGCTTAGTCACTAAGAGTGACAGGACAGTCTCTCTTCAAAACCATTCCAAGTTTGGAAGGAAACAAGGTTGTACTTATCTCTGGAAGCCTTCAGGGAAAAACCAGAAGATTACTTTTTTTTAGAGATACTGTATAAAGGATTCATGCTTTGATCAGCAATTGGACTACAGTGACTTCTAAATTCTGTTCTAATTCTAAAATGTTATAATGGTAGTCAAAAATAACTATAACATCATCTTGTTCTCAACTGAAATTTGTCAGAAAAGTGATGCCTGAAAAAGTGGAGCATGAGATCATGGATAAAGGTAACCGAGAGTCAAATTACAAGGCAAAGGGCAGACAGAGAGAGATGACCTAAGTGGTTGGATTTTAAAACTTAGATCAAAATGACAAAGCAATGTTTAGAGTGACAAAGTCCCCAAAGGTTGTAGTAAGACAGAATGTATATGCATGCCTTCAATTATATCACGAAAATTGCATTCCAAACAATAGAAATCAGTCAGTATATCTTATAAATGCCTCACTACACAAAACCACTTATGTACCAGAACACCTTCTACATCTCCTAAACTTTTTTCTCTGCTGCTGATCCCCAATAGATTAAACCATTATTATTCAAAGTAGAATATGTTGTCCCTACAGTTTGCTAATATAGATATCTCTCCTGTCAACTCATGCTAATTCATGATAGTTCCATGGAAAGTCACAGTGCTTAAGAAGGTATCAACATGATTGTTGAGGGCGGCATTTGGGCAATAAAGACTTTGAGAAAGCTACTAGACTGCATGGGAAAGATGGAGTCCTATAAATCATAATAACAAGAATATTCAGAGACAATGTGAGTGCACTCCAAAGGAAAAAAAATATTAATTAATCATGGCATAGCGAGGGTCCAATCCTCTATGATTTGGGGATAAGTGAGAGAAAGAGCAATTCACATTGGAGAAATCAGTCAAGAGCATAATATCTTCCACAGTAAACAAGGTTTCTGTGAATATAAAAAAATGGAAAGAGTGTAAAGCCAAGCTATTAGACATGAAGTTTGCACATGACTCAGAAAGGTTTCTAGAGGAACAATGGAAACAATGGAAATAATGATCTGAGTAGATTGTGGCTAAGGAATGAGACACATGAGCTAGATAAGGGCAAAAACATGAAGAAATGTTTCAGAGAAAGGTAACTCTTACAAATTAGTTATGGTCCCCAAATCTCCAATGTCAGAGGAGCAGGAGTCCATAGGTTGTCCTTTGGATATGATCTAAGAAATTTTCAAGAGATCTAAGGGAACAAGCACCTACAATTATATCACAAAATCTAGGAGACTTCCTTTATTTGGGGTGAATCTTCTAGCAGATTAATGAAAAAATATGAGTGAAAAGCTAATAGAAAGGTATAAATTTGTATCACTAGAGAGTGTAACTAAATAAATGAGATCATAAACATAATGAAGTTTAGAAGTAAGACCAAATTGATTGGTATCTCTACTTTTCAAGATCTTGCAATAATGGGGTATAACATGGTTGTATTGTTCCCTATATAACTTAAGGCGTTTGGGAGGGAGTGGTAGCAGAGGGTTCAAAAAGGAAATCTGAATATTTAGGGGATAGACTACACTTTTATTTGACACCTATTTAATAGTTCATCCCAAGATAGTGTGGAATCCAGAAGTTGTCCAACAGTTGAAATACACACATGGCGGTATTATCAAGCTTTGTGTCTAAGGCCCTCATCTTTTTGCCATTGACTCTTGCATCTGACTTCAAAATCTGGGGACCAGTGTGGTTCCATTATGTCCAGTTCTTTCTCATTTCCCAGGGAAACCCTTCTTTTTGATTAAACACATATTGTTTGGGGAACTGTGTCACTATGGTATTAGGCTTGTGCTTAGGAATATTGTGTATCTCTCTTGACAAGGTGTCTTGATGCCTTATTAGAGCAGTGCTAGACCTTTGCCTGAATCCACAAGCTTTCTTGCTCTTCAAAAGGTGTATAAAGCCTGGCCATAACTGAAAACAAAGACAATAATAGCAATGTACATTTATATTCAATGTTTAATATACACTGCCTGGTTTCAGTTCTCACAACAATTTCATGCATTAAGTTGCATATACATTCTTATCACTTCATAATTGAAGAATTAGACTCAAAGAATTTAAGTCATTTATTGAAGGTCTCAGTTAATAAGTGGCATAGACTCTTATTAAAATGTTATTTCTCTAGAGAATTTAGATTTAATATTCTTTCCATTACACCATACTTTCTCTCATCTAGGTAGATAGATCAATCAACAAGTATTTGCTGGGTGATTACTATGTATCTAGCATTGTACTAGGGAAACAAAGGCAAAATAAAATGCTTATTATCAAATTTCTGAGTGACACCCATGTAAATGGGATAGCTAATATGATGAATGATTGGAATTGTATTCAAGAAGACTTCTGACAAGCAAAAAAGTATGTGAGCTTAAAAGAATGAAATTTAATAGAAATTAAGGTTCTATCTTATTTGTAGTGAAAAAAAGAAATTAAGCAAATATACCTTTCAAGTACAAAATGGGGAAGACATAGATCTCATGGGGGGAAATTGGGTTATTTTAATGGGCCTCAAGATCAGTATGAATAAAATATATGGCACTGTATAAAAAAGGAATTGTGAATATTAACTTTATTATTGGAAACATAGCATAGTCCTACTATTTGCTGCTCTAGTCAGGATATTTTCAGTGTTATATTCTTACCTAGATACAAGATCTTAAGAAACAAATTATAAAAGAAGAAGGAGGAGGAGGAGGAAGAAGAGGAGGAAAAGAATAGAAGTAACGGGAAAATACATTGTCTAGAAAATAGGAAATTTAAAGAGCTATTACATTGTCTTCATATATATCACTTTAAGGTTTGCAAAGTGCTAAATGCATATATGTGCATATATACATAGGTGTATATGGATGTACTTAATAAACCTGGGACCTGGGTGCCATCATCTGCATTTTATGGACGATTACAATATTGAGGTACAGGACAGTTAAGTAATGTCCCCAGGGTCATATAGCTAGTAAATGTCTAAGACCAAATCTGAACTGAGATTTTCTGACTACAAGTACATTAACCACTTTATCACCTAGATGCCTATTTGACTGAGAAATTAATCTTGAATTGTTTTTTCTCTGAGGCAAAACTAATTTGATCAAAATGTAGAATAAAACAAGAATTTTCCACAGCTAGAACTGCTCCAAAGTATATTGGACTTCATTGAAGTGATTCGATCACCCATCATTAAAGACCTTTAATAGAAAGACAACTGGTCAAATAGGTAGCACCATAGTTAAAACATTAAGACAATAAGTCTGTAGATCTTGAATTCAAATTTAGCCTACAATATTTGCCAGCTATGAGACCCTGGGCCACTTTACTTTTGTCTGACTCTTTTCTTAACTGTAACACGGGAATAATAATAGCACCTATTTCAGGGATAAGGAACAGGAACATGAATTTATATACTATCTGTTATGTATTAGGCACTGGGCTGAATACAAATCTTTCATTGATTCTCATAAAAATCTTGCACAATAAGTGTTTTCATCACTATTTATAGAGGTAGAAACTGAGGCATAAGACAAGTTATTTGAGTTATTTCCCCAGGGTTACACAATTAGTAAGTGTCTAAGGCTTAATTTGAATTCAAGACTTCCTGAAAACAGGTCTAGTGCTGTTACCACAGTCCCACCTATCTGCCTTCTAATCTGATGAGGATCAAATAAGATAATATTTGTAAATGGCTTAGCATAATGTCTGGCACATAGGAAATAATAAAGACTTGTTTCCTTTCTTCCTTGTTGGAGATATTGAAGAGGAAATTCTTACTCTATCATAAGTTGGATTAGATATAGAGGGATCTTGAAGCATAAGATCTGAGATTGAAATTTTAGTTTTGATACAGATAGAGAGACTATGCATTTCAATCTGTACTTGATGCCTCATCTGGAAAATGAGAGAAATGATACTTGCATCATACAGAGCATAGTAGTTTCAGGAAAATCATGCTGCAAATCATATTGCAAAGTTTAAAACATAGTAGGAAGTAAATTGTTGTCCCTTCACACTGAAGGCTTCTCAGCATTATTTTCATTTTATTTAAAGTGAATTAAAAACATGTGACCTTAACCAAAGTTAATTATTGGCAGAATTTCTAACACCACATTGGTTGATGGGGTGAATAATGTTGAAACAGAAGATTGTTTTTTAGTCTTTCAAATCATACAATACTGGTGCATGTGTGTATGCACAAGTACATGCACATGTGCATATTTTTGCATATAAAAATGGTATCCAAGAACTGAGGAACTTTAAAGGTGCCAACTATGAACAAAATCTGACGTCTATAGAAGGTAAATGTCTGTAATCAAAGTCTTCATCAATGGTTTACTGTCATGTTTTGTCCTTGTTGGTTCATACACAGATTAAAATGATTTAATAATTATGTCTTGCTTGTTGACTGATTACTAATGAACCCAACAGCAATTAGTCTTGATCGAAAGAAAGAGAACTTCATTTCTCTATATAATAAGAATAACCTTTTGTACCATCTGGCTAAGTCTTTAAATTGACAGAGTTCTTTCCAAGCCCAAGAGGGATTCAAAACAGAGACAGCTATACTTGATGAAATGTTTGCTTTGGGGGCAAATTCAATTTAAGGCAGGTGAATAAAATATGGAAGAGAACAACTCACTTGGCTCTAGGAATCTTCCTGACCTGAATGTTCGACACAGGCAGTTGACCTGGGCTTTGGAAAACTCCAACAAATTTTGAATGCTCTGAATGATGTTCACAAAAGTATTACTGATAACAAGTTGGATGGAGTAACCACTGTAGATCACACAAAGGAACTTTTCAGGGTGACCAATGGGATGCAACATAATGTGCTTTGGAATCAATTCCATTTGGCCTCTCTTTTACCTGAAGCTCAGTTTATACCTAGTTTTAAACAAGAGGTATATTCCTGGTTTTGCAAAGATAGTAGCCTATTTAGTCATGCACAAAGAAAAAAACAGTGTGGCAGAAAGCCTTTTCAGGATTCTGGTCAAGAACATCTCTTGGAAGTTAGACATACCTATAATTCTCAAATACAAAGAGTTCAGTGTCAGTTGGTTTACTTCTGAGTACCAGAATTATAACAACAACAATAGCAATGATGATAATAAGAGGAAGGAGAGTAGTAGCAGCTAAAATTCATGAAGGAATTTAAGGGTATCAAAGGGCTTTACATGTATTATATTTGATCATCATGATGCTGTGAGGTAAGTGTTGTTATCCCTTTTTACCAAAAGAAGAAGTAACTGAGGCACAGATTTATTGAATTAAATTCCCATGGTACTGGATTTGAACTCTCTTCATTATGATTTTTAACTGATAAAAAATTACAATAATATAAACAATCTTAAGAAAGTCCATTTTATCTTTCATTTATGTGTAAGTTTCCATATTAATATCTTTAGCAATTCAGACAAAAGAGATTTTATAGGTTCTGCTTGGATGTAGACAGTAGAAATCATGAACAGAAGAAATTTCTGCTTGCAAACAGCTGAAGCTATACAACAAGTGAGTGGTATGCTGGTGGAGGATTGTGGTACATTGAGTGATGTGTGATTGAAGTTTTTTGTTGTTGTTGCTGTTGTTTTTTTCAGGATAAATGACCACTTGTTAGGGAAGATGTTGAGAATATCCTATTCTTGTATGGATTAGATTAAATGACTTCTGAAATTATTTCTAACCCTGAGATCCTATAATTCTATGAAGAAAATTTAGAGATTAGCATAAAAAAAAATCCTTACCAGACTTCCGGGTAATCATGGCTGCAATCTAGACGCCGCACGCTTCCTCTCCCCAGCACCGAACGAAATAGACTACATCAAAGGAGCATAAAATCACCTTTGGAGGAACAGAAGGACTCCCCAGTACCCCACAGAGGCAAAGGTACGTGGGGCTTGAACATTTCCACACTAAAATAAGAAGGAAAAGCTTGCACAGAAAAGTGAACTGAGCCGCCCTTCCCCCACCCCACCTCCCCCACTAAACCAGAGTGAGCTACCTGAGCGCTCACCGGGACAGCGAGTGAGTGGGGAGCGTCTCTGTCTGGGGGGGCACTCCAGGGTCCTTGCGATCTGGGGACTGCCAGGAAAAAACGTCTCAGGGCGCTTTCACTGGAGAATCCAGCGGACCTGGACTTGGGGCGGGCTGCGCTGAACAACGCGCGCTGATTATCTGGGCGGAGCTGAATACCTGGGCTCGGAGGCTGGGAAGAACTAGTCTGAAGCAACCTAAATTCACAGAAAAACCGCTCTTATAACCCAGACCCCACACCAAAAAGGAAAGGGAAATAAAACCACCAAAGGGATGGCTCACATGGCCCAAAATCAAGCCTCCAGGAAGAAAGGGAAAAAAGTGACTATTGAAAACTTTTATGGTGGAAGTACCCAAGGAAAAGAGGAGAATGAGGAGGAAATCCAAAAAAATTCAGAACACGCCTCCCAAAATGGAAACTATCAACAAGCTCTGGAAGATCTCAAACTGGAACTTATCCAAAAGATGGAAACCTTCTGGAAAGAAAAATGGGAGAAACAGATCAGCTGTCTGACAGATAAGACTGCTCAATTGGAAAAAGAACTCGAAGCATCCAATAGAAGGGCAGACAAGGCTGAAAAGCAAATCCAGTCCCTAATGACCAGAATTAAGCACCTCGAAGAAAGTGAGATGATAAAACAGCAAGAATCAATAAAGCAAACCCAAATAATTAATGAATTGGAAGAAAACATAAAATATCTCACTGAGAAGGTCACGGACCTGGAGAACAGAGGAAGACGAGAAAATCTCCGTATCATCGGTCTCCCAGAAAAACCAGAGGTAAACAACAAATTGGATATTATTCTAGAGGAGATTATAAAAGAAAATTGCCCCCACGTTCTGGAGCAAGGGGGCAAAATAGAAATAGAAAGGATTCATAGAACACCTTCTATACTAAATCCCCAAAAGACAACGCCTAGGAATGTAATTGCCAAATTCAAGAGCTTCCAAGTAAAGGAGAAAATCCTACAAGAAGCCAAGAAGAAGAGCTTCAGATATAAGGGGGCTCCCATAAGGATCACACACGACTTAGCGGCTAATACACTAAGAGACCGCAAAGCATGGAACACGATATTTAGAAAGGCAAGAGAGCTGGATCTCCAACCAAAAATCAACTACCCAGCAAAACTGACTATATACTTCCAGGGGAAAGTATGGGCATTCAACAAAATAGAAGATTTCCAAGCATTTGCTAAGAAAAGACCAGAGCTCTGTGGAAAGTTCGATATCCAAGCACAGAAAGCAAGAGAAACATGAAAAGGTAAATATGAAAGAAAGGGAAAAGGAGATAAATCTTATCTTTCTCTTTAAGTCAAACTCTCTTCTATAAGGACTACATTTACATCAAATTATATATATTAATATGTGGGGAAAATGTTTTGTGTAACTCTCATAAATTGTATCATCATAAGAGTAGTTAGAAGAAACATGCATAGGGAAAGATTGGGGAATTAAGAAGATTTGGGGAAAGTTGGGGCAAAAAAAGGAAAAGGGAGGGGGGAACCGTGATAATACTAAGATTAACTTCAAGAAATAGGGGGGGAATCAATAGGATAAACTTTCCCATATAAAGATACACATGGGAAGGGGAGGGGAAGAACTCTCATATGAGAAGGAGAGGAAGAGAGCGTGAAGTGGAATTACTTAAACTTTACTCTCAGTGAAATCAAATCTGAGAGGGAAGAACATCTAGATCCAGTGGGATCCTGAATTCTATCTTATCCATTAGGGCAAGAAAGAAAGGAAAATTAAGGAGGGGGAGGGGGGAGGGAGTACAAAAAGGGAGGGAAGGAGAGGGGGGAGGGGAAGGGAGCATAAAAAGGGAGGGGCTAGAAAGGGAAGCATCTCAAGGGAGGGGACTAGGGGGACTGACCTAAAGTAAATCACTGGTTCAAAAGGAGAAAGCTAAAGAAGAAAGGTCAGAACTAGGGGAAGACATCAAAATGCCAGCGAATCCACAAATAACAATCATAACTTTGAACGTGAAAGGGATGAACTCACCCATAAAACGCAGACAAATAGCAGATTGGATTAGAACACAAAACCCTACCATATGTTGTCTTCAAGAAACACATATGAGACGGGTTGACACTCACAAGGTTAGAATTAAAGGTTGGAGTAAGACCTTTTGGGCCTCAACCGATAGAAAGAAGGCAGGAGTTGCAATCATGATATCTGACAAAGCCAAAGTACAAATAGACCTGATCAAAAGGGACAGGGAAGGTAAATATATTCTGCTAAAAGGAAGTATAGACAATGAGGAAATATCACTAATCAACATGTATGCACCAAATGGTATAGCATCCAAATTTTTAATAGAGAAACTAGGAGAATTGAAGGAGGAATTAGACAGTAAAACCATATTAGTGGGAGACTTGAACCAACCACTATCAAATTTAGATAAATCAAATCAAAAAATAAATAAGAAAGAGGTAAAAGAGGTGAATGAAATCTTAGAAAAATTAGAGTTAATAGACATATGGAGAAAAATAAATAGGGACAAAAAAGAATACACCTTCTTTTCAGCACCACATGGCACATTCACAAAAATAGATCATACACTAGGTCATAGAAACATGGCACTTAAATGCAGAAAAGCAGAAATATTAACTGCAGCCTTTTCAGATCACAAGGCAATTAAAATATTGATCGGCAAGGGTACATGGAGACCCAAATCAAAAATTAATTGGAAATTAAATAACATGATACTCCAAAATCGGATAGTTAGAGAAGAAATCATAGAAACAATTAACAATTTCGTTGAAGAAAATGACAATGGCGAAACATCCTTTCAAACCTTATGGGATGCAGCCAAGGCAGTACTTAGAGGAAAATTCATATCCCTGAGTGCATATATTAACAAATTAGGGAGGACAGAGACCAAGGAATTGGAAATGCAAATAAAAAAACTTGAGAATGAACAAATTAAAAACCCCCAGAAGAAAACTATACTAGAGATCCTAAAAATTAAGGGAGAAATTAATAAAATAGAAAGTGACAGAACTATTGAGCTAATAAACAAGACTAGAAGCTGGTACTTTGAAAAAACAGACAAAATAGACAAAGTACTGGTTAATTTAATTAAAAAAAGGAATGAAGAAAGGCAAATTAATAGCATCAAGGATGAAAAGGGGGATCTCACCTCAAATGAAGAGGAAATTAAGGCAATCATTAAAAACTACTTTGCCCAACTATATGGCAATAAATATACCAACCTAGGTGATATGGATGAATATTTACAAAAATATAAATTGCCTAGACTAACAGAAGAAGAAATAGTTTTCTTAAATAATCCCATATCAGAAATTGAAATCCATCAAGCCATCAAAGAACTGCCTAAGAAAAAATCCCCAGGGCCTGATGGATTCACCAGTGAATTCTATCAAACATTCAGAGAACAGTTAACCCCAATATTATACAAACTATTTGACATAATAAGCAAAGAGGGAGTCCTACAAAACTCCTTTTATGACACAAGCATGGTACTAATTCCAAAGCCAGGCAGGCCAAAAACAGAGAAAGAAAACTATAGGCCAATCTCCCTAATGAATATAGATGCAAAAATCTTAAATAGGATACTAGCAAAAAGACTCCAGCAAGTGATTAGAAGGGTCATCCACCATGATCAAGTAGGATTCATACCAGGGATGCAGGGCTGGTTCAACATTAGGAAAACTATCCACATAATTGTTCACATCAACAAGCAAACCAACAAGAATCACATGATTATCTCAATAGATGCAGAAAAAGCCTTTGATAAAATACAACACCCATTCCTACTAAAAACACTAGAAAGCATAGGAATAGAAGGGTCATTCCTAAAAATAATAAACAGTATATATCTAAAACCATCAGCTAATATCATCTGCAATGGGGATAAACTAAATCCATTCCCATTAAGATCAGGAGTGAAACAAGGATGCCCATTATCACCTCTATTATTTGACATTGTATTAGAAACACTAGCAGTAGCAATTAGAGAAGAAAAAGAAATTGAAGGCATCAAAATAGGCAAGGAGGAGACCAAATTATCACTCTTTGCAGATGACATGATGGTCTACTTAAAGAATCCTAGAGACTCAACCAAAAAGCTAATTGAAATAATCAAAAACTTTAGCAAAGTTGCAGGATACAAAATAAACCCACATAAGTCATCAGCATTTCTATATAATTCCAACACAGCTCAGCAGCAAGAACTAGAAAGAGAAATCCCATTCAAAATTACCCAAGACAAAATAAAATACTTAGGAATCTATCTCCCGAGACAAACACAGGATCTATATGAACACAACTACAAAACACTTTCCACACAACTAAAACTAGACTTGAACAATTGGAAGAACATTAACTGCTCATGGGTAGGACGAGCCAATATAATAAAAATGACCATCCTACCCAAACTCATCTATCTATTTAGTGCCATACCCATGGAACTTCCAAAAAATTTTTTTACTGATTTAGAAAAAAACATAACAAAGTTCATTTGGAAGAACAAAAGATTAAGGATATCCAGGGAATTAATGAAAAAAAATACAAAGGAAAGGGGTCTTGCAGTCCCAGATCTCAGACTATATTATAAAGCAGCGGTCATCAAAACAATTTGGTACTGGCTAAGAGACAGAACGGAGGATCAGTGGAATAGACTGGGGGCAAGCAACCTCAGCAAGACAGTATATGACAAACCCAAAGATCCCAGCTTTTGGGACAAAAATCCACTATTTCATAAAAACTGTTGGGAAAATTGGAGGACAGTGTGGGAAAGATTAGGCTTAGATCAACACCTCACACCCTACACCAAGATAAATTCAAAATGGATGAATGACTTGAACATAAAGAAGGAAACTATAAGAAAATTAGGCGAACACAGAATAGTATACATGTCAGACCTTTGGGAAGGGAAATACTTCAAAACCAAGCAAGAATTAGAAAGAATTACAAAATGCAAAATAAATAATCTGGATTACATCAAATTAAAAAGTTTTTGTACAAACAAAACCAATGTAACCAAAATCAGAAGGGTAGCAACAAATTGGGAAACAATCTTCATAAAAACCTCTGACAAGGGTTTAATTACTAAAATTTATAAAGAACTAAATCAATTGTATAAAAATTCAAGCCATTCTCCAATTGACAAATGGGCAAGGGACATGAACAGGCAATTCTCAGCCAAAGAAATCAAAACTATTAATAAGCACATGAAAAAGTGCTCTACATCTCTTATAATCAGAGAGATGCAAATCAAAACAACTCTGAGGTATCATCTCACACCTAGCAGATTGGCTAACATGACAGCTATGCAAAGTAATGAATGCTGGAGGGGATGTGGCTAAGTGGGGACATTAATTCATTGCTGGTGGAGTTGTGAATTGATCCAACCATTCTGGAGGGCAATTTGGAACTATGTCCAAAGGGCGATAAAAGACTGTCTGCCCTTTGATCCAGCCATAGCACTGCTGGGCTTGTACCCCAAAGAGATAATGGACAAAAAGACTTGTACAAAAATATTCATAGCTGCGCTCTTTGTGGTGGCCAAAAATTGGAAAATGAGGGGATGCCCCTCAATTGGGGAATGGCTGAACAAATTGTGGTATATGTTGGTGATGGAATACTATTGTGCTAAAAGGAATAATAAAGTGGAGAAGTTCCATGGAGACTGGAACAACCTCCAGGAAGTAATGCAGAGCGAGAGGAGCAGAACCAGGAAAACATTGTACACAGAGACTGATACATTGTGGTACAATCGAAGGTGATGGACTTCTCCATTAGTATCAATGCAATCCCTGAACAATCTGCAGGGATCTAAAAAAAAAAATACTACCCACAAGCAGAGGATAAACTGTGGGAGTAAAAACACCGCTGAAAAGCAACTGCTTGACTACAGGGTTGGAGGAGATAAGACTGAGAAGAGACTCTAAATGAACACTATAATGCAAACTCCAATAACAGGGAAATGGGTTCGAGTCAAGAACACATGTGATAACCAGTGGAATCATGCGTCGGCTATGGGAGAGGGAAAGGCGGGGGGGGGGGGAGGGGAGGGGAGGAAAAGAAAACGATCTTTGTTTCCAGTGAATAATGTATGAAAACGACCAAATAAAATAATATTAAAATTAAAAAAAAAATCCTTACCTTTCATCTTTGAATCAACATTAAGAATTAGTTCCAAGACACAAGAGAGGAAAGATCTGGGCAATTGGGGTTAAGTGTCTTGCTTAGAGTCAAACATATTGGAAGTGTCTGAGGTCAGATTTGAATCTATCAATCAAAAAATCAAGTTGAATCGTATCACATTGGATGTTCCCATCCTCATTCATCATCATCTTCTATCCTCAAAAGGAAAAGCATCAAATCCCAAAAGATACTAGTCACAATGGTAGAATTAACTATCAAACAAGACATAATACATTTAATTATTGAAATAAATTATCTAGAATATCTGATAAAATATTTCCTATAGTGTCATTTCTGAAAATATCTATTAGATGTTACAGAAAAACAATATCTTTGATTATATTATTCCATATATTACTTATTGATAAAACACCTTCATAGCAGTGTTCCCACATACTTCAATTATGATTCTAAAAATCACCATTGTAAAAGGTTTGTTTGTTTTTTTTGGTAAATTCATAAACATTTTATTGGCTATACATAGATAATTCCAAATATATAAATAACATACCAAAACATAAATAAATGTCTGGTATATGTAGCTATTAATGAGGTAACATGCAAAAAGCTATAGAAATGCTTACCCCCCCCAAAAAAAAGTATCAAAATATTCAACATCTAAAATTGTTGTTGACCTTGAGGGGAGAAGTCTTTGCAGCAACTTCTTGAATGAGTCTAATGCTTTCCTGTTTCCTCATGTTATTGCATATAGTTTTCTTTAGCTGGAGTGCTTCTGATTCCCATACCCACTATGTCTATATATCTACATATAGATATAGGTAAAGTTAGATAGATAGATAGATAGATAGATAGATAGATAGATAGATAGGTACGTAGGTAGATAGATAGATATAAAGAACTAAACTGTAATCCAGTCCACTCATTTTGTTCAACTCAAATGTCACCCTTTGCATAAAATTGTCACTGATTGCCTCCAATAGAATAGATATCTTTATCCTCTAAATTCTCACTTTTTGCGTATTTCTCTTCATTTCATACTACTGATGTAGTAGAAAGATGGCTGAATTGACTGTTAAGACACTTGGATTTTAACCTTGACTCTAATACTTAACCTTTATTGGACATTTATAAATTTATTAATTTCTCTGAGTCTCACTTCCCTCATCTGGGAAATAACATAAACCTAACCAAATAATATGTAGATATCTGCAGCTTCTGAAAATTTTCCCCAAATCCCCAACTAATTTTTTATGAAGTTTCATTGCTATATGAAAACCACATTGGGGAAAGTTGCAATGAAGAAGTGATACTTATTTTAGTATTTTAGTAAAGGTGATAGACCTGTGATTTCATTGGTAAATACTTTATATACCTTAAGAGAAAATGCCTTTCTTTAAAGACAGGTCAGCATTTACTCTTAGTGAGTTGTTGAAAAATACTTTTAAGTGACTTGCCCAGAGTCACACGCCTACGTGTCTGAAGCCAAATTTATCTTCCAGAAGATGTCTTCCTGATTACAGGACCAGCACTCTATCTACTGCCCCACCTAGCCACCCTTCTCATCTTTTTAGACCTTAGTTATTAATAAGTAAGCCTATAATTTGTTTGCTTTTCTGCAAAATGAGGGAATTGCTTGTCAGCTCTATTTTTGGTTTCCCTTCCAGAATCCTAGAAATTGGACTTTTCATTTACTTTTTTTTTCTGTGTTACCTTCTGCTATTTATCAATATCATTCTTTTCCTTCCTTGGTTCACTGAAAACTAAAGGAAATTTCTCACCTTTTCCCTGAACCTCAGCATTTGCATTAAGCAAGAAGACCTTCTGAGATATATTGTGGATTTTTATTGTCAGTAATGAAACTAAAGAGATAATTATGTCATATGTACCCACATCTTCTCTTTTTTCTCTTCCTTTTCATTCTCTTTCTTTTTTTTTTCCTTGCTGTCTTTGTTTCTTTCAGTCTCTGTCTCTCTCTTCAACTTGGACACGGGAAAAGTTAGGCACATTAATGGAAGGATGATGATAGAGTGTCTTTGAATAAGCAAATTTTTAAATCAAGCAAAAGATACATACAAGATATATGTATGTCTGGCAATAGTTGACCTAGACATGACATTAAAGACCTGCGAATCACTTTATTCACATTCTGTCATTTGCATCTCTTTGATGCTATGGACTGGCCAGCTATTGTTATTAGTTTTAAATAGCAAGTTACTTGAGGACAAGCTAGTGTCTTTGAATATCCCATGACTCCTTATACAGAACTTTGTACCTTGGACACAGTTAAGACATATTTGACAAAATAATCACAGTAATTCTTCTGAGCATTTGCCATTAAGTGATAGCCCAAAGGAAATTCAAAAATCTATCTCTTGAGAATGAAGAATATACTGAAATCAATGTTTTTAAATATTTATTTCAAATCCTCACTTCATTATGCATATATGAAATGTCCTCTGGGTCTCAGATGTCAGATGAAGAACAGCTGATCCATGCAGAGCCTTGCACTGAGCAGATACCCAATGAATATTTGTTAAATAAATGAATTAGGAAAGACTGAAAGTTTATGTCTTCAGTTCCTTAGAATTCTGTAGGGATATACACACATATTCTCTCAGGTGTCTTGAGCAATTTGACTAACCTTAAAATTGTTAAAATTAAATTGAGTAATTTGTTTACTCCTTGAATTAATCCCTTGGCAAATGGTGCACTTTAATCATTTAAAATTTATGTAAACATACTACATAGTATTTGCCTATTGAGTTAATCCTTTATTAATAAAACTTCCTTACCTCATACTTCCATTCATATGATACTTGGGGGGGAAAACTACCTCTATGCCACTCATAAGATCAGGATATAGCATCTAATATTTACAAGGTGCTTATCCATGATTTTATAAGTTCTTTTTCCCAATCACCATAGGGTGAAGTGATACAATCAAACCACTTTCACAGTAAAGTAGGAAAAAAACAGAAAAATGAAGAAGTACACAGTGACTTGCCAAGGGTCATATCATATGCATGAAACAGTGACAGCATTAGAACTCTAAGTTCATGGCAATATAATAGGACACATTTCTCTTAAGGGAGGTTTAACTGGGTGACCGTGAATCTGTGAACATTATGCAAAGAGAAATAGTGACCATAAAAAAATCATCTTGATATATTTGTTACACTAGAACCCAATTGGGATATTCAGTGGTAGCCAGAGATGTTTGTACAAAGCAAGATTTTAGTCTTCCTTATTCGCAGTCAAACAATCCTGCTATGGGAGAGGGGTGGTGAGAGGGTAGGGATGGAAAAGTATTGCAGCACTCTGAGAACACATACACAGAGGATTCCTGTTATTTGTACAATTAACTTTTACCCTCAGGGCCCAGAAATCCCATTTATGAGATCTTATAGGTAGGAGGTAGTGGAAATTTTGCCTTGTCAGGCTCCCAGAAGCCAGCATGCTGGGGCCATGATCACACTTGTCCCTGATTTACCTGACAAGGTGACAGTTAAACCAGAAAATTCAGGCTGGGGAAAAAACAGTCCAACACAAATATAGAAAGTAACTAGAATCAAAATTCACTATTCAGTGTAGACTGGCTTTTTGAGGTTTGTCACTCTAGTATTTAAGAATAAGTATTCCTGGCCATAATGTAGGAATACTTATTTTGATCTCTATTTCATTTACTACCATCACTTTGTTTGCCAAGAATTAGAAAGTGGCTTAAAGCAGAGGCTTGGAAGCAGCTAATACTCAGGGAGTTTTGATTTATGGTAGTTCTTACAGAATCTCATAAATGGCAGATGTATTCTATTATCTGAGCCTGGATTGAGCCTCTGGGGTTGTGTCAGATTTGAAGTGGGAGTTGTGTTCCCTGTTGTTCCAGGGGTTGGTGGAAGTAAGTACTGGGACCCAAGCGAACTTGCATTTGTATTTCTATTCAGCTGTTCCATTTAGACAGAGCCTTAATATTCTAACTTGTTCTTAATTGTAGATCATCCTTTGTCCATAATTATGACCCACTGGGAGTCATCTGGCTTAAAATTAATTTCTGTGATTTTGATAATATACTGACCCCAGTACGGGCATATCCTAGAACTCTTTTTTTTTACCTTGAAAAATGCACTTCGAACCTAATTGTACAGCCTGAAAAGATGAAGAATGCTCTCACCTCCATAGATCAATGGGAATGTCCATTATGTTTTTAGCTTCACATTCTAAAGCTAGGATTTTCCCCCAAAAATATTTATATATTCTACACTTTCTTATTCAGGTGGCAATTTTAATTTATATTTATTTATTTATTTTCAAAATTTTATTTGGTTTATACTTAGCTGACTTAAAGGTAGGGTGATGATTGTTATACAGTAGTTTACTTTTAAAAGAAATAGGGCTACTCGAGCAGCCTAATACAGGAAGATGTATCACCAGCCTGAATAATTGTGACAACCATAGACCGTATCAGTGCCTGTTTGTTTGCACAATACCCTACTGCATTAAGAAAGCCGTCCCAGCTGTCTTGGGCTCTGGAGTCACCCATTTCATCACTTGACACTGCAGCAGATGTTATGGATTGATAACAGACTTCACTTCATTCACTCCACATCTAAGATTACCTCTGGAAAAAAAAAAAAATCAAATGCATTATAACCCTCCCAGGCATTTGTTAAAAAAAAAACAGCAATTTATTTCCCGTTTTAGCATTAAATGGCCTTTTATCATCTTTGAATGTACATACTGTTTTAAAATGGTTATTTAACACATTCCAAGTAATGGTCAGCTCTGAAGTTAAGAATTTAGCAAAAGATATGACTATTATGATTTAATTAAATTAGGACTAGGTCAGATTTAGGATTGATGACTTAAATTTCCATTACTTTCCAAAGATACTGCTTGATTTTAATGATAACAAAGAAATATGGCATATTCCCATGTTCCAATGGAAAAATAAAAGTTCTTTTCATTCTGAAACATGATGAAAGAACAGGTCTTGGTCCAGATTTTAAAGTATAGTTATGCAACCCATATTGGAGTCTACTGGGTTTCTTAAATAATAAATGTTTTATTTCATTTTGAAAATGCTAATGACTTCAGTGTTTTCATTATCATCGTTCAGTAGTTAAATACCAACCTATTGAGGAGACAGCATTTTACAACTAAACATGCATGCTATAGATTTTTCTCTGTATACACTTATTTGTTTAAAAATATGTATATCATGTTTTCTACAATATAAGTATGATTGTAGATTAAATATATTATCCCAAGTTAAGGGAAAGACTTTTTACATAACTTGACTCCCACCATCAGTTTGACTAACCAAATCTTGAACTGGCATCTATTTGAATGTGCCTCCTGATTTAGACATTTCTACCATTTTACCCAAAAGTTTTCCAACCCAGAGAATAAACTGTCTCTTAAAAAGGCAACTAGAGTCATATGAACGCAGAATAAAAATACAATAAGTATCTCATTAGTTAATAATATTTGCATTATGATCCATATATAATAGCATTTTTGGTTACTAAAGTAGATGTGACTGATAATGGAGGGATGAGTATAGAAGAGCTAATTCAGTGCAATTCAATAGATACTTAAAAACTAACTAGAAGCCATCTGGGTGACTCAATGGATTGAGAGTGAGGCCTACAGGACAGGAGGTCCTGGGTTCAAATTTGACTGCAGAGACTTCCTAGCGGTGCAAGTCACTTATCACCCATTGCCTATCCCTTAGCACCCTTCTGCCTTGGAACTAAAATACAGTATTGATTCTAAGGTGGAAGGTAAGTGTTAAAAAATTAACTAAATACAAACTTTTCTATAGGTATTGAGGGACTTATCTAAATGATGAGAACATAGTTTTTGGAATCAATGAGAGTATAATCTGGATAGGAAGATGACAGGTACATAAATAATTATAGTATGAATTAGAATATGCTAAATGGAGAGCAGAGATGCAAAGTGTTACAAGAGATCAGAGATATTATTATCAAGAAGGCTACAGGGAAAAGTTGGCATTTGCCCTGAGCCTTGAAGGATCTAGGGCATCAAGAGGTGAAGTTTGATAGGAAATGACATTGTGTATTCTAGACATATGAAATGGAATGACTATAGGCATAGAAGTTTCTATCTGATTTTTGTGGTTCTGGGCATAGAATCACCAAATATGAATTATGGAAAAGTCATATGACTATGGGGATTATATTAATTTGTTTTTAATTTTCCTATTTATACCTTCAAATGTTTATACCAAAATCATTTCCTAAAATCATCTAACTCCTTTTCTATTTCTCCCATTGAGTGAAATCTCTTTTTCTGTTTTTCAAGAAAGGCAGTCAAGTAAGACCAGTTGCCAAAGTGACCTTGTCTAGAGGCATATTTGATATTCCACAGGCAAAGCACAATTTCTGGCACATACCAGGGACATAAATACTTGGTGATTGGTAGTTTTCTAGCTTTTGAATGAGAGGTGAGAAGTGTGTTTTACTAATTTTCCTTCTGGAATAAGATTTATCATTGTAATTAACTCAGTTTGGCTGCCTTTTAATATTCAGTTTATCATTTTCTAGGGATTAATTTGATAGCTATAGGCCCCAGATCTAATCACATGGTATATTATTATAATCAAATGCTAGTACTAAAGACCAACTTTGATAGAAGTAAAATGGAGGGTAACTAGGAAGTCCTTCTCCTCTCACCATGTCCCATATTTGGGATCCTAAGCCACTTCTGAGAGGTTACATGAAGCTTTGCTTAGTGCTGAAGCATTTTTATATTTTAAGATGAGGAAGCTATATACACATTAAAAGTAAAGATAACCATTTTTTTCTTTTCTTACTTTCTGTAGAAAGTATGATATGGAATTCTCTCTCTGGGATTTAGAAGGGGAGGGCTCAGAGGAATACTTCCCTGGTCTCTACCCTACCCCAAATGCTATTACAAGTATTTGTACAAGGCAGTATGCTTGTTTCTTTCCTTGATCATGTGTTTTCTGAAAGTGATCCTGAGGTCATTTTTAGATTTGGAAGCCACTTCATGAGTCTAAGAGATAGGAAATTTCTGAATTTTTTAGTAAGAACAGCCCAGGTGGTGGCAGGAGGTTTTTTTTTTTTTAATTAAATTATTTAGTCAATTTAGAACATTATTCCTTGGTTACAATAATCACATTATTTCCCTCCATCACCTCCACTCACCCTTCCCACAGCTGACGATCAATTTCATTGGGTATCACTTGTGTCCTTGATCAGAATCTATTTCCATGTTGTTGGTGTTTGCATTAGGATGGCAGGAGATTTTTAAAGTAATGTATTTTTTGGAGAAGAATGATTGCAAAGGGATAATGATGAGCCCAAGTCCTGATCTGTTTGGTCAAAAGAAATGTGGAGTTGAAGTGAGGATAAAGTGATAGTTTCAGTCTTTAGTAATTTAAATGCCATAATCCTAGAAGAGAATAAAAGGAGTTAAGTTTTACTTAATCATATCTTAAGGCATCTTTAATATTCACATACAAGTTAATTCAAGTATCCAAGACAACTTCAAGAGACTCAAGACAAAATAATTTTAAAAAAAAAAGTTATCCACCAACATATGTAATGTGGGGACTAGAGGGAATAAGGAGGATGGAGGGAGAGAGGGAATGGGGTGATACAGTGAACAGAGTGTTCTTCCTCTCTCTTCCTTTTTGGGGGAAGGTAGTGAAGACCTGTCTCCTGGACTGAGGAAATCTGTCTCCTCAGAGAATAGTTCTGGGAGATGGAGGACAGGAGCTAGAGGTGAAAGCCTTGGTAAGAAGACACACTGCCCCTTTGAGGACTAAGCTATTCTTGAGAGGCAAGATGAATTATTTTGCCTCTGGTTTCCTCAGGCACACCAACTGCCCATTCCCTTCAGGACCTTGGGGCTACTCCACAGTCCAGGAGAGATATTTATTTCTTGGGTTTGGCAGTTTGGATCGCTGAGATCCTGGGGCTAACCCCCCCTTTTGGGGAGAGTTATGGCCCTCCCCAAATCTTTAGTCCCCTTTCTTAGTATTAGAAACTAGCCAGATGTAAATCTAATATAACAGATACATTTATTGGGTTCAAACAGGGGAGGGATGGTGAAGGTACCAGGCAGGGAAAATTGATGAACAAGAAGACCTATGGTGTGTCCCCTCAGGCAGACTGCCCCCCCAAGGTCTGGGGTTCAAGGCTTCTCAGCCTTGATCCCTCTTCTTACCACCTGCTGGTTGGTTCCTACTCTTAAGCTAGATGGCTTTGAATATAGGACTCCAGGAACAGGTTAGAGAGAGAGATGGAAAATTCGATCTTTGAAAGGGATCTCTGTGTATGGCCTCCTTCAAAGTCCTGGTCCACAAGATCCACTTATGGCTCTGACTGTTGTTATTGAGAGTTGAGTGAGAGGTACCTAGGGATTCAAAGGTGAACAGTTGATCTCCAAAGAGAGAAAAATAGAAGGAAATGATGGCAGAGCTAGGGGTGGGGTGCTGTGGGGGGGAACCAAGGCATCACAGTGGATATGATTCCAAACTTTAATAAGTCATATTTTTTAATGCTGAGTAGTAGCCTTTTCTTTCAAAGACCCAGATTCAATATGAATACAATGGCTCTGCCGACTTTTGTCAGCATCAAACAAGTTGTGAATATATTTCACAAAGCAGTAAGTAATCTACAAATGTAAACAAATAATAAATAGTAGGGATGGTAGGGTTATAGTTTAGTGGAATTTTATAGTTATACTCTATTAGTAAATGTCTTCAAGAATGAACTCCAAAAAGTTGGTCAAACAAGTAATGGCTTAAGTAGAACAATCTATGAAGGTCATGTGCTAAAACAAAGGGAAATTGTATTGAGGAAATGATTGATGATTAAGCAACAGGTCTTTAAAGTTAAGTGCAATAGGTGTCCAGTGAAATACTGCTCCTTTCCCATTTTAATGAATATATAAACTATTTTTCTAAGTTAAATGGGCGTGTGTGTTTTGTTGTTGTTCACTGACTTCCATCCTCTTTGTGAACTCATTTTGGAATTTTTTGGCAAAGATACCAGAGTACTTTTACATCTCCTTCTTGAGTCTGTGAGTTTAGGGGATTTAATTTTATATCAGGCAGAAAAGGATGGTAAGGATCAGAAAAAAAAGGCAGCAAGAAGACAAATTGAATCAAGGAATAAGTACCAGGAAATAGGAATGAAAATATGATGGGACAATAGAAGTCAAATAAAGGATTGTGAAGTTAATGAATAAAAAGATCTACATACAAGTAGGGGATGAGGAGAATGAGGTACTCTTATGATAGGATTTATAAAACCACCAATATTGATCATGAGAGGATGTGTGGCATAATGGGTACAGTGTCAGAAAGCCTTGGGATTGGTTCCCACCTCCCATACATACGAGATGTGACTGTACAAATCATCTAATTTCACAGGGCCTCATACAGCTCTATAGGTCTGCATTGCAGAATAGGTACCAACATGCATTAGTGAAAGGAGCTGCCTCTTTGCATTCATTAAGCAAGTGGAATTATAGGCTTGATTTAAAAAAATGTTAACTATATAACACCAATTGGCACTAACCATGCTTTCAGCATTTAATCCAATTTATTCCAAAGTTAAAATCCCTGGCCTCAAAGAGTTTACTTTGTAAAAAGAGATTAAAAATGAATAGAATTTGCCTTCACAGGGTGTCAGGTCTGATTTGTCTTTGAGGTTGGGCTGAACAACCTATTCTCAGGCCTTAGGCCAGGAATATACCCTCTCTGATCACCTTGATCAGTAGACTGGCAAAGATATTGTGGTCATGCAGGAATCATGTACTCAGGAACCTTTTTAAAGTCAAGTAGGTTTGATTTTAAAGGTAGGCTTCATGTCAGGTAAGAACGTATTATTAGTAGGAATAGTTGCATCCTTTAATTTTGCCATGGGAAAGAATGTGCTCAGGATTACCTTAATGAAGGAATAGCTATCTTTTACCCCCTGCATTCAGATATGCTTAGGGTAGTTAAAAAAGGAGAACCATGAAAGCTATTTGCAAAAGTAATGTTAATATTTGGGAGAACATGGGTGAGATGACAGCCAAAGACACAAAAACAATTCCAAAAACTTTGTGGGGCAGGAAAATGGGTATGTAATTTATAATGTTTATCATATCTTCATGCATCTCCTCACTTTCTTTCTCCAAAAAATCTTTAGGGCATGATCATTGAGTAATACTTTTAGAAACTTGGTTTTTTTTAAGTGTACACTCAAGAAACAGAAAAAGCAACCACATGGTAGGTGATCAGGCCAGGAGGCTGTGTGGTTTTTATCCCAAAGAATACTTTGGCTCAACTTGTTGACAGCTGTTGTTGAAGGACATCAGCAAATGAAACAGCTCCACCTGTTTGGAACTGCTGCAGTATCTTGTTTGACATAACCACAGCGGAAGCTCATTGTCACGCCTGATAAGAGGCGGGTATTGGAACAAAAAAAAAATGTATTTTTTCTCTCCTGTGTAATATGTAATGAAACTTTTCTATGAAGTCTCAATGAACTCCCTCAATTGAGAAAAATACAGACAATTTTCATTATAAGTGAATGTCTCCAATTCATTCCTTTTCTATGGAGTGAAGACATGCAACAGTAACTTACTGTAGGCCCCATTTCATAAGATATTATCTATTCCATTATTCTTGTGTATGTTTCATAGAAAAAAATGTTATGAAGTTCTATCTTCCCCCAACAAAATACATATTCCCCTATCTCATTAACTCCCTATCTTGGTCACACACCCACTCACATACTGATACTCCCTAGTGCCTCACTAGATTGTCAAGTCCTTCCAAGAGAATAATGAAAAAAAAAGTGTGCTCAATTCACACATAGTCAGTCTATTGATTCAATTTAAAATCAAAGGCAAAGAAAAATTCTCATATTGATATGATGCTGTGGTTGAAATGAAAACATAGAATTAAAAGAAAAAGGTTCCTATTTCATGGAACAAGCCTGGAATGATTTGTGCATGCATGGATGGCATTACAACTATGGGCTACAATTTGAATATTTTATTATATGTATAATGCATAATATATCTCCATAGAACACAGTATTTTAACACAGAGTTGCCTTTATAGTTATTGAAAGTATCTACCCCTACCACCAGGGAATTCAGAATTGAACTTTAGAAATTAACACATCCTTGAAAATGGTGCAATATCAAAATGATTTTTCATTTTTATTATCCATAAGCTTTATTCAAATATTATAATATGATAATGTTGTGTTTTGTTAATTCCTCTTTTGATACTAATTATTAACCATCATAAACAATTAGATGTTTGCTTGTTTGAGTCATTGGGGTCTATGGAAAAGAGGACAGATCAACATTAGGAGATCTGAAATCTTCTTCTCCCATTAAGTCACTGAATGATGTCAGGCAAATTGATAAATTTTATTCAGTCTCAGTTTCCCATTTGTCAATTAGGTAAAAAATACCTGCCTTATTTACATCAAAATCTTGTATAATAACACTAAAGAAAACATTAAGTGATATGGAAATAGAGGCAATGTATAAAAGTGGATATAAACTGGATCCAGTGTGAAGAAAATATAGTTAAAATGTCATCTCTGACACTTATTACTTTTACGACCATGAGAAAGTTATTTGATTGAAATTGAAGTTCAGCTTTCTCATCTGAAAAAATGGAGATGAGAATTTCATACTGTGCCTAATTCATAATGATGTAATTATGAGGTATTTTGCCAGCATTGAAGAGATATATGAATTATATAGTGTAACTAAAGGACTTGGAAAGTTAAAATTTTCTGACAATATATGATATATCTAAAGAAAATTGAGAAACAATATCATGACAAACTTCAATTCAACCGCATGGAGGTGGAATTACAATTTTATTCCTTTCTTGTCATGAGGAATGCTCCTTTGAATAAGTTTCCATTTCAAACATAGTCACTTATATTCCACCCTCATTTAGACTTCTGCCCCTGAAAATTCTTCAACAAAGAGAACTAAAAAGTCAATCCAAGATGTTTTTAGATCCAAAGGCCAATCACAAACTGACAGATTAGAGAGCTTCTTTCTCCTACTCTGAAACACAATAAACTACACAAAAGACAGTGATTCAGCATTTGTGAACTCACCATATTTCTGTGTTTTCTTTCTTCTTTAATTACTCATGGGAAATAGCATATAGAGATAATCTAATTGGCTTCATATATCTATATCTATATCTATATCTATATCTATATCTATATCTATATCTATATATATCTATATATATAGATATAGATATATATATGTATGCCATCAGCTGGTTTTCTCTGTCTTGGTGGATAATTTATGGAATAAGACCTTGGTTTTGTTTTATTTTTTTGTTTTTTCTTCTTTCTCCATGATGCTAACACTACATTCTAAGGTGATCCTTAGTATTGGAAACAAAATTTCATCTTTGGACTTAAAATTACTCTTCTATCCCAATATTATCTGTTGGTATGTCAAACACCACATTCAACATGGCAATAGTGAAAAAAAAAAGTTGATTTAATCTTTGGTAAAAAAATAGCAGCTAATCTTTGATAATCTTCACATTGCTATTACTAATCAACTTATTTGGAATTTAGTGTGATTTTGCTTATATTAAAGGCTAGTTAATGTCACTTTCTTCCATGACTCTTATGTAGAAAAACATCACAAATATTTGCTTTTGGCAACAAAGACCACCAATAGTCAAAGATGAGGTATAGCTGGATCAATTTCAGGACAACAGATTTTAAAAAACAATGTTCATATGTGTATATTTTATTTAAAGAATGTCTATAGTTGGTTAGAGAGATAATTTATTAAGGACTTACTATGTGCAACTAAACTAAGCAATGAGGATACACATGCAAGCCAGCAGGATAGTCTTTGCACTCAAAGAACTTATATTCGAATATAGGAAGGAAATAAATAAAGGGGAGCAGTAAAAGGGAGGGGGATTTCATGTGGAGATGTCAATGACCAACTGTGGAGGCCTAGTCAAGTAAGGAAAATCCAAAGTTCACCTATTAGATGAGAGATACCTATGAGAAGAAACAAATCCAATGTCAGGAAGCTCTATTGGGGAGGATAGAGATGTGAGAAGAAATATGGGCAGTATGAAGGTGAGAGTGGCATATGAATATATATATATATATATATATATACATATATATATATGGTAGAAAAAATTAAAAAGCATTTCAAAAAACCTTTAAAAGAGATAAAAAAATCTTTACAAGCAAATGATAGCACATTAACATTTTCCTGAATCATGTAAATGCAGTACTTAGAGAATGTAATGAATACCTAATTGAAATTCAGTAGATGCATTAAAATCCTGGTTCTGTTACTACCAGTATTACCTTGAGCAAATCATTTAAACTTTCTCTATTTTAGTTTCCTTATTTATAAAATAAAGTGCTTAGTAGCAGTGTCTGAGAACCAAAAGAGAGCTCAAAGGCCAATCACTCTAATCTGTGCCTGAAAATGATTGCATCTCTACTCACTACAAATAAGTGCAATCTAGTCTTTTATTAAAGACCTTCAATCATGTGTAATTAATTGCTTCACCACTTCATTTTTGGATTTATCCAATTGTAAAGAAGTTGTATGTGTGTGTGTGTGTGTGTGTGAGTGTGTGTGTTTTTACCATTTAACATTGTCTGTTAGCTTCTTTTCGATTTGTACTGAATATTGCTTATATTGATATCTGAGGTTAAGCAAAACAAGTTTAGTACCTCTTCCACAAGGCATTCCCTGATGAATTTAAATTCAGAATGTGTAATGTCTATTTAGAAATCAGTATAACTTCATTTGATTGAAGAGTCAAGCTTGTTCATGGCCTGTGATCCTGTATCTACTGAGATCTCCATAAAGGTAGTATAGTTTAATGGAAGGAGAATAGATCTGTAACCAAATAAAATATGGTGAAATTTTTTTCTGCCATTTACTAACCATATGAACTAAATGATTAAGACATTTCAACTCTTGGGTTTAGTGTTAAATTCTGTATAGTTGGGAGTTGAATTAGATAATCTATGACAGTGATGGGGAACCTTTAGAGACTGAGGACACAAACTGCAACCTTCATGCTGCATGTGAACTCCTTATTTTACCCCAGACAGGAGAGGGAGGAAGGGCTTCCATAGAGGTGTGGGGCAAAGAGATGGGTGATGTGAAAAATGTCCTCAGGTGAGCATGGAGAGGTGGAAGGGAACAGACCCCTCTGGAATGTGTGCCATAGATTCACCAACACAGGTCTATAATATTCCTTCTTCACATAAATCTCTGATACTGCATTTTTCTAAGGATGATATTGACAAGAAAAAAAGAATCTGAGTTATGCAAATGTAATTACAGTAGCATTATTCATGATAGCAAAAATAAAACTGAAAACAGCTCATCTCCAGTGATTGGGGAATTATGTGAATGAATTAATTTCTATGAGTCTAATGTTTTGTTTCTGAATTTGTGATTTCAGTTGGGAACACCTATTCAAAAGACCCTTTGTACAGATCTACAAACTCTACCAATATAGGCTGGCATCTTCTCTGCAACATATATAATCTTAAGGAATCTCTGAGAATCTTTGAGTAAAAGTCCTTGTTCCACAAAACATGGAAACATAAGTAATTTGCCTAAAATAACACAGAAAGCAGGTATTAGAGGTGGAATCTTAAATTCAGGTGATTCTGTGACTAACTCTCAATTCATTTTGCCTCACTGCCTCTCTGAATGAAATTATATATCAAAACAGCTAGAGAGAGAGAGAGAGAGAGAGAGAGAGAGAGAGAGAGAGAGAGGAGGAGACAGAGATAGAGACAGAGACAGAAGAATAGCTTTCTAAATAGTTATAGATAAATAGCAAACTTTAACTATTGATAAGGATGGATAAAAAATATGAAAAGACTGAAGGTCTATGGAAGAGAAAGATACAGTAATTAAATTGTATATACACAAAACTGTCTAAATAATAAGAATAAAAATGATAATAATAATATGTATAATATGTATAAATGGAGATTTTTGAGTCTTTGGACTTCATCCCCCAGAAATCCCTTAGTATTTCCCTAAATTCCATTTTCCTGCATCCCCACATTTTGCATGATTGTATTTCAGTGGCTGTAACTCCTCCCTCCTCTCTCTCTTGGACATGCGACCAGGCTGATGTCAGGCAGTTCTTTTGTTTTAGTTATTATTAGTAAAACTTTATAAAATACAATGTTTAGTTATTGATTAATAATATTAAAACCCACAGATAATATGTCAATATAGCCAGATTTCATTTGACTGGATACTTCCTTTCCTCCCGTAGATGCTAACCATTCATTACCTTAAGAAATTACTTTTGGACTTCCGGTCAAGATGGCGGCTTAGAGAAAGCTAAAGTTCAGACCTCCGGAAAACCCTTCCCGACCGATCTCAAACTATAAGCTCCTAAGGCACCAAAATTCAAAACGATCAACAGCATAGTCCCTGGGAATCCCCCTCCTGGACCTGGACCTGGATCAAAAGGTACGGCCCCCCTCAAAAGCCAGAACCTGAGATCACTCGGCCCTAAGGGGTAGGAGCACAGAGTCCAAGGCTCCGGGAAGCCGTGGCCCCACCCCCCTCAGAGAGCAGGGTAGTCTTAAACAACAGCAACCCTCAGGGCGGGCAAGACAGCCTCACCAGCTGGATCCTGCTATCCAAGTCTCAGTGAAAGTCACTGCCCTCGAAGCTCCGGGAAGCCACGGCCCCTTCTTTATCTATTAGTTCAATAGTTCTATCACTTTCAATTTTATTAATTTCTTCCTTAATTTTTAGGATTTCTAGTTTGGTTTTCTTCTGGGTTTTTTTTAATTTTTTCGCTTTCAAGTTTTTTTAATTTGCATTTCCAATTCACTGATCTCTGCCCTCCCTAATTTGTTAATATATGCAGTCAGGGATATGAATTTTCCTCTAAGTATTACTTTGCCTGCATCCCATAAGGTTTGGAAGGATGTCTCAGCGTTGTCATCTTCCTCAATGAAAGTGTTATTTGTTTCTATGATTTGTTCTCTGACTAACCAATTTTGTAGTATCATATTATTTAATTTCCAATTAATTTTTCATTCAACTCTCCCTGTACCCCTACTGATCATTATTTTTATTGCCTTATGATCTGAAAGGTTGTATTTATTATTTCTGCTTTTATGTATTTGTATGCCATGTTTCTGTGTCCTAGTGTGTGATCAATCTTTGTGAATGTGCCATGTGGTGGTGAGAAGAAGGTGTATTCCTTTTTTGTCCCTATTTATTTTTCTCCATATATTTATTAACTCTAATTTTTCCAAGATTTCATTCACATCTTTTACCTCTTTCTCATTTACTTTTTTATTTGATTTATCTAAATTTGATAGTGGGTTTTTTTAGGTCTCCCACTAATATGGTTTTACTGTTTATTTTCTCCTTTAATTCTCCTAGTTTCTCCATTAGAAATTTGGGTGCTATACCATTGGGTGCATACATGTTGATTAGTGATATTTCCTTATTTTCTATACACCCTTTTAATATAATATATTTACATTCCCTATCCCTTTTAATCAGGTCTATTTTGATTATGCTTTGTCAGATATCATGATCACAACTCCTTCCTTCTTTCTATCAGTTGAGGTCCAAAAGGTCTTACTCCATCCTTTAATTCTGACCTTGTATCAACCTGCCTCATTTATGTTTCTTGAAGACAACATATGGTAGAGTTTTGGATTCTAATCCATTCTGCTATTCGTCTACATTTTATGGGTGAGTTCACCCCATTGACGTTCAAAGTTATGATTGTCACTTGTGGATTCCCTGGCATTTTGATATCCTCCCCTAAATCTGACCTTTCTTCTTTAGCTGTAGCCTTTTAAACCAGTGATTTACTTTAGATTAGTCCCCCTAGTCTCCTCCCTTGATATGCTTCCCTTTCTAGTTGTTCCCTTCCTCCCCCCCTCCTTCCCTCCCTTTTTATATTCCCTTCCCCCTCCCCATCTTTAATTTCCCCTTCTCTCTTACCCTATTGGATGAAATAGAATTCAAGATCCCAATGGATCTAGATGTTCTTTCCTCTGAGAGTTGATTTCACTGAGAGTATGGTTTAGGCATTACCAATTTGCACTCTCTTCCTCTCCCTCTTATAGGAGAATTCTTCCCCTCCCCTTCCCATATGTATCTTTGTGTGAGAAAGATTATTCTATTTAGTTTTTTCTATTCCTGGAAGTATATCTTAGTACCATCAATGATTCCTCCCTCCCTTTTTCTTTCTTCCCCCCTTTTTTGATATCGTCTTGATGCCCTGATCTTTCCCTATGCATGATTCTTATAACTACTCTAATGATGCATACAATTATAAGAGTTACACATTACATTTTAGCCACATAGTAGTATATATAATTTGACATAAATGTAGTCCTTAGAGAAGAGAGTTTGAATAAAAGAAAAAGATAACATTTTTCTCCTTTTCCCTTTCTTTGATATTTACCTTTTCATGTTTATTTTGCTCTTTGTGTTTGGATGTCAAATCAGTAGCCCCAACTCTAGCAGTAGGCAGGCCCTTCCTGTGAAGTCCTTGGCTCAGTGTGAGGCGGAATACACGGAGGCCCGGAAGCGCATCCTAGGTAGTGCCAGCCCTGAGGAAGAACAAGAGAAGCCTATCCTGGACAGGCCAACAAGGATCTCCCAGCCGGAAGACACCAGACAGCCCAATAATGTGATCAGGCAGCCTCTGAGTCCTGATGGTTCACAAGGCTTCAAGCAGCACAGATAAATGTGGGTGCCAGAGGATGCTGCCACTGCCCCCGCCACCAGGGTCGTCCTCTAAGGGTTGCATTGCCTTGGCAGACAGCTGGACTTGAGCAGAGGGAAAGACCTGATTTAATTGCACTGTGATCCCCTTTGCTCCGCCCACTGTGACCTTGAACCCCATGCACTGTGACCCCCGACCCCTCCTCCCACTGTGATTGGCACATCGACAAGGGCTGTCCCAAGTCGCTCTAAAAGGAGAAGGTGGGGGCAGGAGGTGGGTTTGGGGGACCCACCGAGGACTCAGAGTGGAGAGTCAGATGGTGCCACTTGGGGTGAAGCCAGTGCCAGTAATAACAGTTTATCATGCTCATTAATTTGGGATTTCAAAACACAAATGGGAACACTCCAAACGTGCATGTCTTCATCATTTAAATAGCAAGTTCCATTTGAAAGGATAAAAAAAAAAGAAAGTTCTGGTCTTTTCTTTGCAAATACTTGGAACTCTTCTATTTTGTTGAATGCCCATACTTTCCCCTGGAACTACATAGTCAGTTTTGATGGGTAGTTGATTCTTGGTTGGAGACCCATTTCTCTTGCCTTTCTGAATATCATGTTCCATGCTTTGCAGTTTTTTAGCATGTTCACTGCTAAGTCCTGTGTGATCCCATGGGGGATCCTCTATATCTGAAGTTCCTCTTCTTGGTTTCTTGTAAGATTTTCTGCTTAGCTTGGAAGCTCTTAAATTTGGCGATTACATTCCTGGGGATTGTCTTTTGGGGATTAAGTATAGAGGGTATTCTATGAACCCTTTCTATTTCTATTTTGCCCCTTTGCTTGAGAACATTAGGGCAATTTTCTTCGATAATCTCTTGTAGTATGGCATCGAGATTTTTGTTTATTTCTGGTTTTTCGGGTAGACCAATGATTCTCAAGTTGTCTCTCCTTCCGCTTTTCCTGGTCTGTCACCTTGTCAGTGAGATATTTTATGTTTTCTTCTAATTCCTTAATTTCTTGACTTTGTTTTATTAATTCTTGCTGTTTTGCATGATTACTGTCTTCCAGTTGCTTAATTCTGGTCTTTAGGGATGGTTTTGCTTTTCAGATTGGTCCACCCTTCTGTTAGAGGCTTCCAGCTCTTTCTCCAATTGTGAGGTCTTGTCTGTCAGGCTGTTGACCTCTTTCTGAATTTTTCCCATTTTTATTGCGAGAAGGTTTCCATCTTTTGAATAAGCTCCAATTTGAGTTCTTCCAGAGCTTGTTGATAATTTCTATTTTTGGTGCATGTTTTGATTTTGTTTGAATTTCATCCCCTTTCTCTTCTGTCCCCTAAGTTTTCCCTCCATAAAAGTTTTCAATAGTCACTTTTTTTCCCTTTCTTCTTGGAGGGTTGGTCTTGGGCAGTGTGAGCCATCCCTTCTCCTTCGGTGGTTTTCCCTTCCCTTTTTGGTCAGAGGTCTGGGTGATATGGGCATGTTTTCTATGGATTTAAGTTGCCTCAGACTAGTTCTTCCCCATCTCTGTAGTTTGTTAGCGAGCCCGCCCCTATGCTCTTCTCTCCAGTGCATAGGAATCTCCTGTAAAACCACTCTGAGTGGTGGATCTATGGTCCCTGTGGAGGACCCTGGTGTGCTCCCCCCACCACTACAGGGAGGAGCGGAGCTTTGGTCTCATGCCATTTTTACAGTTTCTGGAGACTCCACACTGTTCTCAGTTTGCAAAGGCTCCCGCAGTCTGTGCTCTCCCCTGTGTGCAGTGTTCTTCAGTGAAACTGCCCTGAGAAGTATTTTCCTAGTAGTCCTACTTAGCTCTGAAAAACCCTGGTGTGTGCATCCCCCCCCCAACCCCCAGACAGAGACATTCCTCACTCACTTGCTGTCCCTGGTGAGCGCTCAGAACCCCTACTCTGGTTCCATGGGAGAAGTGGGGGGGGGGGGGAAGGGCAGCTCAGTACACGTTTTTGTGCAAGCTTTTCCTTCTTCTTATAGTTTGGAAATGTTCACTCCCCATGTACCTTTGTTACTGTGGCATACTGGAGATTCCCACCATTCTTCTAAGGATGATTTTTATGCTCTTTGAGGTAGTCTATTTCATTCAGTGCCGGGGAGAGGAAGTGATTCGCGTCTAGATTGCAGCCATGTTTACCCGGAAGTTTCGAATACATCACTCTTCAAGCCCCATGGTGATAAGTATCTGCATTTAGAATTAAGTAAATAGGCATAACAACATGTCATTCATCAATGGATCATATATTTGAAAGCATTTTCACTGGTGAGACTTGCCAGAGCTTATGTTCTGCTGACATGCAGTGAACAATTCATGACTTCATGGAAGTCATGACAGCACCCCACATCGATGATTGGCAATAGTTGTATATACTATAAATAATTTGATCTTTACTTCCAATAATATATCCAGAGCTGAAAATTTTTTCTTTGCATTTTCTTATGAACAAAATTCAGGTTCCACTACTCCCATGCTCTCTGCCCTAGAACAAAAATTTGGCATGTGGAAACATGATAATCAGTCTTGGCAAGGACCCCACCCAGTGGTCCTGCCAGGCCGAATTTTTGTTTGTGTCTCCACATGTAAAGACAGAGTATGGCTCCCTTCCTGCCGAGTTGGAGAAATTGACCATAAAGAGGACAAGGAGAGGACATAGGAAGCCTCACAAGGAGATTAGGCAACATCTCCATAAGATACTGATTCTTTTACTTCTATTCCAGAATTTAAGTACAGCTACTGGAATAAAGAGATAGTTTTTTTTGGGAACAGCCACCTTGGGTACAGTATGTTGACATGGGACACACTTTACCAGAAGTCATCTTATATACAAAAACTAACTCTGATATTCCTGGCATTTACCATTTTGAGAGACAAGCTAAGGACAGAAATCAGGCCAACAATTTGTTTGTGCCTTTCAATTGGACTGGACTAGTTGAGGAATCACCAGTGTGCCTCGAACAAGACCATCCTGAATGCCTGCCCCTCAGATCTCTGCAGGTGCATTATTATGGTCATCATGACCTGTCAGACTCTTTCTGGATAGGACCTTATCATGTAGACAAAGGGGTAAAATATGAAGGTTACGGCCAACTGCAATATCTAGGTTGGCTAGGGGAATCTTGTGATAGTACTTGGGGACAAGAAAGACCTATTTGTCCATATGTGATGGAATATGAACAAAGAGACGCTGTTAATATGTTTCTGCCCTTGCTATCATGTAGATCTAAGAGGGCATCATGTATTCATTGGAAAAATATATGATTTGGGTGTCTTGGCATAACGACACAAGGTAGATTGGAAAGAAACTGGATTCTTATAAATTTCATGATTGTTTTATAGGAGGATACACCTTGCCTTTGTGGGTGATGGCCCCCAGAGCTAGTTAGTTATGTTCTGCTAATTTCACACAGATTTTGACTGATTATGAAATATAGCCCTGGTATTGGATAAAGTATATATGTCTCAATATGTTAATGTTACTAATACTGGGAAAGTTCAAAGACCAGTAAATAGAAGTGTTTCATTAGACATTCAAGCTTGCCTAACAAGGAGGTATGCTTTTATAACTACAGTAAAAGATCATCCTGAAGCTTTGAACATTACCAAATTAACACACAAAGGAGTTAGATATTGGAATGTAACCTGTAGCAATTGTAGGGTCAGTCATTGTGTAGGATCACAAGTGGATGGGCCAGTCTTAATCATCAAGTGACCATGCATAGCCCTTTTTGCCACTGAACATAAAGATTCATGGTATGGTAGTCCAGAGGGTCAAATTCTTCACGTATTATAACAAAAAATAAGACCATGACATAAATGATGTATTACTTGTATTGCATTAGGCAGAGTATGCATTGGCTTCTACTATAATACGTTCTGTATCTTTGGCACAATCAATTTCTAACTTACATACTCTTGAACATGATGTCAATTATTTGAAAGCATTGGCTGCTAATGTAACTTTAGCATTAGAAAGACAAAAATAAATTGATATAAGTTTTTACAAAAGTATTATGATGTTACAGAAAATATGATTGATCTAATGAATGAAGTATAATATTTGTCATTGAAAACACACATGAAAAGTGATTATAGGTATACTGAATTTTGCTTACTACCTATAACAGTAAATAATGATACAAAAACATTGGAAAACTTGAATTACAATTACAGGGATAATGGTACCATGAAAACATCACCAAAGACATTAATGATTTGAATACATTAATTCAGAATATTGATTCATCCTTACAGGAGAACCTTGAACCACCGCATATTGCAGATTCTTTGTATAATTGGATTGAAACAAAAAAAGGGATTGTTTTCCTCCTTATTTTGTGATATTACTCTTCTTGTAGTTGGTGCGCTTGTGGTTTTATCTGCTTACGCTTGCCTTGTTTACTAAAAGCTTTAATGACTGGTTTTGCTGTATTGCAAAAAACTATTAATCGGACCCTGTACCAAAGGGAGTTGGATGGCATAAACAAAAAGGGGGAATTGCAGTGAACCATTTATGACTTCATGGAATAGAGTTCCTCTTCCCAGGTGTTTGTGACATACCATTCCTGCTGAGTACGCCAAAACATAGTAATCTCAGTTCAAGACTACATGAACAATTCCAAGATCTCCTGGGAATGGGTTAACTCCCCTGTTCATATTCTGGGGAGGATTGGGGAGGATAGATTGTGTCTCTCGAGAAGAGCTTTAAATCAGGTGTGCTGCTTACAATAAATGTTCATTATCCCTCTTTGATAATGTTCCAGTCTTGCTTTCTTGCGACTCTGTAGCTTTTCTCTGACAGCTCTAAGCTGTCCCCCCAACAGTTCTAAACTGTTCCCTATTGCAACTCTGTAGATGTCCCCAGCACTGACATAGTCATTGAAAACCCTAAATCACCTCCTATATATCTTCAGAAACATAGCATCAGAGTAGAATTTCAGTATCTTCAATCACAAAATCAAAATCTAGAAAAACACACAGAAGACACAAGTCCAGAAAAAAGCACAGAAACAAAAATATTGTTTTTTTTCTTGCTATCTTGTTTTAAATTAATTTTCTTCTTTCTTTTGTATTTGAATATCAACTTTTGTTGATGGTTACTAAATATAAACAAACATATATTATTTTGATTACAAAAATAACATTTCTGGATTTTCTGGTTCCTTTTGGTTGTGAAGTGATTTGTGGACTTGCTAAGCTTTATGGTAAGGGAAAATTATTTCTAAGCCAGTCTCAGTAGAAGGGCTAAACCAGGTCAAAGGTAACTAATGGACAGTTCTCAAATCCATCAGTAACTTAGGGTCATGTCCACCTCAAGCTTCCACAGGGGAATAGGCAGAAGAGAACAATTTGTTCCAACAGTAAAAGGGGCAGCTAAAGTAGGTGCCATAGAATTTTTAGAGTTGGTCAGATAATGAAGTCACCAAAGTTATCCACTGCATCCTTGGATGTCTCATTGTCCTGACTCTTGCCTTGCCACTGGATTTTGATGACCCTGGAAGAGAGTGAAGGTGATGAATCTGTGTATCTATGCCTCACTTAAATCTGTATTACTCTGTGATGTCATTGGTTCTCTTCAAAAATGAAAGGCCAGAAACAATATTATTTCTAAAACCACAGTTTAATATTTTTCTATCTCTATTTGTACTTTATTGAAGCCTAGTTTCCTCAGTAGATTGTTTATATTTCCCCTCATATGAAAATATATTACATAGCTATATATGTATACATAGTACATAATAAATGTTGACTAGATGATGAATGAATAAAAAGAAAAGGAAAGCAGAGTGTTATATTTAAGAGATATTTCTATTTGTCAGTTTGGGTAATTTTAAGATATCAATGACAGTGCTAAATGCAGGGATTTTGAATTAAGAATAATTATGTGAAATAAGAAAACTAATGGAGCTTCCATTTAATGCCAGATTATTGGTTAATAATTTTTATTGAATGTTTTACTGTCACTGGTGGGCCCAATACCGATAGCTCAGTCAGTCAAAGACTGGGAATGCAGAAGCCTTGGAGAGGCTTGGGTCTGTCTTTCTCTACCTAAAATATTTGAATATGATAAAGTCTCACCCTTTAGCAGAACAAAGAGGTATTGGCTGAATCCTATAAATGCTGCTTAATATATTCTTCAATGGCCTTGATAAATCTTAGGGTTTGGTGGTCAAGAATCTTCCAAATGGGTAATTAGTTTTCCCATTTAGGATAATAAACCCCAATTCTTTAATATGTGTACAATCCTAAACTGAAAGACACCTCTAACTCAGATCACTTGAAATGTCATGGAGGGTTACAAGACATTTTCTGAAACAGAAATAGGAACTTTCCCATTCAGGAGACTCTAACAATTAACTGATAACAAATGTTTCATCTGTGATAGAACAGTTTATTGTCAACTAATAAAAATGATGCTTTATTTTAAATAATTTCATTTGGAAATGTGGATATTTGTATAATAGCTTATTGCTCATTTTAATAAGCCATTTTGAGGCATGTATTTATGATTTTCACAAGGCTATATATACATAGACAGGAAAATTAAAAGATGGAACTAAAATAAGTACTACTTTAATTCAGATGAGAAAATACTATATAAGATTAAAACATAAATATTAAGAAAAAAATAATATTCTGAATATAAACTATTTACATTGGATTCATTTTAAATTATAACTTAGTTACTTAATTAGTTAATAAATACATAAATGAAGAAAAATATATATTGTTTATATGATATGTTGTATGAACCTAGTTGTTTATGTATTGTTTGCCCCTTTAGAGTGTGGACTCCTAAATTATAGAGATCGTTTTCCTTTTTTTTGTATTCTTGGTAGCATTGTATTTTTATGCTTAATAAATGTTTTTTTATTAATTGATGATTGATTTCTTTATGCATTCTAAACAAAGTGAATCCTAATTTGACCCTAAAGTATCTAGGGGAAGTAGAAAGTTCATTATTAGAGAAATGCCCTACATAACTTGCATTTGCCTCAGTTTCTTCAGCTATAAAGTGAGGACCGTAACAGTTCTACCTCTCAGTCCTCATGTGTAGATCAAATAAGATATTATTTGTAAAGTGCTTGGCATTGTGCCTCCCATATTGCAAGTGGTATATAAATGTAAACTACATGTTTTTATTATTATTAATTCTATCATTACTGTTGTTGTCCTCACATCAAGGAGATTAAATCCTAGTGTGGAAGATGAGGCAGATAAAATTAAATATCTAGAGAGGAAGTGAATGATAAATGTGTGTTACTAAAGGTAAAGTACTATAAGAGTTCAGATTGATGAGAAATAAGAAGATTGAACTTCTTGAAGGGAGCCTTCAGGGAAGATATAAAATGAGCTTGACTTTGTAGTTAAGATCAAGGAATGAGGGGGAAAGTAGGAAAATCTTTCATCCCTTGGCATATTTTTCTATACTTGTTACTTATCAGATGGCTAAAAACAGACTGAGTTTAACTGACAGGCCTCAAGCCAGTCCATGACTTTGGGTCATATCTACCCCAAGCACATAAATACCCACACACACACACACACAGTGGAATGGGTAGCTGAAACCAATTTGTTCCAATGGCCATGGAACAGGTGCTGTGGAGTGCTTAGATCTTGGTGAGACATTAAAGAATCCAAGGTCATCCACTGACTACATTCTGAGTCTTTGTCAGTTATCCTGACTCCTGTTTTCCTACTGGACTTTGATGACTTTAGAAGAAAGAATGAGGCTGTTCACTTGATGTAATTCTGTCTCACTTAAATCTAACCACATCATGATGTCATTTGTTCTCTCAAAAAATGAAGTACAAACAACAACTTATTTTTATGTATGACCTCCAAAGCTCTAACTCCAGCCTTGTCCTCTCTTTTTACGTTAGTGTCTGTCTAATTGCCCAGTTGTCATCTCTACCTGTATGCCATTAGCAACTCCATTTCAGCAAATCTTAAAACAAACTAATCTCCTGCTGACTCATATTCCCTCTCAGATTGCCTGCCTTTTTTTGCATCAAATGGGACCACCATTCTTCCATGAAGCTTTAAAGATGAAAGCATTTTTTAAATTCCTCTCTCTCCTTTACCCTTTCTCTCCTATCTTAATAATAGCTCCAATATAACCTTCTCCAAACCCAGATAGCATTATATTTATAATTCTCTATTGGTATTTTAATATGGTATTCTGGTAAATGCTTAACAACTGACTTAAAAATGGATATTATGCACTTTTTAGTTTAATCTGCATGATATATATTTTCCTCATCTCTTTCATGTCATGATTATCAAAAATATAATACATCAATCCTTGATTTGTAGCATTCATCAATTTCAGAGACACAAAAACTCAGACTAAAATTTAATAAATGTCTTTCCTAAACAAATTGGAATTGACTCCAACACCCCCCAATTATTATTTATGTTATATCTTCTTTAGATTTTCAGCTCTATGAAGATACTAATTGTATTTTGCCCATTTCTATATTCCCTAAATTCTGTATACCTAAAACTATGTCCAAATGTGGTAGTGATTCTTTAAGAGTTTGTTGAAAAGAAAATGAACAAAACCAATGAACTAAAATGAGTGAAATTGAGTCACAATGGGTATTTTGACCAGTCTCAAAAGATAATGCAGCAGTTCTCAAACTTTTTGGTCTCACAAACCTTTAATGCTATTAAAATTAATGTAGAACTCAAAGAGTTATGTTTATATGTGTCATATCTATTGATATTTACCATATTAGAAATTAAAACATTTTAGTATTATTATGAAAAATCTTGACTTGACGAATCTCTTGATAAGATCTTCGGGATCCCTACCCATAAGTGTTGTCTGAGTCACACTTTTAAGATCTTCTGAGTTAGGGAATAGTAAAATAAGAGGATGGTTTAGATTTTGAATTTTTTAGTCTTTTCTACTTCCCCACCACCGCCACTTAATACTTTCTTTTTTTTCTCTTTGCAAATTGCCTCATTGAAAATATAAGAAGTAGTAGTGTATGGTGAAAAGGAAAGTCCCTTTGCTTTCCTCTGCTTCCAGAAATTAGAAAGGGAAGGAAATCAAGCCTGTGATGCCTGTCCTCTTGATTAGTTGCTCTGATTCTCTGACACACTTCATTTTAATCAATCCCCATCAACCTTGGCATTTCCCTTGTCAATTGATGCTCTCATATTTCCTCAGCACTGTGCACAGTTCATATATCTCTTGAGGTTAGTCCATAACTCTTTTGCTCTTCTCTTCTCTCTTGATCTAAAAAATAAATTGTACTCACAAGTTCACATATCCTAGGAAACAATTACACTCAAGGTCAAGATCAAGTGAAATCACTTACATTTCTCATTTTTTTCCCATCTATGTTGCAGGAGTAAAGCTTTTAGGTCATTCAACTGTTCTGTTTAAAGACTAAAGGATTCAGTTTTCTCACATATTGCTATTCCAATAAGAAGCTTTGATAAAGCAAACAAACATTTGTGTCTACACCATTGACCTAACACTGATATATTCAATACAAGAAGAATTTCCAGACTTTGAATTTTTGTCTACCAATAAAAATGAGGTAGCAAATTAAAAACAGATGCATGATGTCGTCTATCTTCAAGGGACAGTTCTCCCTTTCCCTACCCCCCACAGTCAAAAGAAATCACCAAATTAATAAGGATTAAATGTGAGGGGGCAGGGAGTGCAATTACAGATTCTCTACTAGTGGAAATTTTTAGTTATTGCAAAAAACCCAAAATGAAACATAATTTTGACTTTCATGGTTTAGAGTCAGTCAGATGCAAGGGAAAAAAAGGAAGGAAGGAATGGAGGAAGGAATGAAGGGAAAGAGGGAGGGAAGAAGGGAGTGAAGAAGGAAAGAAGGATAAAAGGAAGGAAGAAGAAAAGAAGGAAGGAAAGAAAGAAAGAAAGAAGGAAGGAAGGAAGGAGGAAGGAAAGAAAGAAGAAAGGAAAAAAACAACAAAGAAAGAACAAAGGAAGGAAATAAAGAAAGAAAGAAAGAAAGGAAGGAAGGAAAGAATGGAGGGAGGGAGTGATATATATATATAAATATACACACACACACACACACACACACACACACATATATATATATATATATAAAACATACTTTTACCCTCTTATTTATCAATAAAATACAATTCATGCAATAGAACCCAAAAATGTAATTTTTAGTCCAAGACAAAAGATCCTTTTAAATTAGGGACATGGGGAAAGATTTATAGACATTCATTTATTATGTCTATTAACATTTAAAGAGAATTTGTACTAGGTATAGAAGGGGAAATCCCTGGTCAGTTTCTTTATGATTAATGGAGAACAAAGAACAAATAGGTTAACTATGGAATTTATGAAGATATACAAAAATTAACTGATCATCTGTATACAGTGAATTAGCCAATATTACAGGAAAAGCATTATTCTATGTTCAAAGATAAAAGTTCTACCAAAAACAAAGTGTTTTTGATTACAAGCTTGGATAATCTGAACAAATGTTGTATTATATCCAAAGATTTAGATGATTCATCAACTGGCAAGGCATCATGCTTAGTATATTTTTTCATTACTTGGATTATTTTGTTGTCTCCCTACCCAGACTAATTTTGCCAAATAATATCCCAGTTTAACTTCATTAAGGATAATTATGCTATGGACTCATTATAAAAAAATGTTCCTCATACATCTCAAACCTAGTTGAGAGTTATACTAACTAATTAAGGAGCTATAACACAAACTACTTAAATGGCATAGAGTTAAAGTGCCAGATTTAGAGTTAGGAAGGTCTTCATTGGAATCCTGCCTTACTCTAGTCACAGTGACACATTATCTATGTGACCCTGGTTAACCTCTCTGGCTCAGATTCCTTATAGGTAAACTAGACATAAAAATGCCTCCTATGTTTAGGATTATCTTGAGGATCAGATGAAATAATAAATGTCAAGTAATTTGTGAAGCTTAAAGTGCTATTTAAAAGTTAGCTATTACTAAGTTTAAAAAAGAACTGGAAAAAATGAATGCCTTGCCATGTGGGGTTTGGGGGAAGATTATGACTGATTGGTGCAAGGGGTAAGAACGATTTTGTGGAGGAGATTGCATTTGAACTAGGGCTTAAAGGAACAGGTAGCATTCCAAAAGGTAGAAGTGGGAGTTAGTGAGGAGGAGAAATATATATATATATATATATATATATATATATATATATATAATGCATTAATAGTATACATAGCTATATACTTAGTTATATATAGTGTTTATATAATACATATAAACACATGCATATATATTTAATATGGAACCTGTGATTTAATTAATATAAATAACTTTTATAGATATAATTCCCTCAACCAATGCAGATTTCTAGTCAAATCATAGTTAATAAATATTTATTAAACCCCCTTTTAAGTGCCAGGCACTATGATAAGTGCCAGGAATGAAATAAAAAACAGAAAGATTATCACCACCCTCAAGAAATTTAGAATATGGAGGCAAGGGGTAGACAATACACTAAAAGAAGTTGAAAAGGTTGGGGAGGGGTAAAGGGTACAATTAGAATTGAAACCAAGGTGAGGATCTGATTAGAAATTGAGAGATCTAGAACATGCTGAGTCCTTCCTAAAGGCAAGATTTGGGAAAGAAATTATTACTTATTTACTGCTGTGCCTTCCACTCCTGTAACCAAGAGGATAGGCATTTGAAGTTATTATGGAGATGTTGATTATCAAAGCTGAATCAATCTCTATGATAATGATATTTCAGGTGATGATTCCTTGGCGAATCATGATGTCTGTGGAGTCCAAAGCTGATGATTAAAATGCCTTGTTCTTGTTACAATGTGACTTAGAAATCAAAGGGGTAAGGGAAAACAAAGTCAGACTATGTCCAAGACAAGATTCAAACCCAGGTCTTTCTGATCCTGAGGCCTACTGTAACCACAGTCCACTTCTTTCAATTGTTTAGTTATTTTATATAAAATAGTTTTTGATATAAAATGAAATAAAAAATTTTTTGGAATATTCTGGTTGCTTGAAAAGGGAAGTATTCAAAATCACATAAAATCTTCAGTTTTGTTTTATGTAATGACCTAGTTTAATATGGTGAGAATCTAATTTACTTGTTTTATGAGAAAGATACTTTCTTCTCTGATCCTAAAAGATAGGGAAAGGGCAGTTATTAACATTTATACTGCTTGTACTTATGAAAATATGTAAAGCTTAGCACATACCTCGAATTTCTCAGTATGATCCCAAAATGACTTGGAATTCCTGCCTTTGGGACAATTAGTTTAGAATTAGTTGTTTATTTTACAGAAAAAACTCACACACACTATCTCTGTCTCAGTGTGATTAAGTGTGGAGCTATACAAGTACTTTTTTTTGGTAATTGTTTTCTTTGCTAATCTACATAATGTACATTTACCCATTAATATTGGGTTAATTTATTCATTTCATATCCAATATTACCATTTCCCAGCAGAATAGATGGGATGTAGAAGCCTCCATTTTTCAAAGAAGATTGAAATCTATCAGCATCAGTGAGGTATATACAGTTCAGGTAACCAACCTACCATTTCTCATTAGTGGCCTCTTGATTCACTATTACTTAATGGCTCAAGTTACTCATCTTCTTTCTCTCAAATATTTTTCTTTGACTATTATCTCATAGAGGTAGGATATTTCTACTCTGGTCCTTCAATTTCCCCAGGGACAATTCTGAGGGACAAATGTAGCAAAATTAGTTGGTTTGATGAATTGTCAGGGTAAAATCTAAAAATGGTGGGGTAAAAGGATAGAGGTATGAGTGCCTGCATCATTATCGCACTTCACCAAATGAGATCATCAAAAGGAAAATCTTCAATTAGGTAGAAGAAAGAATATCAGATTTTGAATTGGAATATATGGTTCATATCTTGCTTCTATTGCTTAATACATATGGGACTGTGGACAGGTTATTTAGCTCCCCTGAATATTAATTTTCTAATATGGAAAATAAAAAGTTTGGAATAGATGACTTCTAAGACTTCTAAGACTTTTACCTCTGTCTATAAATTTACAACTTTAGCTCAGGCAAGGGACTTCTGTTTTCTAAGTCTTAGAAGTACCTCATCTGTAAAATGAAGGAACTAGTCTAGGTGGCAGGTAGGTGACTCAGTGGATAGAGAGCCAGACATAAAGACAAGAGGTCATGAGTTCAAATATGGACTTGGACACTTCCTAGCTGTGTGACCCTGGGCAAGTCACTTAACCCTTATTGCTTAACCCTTATTGATCATCTGCACTGAAACCAATACTCAGTATTGATTCGAAGATGGAAATTAAGAGTAAAAAAAAAAGGTAATTGGAAAATGTTGGCCAATAGAGCAGCAAAGGAAAGTGATAAATGTTGGAGGTGATGTGGCAAAATTAGGACATTAGTACCCTGTGGTGTTGTGAATTAGTCCACCCATTCTGGAGGGCAATTTGAAACTATGCCCAAAGGGCGATAAAAGACTGTCTTCCCTTTGACCCAACCATATCACTGTTGGGTTTGTACCCCCAAAGAGATAATAAGGAAAAAGACTTGTACAAGAATATTCATAGTTGCATTCTTTGTGGTAGCAAAAAATTGGAAAAGGAGGGAATGCCCTTCAATTGGGGAATGGCTAAACAAATTGTAGATCTGATGGAGATATTATTAGGCTGAAAGGAATAATGAAGTGGAGGAATTCCATGTGATCTGGAACAACCTCTAGGAATTGATGCAGAGTGAAAGGAGCAGAACCAGGAGAACATGTACACAGAGACTGATACATTATAGTGAAATTAAACATAATGAACTTCTCTACTAGAAGCAATGCAATGATACAGGACAATTCTAATGGACTTATGAGAAAGAATGCTATCCACATCCAGAAAAAGAACTGTGGGAGTAGAAAGGCAGAAGAAAAACATGTGATTGATCATGTAGTTTGATGGGCATATGATTAGGGTTTTGATGTTCAAAGATCACTATACTGCAAACATGAATAACATGGAAATAGGTTTTGAATAATGATACATGTATAACCCAATGGAATTGCTTGTCAGCTCAAAGCAGGGGGAGAGAAAAGCAGGGGAGAGGGATCATGAATAAATATTTTCAATTGAAAAAAGAAGAAACTAGTCTACATGATGTCTAAGGACACCTTTGGTGTCTATCACATTTAGAAGATGTCATCTACATTGCTATGAACACATGTGTGTCTTTATAGAAACGTACACATGGATCACAGAGAGAGCTTCTAATAGACAGCTTATCTAAGAGTATGGAAGATCTAAGTTCAAGTTACACCATGATATACACTGGATTGAAATACTGGGCAAATCACTTCATTGCTCATTACCCAAAGCAATACTGTAAGACTACAAATTGTAGAAAAATTGGCATTTTTCCTGATAAAGGAATTTTATTAACAGGACATTTCTGTATTAATAAAATACAGAATTTGGTTGGTTCCAAATAAATAAACAAAAATAAATTATAGTCACTGATCAACTAATGTTTTTTGAGCACCTATTTTGTACATGGTAGTGTAAAGTCAATATTGGGAAAAAATTAAGAAATAATTTTGGGGAACAGTAAGTGGATGCACATGCATAAAAGGTTATTAGTAATTTAATGCAATGAACGCTGAGGAGCAAATAAATGGAATATACAAAAAGGAAAGGAAAGTGGTGACTATGCTGAGATCAGAGAACTTCTAGAAAGAAAAATCATTATCTTAAATTATTGAGGGTTGGCTACCTGGTTTCGTGGCTTGAAATAGTTTTCTAGAGTATATTCAGAAGAGGATGGACATATAAGAAATGTGGGAAATTATGAAAAATAAGATTATATTGCCACAGTTGAGAAAGAAATCCTGCATGTAGAAGTAAAGCTTAATGTAATTCTAAGAATTCTGATGTACCAGTCAGACTGGATCTTTTCCCTCATAAACTATAGTTAATCAAATATTTACTTAACTAAATTAACCCAACAGACTTTATTGCCTTTTGCAAGGTTTAACAGTGGTCAACATTCTTGATTAAAAAAATAATAATCAAGCATTTATTAAATTCTTACTATGTGTACTATGGTAGGAGTTATTGTAATATAAGTTATTGTGCTATAATCCCTGGGGAGAAACACAAAGGTAAAAACCTAGCCTCAGGAAGTTCACTTTCAGAAGATGGAGACAATAAACTAACAACTATGTGCACAAAGGACAAATGGGAGTTGATCTCAGTTATAAAGCACTAGCAATTTAGGCAACCAGAAAAGGTTTCAAACAGAAGGTAAGATTTAAGTTGAATCTTTAAAAAAGCCAGGAAGGTCAAGAGGTGATGAAGTGTAAGAGCATTCTAGAAATGGGGAGACCCTGTGAAAAGGAATGGGGTTGAGAGGTGGAATATAAGAGAGGAATAGTAAGAACAGTGTTCTTGGATTGTATGGGAATGTGAGAAGAACACTTGAAAGGTAAGAAGGAAGCAGACAACAAAGGGCTTTGAAAGTTAATCAGGAATTTATATTCAATTCTGAGAGTAATTTGTTGATATTTTTTCATTTCAGTCATGTCTGATTCCGTATAACCCCATTTCTGTGGGTTAAGGATTCTTGGCAAAGATACTGCAGTGGTTTGCTATTTATTTCCACCTCCAGCTCATTTTATAGATGAGGTACTGAGGCAAAGTTCAGAAACATACCTAGGGTCACTAGGTAGTAAGTATCAGCTAGTAAATATCTGAGGCCAGATTTGAACTCATGAAAATGAGTCTTTCTGATGTCAGTCTTGAAGCTCTATTCACTGTCTACCCCCCTGGAAGTAATAGGGAACCATTAGGTTTTATTGAACGTGGCAGGATAGGCCTGGGGAAAGTGAGAGTTTGGACTTGTGCTTTAGGGAAAAAAATCTTTGGAAACTGAGTGAAGGATGAACTGGGGTGGCAGAGAGACCAACCATCATGCTTTTGTAACAGTCCACATCCCAGGTGTGAAGTGAAAGTGACCAGGATGGTGACTTAGGGGAGAGAAGGGGAAATACCTGTAAGATGCTAAGAAGATAGAAATCATAAGGCTTGATAGCACACTGTCTATGTGGAATAAGTGTAGAAGAGTCCAAATGGAATCCCAAACTTTAAGCTTGTCTGACTGGGAGCAGTGTGCTGCCCCTGATACACTAAGGAAGTTCAAAAAAGAATAGGACTTTGGAAATGAAAAGAAAATACTGACTTCTTTTTTGGACATTGTGAGTTTCAGATGCTTATCTGACATCTACTGGTGGATATCCAAAAGGTAATGAAAAATGTGAGGCTGGAGATCAGGAGAGAGGTTTGGGCTGGTTATATAAATTTAGGAATTAAATACAGAGATAGCAATTGAATCCAAATGAGATGATACTATCAAAGGAGTGAGTATTGTGCAGATGGAAAATTTGCAACACCTGAGCTACATTCCCAGCATCCTTTTAAATTATACCCTCATTTTACATAAGGATGCTTAGGAGATAAATTTGGCTGAGACCCACACTGAGAGGCTCTTTTTTCACATCTTGTACTTTTGGTAAAGTGCTGCAGGTGTGAGTCTCTGGCTCTCTTTGCTCTGCTCATTTGACAGAAAGAACTTTTTTTTCTTTTCCTTCTCTTTTGATTTATTATTAAAATCCTATATATTTTTAAATAATAGGAGTATTTATTCATTTTTACTCCTACAGTATGGAGAGAGAAGATTACAGTACATACCTTAGAGACATATTCATTATTAATGAGTCTAACTGAGTTGAAGAATAAGGAAAGGAAAATAAGGAATCAGAATTGGGAGAATGAGAACCAGAGGGAGCAGTTTCTTGAAAAACTAAAGAAAAAGAGTATCCATTAGAAGAAAATGATCAGCCATGTCAAAGGCTGCAAAGAGCTCAAGACAGAAGTAGGGCCTTAAATTTAACAATGAAGAAATCATTGGTAACTTTGAAGTGAACAGTTTCAGTTAAATGATGAGACTACAACCTAGATTGTAGAGGGTTTAAGAAGTGAGTGAAAGAAGAACTGGGGAGACTCATTATCGATGAGTTTCTCTAGGGCTAGTAGGTTAGTCAGAATTGGGAGAAGAGATATAGGATGATAGGTAGTCAGGATTTTAGGATCATTTGAGGGTTTTACTGTTGTTGTTGTTTTGCTTCTGTTTTCTGTTTTTTATCAAAGAGCTGTGAGGTGAGCATGTTTGTAAATAGCATATTAGTTAGTAAATATTGAAAGACTGAAGGTTAGAGAGAAAGGAGATGATGAAATGGGGAACCTGCTGGAGAGAAGATGAGTGGATAAGATCTAGGATGCATGTAAAAGGTAAAAGGGCTTGCCTTGGCAGGAAGAACCAACTGTTCATGACAGACAGGGGTGAAGGTACTAGAAGTGGAAGATAGGAGATGAGGACGAGAGATGAAAAGGGAGCTCTTATCGAATGGCCTCCTTTTTTTTTTTTTTAATGAAGTATGAGGTAAGAGGTAAGCAGGAGGGAGAAGAGGTGCCATGGTACATTTGAGGAGAAATGAAAAGTTTTGGAATGACAATAGATGTGAGTGGGAAAGTAAATGTATTAGGGAATTGTGAAAGGAATGTCTTGTTCTAGTGAGGGATCAAATAAGATTATATATTGAGGTTGTAGAGGACCATGTTGCTTTGGTTTCATGATATTCTCCAGCTCTTCATGCAACAGTAGGTACAAAGCATGAAAAAGAATGTATGTAGATATTTGCATTAATACAATAGCATCAACAGATGGTAGTAGTAAGGCAGAGTTGGATTTTGGCAAAGCAGAATCGGGGTAGGACAAGGAGGCAAGGGACTCCAGTACAGAAGATAGTATTAAAATACCATCCGGATCTCCAAGCAAATTGCAATTTGCCTCTTATATCATAATAATAGGATTTAATTCAGTTTTAAAATGATATTCATAACTTTATATGGATATTAAAATTTACTTCATATCAACAAAATTTGTTTTTTTGTTCTTCATTTGTATTTGAAGAGAACCAATGACGTCACAGGGTTATTTCTTGATTTGTATGAGTTGGATTTGAAAGGCAGAGTTAGTTTCACTCTCTTTTCCAGAATAATCCACAGGCAGTATCATGAAGTCCTTAGAAGAAATATATGTGACAAAATGAAGCAGGAGCACCATCGGTGTTTGATTCAGACACATTATTATGGTATAGATTGGACCCTGAGTTCCTAAAAGCTACATGATAGAATACAAATTCTGTGAAGTCCTAACAAGTAGGATATACTTTGAGTACAGGTTGGTCACTGAACATGCTCTTGTTGTTTGAGGATCAGCCTAACTAGGTTTAGAAAAGACTGGGTCAGGAAGCTAGCACCTAGGAGCTTTTCAACCCTCCCTTGCTTTCTTTGAACCAATATCAAGCATGGATTCCAAGATAAAAGAGCAGTAAGGACTAGGCAACTGGGGTTAAGTAGTTTGTCCAGGGTCATAGAGTTAAGAAGTGCCTAAGAATAGATCTGAACCCAGAACCTTCTTTGTGTTCTCTATCCACTGAGCCAGCTTGCTGCCCCTGATGAATTCTTTTGTATATATAAAAAAGTACATCTAATCTACAATTCTTTATTTCTAAAAGCAATGTATAATTTTGATCATCTCTATTTACTCCTTCAAGTGCTTGTTATCCCTACATATATGTATATATGTATTCATATATAAACATGTTGACCAGGAACATGATTTCACAATCCATAGATACACGTTTTTGTTTTATACATATAACCCAGCACTTTATACATATAGGGACATATATATATATATATATATATATATATATATATATATATATGGAGAGAGAGAGAGAGAGAGAGAGAGAGAGAGAGAAATAGCCCCTATATATACATATATCCCCAAACCACATAGCCTGAATATGAATTATGTAGCTTCAAGATCATGCTTATGGGTATTGAAAACAACTGTGACTATTTAGCCTAGAGAAAGGAAGCCTTCCAAAGCACAGAATAGCTTTCTACAAGTATTTAAGTGACTAGCAAATAGAAGACAGATTATTACACTTGTTCTGTTTGACCCCAGAGGGGAGAATTTAGAAATTTACTGAAAATGAAGTTTAAAATAAGGTAAGATTTCCTCCTTACAGAGTAGTTAGGGCTAGGCAAAAGAGGGATGACTGTCTTTGCAAGAGAATGAGTTTCCTGTCCATTTAGGTTTCTTTCCACCAAAGATTGTATGATCACTCATGGGTCTTTTAAATGAAATGATTCTTGTAAATGAGGGCTTGACTAGCTGAGCTCTCCGTCTCTTTCCAACATTGCTTCTGTTTGACATTGTATAGAACAATGCCTCACATGTACATAGTGCCTTGATGTTTTAAAAATATATCACTCAAAAATAAAAAAGAAAATTTCTCACAACATACCAAGAGGTAGACAGTATGAATAATATTACACCCATTTTATAAAAAAGGAAAGTGAAGTCTCAACCCTATGCCTCTTGATTCTGGCACCCAGTGCTCATCCATTACTTCCCTGAAGTTACTCAGAATCAGAAGATCTGAATGTATCTTGAATTGGTCATGGATGGACCCTGCATGTTAGCTTTCTCACCTAAAAAGGGTAATAATAATACTTGTACAATCTACATTCCTGGCTGTTGTGAGGAAATCCTTTTTCCACCATAAATTACTAAATAAATGTGAATCATGATGATGGCTATTTTGATAGGACCTATATCTAGAGTAGTGTCTGCTGCAAATGTTCAGGCACATCTCTTGGCCTAGTTCTAGGGTGTGGAGTTTGGACTGCGTTTTCCACAGTATCTTCCACACAATGTTGGCAAACAATGTTAAACAGGGTTTTAGGTCAAACCTTAAATAGTTGGTATGCATACCAGAAGCTTATCTAAATTTATCCAAACTCTTTGCCCCACAAGTCAGAGGGGAAATTTTAATAGATCAGGTTTTCTAGGAGAGTTTTATTTCCTGTACAACTTATTCTGAGCAAAATATATTGTGAGAATGACCTTTTGCATAGTATTCTGGTACATTTACATCTGAAAATAGGACATGAATATTACAGAGAAGAATTTTGCCCAAGTTGTAAGGTTGAATCACAGTTCATTTCAAGGTCTGAGTAATGGTTTAAGGGATACCTCTAAGTCTATAATGGCACATTTATTCTTTTAAAAAAAATAACATCTAAATTCCACCTAATAACAGTACATCACAATGTACTGGTTATTATTTTTGCTTTATCTATATTATATTTGCTATGTGGAAAGAGGAATAGAATGGTAAATGCATGGTCATCTAGTGTTTGATCATGGAGAATTTTAAATGACTTCTACAAGGCCTTATTGTAAGGCTTGTGTCATTGACAATGAGAAAATCAAAGCAATGTTACTGGATCATAGGGCAAGATATTACTTTTCTGCTTCCATTACTCTGTAAGCTCCTTGAGGGCAAGAGACTATCTTTTGTCTCTTTTTGCATCCTCAGAATTTAGAACAGTATTGGATAATTTAGTGTGTACTTAACAAATATTTATTGATTAATTAATTGATAGGTACAAATACTTTTCTAGGCAGAGAAGCCAGAGCTTTCTGATGTGCATACTTGGTTTTAGACTTGGCTCCCATATTTTTTGTTCTTTGTATTAGTTCAAATGTTCATTTTTGCTCCAGCTGTATACAAAAAATGTCTTTCTGCTGTACCTCTCTGCATGTGACATAAATTGTAGCCTAGTTTGTGCAATCCTTTCTCTGAAGACCAAAATAAAACCACTTTAATTGCAACTAAAGAAAAATCTGTTCTCTGCATTGATTCTGCACTGCATGACAATTGGTCCATTCATTGCTCAACTGTGACAAGAAAAACCACCATTTACCAATTAGAATACAAATCAGTAAAATGATTTATTCTGCACAGTGTTATAAGTCAGTTGGTACATTGACAACGCTATCTCCACAGGGCAAGTTAGTTTCTGAGCACAAGCCATTCTCCTCAGGTCCATTATTGAATTAAAAAACAAACAAACAAACAAACAAACATAGGGTCATGCTGATTTGACAACTTTTCCATCACTGACCCTGAGCAAAAATTGCCTTATTTCAAGTGTGAAAAAAGGGACTTTTCTGATCTTCAAATATGCCATTGGAACCTTTGATATCTGAGACAGGGAGGACCCTGTCTTTTGCAGTTCTTTGCACAAGAACTGGATTATAAAGAAAAGGTAAAATCTAGGGATTAGATGTGACTGTCCATTTACCACTCAAATGAAGGCTTCTTTCAAATGGAGTTACTCATCTCGAGAGAGGGAAAGCAGAGGACTCCTTTTTCTCTGCCTCCATCCAGGATAAACTCATTGATGTACTGTGACCAGAGTATAGATTTGACATCCATTTGGTTCTGTGAAGGAGCCAGTGAACCCGCCATGGAGATGGGCATCCCAAGAAAAGGAAAGTGAAGTGATTAGAAAGAAATCACTAAATCAAAGGGTCAGTTTCTTGAGGTGGAAACCAAGATCTCAATCCCCTGATTGAGACAATAGCCAGCAGTCCCTGCAAATTTCTGAGCCTTCTCCCGTGTAAATTGTACAGCCTCCCCCTATATCCGACTGAATCAGGATTCCACTCGAATAGGAATTTTACTGGGGTTACAACCTTTTGTATATTTCCCTGGGGGTGATCTTGGGGCTGACAAATGCCTAACATTATGATTTTCCTCATTTAATATATTTGTGTAGGTCTAACACACCTTTCCACAGTTAAAGAGATAAGAGAACTAGAGAAGCTGACACACAGTCTTAGAATGATCTTTATCTCTCCTGTGGTAATATAATTCTGCTGGGTGATCAAGATTCTGGGAACCTTACCTCAAACCCACATATCAACAAGATACTGGATCTTGAATAACAAATTAGGGGAATGGGAGTAAAATGCCGAGAAAGTGCTCTCTTCAATAATAGAAATACATACCCATATGGAGCCTTGCCCTCTGAGAGCACAGGAATCCCTATTGGTTGCAGCTTATTTAATTTAATGAAAAGTTTTTCATTCATTCACTATCATCCTCAGGGAGCAAGTTCATTTCAGGTAGACAGTTTATCTGCTCATTTGGCTTCATATTTTCCCTTATTCCTTTTCTGACCTCAGAACATGGTGTTTATAGGTAAGGAAGAAGTAAATTTTCATGGCCTTCCTATTCCAATGCCCTCTGTTGACATCTCAGAGATTTAAGCCAGCTCTGGACCTGTCTTTATCATCAGGCATAATTTTACTTCAAAATAATTGGCTTACTTTATAACCTTATTCATGTCTTTTATTTTATACATTTAAAAACATTATTCAGAGGTAAGGTCCATAGGCTTCTTTACTCACATTGGGATCAGGGAGATTGATGATAATAACATAAAATAATACCAATAAACTTAAAAACTCTTGCGGTACTTGAGGAGAGAGATAAAATTCTATGGTGATTATTCTCCCTCAGCTACTTATTTATGTTACCTTAGGCTAATAGAAACAGAGAAAAGGGGTTATATTAATGCAAACTATGATTTTTCACTAGAGGCTTCCTAGCCTGGGAGGGAAATAGCCAAGGAACCATTTCTCCAACTTCATAGACTACTTAAACCTAATCTAAGCATATCAAAATGGCCTCTAATGGAACATGTGTAGACCTCTTTAGTTATTAGTCTGTCAAGATATAATTAATGTGTCTGCATCTCTCTACTAACCTCCTTAGTTGTTCATTTAAATAGTTAGAGGGAGAGATAAAATTGATAAGTCTGTGGAACAATGAAATGGCTAGGTATAGTTCAAAACATGAAGAGTTTCATTTTTTAATTTTCTCTAATGGACCATACTCCATGAAACGTGTGTGTGTGTGTGTGTGTGTGTGTGTATTTGCTGTTATCTAGCATTGCATTATTAAATAATGTCCACAAATGCATGTTGTCCTCTAGAAATAGTTTACATATCAAAACAATCCCTGAGCAGAACAGAATGAAATAAATCACTTAACAGGGGCTAATATCTCTAAAAAAAGAGAGAATAATCTCTATTACTGTAGATTACCTCTGTAAATTCTCATGCTATATAGGCTAAAGTTCTAATGAGATGAGATTTCTCTCGTTTAATTTTTTTTCTTGCCTGCAGAAAAGAAATTCTAAAAGATAAGTAAAGGGAATGCTCTAAAGGAATCAAATAGGTGTGAGACAGTCAGGAACTACTATGTAACAGTTGCTTGGTGTGAGGTCCTGGGAAAATACATTAAAAATTTAAAGAGAAGGATGAAGAAAAAAAGTTAATGTAAGACAGGCCTACCATTTTTTTTGTTGGCATTGTTTTGTGCTGTGCTGTGTGTATGTGTGTGTGAGAGGTGTTTGTTTGTTTGCTTTTTCAGTCCAGCAGTTTTCATTATATTCCAAGCTTCTGAAACATAATAGAAAAGATTCTTTTCCAGCTGTCCATTCTGAAACAGTAGTGTGAGTAGTATGAAGACTTCTAACTGTCAGGCCTGTCAGTGGAGAGAGATTTCCTCGGAGGAATAAAATTTGTTCATTTGTTTTTTAATAGATTGATAGTTTGCTGAATAAATAGCAACCTTGAGATGAGGAGCACTGAACTGCAAATGGGAAACAATGTAGTTTACTGAAGTGAACATTGGACATAGAGTCAGAAAGCCTGGGTTCAAATGTTTTCTCTTGCATTTATTAGGTGTTACACTGTCAGTAATTCTTTGGATCTTAGAGTCCTCGTTTGTAAAATGGATATAATAATCATCTTGTTGCTATCACACTCCAAGTATATAGGGTGTGCTTTATAAATGGGAACTGTTTAAAATAAAGCAAAAGCAACTGTTTCCTCTAAGAAATAGACTAGTGATATAATGGTAGAGATGGCAATAAGAGTTGCAGTACTGAATCCCAGGAGGGAGCAGGATTTCCTTTAGTGAGAATTGTACCCTTGGGGATAAATACTCTAAGAAGCAAGACGAACAGGTGAACCAGAGAAAGTTCACACACTCAGCCACTATAGGCAATTGGGGCAGGGATGCACACACACACACACACACACACAAAATGCATACCCACACATACACCTATACTTGTCTGAATATACCTGAAATATTGTTTCCTAAAATACCCAATAACTGTGCAGAATCAGTATGTTACTGACTTCTTGCCAAAGGCAGATTTTATTATGAGGATTCCCATGCAACATCTTTTCAATAACTGTGGATACAAATCTCCTTTTCAGATTCATGACTTGCTTAGGATGGGGGTAAGAGGGAAGGAATGTACATTTGGAAACAATACCATGGCCTTTTAAGTAGCCTTACCTCACATTAGACAATGAGGTTTCCATTGGAATGGAAACAAACTTGAAACATATGGCTTAAGTTACCCTTCTAAATAAATTTAAATTCTAAGGGACAATTCTCTGGTAGCAAAATGTCTTTTGGATTCTACTAGACTGAAGCAATGGGATTAAGATGTTTGAGAAATCACACTGGTACCTGGAACGCACCCTTATGTAATAGCAATCAGAGAGGGATGCTCTCTAGCAGAGCCATGAACTAAATTTTGACAAACAAGTGCAAGAGGTGTTTGAATACATGAATGAAACTCTGACTCTTATGATCATATTTCACTAGAATTTTCAGGATATTAACTCTAGTAAAGGGCTGCCTTGGCATTAGGGTAAAACTAAGGAGTAAACAGAATGAGTGTACTTGTGTATTATAATCTCTATCATTCTAAGAAGGGGGGCCATTGCCCTCCTATATTTCTGATGCTTGAGTTGTTTCTGATATTCACCCATTACTTTATCTCTGTTAAGAAGCAATTTGGCCTGGGAGAAATCAAACACCAAGAAACATCAGTCACATAATTTAATAAAATTAAATTTAGCAAAACTGTCCATAGACAAGTCTTGATACTGACAAGAGAAGGTTGGAAAGATTGTGAAGTGCCTAGATTGTACAAGTGGATTGTTATAGAGAGTATAATAAAAGTGTTACTGAATATTTCTTATTCCCTCTTTTATTGTGCAAATTGTTGCTGGAATATATGCTTCATTGCTATACTTCCTCCCAGTCACTCAAGCTTAAAACCTAGGAGATAGGAGCAAGAAGAGGAGAAAGAGGAGGAGAAGGAAGAGGAGGAAGAATAGGAGAAAAGGAAAGAGGAGGAAAAATTTATCAAAGCTAACCAACACATCAACCAAGTCTGACACTGTGTGCAATATTCAATATCCTTAGTGGTTCATCCTGTAAAAAAATATTTTTTCCTTCTTTGGGAATGTCTGATCTCCATTCAAGTTACTTATTAATATTTTCTTTCTATTTATATTATTTTACTCATTGTACATATTACTTTCCTGATTATGCTAACTTCATTCTGTATTAGTTTATATATAGTTTTCTTATGCTTTAGTTGAAATTCTTAATCATATTTTTCAAATAATCTTTGAAAAAGAATCTTCTTGTAATAAATACCAACAAAATCTCAAATTATCCATTTTTTTAGTTCAAACTCAATTCTTCTTCCACTGTGAAGTTTTTGTCAATCTTTGCAAACTGAATATGGTCTTGGAGGCAGTTAGGTGGCTAAGTGGATTGAGAACCTGCTCAGACACTACTATCTTGGGCAAGTCATTTAACCCAATTTTCTCACCCCTTAACATTCTTCTGCCTTGGAATAAATTCATGGTATTGATTCTAAGATATAAGTAAAGAGTTTAAAACAAAAACTAAATGATATCTCTTTCTCATTAATGTGAAATTTTGACACTTACTAACTGTACCAGTAGTTTTGAATGAGCACTTAATTTATGTATTTTGTAATATTATCTTGAATTGTTTATAGTCTTAATTGAATTTCCATGTACATTGTCTTCCCTATAGATCACTGAATATAGGGGCTATATTACATGCCTCTGTATTTCCCATTGCACCTAGCATAGTATCAAATATATAATAAGTGATCAATTAACAACCACAAAAATAATGTCTTATTGGGGCATGTTAAATTTTGATAAGCAACTGAAGATACCCTTTAGATGACTAGATAATGGAAGACTGAAGAGGGAAGAAGAGTCAACAAATGAAGAGGTAGATTTGGATGTCTTTCTAATAAAATTGTAGTAAAATCACATAAACGTAATTTCAATGAGGGAATGAAATTAGAAAGAAAGGAAGTAAATTAATTGTTTGGGTATATTCTTACTATTGGGAAAGAAAGTAACTAAATGTAAGCTCATTTTCAGCATGTTCCTTTGGTATATTTCTTTTATCACAGAAGAATAAAATTCTAATCACATGCAATTAAATTCATTCTTTTTGCAGATATTCTAATTTTGATGGGTCCCTGGGGAAACTAATTACTAAATATAATGCAATAACCAGAAAGAGCCAATACCTACCAAAGTACACAATTCTATTCCAAGATTCTGTGTAGGTATTCAGTCATATAGGTGGGATGGAGCACTGGGCTCATACTGGGGAAATATAAATTCAAATCCAATCTCTAACACTTATGGGTTATGTGACAATTGGCAACTCATTTAGCCTGTGTCTCAGTTTCCTTATCTGTGAATGGTCAAATAGCATCTATTTCAAAGGATCAACAAAGGATAAAAAAGATAATGTATATAAAGTATTTTCACCTTTAAATGCTTTGTTAATAATAAGCTATTATTAAATACACACATTTTAAATACTTATTACTGAAATGACCTCATTTAAAATGAACATGAAAGCAAATAATAATTCAATTCATTTCCTAACTGCTTCTAATATAGAAATCAATCATTGATTGACCTTATATATGTGCTAAATGAAAGCAAGGACCTGAAAAGAGGAATATTTGAAAATTAAATTTCTCCATAAGGAGATGATATCTGAGAATGACATTTTGACTACAGCTTAAGATTCATAAATGGTCAGACCTAGAAGAGATTGAGAGTCTATCCACTTGGATAAGAAGCAGGCTTGTGCTATTAAATTTTGTGTTAAAGGATCCAAGTTCAAATTCTAGCTCTCATGTTAACTTTCTATAACCATGGGAAAGTTTCTGCTTATTTATCTGAAAAATGACTGACCTTCCCTTCTTAAAATTCAACAAATTTTATAATTCTAACCCCATATTTTACAAATACACAAATTGGGAGCCTGAAAGGTTGTCACTTGCCCAATAGTTAATTTGTGGTGGTGCTAGCTTTAGAACCCACATTCAAAATGGGTTTGGTTTGTTTTTCTACTAGAAAAGGTTTTCTCTTCTAAAGAATGAGAAATATTTGACCATGGATGAGATTGAGAGATTGAAAAAAAAAAGTAGACTTGCAGATCTGACTAAGAAGGCTTTAAACTAAAAAAAAAAGAGAAAATTGTCACTATGTATCACCAAACCAGATCACAAATTATCCTAGTAGGTACATCATAGAAAGAAAATATGTGTAAAGAAAACCAAAAACTTAGAGTGCATATTTATGAACAGGAGAAGACAAAAGGCTTTGAAACAGATAATAAACAAGCTAAACTAGATAATTTAATATACTGAAATATATTTAACCTCAAAGTTATCACAGGAAAGGAATAATTGGGATAATGTATAATAAAATGGTATCTAAAATGAATTTTAAGAAACTAGATGATGTTTTTAATGGTAGTTAGGTGGCACAATGCCAGGCCCGGATTCAGGAGAACTCATCTTCATGAGTTTAAATCTGGCTTCAGACAGCATTATGTGACTCTGGGCCCTGTTTGCCTCAGTTCCTCTTCTTTAAAAAAATGAAGAAGGAAATGGCAAACCACTCCAGTATTTCTGCTAGAAAACTCCAAATAGGTCGCAAAGAGTTAGTCACAACTGAACAAAAACATAAAATAATAGGGCTTTTTTTAGTGCTCAGAATATATTCTTCATAAATATAAAATAGTAGAAGTATGATGGGGTAATAACTTCCTGAAGAAAAAAAAAGTGTTCATGGACTATGAGCTAAATGTCACTTAATCTAGTGATCTGAAGTTCAATAGCATTGTAAAAATGGAGATTTGAACCTCGGACTTCAAACACTCAGAAGTCCTTGGCACTTCCCAGAATGCCCTATAATCTCACCTGAGATCTCCACCTGGGCCGAGAACAAATTGGGTATATAAACTGATTTTATATTTTATATATATATATATTATATATATAAACTGATTATATATATTATATAAACCGCCTACTTGCACTCTCTGCTTCCACTTCTAAGCTCACATGTCTCTCTACCAGGCAGGCAAAATGTAGTGAGTAGGTTACACGTGATTTTCTTAATTTGTATTTCTTTATTTCTTAATTCTAATAATCTTTAAACCTCTAAAAATATAATACTTTTAGTAGAGAAACTAATTTAATTTTTACAGCATCAAAAACTACATTGTGAAAATAAAATATTTTATGTCCTTGACTTTATTGTCCTGTTTGGACTGAACACATCTAGAGTATTATGTCCTGTTTTAAGTTCAGTATTTTATAAATGGTATTTACAAACTGGAATTTATTCATAGCAGGGAAAACAAAAGAATGAGAGTTCTAAAAACCACTATAAAGAACAGCAATGAAGAATAGGGATAAATAACAAGTAGGTTAAAGAGAGTTAGTGTTGCATGGAGAAGAAGTAATGTAGTTAGAGGCTATTGTCTTCAAATACTTGAAGAACAATCAAATGTTAGAAGAATTTGATTTGTGTTTGGTACCAAACACAAGAACTAAGAACAATAGCTAGGAGATACCAAAAGGCAAATTTTGGCTTGCCAAAAGAAACACTTCGCAGAGATGCAGAAAATGGCACTTGTGTCTCATTAGGTACTTTTCTTAGAGATGCTAGAGAATAATTCTCATCATCTATAAGGTGGACTAGGTGACCTTCCAACTTTGGAACTAGAAAACCTTATTCTGTAAGTATAAATATTAAACTCTTTATTGAAATGAATTGCCAAAAAGGTGCAGGGAAAAAAATCAACTGTTGGAATGATATTAAAATGACTTTTCGGATGAATTAAAGATCAATTAGTTTGAAGACTTACAAATGACCCAAATCTATATAGTCACAAAATATTAAATGAGATGCTCTTAGAGAGTTACATTTTTCTAGGTGGTGCAATTGCTTGGGTTCTGGACTTCAAGTCAGTAGGACTTCAAGTTCAAATCCTGCTTCAGAGTCTTACTAATAAGGGTAAAACATATAACATTGCCCAGTCTTAATTTCCTCATTTGTTAAATAGAAAAAAATAGGATACACTTTACAATAAGATAACATATGTAATGGACTTTGAAAAATATCATTTTTATGGAACAATTTTTTTCCTAAGATTTTTGGGATAATGACATCCTACAAAAGCATGGACATCAAACTGAAGGTAATGAATATTAACAACCATGAAACTAGATTTAGGACCTATGATATTTTTCTTCTGTACTCTAACCTCCTTAGAGACTGATCAAGTTGGAACCACTGGAGATCGCCCCCCTCTCCCCCCGCCATCAAGTCTATATCCATAAATCAACAAGTCTGTGACCAAGAGGAAAATATATCCAGAATTTTAATTGGTAGATTTAATTCAAGAGGATATTTAAGCTGCCTGGTTGGAATAATTGCTTTTTCTCTATTCATTCATCTACCAAAAGTATCTATACCATTTCCTTCATCTCCTGTAGACTCATCCACGAACCCATAAACTAGCCTTGGAGAAAAAGAAGTTGTGTTTTTTTAAGAATTGCTTTCCTAAGAAATATTGTCTAGGAAAATAGGACATAAAAACATTATTCATTGATAGTTGATCAAGAAGACCATGATTTTCGAAGCTGAATTAACTTATATTCAAATCAAATTAACTTGGTGGGAGACTTTTTGAACAAATTAGATCAAAAGGTAAATTTTTTATTTAATAACATAAGTTCTTCATACTGTTATATTGCTTTAGCATTCACAGAGTTTCTCAGGAACTAAAAAAGATAATGTCAGATAAAGACAAACTAATATCAAATTTTTCTTATTTAACTTCTATTAAAAGTTGTAGAACTCCCCTATTTCACATGTAAGGCACTTCATAACCTGTCCCCAAAACAGCTTTCCAGTCTAATTCTATGTCATTACTCTTTGCATACTTCATGCAACCTTCAAACTTACCTTCTGGTTGTTCCTCAGACACAATACTCCATCTTTCACATCTTTGTCTTTGTCTTCCTATCTGAATGACAATCTATCAGACTCTCAACCAGCCCTTCCTAGAATGGACTTCTTCCTCCTGTTGACCCTTTAAAATTTTCTAGTTACCTTCAGAACTCATCTCATGTATCACTTCCATATGAGGTCATTCTTTGCCTCTTCCACTCTCGAACTCCTAGTACCTGCTACCTCTTTAATTTATTTTTTTTTATATCTTCACTTATATTTCACATACTACTTATGTGAACCTGAGCAGTCTATTTGATCTCTCTGGGTTCATGAAAACTCTCTAACAATACAGTTTGCAGAGAAGGTACTGACACCATTGTTAGAAGGGAGTTCCTTTGCCTGGGAGTTCCCTATAGAAAGGAAATCACAGGTCCTGTCTCCATCCCCTATCCTTGTATATACAAACTTTAAGGGTAGGGATTGCTGTTGTGTTTTTTTTTTTATCTCTAGAGTCTAGTGACATTTAGAAATGCTTACTGATTTAGCAGTTGATGAATTCACAAATTTTGCCTCCCTGAAAGTACATTTTGTTTAATAAATTCTATATAAAAGATTATGGAACTTTATAATAACAATAATATAATTATTATGAATCATAATAGAATAATACAACCATATGTAACATGTTTGTATATAATGTGGTATATTATATTATTGCTAATATAATATTTAATCTAATTTAAAATGACATGTTATATATTATATATGATACAATTATTAACATTAATTATTAATACTATTAAATATTTATGATAATGCATAATGAGTGACATGCAATACTAATCATTGTTGTTGTTGCTACTTATATAGTGCTTTTAGGTTTGGAAAGTAATTTATAATAATTACCTAACTTGCTCCTTGCTGTGGCAAGCTGAGAGGGGGTGCCATTATGAGGAAAAATGAGTACAGAACAGTTCAATGACTTTCCGTAGTCACATTGATAGTCTCTGAGACTGGACTTGAACTCAGAAACTTTCTTACTATTTCAAACACTAATTTATATCTAGAGATAAATTCAATAAATGTTCATTGATCAATTAATTTATCCCTTTATATAATAAAAATCGTTGGCACTGATTCCTTATAATTTTTGTAAATATACTCCATTGTGAGAAACTCTCACAGTATAGGAAAAAATAAAATAAATATGTTTAAGGACAAAATTTCTATATCATTTTGAAGAACTAGGAAAGGTATTATAATGAAATAATATGTACTCATCTGTTGAAAATGTATTTTTTCTCTGAACTTCCTTATGAACTGCAATTATCAAAAAATACTTAATATCCTAAATCTTAGAAAGAAATTATATAGTCAAATGTAGTCTGATTCTGATTTCCAAAATTTTTAAAATTTTTGTCTGTGAAGACCAATATGAAAGATATGTATAGAATAATTTTAGTAGTCAAATAGTGTACAAACAGTAAGTATCTGCCATGCTACACTGCTAGTAGATACATTCCCAATATGCTTTATTTAAAATGCAGCCATTAATCTTTAAGCATTTTGTAACATCTCTCCATTTCATTATTGTCTTATTTACTATTGAATGAAAACTCATTTCTATAAATTATAGAAGCATTTCTATAAACTATATTCCTTCCATGTGCTTCATTGATATGTATATGATATTGACCACCAAAGTAGGCACTTTATTTGGATATCTTTATTCAAGTTGTGCATAGATTTCTACAAGAATGCTGAAGTAAAATACAAAGTGACTAGTGCTTAAAAGTGAACAGAACTGGACTGGATTTGCATTTTGGCCCTGTAATTTACTAGTTCTGTTTCCTTAGGCAAATTATATAAATTTTCTGAGCCTCCATTCTTTCATCTACAAAATGAGAGGCTTGGACTCAGCAATCCCAAAGATCACTTTCAGTTCAATTTATAAGCTCCATGATCCTTTTTTAAAGCTAAAAATATTAACTGCCTATCCAAATAGCATACACTGAAATAGTTGCATTTTCATTGCCACTCAACTGGTTAAAAATGTAAACTTATACGGCAGACATTGATGAGTTTCAAAGGCTCATAGATTTAGAGCTGGAAGGAATTTTAGAGGCCATTGAATCTATCATATTTTGAAGATGAGGAATCAGAGGTAGAGAGAGGTTAACTGGCTTACCTCTGGTAAGTGCTAGGAGAATGCTTTGATTCAGTTCTTCCACTCACCAAATCAGTTTTCTGGTTATTATCAAATGTTGCTTTTCTTAGATCTTTTTTAAAAAAACAACCAATATTTTAGTAAAACTTTAGAAGCTAATTCTATTAGATTTTGAATTAGAAAATAATTTAGTTTCTCATGATTTTGCTAACGCATTTTCCCTTACCTGACCTTTGTTCCAAATGTATATGATATCATTGGTTTTTCAATTGAATATAAATGTTTGCTTCTTTCTTAAGCTCTTTTGGACCAGGACCAGATTCAGACACAATTTTATAAGAATATGAAAAAAAAAGGACAAATTATTTTTCATGCAGTTTCAATTAGGCCCCTGGGTAAAGATCATGCAACTTTGAAACTATTTTGTTTTGACAAAATTCCAAAGTCTCACACACATTAGGGAAAATGAGGGTTTGCGCTAACATAAATTGTTTAATATGAACATTGAGGCCAATTCTAAATTTTCCCAAGCACTGTAGTTTGTTTAAACATTTGAACATGATTTAGTTTTAGTGAATGGGGGCAGGGGGAGACTTTAATGTTGTAGGTGCAAATCTCTAACCATTTTCTTTGTGGAAGTTCCAAAGGCTACTGAAATAAAAATATTCATTTACTAAAGGGAACTATTGTGATAAGGCTCTAAAGACATATGCTGGTGTGAAAGAATAAGATAGGCACAGAAATCAACAATGGAAGAGAAAAGAACAAGTTTTCCTTCCTTTGGTTTTGTAAGTGTTCCAGGGACACATTTTAATCAGACTTTTTCATTTTCTAAATTCAGGGTGGTCTCTATTTCTGCTATCACTTTTCCTCCCTCCCCCAGTCAAAAGAAGAATTTAACAAAGATTAGAAATAAGTTAGATGTGCTGTGCTTGGTTATTTTAATAATTTTTATTCCATGCCCTTTGAACTATGTCATGTGGCTTTTACACGTATTTAAGTTTAAAATACACAAATTATAATCATTAGAGCAAATTATATCACCTCAATAATTATAGACTATAACTAGAAAACATAGAACTATAGCCTTGTAAAAATTTAATAACAATTACACCAAAACAAATGGTTATTACACATATTCAAGACAGGAGACAAAAAGACAGGGAATCAGAAAAATGATTGAGAAGAGGAGGAAAAGAGATAGAAACAGAGGTGCTAAAGAAAATTTAAAAATAGAAAGAATCAGAGAGCAAGACAAAAATAGAAGATGAAGGGAGAGTGTGGGAGCAAGAAAGGAAGTCAGAGTCAGAGTGAAAGAGAGACAAAGAGAAAAAGCAATAGAGAGGGGAGGAAGGAAGATAGGGGCAAGTGAGGAGGGAAGGGGAAAAAAGAAAAGGAGTCAAAAAGAAAAGAAGAAGAGCAGCAGCAGCAACAGTAACAACTCATAAATGGCAACTACTACTAAAGCGGAATTGTAAAAGCAGTCAAAACTTAGTCTTAGATGCCTAGCTATACTGAGAAATTAAATGTCTTATCTAGGGTCAGAGAAATAGCATTTATCAATATTAACACTTCAACTGCAGAATTCTTCACTGCAAATCTAATTCTCTACTCACAGTGTCACACAGTCTCTTGAGGAAAAAACAACTATACATATAAATTCTTGGTTACACATATGTTTACATGCATATGTTTAGAGATTAAATTTGCTTTACCGGGTGCCTTGCCTGCACTCATTTGTTTAATGGCTTTTTGGACTTCCTCTATTGAAGGAGGGACATCAAGTTGTTCAATGGTGCGGTTTTGGGGGATCTGGTCAAGGGCACTTTGGTCGACTGAAGAGGGTCGGTTGAGAAGCTGACTGAAGTGTTCTTTTCACCTGTTACTGATGCCTTTTTTATCTTTTATGAGAGTGTCACCGTCAGAGGATAGCAAGGGAGTAGTGGTGGATTTTAATGGCCCATAGACAGTCTTGAGGGCACTGAAAAATTGTTTGTGGTTTTTCGTATCAGCAAAGTGCTGGATTTCTTCTGCCTTTCCCAACCGAGGTGTACAAGGCCTTAAATGTAAAGGCACTCCAGGCATTCCACATAGTGCTGACCAGCATATAGGAAGAGGAAGATATGCCCTCAGAACTCAGAGATGCCTCCATCATAGCCCTATACAAGAACAAAGGCTCACGAGCAGCCTGTGACAACTACAGAGGCATCTCACTGCTCTCCACTGCTTGAAAGATCCTCACCCGTGTTATACTCAACAGATTCCTGTCATCTGTTTCAGAGCAGAACCTGCCTGAATCACAATGTGGCTTCTGACCAGATTGCAGCACCATCGACATGGTCTTTATGGGGAGGAAAATGCAGGAAAAATGCCTTGAGCAGAACCTGAGTCTCTACATTGTCTTCATAGACCTGATGAAGGCGTTTGACACAGTGAACAGGGATGCATTGTGGGTGATCCTCAGCAAGCTGGGTTGCCCAACAAAATTCGTCAAACTGATCCAGCTCTTTCATGTCCACATGACAGGGGAAGTCCTATCTGGTGGAGAGACTTCTGACCTCTTCAACATCTCCAATGGCATGAAACAAGGCTGCGTCCTCGCTCCAGTACTATTCAACCTATTTTTCACCCAAGTATTACGACATGCTGTGATGGATCTAGACCTGGGCATCTATATCAAATACCGTCTGGATGGCTCACTATTCGGCCTTCGCCGCCTGACTGCAAAAACAAAGACAACAGAGAGACTCATCCTGGAAGCTCTCTTCGCAGATGACTGTGCTCTCATAGCCCACCAAGAAAATCATCTCCAAACCATTGTGGACAGGTTCTCCACCGCAACAAAACTCTTTGGCCTGACTATCAACCTCAGCAAAACAGAGGTGCTGTTCCAATCTGCACCAGGAGGCCAACTAACCAGCCGTGCATTACAATCGATGGCACGCAGCTTTCTAACATCAACACTTTCAAGTACCTGGGCAGCACCATCGCCAACAACGGGTCACTAGACCATGAGATCAATGTCAGGATCCAAAAGACCAGCCAGGCACTCGGGCGGCTGCACTGCAAAGTCCTCCAACACAGAGGTGTAAGCACTACGAAGACGCTCAAAGTGTACAACGCAGTGGTCCTCAGCTCGCTCCTGTACGGTTGGGAGACATGGACACTGTACCGGAAGCACATGAAACAGCTGGAGCAATTCCACCAATGCTCTCTCTGGTCGATCATGTGGATCAGATGGCAGGACAAAATCACCAACCAGGAAGTCCTCGACAGAGCCAACTCCACCAGCATCGAAGTAATGGTCCTCAAAACCCAGCTACGATGGTCGGGACACGTCATCTGAATGGACCCACAGCGAATACCAAGACAGGTATTCTATGGTGAACTGTCAGCTGAACTCAGGAAACAAGGACGGCCAAAGAAAAGATTCAAGGATCAGCTAAAGTCAAACTTGAAGTGGGCTGGCATTACACCAAAGCAACTATAACTTGCTGCCTCTGACAGAAGCAACTGGAGAACCCACATTAACCATGCCACCACCACCTTTGAAGATGAGCAATGTCTATGTCTTGCCGTCTTGCCGCTGCGGACACCAGGCCACAACCTCCCCTCCCGTAACAACGGGAGTCCCATGCCCCATGTGCCACAAACTCTGTACCTCAGCCTTTGGACTTCAAAGCCACATGAGGGTACACTGTAGATGAAACTACACAAAGACAATAGGCATTCTTGATCACCACTAAATCTGCTTTAGGATTAAAAACTAAAAACTTACTCCCATAAACTGGAAACATTATTTGATTATTACCAACAGTCAGAGATCTCTTTCCCTTCTCTTCCTTTCTCTCTCTTTCTTCCTTTCTTCCTTTCTTTCTTTCCTTCCTTCCTTCCTTAATTCCTTTTTTCTTTCTTTCTTTCTTTCTTTCTTTCTTTCTTTCTTTCTTTCTTTCTTTCTTTCTTTCTTTCTTTCTTCCTTTCTTCCTTTCTTTCTTTCCTTCCTTCCTTCCTTAATTCCTTTTTTCTTTCTTTCTTTCTTTCTTTCTTTCTTTCTTTCTTTCTTTCTTTCTTTCTTTCTTTCTTTCTTTCTTTCTTTCCTCCTTTCTTTCCTCCTTTCTTTCCTCCTTTCTTTCCTCCTTTCTTTCTTTCTTTCTTTCTTTCTTTCTTTCTTTCTTTCTTTCTTTCTTTCTTTCTTTCTTTCTTTCTTTCTTTCTTTCTTTCTTTCCTCCTTTCTTTCCTCCTTTCTTTCCTCCTTTCTTTCTTTCTTTCTTTCTTTCTTTCTTCCTTTCTGTCTTAATATACCTAATGATTTCTTATTATTAAATTTCCAAAGTAGCAGTTATTATTTTGTAACATTTCTTTTCTTTAGCAATGTATCACATAGTGGCATCTTAGACCAAGTGAACTAATTTTCTTGTTCTTTTATAAATAATAGTGAGTTGTGTTTTAGGCAGAGGGATATCTTCAATGGCATATATCTCTAAAGAAGAATGCATGAATCCAAAGGTAATCAACTTGTGTATTTTCCCATCTATCAGCCAGAAATAAGGTGTATCAAGTTGCATAGCTTCATCTGAATTCATTAGCACCCTGCCAAAGTGATGATCTCTGTATTCAAATGTGGTTGTCAAAAGTGTTTTCAAAAGGTTAGGAATTCCATTTGTCTCTGAATAGGCTATGGGAAGCCAAAGGTTGTTCTAAAAGTCTTCTCTTAGATCTATTTAACTTGAATTTTGTCACTTATTTTATCTTTGCGCCTTTAATGATCAATGAAAATAAAATGGATTTTAATAAAAGAAGAATATTCTTTTTCTACTTGTTCGCTTATTCATAGTAAACTGGCATATTTCTTAAGTGGTCATGCTGACTGTAGAAATAGATACCTTGGGTAGATAATACGCAAGTTTATTTTTCCTCTGTTTTCTTATCTAATCTGATGTGTCATCTTTAAAGAATTATAATTATATTCCGTATATTGCAGTAGAAAGTGTTTTTTTTTTAATTTGCAATCAGAGGATTCAAATTTGAATCCGAGTTTTTGATCATTACTTTTGACTGTGGGAGATTAACAGCTTTTTTGGATCAATTTCCTTATCTTTGAAATGAGGATGTTTAATCATGTCCCTCCCAGCTCTAAAACTATCACCTTATTATTTCAAGAGACTTGAGTTCAAAAGACACATTTGATCATAATGCTATCTCTTAAGATTATTTGGCAACTTACTTAAGCAAATTAGACCCATATGGATAAGTTGAGTGAATTTCTAAGCATTCATACTTATCTATGGTTGGCACAAATCAAAAAAGAGCTATCATGCTAAACATCATGTAGAATTTAAGAATTAGAATAGGCCTCTGAGACCATCTACTCCAAACATATCTAAAGGAGAATGCCTTTTATATTATATCTTGAAGTGATCATTTACCCTTTCTTTAAAGATTTTCAGTTATCCATGGAAGAGAAGTTTAGGGTTGTGTTCATTCTGATCCAATCCAGTAAAAATACCTGGAAAAAAAAGAATTTAATTTCTATCCCAGAATCAATACTGTCTTCCAAGGTAGAAGAGCAGTAAGGGTTAGGAAATTGGGGTTAAATGACAACAAGGATGACTCTAAAGACAAATTTGAAATCAGGATCTCACTCCTCCAGGCCTGGCTCTCTATCCACTGAGCCTTCTAGCTGCTCACCCCTCAACAATAAAAAACATGTCTACTTACAATGTACCAAATCTACTAAGTTCAGATTCAATGACAAAAAATGTTCTCTGGCCTCAATCAACTTTCATTCTTGGGGCTAGGTAGTAGTACAATGACCAACATGACCAACTTTCCCTAAAAATTTGTATTCATGATTCCCATTATTTTGAATTTCTTCAGTTAGAGGTTACCATTGACTATAGAAAGTGTGGCATGAGGAAAGAAGGGTAGGTAATACCTTGAAAATAGAACATCTGGGCTCTATTTCTTTCATTGCATTTATCATTTCTTCATTTGAAAGATCAGAGAAATTACTACCTTCTCTATGAATTATTTACCAATTTGTAAAATTAGAATGTCTTTCTTTGGGTAGAATGCAGTGCGAATGGATAAAGCAATGCATCCACAAGTAGGTGATAGTGTAAAACTATAATATTCAGAACATTTCTATCCAAAAACAATGATTTCACATATGTTTAATACCAATTGAACTTGTGAAACTCTTGGTGAAAGGAAGTGATTTATATTTTCCTGAGAATGTATAATACTTACCTATCTTGCATGATTAGTAATAACAGTATTGTTTTACAAACTTTAGTTTTTAGTCCAAATTTTGAGATATATTCATAAAATCAATACAATACTTTCAATGAGACTTTTATGTAGAATTATTGGCACAATGGTTATGCTATGTAAAGTAAATCATGGAATAAAGTTTTATCTATTTTAATGATTTGGAAATGATTACTTTAAAGTAAAGAGGTGGGGCTGACCTCTTTGGCACAAGGGAAACAGGATGAAGGGACTGCTGAATGACTAGAGCCAGTGATCTGGGAATTAGGACAGATGCTCTTTTTGTCTGGGCTGCCATCAACCTTGCCAGTGCTTGGGAGCCTCTCACAAATCATGCAAATTTCAGGGTCTTTCCGATTCCATCTTTGATGCATGTAGGCAGTGTGAGGAGAATACACATACACACATGCACACACACACATCAGAGAGATTTGGCAAGACCTCTGTGGCTACTAAGTCAAGTGAAAAGAGTTTGAAGCTGTTCTCACACCACTGAACATGATGGCCCAATGAGAGAGGGTCGCTTTAGTTTTTACTGCCAATTAAGTAGAATGAGGAAAATATATGGCCCAGGTCTGTCCTGTTATAGAAAGTTAGAATTTCTTTCATAGTGTTTTCATCTCTCTGACTGTCATGATCTCCTAGTCTTCAATTTCTAAAATATCTTTAGATATAGAGCTCCTCAGTCATTGAGTTAGAAGCATAATAGGCTGAGAGAAGAGTGAGATTTTAGAGGTCCAATCCCATTATTTTTACAAGAAAGGAATCTGTCTCAGAGAACTGAACTAATTTGCTAGATTACATGAATGCTAAGTGTCAGAGCATGGTTTTGAACTCAGATCCTTTAAAATAAAAACTAGAATATGTTCCTTTATACCTTTGGGGTTATCTATGCTTTTTAGTCAAAGTAGAATTGCCTTTTTTTAGCATTCTTAGAATACTAACAGTCTTTGAATATCCCAGACAATTGCTGGTATATCACTTATTGAATTATATTGCTTTAAAAAAAATTCTTATATTGAAGCAAAAAGAGTGACTCCTGTAATTAACATCCATTGGTTCTAGTTCTACCCTTTGTAGTAACACATTTCATATATGTTCTGTTTTCCATGGGATAAAAGTGACAAATATTTTATGACCACTATTAACGTTCCATTAAGAATCTAGTCTTTGGAAAAATCATCTCAATTTCTACCATGATTTCTGAATTTTAAATTTCTGCGTCTCCCTCCTCTGGATATATACTGACAACCAGTCAAATACCACTCTGAATTATTAAGATAATGGATATTCAATGTCCATTTACCTGTGTCACCTCAACATCAAATCTCTTACTTAATTCATATTTTAAATATTGGTTCAACATAACCCATGAAGGGCTTACATTTTATAGAAGAGCAAACTGAGTCATGGAGATCTTTAAGTAGTTCTTTCACACAGCTATACATAAGTCCTAGGAAATTCTAGGAATATAACTCAATTTTCTTAACTTTTATAATTTTTAATGTTATTGGGGAAAATAAAGTGGAAACATCTTGTAATATCAAATTTAAAGTCATCCAAGGTTTTTACTGTTCAATATTACTGTTTATTTTGCTCTGGACCAATCTCTATAACATATGAATATGCATACACACATATATGTGTGTGTAAGCATGTATTTTTACTGGGGAGGCATTTCTTAGAATTAAATTATTTGATTTTATTAACTTTAAATTCATACACACAAACATGTATAATATATATACATATATATACTTATATACTTCATTTTTAATCCTTCAGGAATAACAACAAAATATTTTGTTTTCAACTATTTTCTATCAAGAATTAGCCTTCTTTGTAATTTTTCCTCATCCCTTCCCATTTTTTCCTTGTGGAATTTGATATATTTCTGCACCCAACTCTCTCCATCTCTATCTTTGTTCACCATTTTTTGTCCTTTTCAGGTAAAGGGGAGTTTTATCTGATGCTTACTTCACCCCTCCTCTCATTCCATTATTAAATACTTTTTTTTTCAACTTGACCTCCATGAACAAGATCCATTTCCTTTTTCCTCCCTTTTACATTCCTGTCATTTCTCCTTTTTTCCCACCATTGTCTTTCCTTTCAGACTGAATCCAAATAAAGTCAAGGTAATCTATTTTTCCTTATTTAATTTCCTGAACACTTTGAAGACAATAATGTTTTGAAGGAACCTTTATGCCATTTCCACTTACTTGAATATTTGCATGGTGCAATGAATTTTAATTTCTCTTACAAATTCATTACTTTTGGTTTCCCTGAACTCTTGTGATTGTATTTCAGAATTCCTACTTAACTAAGATTATTTTTAGCAGAAATTGTTTGATGTCCTCTATTACATTAAATAACCATTCCCCCCTATACAAATATTCTCAGTTTTATAAGAAAATTTAATCTAAAAACCTTTGTCTTTGTGTTTTTACAATATTTTATTCCAAGATCTGTTCTCATTTAGAGAAGATACTGATAGGTCTTGATTGATGCCATGATTGCATATTTTAGCTGTTTATTTCTGGATATCCAGTATGCATTTTCTTTGATATGGAAGCTCTGGAATAGGTTAATGTACATACATTGAACTTTTAGCTATTTTTGCATTTCCTACAGGATATGATCAGTGGATTCACTATGCCTTCACTTTGTGCCTCTATTCTACTTGATAGGAAAAGTTTTCATTTATTTTTTCTTGAAATAGTTTTAAAAATTTTAATTACAATTTCCTTAGAGTCCCTATGCTTTTAAATTTCTTTTCTTTGATAAATGAAATGATTACTCATAATAAAGTATTTCATATATTTTCTTAAAAAATTTTAGTCTTTTGATTCAGTTCTAATAGTTTTAATATCTCTTGAAGTTATTTTTAATTTGCTTACTCTGGTTTTCAGAGAAGACATGAAATTTAGTGTTTCATCTTCTAAGACCTTTATTTTATTTCCAGTGTTCTGCTCCAGATTTTATGTTTATTTATTTTTTATTAATTTCTTATAGGTATTCAGGTAATTCTTATGAAAATAATATAATTTTCCCTTAAATTTCTATTTGCAAATATCATGTTGTTATGTTCTCCTTCTTTGGGTGACTCTCTAAAACTATAATAATTTGTAGTGCTGGTTAATATCTTCTTTGATTTACTTGTCTTTGTAGCCTTAGTCAGTTCCTGAATTGATGCTGTGTGCCTAACCAAAATTGTACTACTTACCAAAATTTTATGTGGGATCATAATCTGTGCTTAGTTTCATCCCAGGTCCCCACTGTTATTTATGCAGACCTCTACCTCCTATGGGTAAGTTTCCTTGTATTTTTGAAGCTCAAAGTGTCATATATTTAGGTTTCTCTCTGGGTTCTATGAACAACATTTTAGAGTTCTAAGAGCTCCTGACCTGTCCCTGTCTGAGTGTTGTCAGGCTGTTCTGGCTGATGTCATACTCCAGGGTTTCCAGGATCCATGCTCTCTTTAGGGGAGATCCAAGACTCTCTTTAGGGGAGAATTCACTTTACTGCCTCCAGACACAGAACCTTGAAGCCTATACTTATCTTTAACTTGCCTTAGTCACTTTGGAAGTTGCAGGGTTCTATTCCAATGCTTACTCTGACTTTAATGGTAGATTATCCTTTTTTTTTTCCTTTTACGCATAGGCTTTTGGTTGTTTTGTTGTGCAATTCTGGGATGGAAGAAGTCATTGAATATATATTCTTGTTAGATTTTTTAAATTTAATTTTGGTTTGGTATGAATTCCAGATATTTACAGATATATGTGTGGATAAGGTTGGATTATTTTCCTCTGACAGTTGGCCTTCTTGATGAAAAATCTACATATATCATGGTTTCAGGTTTGGTGTTTTTGTGGCCCTTGTTAATATACCATAGAAGAGAGGGTATGAGTAAAATATGACTCTTCTTGACCTCATTTCTTTTTATCTGATTCCAAAAAGCAAACTAGTAATTTTCTTGACTGAATAATTATCTAATAGTTCTTACAGTAACGTTGTGATACTTTATTGATTATTTTTGGCCATGTGTAGCTGAATCTTCACAGACTGAGAATTTGAACAAGTTTGCATATTTTAAATCTTGCTAGACCAGTAAATTTAATGTGGGAGGGACCTACCCCCAAACTATTGATTAATGCAATGTATCCCCATTAATTATCACACAGCCTTCTGAAAAAATATTCTTTATGACATTTCTCCAGAGGAACTCCACATCATATTAGCATTCATTAGTCTAATTCATACTCATTTAATGACCAATGACTTACATTCTTTGGATAGTGTCATTTTTATGACTTATAGCTACATAGAATATCTGGGAAACCACTGGATCAAAGAAGGAAAAATCACCTTGTTTTCTTATATACATTTACACATTTTATATTCACAGAAACACATAAAGTATATACATGGATTCACACATGCAATTTACATATATATGTAAACATATATGCATACATATATAAGTAATGTTGAATTAAATTGAGTTAATATTATGTTATAATAGCAGAAAAAGTGAATATGGTTTTAGATTACATTAAGAGTCTCAATGACCAGCATTCAGGAGGTGCCATTCACACTGTCAGTTCCTGTCTGACATGCTGGATATATATATATATATATATATTTCTGGGAGAAACATTTTAGAGATAATTGAGGGTGCCCAGGAGATTATGCCATATGAAGATCAGTTGAAAGTACTAAGGAAAGAAATGATTTGTAGATGCTTTATTTTTCTATTTGAAAAAGTACCATGTGGAAGTGGTGCTAGATTTTAACTCCTTTGCCCCAGGACAATGAACTATGAGCAAAGTGTAGCCAGTACAGTGAGCCAAATTTCATCTTATTGTAAGGAAAGATTCCTAGCAATTAGAACATCAAGGCTGTCTTAATGAATGCAGCAATATCACAGCAGAATATGTTTCTTTGATTCTCCTTTCACTAGAGACTTTCAGGTAAAGACTAGACCACCATTTGTTATTTATATAATAGAGATTTTTTTTTTGTTCTGCTCAGATCACTGATTTAATCAATGAACACTTATTAACTACCTACTGTGTACAAGTCACAAAATGCCTCTTTTCCAATCCCCTCCCCCTAAATTTTCGAGACTAGAACAGATAAATCCAAAATTTTAGTGAGGTCCTTTGGATATCCTCTTCTGTCTTATCTTTAGAGTACAGATTTTGGGAAAGTTGTATAAAACACCCATTGGGGTATAATTAGAATATCAACAGATTAATTAAAATATTTTTTACAGAAGCTTTCCCTTAGGATTGAATTTTCTCCCTTTCTCTATCCATTTCCCCATTTTGTCCCTACAAGTCTAATGTCCTAAGGCTGCAGAGAACATTAATGAGGATGATGGGAACTTTTCTAGGGCATCTGAATTTTGGTGGTGGCAGCAGTAGTAAAAAATGTGTAGTTTCTATTAAATATTAAAAATATATTTCTGATGAAATAACAAATATTTCCAAAGGCAGATTAACACTTTCAGTGTTAACACTTTCACTTACAGACATGATTTGTCTTCTTTTATATTGATTGCATGTGAGAAAGATATCCAAGAGAAAACCATGTTCCAAGAGGACTATAAATGAAAATAATTTTTCATGAAACCCTCCTTAAGATTTTTTCATTTTCTTAAGTGACATATTCTGGATCCTCTAAACCTTACATGTAGTAGCTATTTAATCAATTTATGTTGTTAGTTAATTAAAAAGAAAGCATTAAGGGGAAAGAAAATATTAAACCCCAGGTATACTAAGACTTTAAAAAATGATCATAAAATAATGCTTATATACTTATACCCAATATAATTTTATCATGATTACAAAAGAAGTTCTTGCCTTGGCAAGTATTAAAAGTAATATGGAATTACTAAACAGTTTATTCCCTTTGATACAAAGATACTATTATTAATGGCATACTCCAAGAAGAGAAAAGACCAAAAGAAGAGATCCATAAATACCAAAATTTTCACAGCAGCACTTTTGTGATATAAATCAAATGGGAACATAATGAGAATCCAAAGATTGAGAAATAGCTAAATAAACTGAAGTACATGAATTTAATGGATTATCGTTTTTGCCATCAGAAAGGATAAATTCAGATCAATATGGGATGAATTGTAGGAACTGAAGTAGAGAAAATAAAGAATAAAAGAAATTTAAAATCCATAAAGTTATATATATATATATGCATATATATATATATATATATAATGATGAGAATAACATTAATGAAAGGCACATTAATATTAAAAATAATGTCCCTTCTTGGTTCCAGATGACCCAAGAAAAAAGACATTTCCTTCCTTTTGAAGACAAGTGTAATTACAGCATACATTTTCCAGTGTGCTCATTGGGACAGTTTGTTTTGCTTAAATGTCTTTCTCTGTTATAAGGAAGACATCTATTGGGGTGGGAAATAGAGTGGAGAAGTCACAGTTATGTAAAAATAATCATTTCTACAAGAGAAAGTATTTAAAAAGTTAGATAAATATTATCAATAGTTTTATCTCTCCTCTTTAGGACACAAAACAAAAGCAAGCCATCAAGTATTAGAGATTTGAGAGGACCATCCATTTTCTCTATCACTTGGTTTTGTGAGAAGGAGATTGAAAGTTAGACCATCTGTATGTTTTCCAATTTCTTGTACTTGCTGGATTGCTTGCCTGCATTCAGCCTTCAGCAGCAAAATTTGAGAATATCAGTGCTCATTTACTTCAAATAGTTGTTGTGACATACACATGTAAGGTACCTTTCAGACCATATAGTGAGTTGCAAATGTTATTTAATATTCTTATGAAAAATAAGTGTTTCAATAAATACGGGTAGTATTACATATGCCGTACTTGGGGAAGTCACTGACTCAGTCTGAGCCAATAGTAATGACAGTGAAAATGACTTGTGGTACTTTAGGAAAACTAAAGTTTTATAAATCATAATGAACCCAAACAAGTATGATGTATGTTAAAATTCAGAGGATTCAAAATTATGTTTGCTTGACATTTGGGCTATAATTGTGGAGTAAATGTAAGCAGGTAGCTGATTAGATTTTGGAAGAATTAAAAACCTGAAAAAAAAGTTTACTGATAAACTTCTATAATATTAGGAAGAAAAGATGAGTGAGAAAACTTATAAAAACTAACTTCTCCCTAAATCATATCCTTTCTTTATATGTGCTCATGTTTATAGTTTTATTTTTAAATGAAAGATACTTTAATATACATGAGATTTTATACCACTGTATAACTTACACACAAAACCAACTGATTTCTAAAACATTCTTAGTAAGAATATATCCAAAGAACATTGTTTCTTGACAAATAATTTTGAAGGGAAAAATAGGAAAAAAAAGTACATGATGAAATAATCTTGTTTTATTAGGTGTATTTCCTCTTGAAAAGAAAATATATTACTACATTTTAATGTATATCTTAGATTATTTCACTGAATGATACTCTAGCTTTCTCTGACAGCATTCTTTAAATCAAATTTTTAACTATTTACAGGTTTTTTTTCACTTGAAATCTCAATAACAAGTCTTTTATGGGGGTAGAAGAGAGGGGTTATGGCATAAAAGCTATTTTAAAATGAACATTTTATTTATGCTGTTTTTTATTGAACCTAGGAAAGGTTGGAAGTGTTGAAAACTATTCAGGACCTTATGCCATCTGCCCTTATTTCATATGTTCCCTCATATGAGTTGGAACAAAGGAGTGGGCTGGATGGAATTAAAGAATGTATATAAAAAAAGAAAGTAGTGATCAAATGCTACTGATAAGGGAAGCCAGTGTGCTCCTGGGTGATGTGTGTATTCAACTCCAGGCTGACTCCTCTTATGCTAATACAGCCAATTTCCTCTTTTATTTCATTTCTGGAGCCTGAATCTGTGATCTCTGATAAGGTTCCCAAGGATACCGCCTTCACTCACAAATGGGTAGGTAGAGGGGGGAGTGGGTGATGGAGATGTGTAACTCCTAGAGAGCACCAGTGGATGAATAATTTAATGCTCCACCCGGAGATTTGAGGCAAAACAGAGAGATAAGAGACACCACAGGGTCTTCTCTGTTTATTCAGAGCTTCATCTTCCAATGACAGCTGACCTCCAAGGTCAAGGGCATGATGGGAAATGGAACCAACAGTGGGAAAAGGTACTGCATCCCAGAAGGAAGTAATGATTTACTTTGTGTCAAATGAAAAATTGATCCTTTTTTTTATTTCTTAAGTACTTTTTTCAACCATGGCAGGGTAGAACCTATGATAAAGAAACTTTGCACAAGATACATGGTGTTTGTTTCTATGAAATAGATACTCTTCTAGAAATTCTTTTTTAAGAATCTGGGTCAATCATTTCAATATTGTAAATGTTTTAAATGATTTATATTGTAAACTTTGTAATACACATCATTAGAACTACCTGAACTTTCTTTGAAATCATATACAATTAAATAAATCTCAATGCATGGAATACTGTTAACAATTTTTTTTAACAGTCTTTCTAAGCACCCATCAGGACTTTTTGTCTATAAAGTCTCATTCATTTCTCTTATATGGTAATGAATATATATATATATGGTAATGAATATATATATATATATATTTTCTTTCCTTTGCTTCTGTCCTTTTCCACTTTATGTTATTCCATGCAGGTTTTTTTTTCAAATTTCTTTGTATCTTTCAGTCTTTTCATCATAATGACCTTTATTACATTAACATCTCACCCATTATTTGGCATCATTTTGGTGTGTTTAGATTGCTTCCAGTTTTAGGCAATTGCAAACAATACTAACATTCTTAAGAATACTTGAAAAGCCATGATCACACATTAATAGTGGACATGGTGCCAACTGTGGACATGGTTCAAGACCAACATAAGGCCTAGGTTGATGGAAAATGGACATATTTAATGTCCCTTTGGTAAATGAAATATTTTCTTAACAATAGATTGCATTCATTCTGTACAAGAGTCAAAGCACTTTAAAGCTATAAGTCCACAGGTTCCCTCGATGTACCATATAGTTTCTTCCACCTGACACTTCTGACTTCTTAGTCATTAAATTTTCCTAGATCTCCTTGTGTCACAATACAACCTAACATACATTTAAGTAAAGGAATTCTATGTTTTCATTCATTCCCTGTTAAAATTCTTAAGCTTAGTAATTCTTTGCAGTTTAGAAAAATCCACAGTCATTAGTCTTGGATAGAGTCATGTTATTAGTTTTAGGATCTTACAAATTCTGACAGTAAGACATGTCCCTAGAACTGCTCTGTTCTGCATTATCAAAACCTTCTGCTCTGTCCGTCTTATTTGTTTCAATATAATACAGCCATGACCTCTATAGAGAGAGAGGCAATGTCAAATGTTTCTCAGGACTGGTTTACATTTCCCTCATAGTCTTAAACTGCTGTTTCTGCTTTCCTCTGTTTGAATGTTGCCCATGTTTTCATTCCTGAGCAATCATACCTTTTATCTTTTTTAGATAAACATGAAAACATACTAAGGTCACTGCCCGGTGAGAGGTAAGATGTGCGTGACTGCCACCCAGGCTTACTAAGTCGGGCATTTTTTTTCTCTCCATTTTTTTTACCTTGACAAACACTCATCCAAGGTTTCAGTAAGGTGAGGACAAGTTATAAGCATGATTCACTAGCCTGCCACATGGAGTGCCCGTACAGGTTGTCCTCCAAGGGGCCCATTAGGTTGGCGCCAGCCTGCTGAGGGTTTTTGCATGACTTTGCCCACATTTCCTTTAATTTGTTTTTTCAGTGTTCTTGTTTTCTAATTTGGCTGAAACCAATGGAAGGCACATTTTATTACTTCCTGGGTGCATTTTGTACATTTATTTTTTTCCTACAGAGATTTAAAGGACCAACATACCCAATGATCCTGGCCTGGTCTTTCTGCTTGGTCACAAAACCAAAGTAACTCCCTTAAATGGAAAGAGAAAGGGTTGAAATTGGAATGGCAAGTTCATTATTAAAACAGACATCTGGGGGCTGCTGTTAATAGGATCAATTTTGCTTGGTTGTGGCAATTCTTATGATATCAGTATTCCAGAAACCTATCATCAGATTACTTTAACATTCTGAGTGCAATCTAATTTGCTGAATAGAACTAGGAACTTAGTAGGTATTTAATATATGCATATTGACTGATTGACTGAGTTCCATGGGAACCTAGAGGTTATGTGATTGTCCATGGTAGAACAGTTCAAATTTGTCAAAGTTAAGAAATAAATTTATAAACATAAACAATGCCCTAACAAATATTCATTGTTTCCAAATAATATAATTATCCTACCAATGCAGGGATTTTGATGTATATCAAATGTATAGGGAATGTGAATTTTTGAAATTTTTGTCCTGTACATAGATGTCCCTTTCTGTGCCTTCTCCAGTGTTGTCATTGTTGTTCTAAGTCCTCTTGACTTGAATATTAATCAAGCCCAAATAAAACAATGGAGGAATTATAGCCACATATTCCTACCAACCTTTAAGTGTCAATGAAATATGTTGATAGTACTTATGAGGCTGTGATTGACAACCTGCTACTGCCTTAGCACCTAAACTATTAAATTCACGTTCATTAAGTAAATAAATAAATATTAAAATAAATGCTATGACAACTAAAATTATCATTGAATTAAAAGATATCTAAACCTATTCTGGCTTTCTAAAAGATTTTACAGTTCACATGTGTGATACTTAGAGAACTCAATTTCATATTACCCAGTGGAATATATATCCCAGAAAATGACACAATTTGTAGATTGGTCTAAATGTTGCCTAAAATCATTCCCTTTTTTTGTATTTGAGAACAATGTGATGAGGAAATGAGGAAAAGACAGAGGAAGGGGAGAAAGAGGAGAAGGTGGAAGAGGGGAGGAGGAGAGGAAGAGAACAGAGGGAGAGAGGAAAGAAGGGTTGAAGCAGAAATAATTCTGACATCTGTCTCCTAGTTTCTTTGACTTTCTTTAAAGGTAACAGCATTTTACATGCTTGAGAGCTATACAGAGTCCTACTCATACATAACGTCCAAGTGCCTAATTTTTCAATACGGTACTGAATCCCAAAGAAACTGAGGCTTACCTAAGGTCACACAATTAGATCATAACATATATAGAAATAATAGGTTTCCCTGTATCCAAATGTCCTTTGTGTGTGTGTGTGTGTGTGTGTGTGTGTGTGTATATATATATATATATATATATATATATATATACAATATACAGTGTCCTTACTGTATACCATACTGCATGTCTTTTACTCTATTTTAAATGCATCAAGAGAATCAGCTTTATCACCTCCCACATGAGCTAGTGCAATAGCTCCTTCATTCATCTTACTGACTCCTATCTCTTGTCTTCTCCAATCCATCCTCCACAGAGCTGCCTAAAAGGCCAATATGACTAAAGCACAGACCTGACTCTTTCTCCCTTCCTCAATAAGCTTCAGTGATTGCCTGTTGTCTCAAGAATAAAATTCAAACTTCTATCTGAGTTTAAAGAACTCTAAAATGTGGTTCCAACATATTCTCCAGACTGTTTTGACATTATTTTCTATCAGACACACTCTGTGCTCTAATCACACTTCCCTCCTATTTACTGTTCCCTACCCTTGATATTCAATCTCTCACCACTGTGCTTTATGCAAAATCTATCCCCCATTTGTGGCATATTGTCCCTCTTCAACTCTTTTTCCCTTACAGCTCATCTTAAGTCATGTCTTTCACAAGGTCTTACAACCAGCACCAAAATTACTCTGCATTTTCTTTGCATATACATTTGTCTTTCTTCTCTTTGTATTATGTTGCTTTTCCCAGAAGAATGTAAGTCTCTGGGTAGCAAAATCATAAACAATGGGTTCCAAGTAAATGCTTATTGATATTAATGAAATTGACTTGAATTGAATCTGACTATAACTTCTAAGAACAATGTGGTGATATAGGATTAAATACCACTATTATATTCTTCTTATTTGTGATTGCATTATATCAATCATCATCAACATCATCATTGATTTTTATGAAAAATTTTCCTAGTTTTATTCTAGAGGATAACTGAGAGATGAAAGGGACTTTAGTGAGCCTTTGAGACAATACTATCATTCTACAAATGTCAAAGCAGATGCTCATAGGAATGAAGTAGCTTTCCAGAGATCCACAACAGTGAGAGCAAAGATTTGAATTCAAAGTCTCTGACTGCAAATCTAGAACACTCTCTACTGGAGAATATTTATAGCATCCTCAAATTTTTAAAATCATTGAAACTAGAAAGGACCATAGAGGTCATCTAACCCACATCTCATTTTACAGATGAGGAAAATGAGGCACAGGGGGGTTAAATAGCTTTCCTAATGTCATGCCATAATAAACAGAGCTCAAATTTGAAATTATGTCATTTTACTCCAAATGCAATGCTGTCTCTATAGCATGACTCTGTTTATCTATGAGTTCTTCTCTATTGAATTACTTTAATTTACTTATTGTGGCCAGTTAGTTATATCCTATAAAGCTTGGATTTTGATTCTGAAATATTGAAGGATTTTCAATATATTCTAGATTCAGAAGAGGTCAGCTACAATTTTAGCCTAAGGAACCGTATTTTTACTTCCTTCTGCTGGTGAAAACAATGATCTCCCTAATAATTGTATGGGGTAGAACAGATGTATCTTGGTCCCTTTTCTTCTTTTGTCATAGGGGAAGGAAAAATTTCCACTCTCATTTAAAAAAGACTACTTAACTAAGTTTAATTTATTTGCCAGGAAGCATGTCTTTTTCCCTCTCCAGTTCTGAGTTTCCTCCTCTATAGAATAAGGGGATTGAACTACATGGTCTCAAAGATTCTTTCCAGCTCTAATTCCATGATCACTTCTTTCTCTAAATGATACATTTGTGGTATTATTAACAAGAAGAACTATTTCAGATGCTCCCTTCCTAGAAACAACAAAAATATTCTAATTTGCACAATTTGATATTGCCTGAAATCTCACAGTCATGATCCCTAAATCACCTTTTGTATCCATAACCCTTCTGTTGCTTTATCGTTTCATTTAGATAATAATAATCATAATACCAAGTGTGTATACTATTCTTTAAGATGAATCAAAAACTTGATAAATATTACCTCTTTGAGTCCCATGATTACCTTGTTCAGTAGGTCCTTTGATTATAAGATGAAGAAACTGAGGCAAGCACAAGTTAAAAATAATTTGATTAGTATCATACTGTTAATAAATATTCATCTTGTGTCTCACTACTTACAGGTTCATCATGCATTATCCAACTTCTTATCGCTCATTCCACCTTCACAAACATGGCAAGAAAATTCTGAGGAATATATACAACAGCTGAAAACAGTTAAAATTATGAATGTTTAAATCATTTTCACACATGTGCACACACATATTGATTAATGTTTTTGTTTATTCAAAGAAATTTGAAATTAAGTAAGCCTACTTTAACCTTTCTTGAACTTTTACCAGGAAAGGCACTTCAGGCATTTTTGTTTTCTTTGGAATTAAATGATGCTTCTCGTTTTCCCTACATGTGAATATACAAACAAGTGCCAATTTTGATATGGAACCTGGAACATGTATAAACATGGAATATACTAGAACATGCTAGAGATATATATGGCAGACATGTGGAAGGGAGGGGAAAAGGGAAAGAAAAGTGAAGACAGGTGAGAAGGAGGGAGTGAAATGAGAGGGAGAAAAAAGGGAGGGAAGGAGATAGGAAAAGGAGAGAGGAAGAGAAAAACGAGAAAAAGAGATAGGGTCAAATGAGAGAGAGAGAGTATTCACTGTTACTAGACTGTAATTCAAACAAGTTAAGCAAAATGGAACATTTCAGTGAATTTTTTGTATGCCTTTTACCTTAATGAACATGTAAAAACAAATCACTTCTAACATTGAATATGGCTACATTTGGGAATATTTTCAGTAACAATGTAACATTTCCTCACAACACCATTTTCAGAATGTTACTTCTATTTTAGATACTGCTCATATTTTTAATATTTTAAAATAAAAACTTTAAATCACACTTGAAAATTTCAAATAATTCTGAAATTAAGATAAAGACATTCCTCACTTAAAAATGAGCATAAGTTTTCATATTTTCTGTTTTCCAGACCTTGAATTCCTTAGACTGGAAAAAAATTAAATTTTAAGAGAAGAATTGCAAAACTTATTGTACTATATTATCCTGGGGTGGAGGATAAAATATTCTGTCCAGTATTTGGTTTTAGAGCTGGAAAGGTTGCATAAGAAATCAATGAACATTTTTTTTTAATATCGAAGAAGGGCTAGGCATTGGAGATACAAAACCAAAACTATCCTTGCCCTCAAATAGCTTACATTGTATCAGGGGACAGCATGCTTGTAAATAAGTATTTCTATTTAAATATATGTATATAAAATATATACCTTGTAAATATACACATACATTTATTTGCCTGTTATGATATTCAAATCATAACACATGTGTGTACACATACATATATGAATTCACACACATACAAAAGAAGATTTCAGTGAAAAGGCACTAATAGATGAGAAGACCAAGAAGTATCTCATAAATTAGATCTAGACTTTTAGTGTAGCTTTGAAGAAAATTCGAAGACATTTCACAAGAATTTTAAAAGATGAGGTCTGTACTAAATCTATATTCCAAAGAGATTAAAGACAGAGCAAAAGAACCTACTCGTTCAAAAATATTTATAGTAGTTCTTTTTGTGGTGACAACCAACCGGACACTGAGGAGATGTCCATTAATTGGGGAACAACTGAACCAGTTGTGATATATGCTTATAATGGAATACTATTGTGTTATAAGAAATGACAAGCATGGTGATCACCAAAAACAAAACAAAACAAAACAAAAACTAGAAAGACATCTGAAGAGATGTAAAGTGAAGTGAACAGAACTAGAAGAATGCTGTACATAGTAACAGCAATAATGTGTGATGATCATCTGTGAATGATTTATTACAACAAGGTAATCCAGGACAACTCCAAGAGACTCATGACCAAAAAAACCCAAATATTATGCAATGCCAAATAAGGATCAGACTCAGTTTGAATATAAATTGAAACATAGCATTCTTTACTTTATCCCCTCCATAAATTTTTCTCTGGTATAAGCAATATGTGTCTTCTTTTATAATATGATGAACATGGAAATATGTATTGTATGATAATATATGTATTAGTTATGTCATATTACTGGGGACAGGTATGGAAACAGAAAACATGGTTTGTAAAATGTCAGATAATGTATATTAAAATTATATTCATACATAACTTGGAAGAATTAAAATTCATCATTAAAAATAAGGAGAAGAAAAGGAAAATCAGCCTTTACATTTTACAGATAACAAAATTCAGATCCAGGGAGGTTAAATATCTTTCAATAAATAACCCAGTTTGTAAGTAGCAAAGATGTTCCTAGATCCTCTGTTCTTCTTTCTACTCTACTATAGTGTACTGGCCAAATGATTCAGCAGTTATGGGGTACAGTGACTATAACTGCATAACTTGGAATCAGGAAGAATTGAGATCAAATCCTACCTCAGACCCTTACTAGTTATGTGTCTCTAGTCAAGTAACTTTAATATGAGTCAGCCTCACTTTCCTCATCTGTAAAATAAGGGTTGTCAATGCCCCTGGCATCTCAGTGTTGTTATGAGGATCAAATGAGATTCTTTATATAAAGAACTTTGTAAACTTTAAAGTAGCTATTATTATTTTAATGAAATATGACATTTGTATTTATAATGACACTCTACAAGAGATTGATACTATAGATAAACGGTCACTTAATAGTTTACATGATCAATTGTAGAAACAGCTCTACAAATTTTAATTGTTTCATGTCTTTAAAATTCTGTATAACAAACACTAAATTTCAATTGTTTTCTTTTTTTGAAAAAAGGAAACTCTAAGTAAAACATTTATCATGTAACAAAACTGTTTTATTGCCAACATATACAAATGAAAAGATGTTTATTATTTTTTTTTCCATCAGTGGAGGGTGTTCTCCTGTGGCCAAAGACTATTTTTTTTTTTCCTGGATACCCCCTCCTTCTATCAAAACTGTTATAGAAATTAGAAACAAAAGGAATTAACATGCAAAGCATGGCATTATTGTTAAGGCAAAAACAAACAAAAGGAGTGTTTACCCAGTGCTCTTGTATCTAGGTTTTCTATGGGGCAATATGACTTTATTTAGTATTACATCTTTCATGGGAAAGCTTTGCAAGTTAAACCATATAATTAAACAGCTTCTACCAAAAAACTATGAAAAGAAGAGCAATGACCAAGGGAGATCCGCAGAATCAGATTTACAGTCTCAGTCAATGTTTGTTTGAAAGAATAAATTTTTGGGACAATAAACAATGATATACAAGTAGCAACAAAAGCCATAATGAGAATAATGATAATGATATTGACAATCTTATTCTTTTCCATCCTGTATAATGGTGTGTTTCATATCCCAGTGCTTTATTAGCCTGCTTTCAGATTCTGTGTAAATGGATGACACTTTTTTTTCTCTTTTTAACATTAATCAGGTTACAGAGAAAGAAAAATGGACATTCTGACTTTTTAGAGGAAATAGAAATTCATAAGAAAGAAATTAAAATTAGAGTAGTCTCTCAGACATATGCCAGTTATTTCAAAGCAAAGTTAGAAAGACTCAATGTTTTGGACCATGATATCCTGTAGTTCAATCTGTTTTACAATTATTTTTCCAGGTGGAAATTTAAGTTTGCAAGTGACCAAGGTAAGATACTGCAAAGGGTGAGTTATTGTTTATCCTCAGATTAGCCCTACTCTTCTATTGTGATGACATCTGCACTTAATACTGCTATAATCAATCACGCTGCCTTGCTTTTATCTGCAAATTTTTATTTCAATTGGAAATATTTTATTTGATCTCTTGGAGATTATAATGGGTAGTCACTTTCTCCATGGTAGTTTGGTGGCATAAATGTAGTCAGTCATGTGGAGCAAGTGAGACCAATGTGGTTTATGGGGGGAAGGGCACAGTGCTTGGGATTTTTCAAGGTTGAACAACTTTTTAGTGAGCTTTTGGTCTTCCTAGGGATAGGATAAGACAGAGAAAATTGGAGCATCTATCTGATAATTAACTTTGTCTCTAGAATAGTTCAGTTACTTATTCACCAGACACCTAGCTGAACTGGTCATTAGATAGGGGAATAGGAGAGGCTGCCAACCTGTGACAAGATGAAGACTGGTTTAATGATGATGTCTGTATCTTTCTTCCCCTGCTCTAATCTTCTGCCCAGGTCCTAATATGGTATTTTACTGATAGTTGTCTACTTTAGAATAAGCTGACTTTAAAAATAAAGTAGGAAAGTAATTATTCTTCTCTCGTCCTAAAAATGCTCTCCTTTAATTTGCCATTTTATTATTCTGATTATTACTCCACTAATGGCTGTATCCATATCCTCCTTCTGATTTCTGAATGTGAGTGAACTTCCTCCTTCCTTCCTTCCTTCCTTCCTTCCTTCCTTCCTTCCTTCCTTCCTTCCTTCCTTCCTTCCTTCCTTCCTCCCTTCCTTCCTTCTTTCCTTCCTTCCTTCCTTCCTTCCTTCCTTCCTTCCTTCCTTCCTTCCTTCCTTCCTTCCTTCCTTCCTTCCTTCCTTCCTTCCTTTCTTCCTCCCTTCCTTCCTTCCTTCCTTCCTTCCTTCCTTCCTTCGTTCCTTCCTTCCTTCCTTCCTTCCTTCCTTCCTTCCTTCCTCAAAGAGTCAATGTGGTGTTATAAAAACAAAATTTTATGGACCCAGGTCTAAATCTCTCATTGCTACTTGCTTCCTATATTACTTTGGGTAAGTGCTTTAGTTAATCAAGGTCTCAGTTTTATCACTTATAAAATGAAAGGGTTGGACTAGGTTCCCTCTAATGCCATCTCCCACATCTATGACCTCATTAAAGTTCTATGCAAGGGTAGTTAGGTGGTTTAGTTGATAGAGCACCAAGTATAGAGATGAGAAGTTCTGGGTTCAAATTTGACCTCACATACTTCCTAGTTGTCCTAGACCACGAGAAAGTAACAACCTCCCAAATTCCCTAGCCCTTACCACTTTTCTGCCTTGGAATCAATACTTAGTATGAATAAGACAGAAGGTTGGGTTAAAAAAAGTACTATGCCAAGAACTCTATTAGAAAATTACATTTACACACTTCTTGAGTGTGTTTAATTAGATTGTTTAATTGATTATTACTTGTTTAATTAGATTATTACTAAAAGATATATATATATATATATATATATATATATATATATATATATATATATATATATATATAGTAGTCTCTCGGTGATCGAGAATGACTATTGTCTTTGTGCAGTTTCATCTACGGTGTACCCTCATGTGGCTTTGGAGTCCAAAGGCTGAGGCGCAGAGTTTGTGGCACATGGGGCATGGGATGCCAGTTGTTACGAGAGGTGCGGTTGTGGCCTGGTATCGGCGTTCACGCGCAGCTGCAAGACGTCGACGTCGCTCATCTTCAAAGGTGGTGGCGGCATGGTTAATGTGGGTTCGCCAGCTGCTTCTGTCAGAGGCAGTGAGTTCTAGTTGCCTTGGTGTAATGTCAGCCCACTTCAAGTTGGACTTTAGCTGATCCTTGAATCTTTTCTTTGGTCGGCCTTGTAACTAAAAGAGTTAAATGACAGTTAAAATGAGATAATATTTGGAAAAGAAACAGCACAGTGCCTGGAATATAGTAGGCATTATAAAAATATTTTTCCCTTTCTTTTCCTTTCTAATTTAACCTCTCATTTGCTTATTTCTTATACTGAACTGTAAACTTCCTGAACTGGGATTTCTTGAATCTTCTTATTCTCCCACTATTTTTACATACTATTTTATGTACAGGGAGTATTAAGTAAGGACAACTATTATTGCTTTTAGAGACAATGAGAATTATGCTTCTCTTTTGGGGTCATAAAACAATGAACTTGAACTCTTCAGTTCAGTGTCTAAACAAAGATGCTTAATTTCAAATCATTTATTTCACAGTAGAATACCAGAAGTAAAGAAAGTCTGCAAGAGGAGATGAAACTGCAGCTTCTAGCAAAAGCTATGCCATAAGCACATTATAAAACAAATGGCAGGTTTCTAGAGAACTAGGCCCATAGTCAGGAAGACCCAAGTTTAATTTGGCTGCAGACTTAATCTTGTTCCCCTCAGTTTCCCCTGTAAGTCTGTAAACTTATCTAAACAGGAGAAATGACAAATACTCCAACTGATCTTCACCAAGAAAATCCTAAATGGCATCATAAAGAACTGGACACAACTGAAATGACTGAACAACAAGAAAAACAAATGGCACTGTCATTCTGTGCATACAGAATTAGATTGGCAAAGGAAGAAATTAAGGTTGATATTAATTTGACCTTACTTCAACATTTTAGTGACTAGTGATTCAACTGGTTTACATATTTCCTCTACCCAAACAGTTCCTTGCATTCAATCTAGAAGTTACTTAAGAAATGAGGATTGATTAATTGTAGGTTTGGATTAGAAGATCATTAAGATTCCCTCTCACTCCAAATCTATGACCCTGTGGTAAGGGCAAATCACTAATGGTGTCAATTATTCAAGAGTAGATCTGAGCTGAGAGATTAGAGCAAATCACAGAGGGAAATGGAATTCTGATTTTCAAAGATTTATTTATCAGTGTTTCACCTACTTTAATGCCTACACATGCATACTCTATTCTCATACCCATGCACCTCATTCCTACATTTCTATAGAGCCCTTATATGTCTTTTGTGTTTGAGGACAAGAGTTGGGAGTAGGAATAATGGAGAAAGCCTGTGTAAGAGAGTGAAAATGAAGCTTGAGAAAGCCATTGGAAGCATTATAAAAAACTGGAGGTGTTTCACTTTGGTTAAATATATTTGGGGAGATATATTTCCCTTGGCCTTTATATAGAACCTGAAGGGACTAGACTTTCCTTTATAGTTATTATCTTTTTTTGTTGTTACATAGTTATCTTGTTCATCTTGGAAGCAGGTACATAAACTAAGGCTGTGTCTTTTTTTTTTTACTTTTTATAATTACTTATTGACGTATTCACATAAAATCAATTTTAGTTCACTACTGTCATTTTTATCATTATGGCCCAATTTCTTGATTAATGTTACTAACTGCTAGTTTCCCACACTTGCACAGAGTTCTGAATATACTAGCAACTTGTTGGGTGAATGAAAAGAGAAATCAATTAAAGAACAGTATGTGTACTAGTTGCCAATCATTATGCTGCATAATGAAAGTAAGAAAAATTAAAAAATGAATATTCAAGTAAAGGTGGTATATAGAATAGATCTATAAAAAGTCCAATGCAGTGAGTGTTGTCAATTATCCAAGCACTGACTGGATTGGATTAGGAGGAAGAGGCTGGTGTGTGTTAGTGTGTCTGGTAAAGGATTTTTCCTAATTCAATATGTGCATCAACCAGTAAGGAAAAAAAAAAGAACACTTGAATTATGATTAAGTAATGAAGAGACTATTATTACATACCTAAAGATAGGAAGACCCTTCATTGTGACCTCAAGAAATTCTTTATTTTGAAAGCAAAATGCAGCTAGGTAAAAAGGAAAATAAGCAGACTAAACCTAACAAATTATTTAAGATATGTTAAAACTAAAAAAAGGGGGAATAAATAGAACTTAAATAAAACATTTAAGGAAAATTGAGAAACAACTATCTATGATACTCTATTTTGTAATGAGACACAATTTAGAAGTCATTTCTGCTACAGTGCACTTAAAATGAATGATTCTGTTGCCTAGGAGTGAAAAATGAAGAGCTAGAGAAGACCAGAATAAAAGATATATAAGGCCTCTTGTGTTTACAATAAGAAAAGAGGAGAAACCTAATTGTTATTCATCTTCACAGTATTATCATCACAACTTCTTATATTTAGTCTTCATGATACCGCCCTGCCTCTACCAAATTTTTACTCATTTCTTTCTTCCTAAAATATCTTTTCCTAATTTCTTCACCTGAAGAAAACTTTACCAACCTTCAAGAATTGAATCAAATGCCCTCTCCTCTTTAATATACTAATTGGATTCCCACTGGACTCAGTGTTTGTAATGTACATTTTGGTGCTATTTTGCTGTAATTATATTGAAGGGCTCTCATCAAGCCAACTTCTAGCATCTACTACTAGACTTCTAAGATATAAACAAAGACATAAATATAATTTTCATTCTACATGCATTAGAGAATTACAAAGTGAATTGTCATGCAGAGGCTGGTACTTGTGAAGATATATCAGCTTGCAAAGATGGCATCACCACCATGGAAAAAACTCAAAAGATGCATCTGAGGAGGTGATTTTGTCCTTTCCTTTATTGCCTGGTTAATGTAATCATCTTTCTCCCTGAAACCAATATGCCCCAAATTCATGGCAAATGCTAACTCAGGCTGCTGACACTGGGAATTCTGCTCTTCCACCTCAAAGAAGAAAATTTTCTCTCTGCCACATGGTAGTTAGGAAAACAGAGAATGAATGTCCAAGATGCCTAATCCTCATGATTCTTCTGTAAGGAGCTCTTAAGTGTCTTCCACAGAAATATCATCTTAGCAAAAAGTAAGAAACAGGAAGTCATTCTGGATGCGGTATCTTGTAGATGACTTAAATGCAAGAATAATAGCAACAATGTAGGCAGAAGAATGGGCAGCTAACAAGCTCTGTGGATAGAGTACCAAGCCTGGATTCAGGAAGACCTGAGTTTAAGTCAACTTTAATAAACTTAAAAACAAGGCAGAAAAATGTCAGAACATATATCCTGAAGAGCATAGTTTAAAAAAATATCAATAAAGATGTTAGAATAAAGCAAAACAAAACAAGCAGAAAAGCTGAGGATAATAGTTAAACATGGCTTCAGATTCAAGACACAAATATACAAAGTATAGGAAGTGATGAAGTTGAACTAGACAATCTAATTCACGGTGGAAAATTTGACCTCTCAGATATCATTGAGACTTTTTCAGATGAGAAGTACAAATCTACTTAATTCCAAAGAAATAAAAAGGTAAAAATGAATAGACAGGGAGGAATAAGGTAGTATTATACCATACTCCCTTCTATGTAAGATTAAGTAGAAAAAATTATGGAGATCAAAAGGCAGAAGTAAAAGGAATATTGTTATCAGAGTATCCTAAAGATCACCTATACAGAAAGCAGGTGAGAAAAAATATGTGAGGAGCTCAGGAAACTCATAAACATGATATAGAAGAATGACAGAGTAGTCCTTGAAGATTTCCACTATCCATACATCTCCTGGGATTCGCTCATCTAAACTTGAATCTTCTAATAATTGTCTTGATTTTTCTTATAGGTAATTTCCATCTTTAAAAGTGAATGAGTCAATGAAGAGTTTCTATCCTGCTTCTGATGTTAGGAGAGAGGACCTGATCGTGCAAGTGGAAATAACAGAAATACTGAAGGGAAATTAATTCTTCCCTTTACAATATGTGAAAAGGGAGAGAAATGGGAATAGTTTGACATGAACCCTCAATTTTAGGAGAGTTTGTCAAAATATCCAGAAAAAAAGGTAGGGATTGAGAATTTATTTAGCACCAATTTTATAATTATCTTATTTAATCCTCAAAATAATCATGAGGAGTAACTACTATTTTTATCCCCATTTCACAGATGAGGAAATTGAGACAGATGGAGGTTAAAAAACTGACCAAGAGTTACAGAGTAGTAAAGGTATGAGGCTACATCTGAATTCAGGCCTTATTTTCTTCAGTATTTTACCCAAGACCCATAAGACTAAAATCCTACAAGGGAACTGAGCTCAAGAGAGACTGAAATTTCTAAATAATAAAATTCTAATGATATAAAGAAGGGTAGAATTTTCTAATGCAGATTTCATAAGAATACAGTCAAGAATACTAAAATTCTAAATTAACTGAGAATATTGTGGGAAAGTAAGGATACTTATAAATATTATTTTTAACTATATTGGGTGAGACAGGATAATTTTATAATTTTATATCTTGGAGTAGATGAGAAAATGATAATTAAGCACTGAAAGAAGGCTAAAAGATATAGCTTTTTTTTTGCTTTTGTTTCTCTCTCTCTCTCTCTCTCTCTCTCTCTCTCTTTCTCTCTCTCTCTCTCTCTCTCTCTCTCTCTCTCTCTCTCTCTCTCTATTTCTCTCTCTCTCTCTCTCTCTCTCTCTCTCGGTTCCTGTTTTCTTTGCCAAGAAGAATAATCTTTGAACTGGAAAGAACAGAACAAAAATTGTAAAAAATGGGAGTTAAAATCCAAGATAAAAAAGGGAGCTAGTAAAAGAGTTACCCCCTGCTGAGATGATTACCAAACTTAAGTGAACTCTATCCTGGAGAAGTGAAAGAACTGGCCAATCTTATTGTTGGATCATGGGGGAAAAATGGAAAAATGATGGGGGATGAAAGAGTAGCTGAAAGATTGCAAAATGACATATTTCATTAATTTTAAAAACAGAAAAAGTGAAATATATGATTAATATTCCAGTAAGGTAAACTTGATTCTTGGGTACCATCTATAATGTACTGTTCTAGATGGTCACCTAGGTAGCTTAGTGGATAGAACACCAAGCCTGTAGTCAGAAAGACTCATCTTTGTGTGAGTTTAATCTAGCCTCAGACACTTATTAGCAGTGACACTTTAGGCAAGTCACTTAATCCTGTTTGCCTTAGTTTCCTCTTTTGTGAAATGAGTCAGAGAAGGAAATGGCAAACCACTTCAGGATCTTTAACAAGAAAATCTCAAATGTGGTTCATGAAGAGTGAGACAACTGAAAAAGCAGCTGGACAAACTATTCAATATAGGCATTGTGAATTCAGAGAAGCAGGAGGGCTTTATCAAGCAAAGGTCACACAAGACTAAAGTATGTTTTTGATGAACTATTTAAACTGATAGATCAGGGGATCCTTTAAATGGAGTTTGCCTCAGTTTTAACAAAACAGTTGATAGATTTCCCTCATGTTGTTCCCACAGACCAGTTGGAGAGCTAAAAATGAGATAACACACAAATATGTGGTTTTGGAACTTGGGGAACAACCAGACCCAAATAGTAATCATTGATGTCTCTAAGCCAAGTTGGAAGGAAGCCTCCAGTGAAATTCCCTTCGTTTGGCACTATTCTGTTTAAAAATTTTTAGCAATAACTTAAGTGAAGACATAAATAATATAATTATTAAAGCCACAGATGAATCCAAACTAGTAGGGATAGCTAACACACTATGGAAAATAGGGAACCCTCCTCATCATATTATATAAAGATGGGGAGAATAAACTGATGTCCTTTAACCTGAACAAAAGAAAACTGAAGGATGACAAGATTCTTGTCTCTAGTTTTTGAAGGGATTTCATATGTGAAAGGGAATAGATATTTTCTTTTTAATCCTAGAAGGCACAACCAGAAGTCATGAGTGAGAATTTCAGAGTGAAATAAAAAAAGATGACTTTTAGGGGGTCAAGTGATCAACTTCATTGTTTTTAGATAGGGCAACCTTATTAAGGGACAATAGCCCCCAAAGTTTCTTATATCTCTAAAATCTGGTAATTCATGAAGAATGTGACAAGTTAGGTGTTAAAGGAAGAGGGAAGACCTTCCACCATAGGGAATAGCTTGATCAAAGGCATGGAGACTAGAAAATTTGTGGAGTGGAGTAGAAACCAGATCATATTTTAAAATTACTTAGTTATCAATAAAATACACATACAATAATGCCTATCTCCATAGAGGTAAAGGGTGCTTGATGATAATTTAGGTTTTTGGTTTTTGATCATAAGGACATGTACCATATTAGAGAAATTACAGGCAATGCTACTAAAACAATCAGGCAAATTCCAAGAAAAAAGTTTTCTATAATAAGTATTTCTTTTACTAGTGTCCCTGATATACCATGGATTTCTGTCAATTTCAGGCTAAAAGTATTTAAAAAACGAAATTATATTCCAAAAAGTATATGCTTTAAGAAAACATGTCACACCCAAAATCTTTTCTTTGGGAAGTTGATTTTCAACATATTCAGTTTCCCATAGTCAATTCATACTAGTTCTCAGGCTAATACACATGCAAAACCTCCTAATTTGGTTCCAGTTTTTTTTTTTTTAATGAGGAAATGAAAGTTGCAGATTGGGAATAGGCAACATCAGGGGAAATAGATGAAACGAATCGTCTGAGATAAAGCAATTAAAGAATATTAAATTGATTAAAGAAGATGAAAGAGGATTAAAATAAAAGGAATAAAGAAAAACAATATGTCAGAAAAAATAATTTGGTAGTGAGTCATGATACCCCTTAAGGGAAATGAGTGGGTGGTTCAGTGACAGATGAACTTGACAGCCAAATTCTAGATGAATTTTCAGACTTCTCCAAGGCAACAGAAAAATCTTTTCGGGAGATATACTTGTTCCAAGTAGATTTCCATAGCCATTACAGCCATTACATTTATATCTACAAGGGGTTTTGTTTATTAATTGTATTCATTTATTCCTCACAACATTTCTGAGATAGATAAATATTATTATATATACTTTTCAAAAGAAATTACATTGATGAATCAAGGGAAAATCCTTCTCTTAAACAACACAAAAAGTCAAATTTAGAGCAGGTAGATGGAGCAGTGGATAGAGCACCAGGCCTAGAGTCAGAAAGATCTCAGTTCAAATGTAGACTCAGAGATTTATTGGCTGTGTGACTGGGTATATCTCATAAGACAGTTTGCCTCTGTTTCCTCATCTGCAAAATGTGCTAGAGAAGGAAATGGCAGATCACTCCTGAATCTTTGTCAAGAAAAGTCCAAATGGGATCACAAAGACTCACTCTTAAACTAATAGCCTCTGATCCAAGAATAAACACTTTTTTTGCTGAGTAATGTTTCCTCCTTTCAGCTCAACTTTGGATAATTTAGGAATAAGAATTATGAAGGATATAAAGAAATTTAAAAATGGACAACTAGTGTTGATCATGATGTTTTGTATTATCTGGCTAATTCCAGGTGGCTTTCCAAAGCTCTCTATAAATTTGATCTCATCAACCTGCTGACTACTTTGCCCCTGGATGGATACCCTTCCTATCTTGCCTTCTCTCCAATAACTCCAGTAGCAATATGTTGTTTTTGCCTAGTACAATATCAGCCTTTAGAGAATAGGGAACTCTCTTTCTTCATGGTATTTATATCCCCAGCATTTAGCATAGTGCATGAAAATGCATATTCCTCTGTCTGTCTGTCTTTCTCTCTCTCTCTCTCTCTCTCTCTCTCTCTCTCTCTCTCTCTCTCTCTCTCTCTCTCTCTGTCTCTGTCTCTCTGACTATCTATCTCTTTATCTCTATATCTATTGCAATGATGATGACTGATTTCTACTTTGTTGAATAGGCATTGTCCGCTAAAAAAGGCAAGTGAGAGAGGGATATGTGTATGAGGACTAAGTGAACCATACTAAGATAAAGCCATTAATTCTATTTGCTGTTTCATTGGTCAGTTTTCCCCTACTTGGACCTTCAGCTACTGTCCTTTCTGCCTTTGGGAAAATATCTGCTTTGTACCTGCTTCTGTGGTGCCTGAGCTCCCAGTATGCAGTACAAATTGTTCTTTGAAGGTCTGCTGATTTCTTTGTCTTGCTAAGACTTTTTGAAATTAGGTGGACTATTGAAATAGAGGGCAAGTTCTAGAACCATCAGGATTCTCTTGGGGTATTACTATGTTTATTTATGTACTGGTGAATTCAAATGTAGATGATAGTCATTAGCCAGGTACTGGAGGATAAGATATTTCTAATAATCCTAACATTCTGAACTCAAATAAGTGTTCACCTGTTTATACCTGTTGTGCATTTTCCGCCCACCTCCTGAATGAGAATTCCCTTGCAATGAAGGTTGTCATTGCCAATCATTGCCATATATTAAGAGTATAATTAAGGTGAGGTGAACAAGACTGCTGACACAGAAAGAATGAGGGAAGATGAGATACAGGGACGATGATGCCAGATGAAAAGGCTCCTGATATAGAAATAAACTTTACTCATAAAAATCATTAAATAATAGGAGAGACTCTTTTTTGTTGCTTACTCAATCGTCCCATCATGTCTGACTCTTCATGACTTTATGGATCAATGCACACTGGGTCCTTCTATTTTCCTGTCCCTCTTGAAGTCTCCCCAAGGTCATGTTCCTTATTTTTACAGCACTATCCATCTTATGCTTTGCTGACCCCTTCTACTTTTGTCTTCCATCTTTACCAACATTAGAGTTTTTTCCAGTTAAGTCTGGTCTTCTCATTATGTGGCCAAAGTATTTAAGTTTCAGCTTCAGTCAGTATTTGACTTTTCAGAGAGCAGTCTCAATTAATTTCTTCAACTGTTGACTGATTTAATCTCCTTGTTGTCTGAGGGACTATCAAAAGTCTTCTCCAGAACCACCATTTGAAAGCATCAGTTCTGCATCCTTCCTTATACTCACTCCTTACTTCCTGATTCTCTGTGTGTGCTCAAAGGCCTCTGCATTCTCCCTCCTTCTCTACCCTTGTTGACACTCTTTGCAGGTATGGTATCAGGTGAAATGGCATGCATGTCATACTAGAGACTTCTGAAATTTTAATAGCTCAGGATTTTTAAAGGCAGCCATGTGGTACAGTCAAGTGTGCTAGAAATTGGCTTGGGAAGACCTAAGTTCAAATCTGGCCTCAGCCACTTATTAATTACCTACCTCTGTTTCCTCATCCTCAAATTGAGGATAATAACATATATCCCTGGGTTGCTATGAGGATAAAATAAAATAATACTGATAAAGTGTTTTGCAAAACTTTAGATGGTATATTACTCAAGAGTTTACACAATCCTGCCCTTACAACAATCCTTTGATACAGAAGACTCATTCAGACTCATTTTCCCCCAGTATTTCAAAGATCTGTAATACTGGGGTGAATATTTCCTGCTGAGTTCAGTGCAGATTATATTGCCAGTGTAATTAAGTAAAATGTCTTCAGCAGTTGTTATGGAGAAAAAGTTTATCACCTTTTAGCCAACAGGCTCATAAGGTTCTATGAACTTAGCTAGGCTGGTCCTTGAACAAAAAATGAATGTTCCATCTCTGGATTTATAGTAATTGCCTTTCAGATAGCGTAGATTTTAGAAATGGAAAGGACATTAGAAGTAATCAAGTATAATACTGTCATTCTACAGATAAGAAAATTGACACCATTGGGTATTAAATAACTTGTCCTGAGTCACACAGATAGTAATAGTATGAAAGTGGGAATGAACTAGGAGACTGTTGGCTGGTAGTCTGGAATTCTGTCTACCACACATACTGCCTCTTATTACATGACCATTTCCAGTGTGTTAAAATCCGCCAAAACTTGTACTTAAAAAGCCTTTTAGAATTGAGAGTTACTTTCACAACACAAAGTATAACTTGGATTAAGAATTTACTGAAGGCATGTAAATAAGCAGGTAGGTGTTACAGTGAATAGAAGACTGGATATAAGTTTTTTTTTAATTTTTAATTAGAATATTTTTCTATGGTTACACAATTTATGATCCTCCCCCACTCCCAACCCCTCTCTCCCCACCCCTCTCTCAAAGCCAACAAGCAGTTCCACTGGGTTATACATGTATCATTGTTCAAAACCTATTTCCATATTATTAATATTTGCAGTAGAACAATTCTTTAACATTAAAACCCTAATCACATCCCATTTGAACTACGTGATCAATCATATATTTTTCTAATGCATTTCTCGTTCCACAGTTTTTTCTCTGGATGTGGATAGCGTTCTCTCTCATAAGATCCTCAGAATTGTCCTGGGTCAGTGCATTGCTGTTAGTAGAAAAGTCCATTACATTCAATTGTGTCATAATGTATCAGTCTCTGTTTACAATGTTCTTCTAGTTTTGCTCCTCTCACTCTGTATCAATTCCTGGAGGTTGTTCCAGTTTACATGGAATTCCTCCAGTTCATTATTCCTTTTGGAACAATAATATTCCGTCACCAACATATATCACAATTTATTCATTCATTCCCCAATCAATGGACACCCCATCATTTTCCAATTTTTTGCCTCTACAAAGAGTGTGGCTATAAATATTTTTGCACAAGTCTTTCCCCTCAATATCTCTTTGGGGTACAAGTCCAGCAGTGGTATGGCTCTATCAAAGGTCAGGAAGTCTTTTAAAACCATTGTGCATAGTTCCAAATTGTCCTCCAGAATGGTTGAAAAAATTCACAACTCCATCAGCAGTGTATTAGTGTCCCAGTTTTACCACATCCCCTACAACATTTTTCACTTTCCTTTGCTGTCATATTGGGAAATCTACTAGGTATAAGGTAGTATCTCAGAGTTGTTTTAATTTGCATTTCTCTAATCAGGAAGGAATTAGAACCCCTTTTCAAGATCTTATTTTTTATTTTCAAGTTCTTATTGAAAGTTTTGATTTCATCATGTGAAAACTGCCTATTCATGCCTTTTGACCATTTGTTGATTGGGGAATGGTTTGATTTTTTTGTAAATTTGACTTAGTTCCTTATACATTTTGGAAATTAAACATTTGTTAGAGAGTTTTGTTATAAAAATATTCTCCTAGTTTGTTGCTTTCCTTCTAATTTTGGTTGCATTGGTTTTGTTTATATAAAAAAGTTTAATTTGATATAATCAATTTTGCAATGTTCTTTGTCTCTTGCTTATCTCAAATTCCTTCCTTTCCCACAGATCTGACAGGTAGACTAATCTAGGTTCACCTAATTTATTTATTACTTCAATTTTTATTTTAAGTCATTTATCCATTTTAAATTTATCTTGGTATAGGATGTAAGATGTTCATCTGAACCTAATTTTCCCCATACTGTTTTCTAATTATTCCAGCAGTTTTTTTTTTTCAAATGGATTTGTTTTAAAAGATCCAAGTTCAAATTCAGTTTCTGTGTTTCTTAATTTTGTGATCTTAGTCTATTCTCTTAATTTATCTTTGCCTCAGGATCCTTATCTGTACAATTGGAATGATAATAATAGTATCTGCCTCTTAAAGTTATTGTGGGAATAAAATGAGCTAATATATTTAAAGTGCTTTGGAAACCTTCAAGCATTACATAAATGTTGAGTATGATTTTCCCTGTTTTACAAGAAAAAAGGAAATGATTTATTTATATTTATAGAGCTAATAACTAGTAGAATGAACTCCTTCCATGATTTCTAATTTCAAACCTATTGGTATTTCACCAAATGATGCATTAATAATAAATGGTGATAATTAATGAAATAATTTAATGGTGAGGATCTCTATTTATTATTTGGTATTTTAAAGGGGTCAAGATATTGGTAATGACCTCCATTGAAATTATTTATTGTGGTTCTGGAAGTGCTTCATTCTCTTGGATTTTGAGGAGAGTTCTAGTGACAGTTTCTGATTGCCATGATTTCTTGGAAGTTTTTTATTCTGTCGAATCAAACTGGAGTTTTGCAATTTAAAAGGTCTTTGAATAAACTTTGATATCAATATCATGGGACTGCTGACATATTTTATTTGCTCTTCTAAAATATATTTTTGTAGTTGTTTCTAGTATTTCCTAGACATACCTCACAGACCTTGTGATCAAGGTCATCAACAAACATGGTTTCAGAAGAGTATTGTAGAACAGAGGGACAGTTTCCTTAATTCACTCAACATTCCAGGCATAGTACTACAAAGATTAGTGTTAAAAGCACTAAAACTTACAATGAGTTATTTCTAGCAAAGAACATGAAAAACTAAAAATTAGAGGAATTTCTTTATTGGCTGGTTGGTTTCTTTGTATTTGTTTTATAAAGCGTATTAGGGAAATGAGAAATAATCAAAGAAGGGACAGGACTGATATTTCAGACGAATGGGAAGATGATAATGGATTATGAAAAGAAGATATGTCAATTAAATTCTTATTTTCTTTCAGTTTTTTTCTGATTTTGCTTATTTCACTCTGCATTTGTTCATCTAGGTTTTTCCAATGTTTCCTGAATTCATCCTGCTCATTATTTCTTATAGCACAATAGTATACCATCACTATCATATATCACAATTTGTTCAACCATTGCCCAAATGATGAACATCTCAATTTTCAATTCTTTGCCACCACAAAGAGAGCTTCTATAAAATTAAAAACACTTTAGTTTTTCCCCAATTACATGTAAAAACCATTTTAAACAGAAAGGGAACTAGGAATTCTGAGAGGCAGAAGTGAAGAGAAAGAATATTCAGGAGGACAGATTGTGAAATGACATAGGAGCAAATGACTGAATGTCACATAAGCAGAATAGATATGTTAGTCTGATTATCATTTAGAGCATATGAAGGACAACAATGTGAAATCAATTTATAGGGTAATCATTCTTAATATAAATTTGCTCTATTCTTCAATAAAATACATTTTTCTTTCAACTGTGTCCTCTATGTTAGTAAGAGAAAACAAAAAGGTGGGAGCTTGTGGTTATTCACTTGAAGAGAATGTAAAGTCAAATCCCTATCAAGCTTCAGAATCTTGCAAGTAGATTTACATATAATTATAATGATTTGATGTATGGTTGTAAAAGGAGCATTGGTTCAGGAGGCAAGAAACCTCAATTTTTGTTTTAGCTCTACCATAAACTTGTTGTGTAACATTGGACAAGTCATCTAAAATCTTTCCTTAAGTCAGAATTGAACCTATAAATAAGTGGAAAAAAACCCAGGAAAAGTGGAGGGACAAAGAAAACATTTACCAGTTCCCAACCTCCCTCTTTGGTCTTCCATGTTTTAGCACTTTCATTTTGCTTAACTTGAAATTTCCATTATTAGAACAGATCTTTAGTGTGGACATTAATGATGGGATCATTTCCTTCTGAAAACATGAATATAATCAATGGGCAATAACTGATTATATAAGGGGTGAGGTTTCAAGGAAAAGACAAGTAATGGTCAAGGTCAGAGTCAGTCTTTTTCACTTTTATTAACATCATAATGTGTCATCAATGGAATTAGTTTGTGGCTTGAAAATCTTGGCAAAGATAGAGAGACTGATGAGAAAGATGAGATAAGTATAGATAAAGTTCAATGGGAAATAGTGAAGCTAGGAAAGGAATGGGGCTTGGGAATGTGTAAATGAGAATGGGAGAGAGAAAGTATAAGTCAGAAACTATGATGACTATCATAGAAACCTATTTCATATAGGCAACTTCACTGAGATTCATGGGCCTTGAGCAGGAGATTAGACTTTTCAAGTTCAACAGTACCAATTCCCATTACCTCTAAATAATGTGAAATTCACCCTACTCTTATTCATACCATGGAGCACAAGCTCAATCATGTAACCTCTCAGGTGTCATTTTGGCTTGAGCAACATAGAACTAAACTATCTTAGATGCTAGCCCATCGTGTCATATTAAATAAACGGGCAAGGTCTGAGAATTTGTACTCAAGAATATCAAATACTCCATGAACTATATACAAAAGAAATATTGCAACAGATAATAAATAAATGTAGAGAGATCATGTCATTTAGTGTTATGGATAGAGAACAGGATTTGTAGCCCCAACATCCTGAGCTTTGAATCCCACCTCCAATATAACTTTAAAAAAGTAAATCAAGTATTCCTTCCACCTTTATTTTTGAAGATGAGAGACTGTGGGGATAGAGCATTATTTATGAACTCTGATTGTTAGTGTATTAGTTTTGCAAGAGTGTTTTATTCTTTTTCTTTTAGAATCTATCACTGATAGGAGAATTAGAAGGAGGAATTTCAAAATGACATTAAAGTAGAAACAAAGGATATTAATTTAAAAAGCAACAGGAATGTATATATAGTCTCTAGGAATTATTTTCATAGAACAAGTACTTTTGTTTTACATTTTGTAATAAATATAACTCTCAATTTAGATTATAAAAGTTGACCAAATTGTTGGTCCTGAAAGGAAAAATGAAATCACCACTCTTATCATCAAAAGGAAGAAGATGAGAACAGTCTCCAACAATGCAGGATCAGATTAGCAGTAGCTTTTCAGAGTAAATGAAGATGCTCATAAAAAAGTGGAAACATTCAGTCATGGTTCTACTACCCACGCGTATTTCCCAGACAAATGAGTTATCTCCTTAAAACTCCAATTGCCTAGTCTCCAGCTTATTAGGACTAGCAATCAAGACACCAGGTTGCCTTAATGTCTTTTAAAGTGTCCTGTATTGCCCTCCAATTTTGGTAATGGGAGGGGGGCATCTCCCTTCCTTTTGTCTTCTCAAGATCCCTATAGTATCATTTTGTCCCATGCCTTGCCATGATGAATTATAAAAAGGGGAGTAAGGCATTTCTGAAAAGTGAGATATCAAAGCAAATTCAGTGAAGCTTCCATTAGGTTTGTTTAGTCTTTTTAAATATAAGTAGAAATTCTCAGTTAAGGGGAGACATTGCACAAAATGCCCTTGAATTCTTGGTATTCTATCCTTAACTCACAAGGAGAAAAAAAAAGATTCATGGGGTCTGAGAGTGGTGTAGGAAGCTATTTTATGAGAGGGGTAGATCTATCCATAGACTAAAAGAAATGAATATCATTGAATTGGGTTCTGTAATTCCTCTTCTATACCAACATCCTTACCATGGCCCAGTTTCAAAAAGACAATTGTAGATTTTTACAAAGTAAATGGAAGTTTATAGAAGGAAGGAAGGAAGGAAGGAAGAAAGGAAGGAAGGAAGGAAGGAAGGAAGGAAGGAAGGAAGGAAGGAAGGAAGGAAGGAAGGAAGGAAGGAAGGAAGGAAGGAAGGAAGGAAGGAAGGAAGGAAGGAAGGAAGGAAGGAAGGAAGGAAGGAAGAAAGGAAGAAGAAAGGAGTAAGGAAAAAGGAAGGAAGAAGAGAGGAAGGGATAGAGAGCAAGGAAGGAAAGGAGGAAGAGAAGGAAATAAGAAAGGAGGAAGGCATATAAGGAAGGATAGAGGATGGTAGAAGAGGAGAAAGAGAGGGAGGAAAGGAAGAACATAGGGAGGGAAGAATGGAGAAAGGGAAGGAGGAGGAGGAGAAAGAGAGTGAAAGAAAAAAGAAAGAAAAAGAAAGAAGGGAAATGAAATCAATCAGTAAGCAAAGAGGAAATAATACAAAAATTTGCAACTGTAATTACTCTAAGAACAATTTCAGGCTAATAATGATTTTTAAAATGGTGTAACTCTAATGAATGAGCATTTTTAGCAGCAAAGGATAAGTTCAATCTACAGACAAATTGACAGGAAGAAACTGTGGAATAGTGTTCACCTGGATTAGGTATCCACACACAGTATCCACTGCATCACCTAGCTACCTAAAAGGCAAATGAAATAGCATCACAGGTAAGAAAAATTTACATAGCAAAACTTCAGGAGAAAGACCTGGGAGTGAGTTTTTTTTAATATTTTGATGAATTTAGAAGGAGAAAGTTAGGAAGGGGGAGGGAGGATACCCAATGGTAGGAAAGAAGAGGAATGGGAGCATTTATAACACATTATCTAGGTGCACAAGTAGAACATTATAAACATAACAATGTACAGTGGCTAGGTGGTTCAGTAGATAGAACTCTAAGTCTAGAGTTAGGAAGACTTGAGTTGAAATCCAAATTCAGACATTAGTTGTGTTACCCTGGGCAAGTAACTTAACTCAGTTTGTCTCAGTGTCTTCATCATTGCCTCAGGATAAGGAAACCTAAGACAAACTGTGGCAATAACTTGACCAAAAATATAACAAATGGGGTCAAGAAGAGAAGACATGAAGAGGAAAAATGAATGAATAAAACAACAAACAACAAGAAATGGAGGACATCACTTGGACTTCTGAAATGATGCAAAGTGAAGTGAACAGAACAAGGAAAAAAATTTTAACAATAACATGAACTTTTTAAAAACACACAAAGCAAACAAAAAAAGAAAGTCTTAATATTTCTAATACAATGAAGTTAGTAATCACACTGGTTTAGTTTACCTGTCTACATTCTGACAGAAAGGAATATTATGTATTAGTTGTACTGGGTGAGAAACATGTTTTTTGATGTGGTCAATTTGGAAATGGCTTTTGCTCATGATATTAATGTTTTGAAGTTTTTCCCTTTCTCCCATTGTGTTGGAAGTCAGAAGCAAAAGAACAGGAGATAGTTATTAATTTTTAAAATGTAATATTAAAAAAGAAAATCAGAAAAATAGGGAATGAGGAAAAGTTAATGGAAGTGAGAAAAGGAAAAGGGGAAAGCAAGACAAGAAAAGGAGTATCATAATATTTATCTAATATCACTGGAGAATAAGATGCTCTACAAAATTGTAGTTTAGAGATTCCTTAAGTTTATATCTTTTTGTACTAAGATCATTTTTTGTCTGCTGTCATTTGGACCTACCTGGCTTCTGGTTCCTTAGTTTTGATTACAGTTAGGTCAAAGAAAACTCATATCTCACTAGATGAATTTATATATCTCATTCAACCAACTATTCAAATTATCTTGTATTTGTAATATTAACTACCATTCCTACTAAAAAAGGTCAATAGATTATGACTCCATTTACTATTGTTATGACTTACCAGATCAAAATACCTTTCCTTTGTCACCAGTTTCCTAAATTTGCCATCTCTTTTGTTGAAATGTAAGCTCCTTAAGGCAGAGATTATTTTTCTTTGCACTTGGCAGAATATCTGGAATATAATAATTAATGAATGCTTTATAGTATGTCATCCATTTATGCTCTTCCTTCCTTCATTTATTTTTATTTAGTATTTGAAACTTCAAGAATCTATGATTTCATCAATAAGAATTTTCTTTCCTTAAGCAGGCCATAATCCTTTTGCAATTTAGGAGATATTTTCTAAGAGTCATTGTAATAAATCCTCTTTACTTCCCACCTAATCATCATCCTATAGATGCACTAGCATGGAGTCTCTCTGAATGTAGCTTGTATTCACACCACTGATGTCCAGTGGACCCAGAACTGAAGTCTTTCAAGCTTGGTATGGTTTTGGATCAAAGGCTAAATCTTTGAGAATCTAAAGTTACTTCTTCCATGTATCAATGGTGTAAATAAGAGAAAATAATAGAGAAGTCTTGTTATTTTAACCATTTTAATAGAAATGTTTCTAAAATATATTGTGTATATATGTATGAAATGGAGTATGCTGATATTCTTTCCTTGATGACTTGGCATTGTGAATGCCAATATTACTCTATTTTCTGTGGTATAATAGTAATGACCACAGGGGTTATTATTGTTGTGGGATAATAAAAGGAAAATTGTAACTTATTATAAGAGGAAAAACACTCATTGGATTGGAGGATGGGTCAGGAATTAGGAGTTTTGTACTGGCTCTGTTAACAATTCATTATTTCATCTTGGACAAGATATTCTTCATTTTTGAAACTAGAGAAGTGGAGTAGCTCATTCCAAGGTCCTTCTAGACACAAACACACAGACATGCATACATACACACACAACCATGTATTTTCTCTTGTATGTTCTCCCATACTTGAGAAGAAAATCAAAATCATATTGCATTATCATCTCCATTTCCCCCCATTCCCAAACACATGTACTTTTCCTTGTGATTTGAATCTTGTATTAGTCACATCATTTAACCTCTTTCATATTCAGTGACTTCATCTGTAAAATGAGGTGGTTAAACTCTCTGCCCTCAAGGTACTTCCTAGCTTTTGACCTTTGACATGTTTCTTGCTAATTGAGGCTTCTGTAAGCAGAAGATAATTTATCTGCCAGTATAAGCAAAAAAAAAAGTTAAATTAAAATATCAATCTAATCCCTGTCTGGCAGAAAGGATGGCCCAAATAATCAGCATTCCTTCCTGTCCCTCTGTTTCTTTCTGTTCTTCTGTTCGGCAGTATCACTGTCTATTTCATTTTTTCTACCAAAATATTCTGGTGATTCTCTGGCAAGAACATGGGTGTAGGCTCAGCAATAGTGACAGGGATTAGTGGAAAAGGTAAGAGTAGCCTAAATAGAAAGACACAAGCTCAGGAGATATTATCTCCTTATGAAGGATAGCCATAAGGCATATTATTGTGAATTAGTAGGAAGGAAGAAGGAAGAAAGAAGGAAGGAAGGAAGGAAGGAAGGAAGGAAGGAAGGAAGGAAGGAAGGAAGGAAGGAAGGAAGGAAGGAAGGAAGGAAGGAAGGAAGGGAGGGAGGGAGGGAGGGAAGGAAGTGGGAAGGAAGGAGGGAGGGAAAGAGGAAGGCAGGAAATTCTAATTTCAGAGTTGTCTTTAGTAGCTTTAATAGCTTTAGTAGTTTTTAATAGCTTAAAACAGCACTATGACTTTTGGACCACCCTATATAAATGCACTGCCATTGAATTACTTGATTCCTCACTCTCCAACACCCCTCCACACATACACACATACACACACACACACACTCACCCAGTGTCACAGGCTTATTTCACAAATATATCAGACCTTTCTTGAAAGATAGAGGGTGAGGAGCTTATGAATATAAGCATTCCATAGCACTGTCAAAATAATTATTTAATGGGTTAGCTAGGTTGGGAGCATCTTTGGGATTTCCTTAAAGTTAGGTTTATGCTTATATATAGTTTTAACAGTTGCACATGAAATCTCAGTTTTTTGGTAAGTCATGTGGCTGATGGGAGACGATACTTCTCATATTCTACCCATGTGTATGTAGGTCTAATTTCATAATAATTCATAAAATTCAATCTCAATGTCAAAGAAGGATACAGTCCGATTTGGGGTTACCCCCAAAGTCAGCATAACAGGATCAGAATTTTCCTTCTCACTCTGTTTTGAGGGTAGTAGAATTAGTCCTCAGCAAATCAGACTGCATCAATCTTTTAATTGCATCTGATTTTACACTATAGCATTGAGGATCTCAGTTTCATGGTGTAATACACGAATGTTGTATTTCCCTTTCCTTTATATTCATCAAGAATGTCTGAGGGGAATCTTGTTACATATTATATGTAATCCTCCCTTGATTGTCATCTTATGAGATATTATTTATAGTATCTGACACATAGCATTTAGTCTGTTTAGATAAAATCATATTTAACATATCAGACAAGCAGACTGTAGGCTATCTTCCCTTTTTTCTCCTTTCAGACTCAGTATGATTAGTCAAACCTCTTGACAAAGCAAATGAACTTCTCTTTTGTTCTTAAAATGACAGATTTTTGCCATACCTTCCCAAGTCAACCAAGTGCTGGTTTCTCAGTCTCTGATCCTTTATTCTACTGTTCTGGTTGTTTGTTTACATTTTATTTTGTTTTGAAGGTGGATTTGGAGCTAGGTTCTGTTAATGTGAGAAACATACTCTGCTTTACCTACCTACTTTCCTTAAATCTCCACCTAAAATCCTTTCTTTTACTGGAAGCCTTTCCCAATCCCTCTCAATTCTAGTGCTTTCTTTGTGATCCCCCCCATTTATACTTTATGTGGCTTGTTTTGTATATATTTATTTGCATGTTGTCTCCCCCATTACAGTATAAGCTCCTTGAGGACTGGGGCAGTTCTTTGCCTCTTTTTGAATCATGAGTGCTTAGTAGTGTTTAATAAACAATTAATGACTGAATATGTACTGCAAAATGGAAATTTTCTTTGTGAATTCAGTCCAGTCACTTTTTCTTTCTAAATGTTGCCTAAAATGAATGGAGAAGATGTTTTTTCAAACCAATTACACTTTTGCAGAGGATTTTACATGTATTATTTCAGTCTTGCAACACCCATATCATGCAAGCATTATGATCCCCATTCTATAGAATAGGAAACAGAGGCCGAGGAAAGTTAAATGCCTTGTCCCAGTTCCTACAGAAGGTAGATGAATGGCATTACATGGATTAGACGTCAAATCCTCTGCTTCCAAATCATGGGTGCATTCTTTCTATTGTACTATGTGGTATATGCTGCTTATTTTTTATCTTGTTATTATAATGGAATGTCCTTACCAACCTGTTCCTCTATGAGAGCTGATTAACTTAAATCTATTACACTTCTGATAGTTCATTCTAGGGAAAATAAATTAGATGACTCAGTAAAGCTAGCTACCTTTCTAATTAGAAGAGGTCAGAGCTAGTTTTCTAGATTTCAGGAGAAAAAAAACCAAACAAACAAAACAAAACATGAATCCCTCTGATATCCAGTGTACACCAAGCAGTTTTCAGGAAAGGCTGGAGGAGAATAACTGGAGCTCCTGAGAGTGGAACTTCTGGGCTGGTTGGTAAATTCCTCAAGGGCAGGGCCTAAGTCTATGTAACTAACCTCAATCACCACCCTGTACTGTGCATATTAGGTATACTGAATAAATAAATACTTGTAGGTGGGGCTGTACTTCTGATGATCTGCATCATCCATCCTAAGCATGTCACTCAAGTGTGGGACCAGGGCATGGGAAGAGGTGGAGCTTGGCCACCATCAGTCTTCTCATGGAAAAGTACGTGCTCCTCCACGGGTCACCAGGCAAATGCCCAAATTGCCTCCTAGGGGTAATCTGACCTTGGAAGGAGATGAATAACCATAATTTCAACCCTGTTGAATTTGAGTCTTACTTTCTCTATCCAGGACTATCCGCAAACCCCACCAACATTAACACAAAAATCTCTGGCAGGAACATGGCTCTCTGAGTTGAGTCCAAATCATGATACATGTTTTTGCCCAAAACAGTGAATTTAGTCAAACTGTAATCCTTTCCCCCCCAGCCCCACTAGGTCATAGAACGCAGCTGCTCCTGTGATTTCCTGTAGATTGGTTTTTGCTACCTAGTGAACTGTTCTCATTTACATGATTCTCCTCCAGGCAAACACCTGCATATACCTACCCACACATGCTAGGGCACGTTAAAGGACAGTAGCCCATATATGCATCTGGGAAAAGAAAAAAATAAAACCCACACTTTCACCATTGTTTTTTCTTTCCATCTTCATAACCGAGGCAAGATTTGCTATATATTAAAAGTAAAACATGAGATTGAGCTATTGAAAAAATAACCAAAAACCACTGCCAGATAATCATTTAAAATAAAAAAAAATGCCAACTATAGATTTGCTGAAATCAGTGGATATTTCCCATTTGGCAGCTTATGAGTAAAATTCCCTCCCGCAACCCCAGGGATGTACCTCAGTAATGATAGTCATGTGTATAATTCACAGTAGAAATAGATTTAAATAAGCCAGCTCAGTAGTCCAGTGTGTGAAAATCCAGCAAGGTAGTTTTCTTTTCACTATCTCTACAGTTACCATGCTTTCTCAGTTGTCTCCAACCTCCTCCCTCTCCCAGTCCCACATTATATTTACCTTTTGTATTTGGGATCATAACATAATTTGTTTCCAAATGTACATTCAAAAGAAAAAAAAAACAACTTTGAGTGACATAAGGACAAGGCAGTAAATGAGAAGCAGGATTGCATTTTCATGTAAATCACATTTTATAAATATTTAAATCACTCCTTTTTTTGCTGAGGAGAAGTGTATGAAAATACTTTCAATGTACTCTATGATTTCTGCTGGAGGAGTTTTACCTTGTAAAGCTATTGTTCACAACAATGCACATTATAATTTTTTCTGTTTTTTTTTTTTTAACATCATTCTTCCAGTCTCTTCAGTGCTTAAAGGATTGAGAAGAAAACAATAGTTATTCCATCGGAACTCGATAAGACTGTCATCATACTCGACAACTCAACAATCTTTTCTACACTCTAAATTGTAGAGCATGATACATGTTTGAATAGCAAAGCTATTTTGTTGTTAGGGTGAGTACTCTTTGGAGAAAAGCTAAGGGACGATACTGTTCAAAAATAGAAACAAAGCAATAATTGAGACTTATTGCATCAAATCTACAAATTACAAGTTTAGAATTATTCAGAATATATATGATTCTTATTGAGGAGTAATAATTCAGGTCCCTAACAGTAAGATCATAGAAGCAAAAAAGTGCCTAAAATTAGAAGCACTGTTTAATCAAGGGCTTCAAAAAACAGGAATTCCTTCAATCTTCATTTTCAGAGTTTAACAGTTACATCTTATATTAGAAAATACTGTTTTGTTTATGATACCTTTTTACATAATGGAGACCTGTTGTGAATTATAATCTGTTGATTATCTCATTTGGCTTCATTGATGACAGAGGTTGCATTTGAAAGCAATCAAATTAATTTTCTTAAAACAGCTTATCATTTTGATGCTTTTAACTGTCAGACTAGCTTTCTCCCATATTATATTGAACTCTTGAGGTCTTGCTGTATTTGAGGATGTACCTTGAAAATTAATTTCAGAAGCAGAATGCAGTAAATTAAATTAGTTTTGGATTCTATCATTCTGAATAAATCCTGCATCAATTACTAAAAATTAGAGAACCCTGCATTAAATTAGGGAAATTGAAGAGAAAAGGGAATTTTATATGAACATATCCCTATCTGCTAGAGGGTTGATGACCATTCACATATGAACAACATGAAATTCCTTTGAAGTAAATAGACTTATGAAATCCAGTCAAGGATCCAATCTATGGAATTTCCTTCTCTGTTTTAGTCTTCTCTTTTGTTTCATTCTTTTCCTTCTAGAATTTCAATGTATTTTTAAAAATCAACTATAAGAGTACTTTTTGAAGTCTAAAACAGACCCATTCAACATTATCAAAAATAGTAGTAATAATTTCCCTTTTATATCATTTGTCTTTTCTATGAAAAAGAGGTGTTTTTTTTAAATAGAACACTAGATTAAAAAATCATCTTTGATAACTGTTAAATCTTTTTCATGATAATCAGAATCTAATCGTGTCCATATTCTTGCATAGGGAGAATCATTGTATTAATAAGCACCTGTCTCTGTGTTTTGATGTTCCATGTTCATATAATATTTAATATATATGTATAAATATACATATATATTTCCCCAATTAGTTTTGATTTTGAATCAAACTTTTAGCTTCAGTAGAATTACTTTCCAGTTTTTGAATTTGTCACTTTTAGTAGAAATGATCCTCAAGTTTTAAAAATATATTTTAAAATACTTTTGAATTTTTAGATTATTTAATTTTTTTTTCCTTTTTAGCCCTCCCACAGACCCATTGGCCTCAAATTCTTAACTGGTTTAATTCTTTTGCTCTATTTTTGTCTTGGTGAGATTGGCTATCCATACGTGATAGGAGAAGGGTAGTTGTAGGAAAATAACGTATTCCAGCAAATTATTTTGTGACGATAAAGATCTGATGCATTTCTGGTTACTACTTATTTTCTTTGTGACTAAGGACTAGTTTCTTAACTTGTTAGTACCTCTGCCTCTCAGTCTACAAATTACAAATAATCAAAATAATCAAACCTGTTATGCAAGAATGGACTTGTGTTTCCATTGGTATCAGAAATTCTGGGTGACAAAAATCCCTCTATCAATGCAGATCAACATCTTCATTTAAAGAAAATTGTATTTAGCCAGTTAAGTTATTTGCCTAGTTTTATATTTATCAGGAAAAGGATTTGAATCTATTTCTTCTTAATGTCAATTCCAGGTCTATGTCCATTTCATAAAAACAACAACCAACTTCTTTTTATTAGTAGGAAAATCCCTCTATCCATGAAAATAGTCATCTTGCCATGCTCTTTCATTCTGAATATTTCTTGATAGTGTTCTTCCAGAGATCCCTCATATGGGATATCAATGATCTGCATTGACAAGAAGAAAAGTTAATGCAAATCTAGGTTGCATTAAGAGAAGAATGCTGTTCAAGATGACTTGGGGTGGCAGCATTTTTAAATCTTTTTTCCTATTATGATTGTATCTGAAGAAGAGTGGTGTTCAAGGGTGGATGCCACATTTTTGGAAATGTATTGATAAACTGAAGGAGATCCAGAGAAGGGCAACCAGGCCAACAAGTTCATATCATATGAATAACAGCAGGAGGAAATGGAGTTATTTAACCTGGAGGGAGAAAAGACATAAAAGAGACACAATAACAGTGTTAAAGTATTTGAATGTCAATCAAGTAGAAAAGGGTTAATATTATTCTCCTTGAACCAGAAGAGAGAAATAAGATCAATGAATGGATGCTGCAAAGGGCAAATGTTAGATTGATGTAATGAAAATGTTTCCAATAATGCAGCTACTTAAAAGTGGAATAATCAGCCCCAGAAGATAGCATTTTGCCTCTCAATAGAAATCTTTGAGTCATGGGCAAATGAACAATTAATTGGGCTGTTACTGCACAGGTGAACTGAAGAACAAATAAAACAATTCAGAACATTCAGGGCAAAATCCTAGTTTTGGTCACATTCTATTGATAGAATAATATGAAAAGTGAACACAATTTTTTGGTTCAGGAGATCTGGGTTCTAGAAGCAATCTTTGCCAATTCCTAGCCATGTGGTCTTAGGACATCAGAGAAAAAAGTTGTAGCAGGTCCTACCAAACTGGAGAGGTTTTGTTGAAGTCTTCTCTAATAAGAACCACCCAAGGTAAGTTTGGAAAGGTTCATTAATGGAAAGTATGTTGTCCACAGTAATATCTGTGGTAGTATGAAGATGAAAACAGTCCATGGAGTCTGGAAAATATGGGTTCATCTCTTCTTACACATAATACCTAAAAGACCATGTAGTTGTCGTTCAGTTGTCTCTGACTGTTTGTGATCCAATTTGTATTTTACTTGGCAAGATATTATGGTGGTTTGACATTTCTTTCTCGAGCTCATTTTATAGATGAGGAAATAGACAAACAAGTTAAGTAACTTGCCCAGGGTCACACAGCTAATGTCCAATGTCAGATTTGAACTCGGGAAAATGAGTCTTCCTGACTCTAGGTCTAGAATTCTATCTAATGCTCCAGATACTTTCTAATTGCTTAAATGGGTAAGAACTTAGGTTCAAATCCTGGCTCTTATACTCATTATTTAGCTGAACTTGGCAAGTCAGATTACTTCCCTAAGGCTCTTTCCCTTTCCAAAAAGGAATTCATCATGTTATAGATGTATAGCTAATAAGCATTATTAGATCAGGGTTCCTGCACTAATAAATACACCTCTGAAGTTAGAGAGGATGCAAATCTGCATTGGTGGAGGGAGCAGAAATAGCAAGATAGTATTTTAAATTATAGAATGACAAAGAATTATTATTATCATATTTCCTTTCCTGTTCGAGTGAGAGGTACAGAAAAGTCAAAATATTTCCTAAGAAATACTATGTTTGTATCATAACAATGAAGAGAGAGTATAAAAATAGAAGGGAAGGAATGAAGGAATAAAGAAAAGGAGGAAGAAAGGAACAAAGGAATGAAGGAAAGAAAGGAAGAAGGAAGGAAGGAAGAAAAGAAGCAAGGGAGGGAGGAAGAGAGGAAAGGAGGAAAAGAAAAATAAATTTGGAAATATAAGGAACTATATATTACTATATATGTCTTTTTTTTCCTAATGGTGTTTCCACCTTAGTTAAAATGATTTAATTTTGCTTCATGCATTGGTTAATTTCCAGGTAAAATCTGCTTATTGATTATTACTGGGATATGCTGCTTTTTCTATAACAATTTCAGAAGAAAAAAATTATTGTACCCTGGGGGGAGTGGTAACAGGAAGTTTTTGTTGACCTAATATAGCTTTGTTCTACTTACCTCTTTTGTTTCTATTGATTATAATCTCATTGAAGGCAAGACCAGTTTTGTATCCTTGAATCTATAATACTTATTACAATTCCTAAATAAAAAAAATTTAAAAAATTCAATTACATGAAAAAATAGTTTTAACATTTGTCTTCTAAAATTCAGAGCTTTAAACTCCCTCCCAATCTCATCTCTCCCCTTGCTGAGAAGGCTAGCAATTTGATATGTTATACATGTACAGTCATGCAAAACAGAAATCTATATTAGTCATATTGTGAAAGAAAACACAGTCACCCGTGATACCAGGAAAAGAGAGAGAGAGAGAGAGACAGAGAGAGAGAGACAGAGAGAGACAGAGACAGAGACAGAGACAAAGACAGAGACAGAGACAGAAAGAGACAAGACAGAATGCATTTCAATCTGCACTCAGACTATCAGACTCTTTAAATTCCATCTCTGGAGTTAGCATTTACATCACATATCTGAATTGCCCCAGTGCGCTGGATAACTGCATTGCTGAGAAGGCCAATTCATTAACCTCAGAACATCTTGCAATATTGCTGCCATTTCTATGTATGCCATTGTCCCGTTGTACTTTGAGAACTTCACTTTGCATCAATTCAACTAAGTCTTACCAGGTTTTTTGAAAGAATCCTACTTATTTCTTATACTACAGTAATATTCCCTCAAAATTAGATACTATATCCTGTCTAACTATTCCCAAATTGATGGATATCCACTCAATTTTCCATTCATTGCCAACACAAAAAGAGCTCCTATGAATAATTTTGTTTTTACATATAAAAGCTTTCATTTTTATCTCTTTGGGATAAAGACTTAATAGTAATGTTGCTTGGTCAAGGGGTATGTATGATTTTAGAGTCTTTTGAACATAGTTTCAAAATATTCTCCAGAATGGTTGTATCAGTTTACAACTCCACCAAAAGTGTATTAATTTCCTGATTCTCCCACATTCCCTCTAACATTTGTCATTTTCCTGTTCTGGCATAATAGGCAACATGACCAATTTGAGTTAGTGCCTCAGATTAGGTTTAATTTGCATTTCTCTAACCAATAGTGATTTAATGAATTTTTTACATAGCCATAGCTTTAATTTCTTCATTTGAAAACTGCCTATCCATATTATTTGATCCTTTATCAAGTGGGAAATGTCTTTTATTCTTAGAGATTTGACTCAGTTCTTTAAATATTTGAGAAAAAAGATCCTAAAGCAGAGATACTTGCTTTAATTTGTTTTCAAAGTTGTGATTACTATGTATTTCCTTCCATTTTTTTTTCTCCCCAACTCTTTACCCTGTGCAATGTTAAAAATGTTTTTTTTCCAGCCACCGTCACCCAAAGCATCTTCCATTTTATCACTTCTCCCTTCTCTTATCCCCTTATCCTCCTACTTCATTGTAGGATAAGATAGATTTCTATACTCAGCATAGCATGTATCTTATTCCTTACTTGAAACAATTCTGATGAGGGTAAAATTCAAGCATTGTCCATCAGATCTACCTTCGACTTCACTGTATAAGTTCTTATGTATCTCATTTTTATGAGTTAATTGATTAAATTCTGCCTTCACCCTTTGTTCTTCTCATAGTACCTCATTCTTTCTCACCCCTTAATTTTATTTTTAGATATCATACCATCATAGTCAACTTCTACCTGTGTCTTCTGTCCATGTATATTTCCATGTAGAATGTAAACAATTTAATCTTATTGAGTCCTTTATTACTGATTTCTCTTTCTGATTGCCTTATTAAACTTCTCTGGAGTCTTATATTTGAAATTTTCTATTCAGCTCGTCTTTTAATCAGAAATGCTTAAAAGTTCTACAGTTCATTGAGCATCCATGTTTTTTTCTTTGAAGGATATTACTTCATTTTTCTGAGTGGATATTCACAGCTGTAATTCTAAATTCTTTCTGTTTAACATATCATATTCAAAGACTTCAGAACTTTTAATATAGAAGCTGTTAAATCTTGTGTTATCTTGACTCTGCTATACAATATTTGAATTGTTTCTTTCTGACTGCTTGCAATATTTCCTTCTCAAACTGGGAGCTCTGGAATTTGGCTATATTATTTCTATGAGTTTTCATTTTTGGATTGCTTTCAGGAGTTGGTCAGTGAATTCTTCTAATTCCTATTTCACCTTTTGGTTCTAAGGTATAATAAGTACAATTTTCTCTTTGATAATTTATTGAAATAGAATGTCTAATTTTTTTTGCATGATATCAAGGAAGCTTATTCATTCTTAAATTATTACTCCCAAATCTATTTTTCAGGTTAGTTGTTTTTCCAATGAGATATTTAAGACTTTTCCCCTCCCCCACCCTTTTGATTTTGTTTGGTTGTTTCTTGATGTCTCATACAGTCAATTGCTTACACTTCTCCAGTGCTCATATTTAAGGAATTATTTTCTTCAGCCTGCTTTTGTACCTCCTATTCATTTGACTATTTCTGCTTTTTAAAGAGTTCTTTTCTTTAGTTGATTTTCTATCTCTTTTACCATTTGACTGATTCTGTTTTTTAAGAGATTATGTTCTTCAATAATTTTTGGACCTCTTTTACTAAGTTGACAATTCTTTTATTCATGATTTTCCTGAATCATTCTCATTCCTGTTCTATAACTTACAAGCACTCTTTTTATGCCCAGAAACTATGACCAAGGACACCACTCCAATTAGTGTTCTTCCTAACCCTGGAACTATAATCCAAGAATAATTTATGGGAAATATAACAGAGCCTCATTCCCAAAAAAGGTACTCTATATTCTCCTTCTGATGAATTATAAAAACCTTTTATTTTCTGTGAGCTGACTGCTTCAGAATACATAGCCTATTCAACAGCTGCTAATATCTACTTGTGATTTGCTGGGGCATAGTCTGTAATAGATTACAGTTTACTTTTATGACAGTAAGGCATACCTTTCTTTCTAAAACTGTCAGATATCTTAGGTTGAGAAATTGTTGTATCATATCTATTTGCTGGTTTTGCTGCTCCAGATTTAATTTTAAGAAATTATTTTTAAATTTATTTTTTAAATTGTTTGGAGATAAATTACTTGGCTCTGCTAAATAAATTATTATTGATTGAAGGGAAGAGAGAGGTGTTACATTTCAGTATTTAGCACTTTGATTCTAGAAAAATATATTTTCCATTATTTACGTAAATTTCCCATTAGATTTTTAATATACTATTTCTATAACATATGAATAGGTAAATAACTATAATGTTAATTTATTTGTTTGGAATAGGTAAAGTATTGCTTGTTAAGAAGAGAAATTTATTTGCAATCATTATGCTTTTATTTTATGAGTTATGTGAGTTTGGACCTTTGAAAATCTCTTTACTCAATACCTGGGAATCATGAACATTCTGTCCATCTAAACAGTATCATTTAAATGAAATGTATTAAAATTCATAGCCATGTTGCAATATTATAACAAATACTTCATAGACATTAAGAAATAGATACTTCATTCCATTCAGCAAATATTCATTAATATCCATGTGTAGAGGCTACTTTAGTAGGTTCTGTTGGAGGTACAAATTTAAATCAGCTCTGATCCCTGTACTCAAGCAGATTAAAGTCTAGTATAGAAATGTACAAATACATAAATTTTGCTTTGGGCAGCACATTTTAAAAAGGCTTGGTTCTATACTAAATGAATTCAGTGATTCCAGCTTTCACTGGGTAACTTTATAGAATGATTCATATTCATCTTTCTTTTATTGGGTGATTTGCCCTTTGAAAGTCTCAAAGTTAATTTTTCCATTACTTATTCTAACTCCCTTTGACCTATTATAAAATGATCAATGAACTCAGGTAAAATCAACATTCATTTGAATCTTTCATATACAGATAAGTAAGGTTTAAACCTGGATGCTTAAAAAAAAAAAAACTACAGATCAATGGAGTCATTGAGGTGACATTTTTGGCACTTTTGCAATCCCCTTTTAGGAAACAGATAATTTTTCTTGTGCCATTTCCAAACATGTGCACCAGTAAGGTGTTTTTCTCTGTAAAAATGTGTCATCTTGTCCCTTGGAACTCCTTTTTCTACTTTAGAAAATATTGTGCTGTCTCTTCAAGTTATTCATGCCACAGAAGGTTGAATTGAAGAACCCTTCTGAATGTACAATTTCCATTGAAGTCAGTCAGAGACATATGCCTGCAACGGATGGCATCCGTATGATATTATTTGCTTCTTTGGGGAGTATCTGGGAATATATTTCATGAATTCTGTCTTTTCAAGGAAGTACAAAGTGATTGCCTTGAAGAATATACTTCATAAAAGGTTTAGCCTCCAATATATTTCAAAAAAAAGTTTTATTGAGATTATTTTAATACCAGTTATTTTCTAATTTATTTCTGCATATTAGGACCCTCACTTGTAATTAAGGAAAATAATTTGAAAAAAAGTGCCTTCCAAGACATGTATTATCCTACAGATAACCTTAGATTTCTCATCTGTAGTCCAGAAATAATGTTTTATCTCCAGTTGGACTATGATATAAATTTATAATAAAACCTCAATTGAAATCAAATTGAGACACTGCCTCCATTTCCCAAATATAAAGGCTTGGTTCTCTCTTCATTGAATCAACAAGACACAAGGATAAAAGTGTTGAAATTGCCTATCCTACTGAGTCAAATTAAAATGTCTTTATAACTAGAATTTCTATCAGAAGACTTCAATCCTTAATAGCATTTCTTAAATAATTGGAGGTTAGGACTTTTACCTTGTTCACTTTAAATCATTTAGACATTTCATTTTATCTTCTATTCCAGTTAGTATAAACATACCTATATATAATATATACATATATGTATTTGTATACACACACACACATCTCCATCTTTAAGCTTTAGGGTTCAGGATGGTGCTTTTGCATTTTCTCTTTGTATCCCAAGCTTTAAGCACAATATTTTGGCTATTATAGTACCTTGCTGAATATTTGATAGTTGAATGTTTTATTTTTCTTTCCAAGACAAAAGTGAACATCCTAATGCCATAACTTGATCTATGATATAACTTCAGGATTTTTGCATCCTGTCGGAAGTACAAGTGTCAAAGTTTTCCTCACAGGATAACAATGTTCCCAAGGAGGCAGCAGAGAGATGGGTGCAAATAGAAAATACTATATTATGTTACAGTAATGTTTTCTCACATGTCAAAAATATTATGACTAATGATAACATGAGTATCAGTCAGTAAAAACTGACTGTTAAAAATATGCAGTCAGAGAAATGCATCTCTAAGTAAGCAAGGAGAATAATATTCTACTTGGTGAACAAAAGAGAACAACAATTACCCAAAAGAAAAAGAAAAAAAATTCTTGACATGCTGATAGTATAATAGTCCTAGAACTACTTGTACAGGTGACTTTCCAAATGACTTCCAGATTGCCCATAAATAAGCATTTTCTATTACCCTAAACATATTAAATGTTAATGCACACTCAAATATTTCTATGATAACATTTCTTTAAGTTCACCCTCCAAGCTTCCACACCAAGTATTTTAGTTGCTGGAAGAATGAATTGCCATGAAAGCATTTCTTTTTATTAAGCATACAAATGAAGTTAGGATTTCAGTGCTTATTAACTGAAGTCTCTCTTCAATGAAATAGAAATAGAGTCCTAACATGGATCTTATAGGAATGGGGTGGGAGAAGGATTGCAACATTATACATGTTTGACTTTTCATTTGCCTAAAATATTTTTAACTTCATGAAATATTCTGGAAGTTCTGAGTTTGCTGGAAACATCTGACATCATTGAGACCAAAGTATAATGAAAAGGTATTTACTTGCCAAGGGACCTCCTAGAGCCATATTAGCAGGGGGCTGGGGGCAGAAATCTCTGATTAAGGCAGATTTTAGCTTTGCAGTTCACTTTTAGTGCATGCATATTCATGATCTATAATTTTAATGTGTTCCATACAATAAAGGCATTCTCTTCTCTAGGGCAAAAATGAGGCACACATAAGAGAAATTCAGGGCACAACCATCTTTAAAAGATTTCCTTTCTCTTTATAGCCTTCTCCTATGTAGGGAAAAATAAACAGCAACAAGTCACTGAAAATCAATGCCTGAACAAGGGCCATGGAGACTATAACACAAACAGGCAAAAAGTAATCACATATGATGTCCATTTTTAGTAGACTCACTATACTCCGGTTTTTGCAAGGCAGTCACTATTGAAGTCCATGAGACACATGCCCCAATATCTACATGAAATCAACATAATCTAGCTCATTAAATTTGAACTATTGAAAGGACTATGGGGAGGCTCTTTAAGTTTCATGGATAAATATAACATTTACATTGTAACTTTCTGTAACAAGTGCCAAAATGTATGGCTTAAACTGTCAAAAAGTTCAAAGCTAAAGGGATTACGTGAAAACTCCATTCAAATTCAGAGAGTAGGTAAGATATCTGTGTTTCTCATCTACATGGAATGGCCACTGGGGCCAAAGACTGCAAAATTGCATTGGGGTAGACAATAGCCATTTTAATTCTGCCCTTCTGGAAGGGAGACAGTTCATCTCAGTTTGTACTATTTTCCTTCCCTATTTACACATTTGTCAGTTTTTTAAGCAGTTTATTTAATTTTTTAGAATATTCTGATTCACTTTTATAAGCAACCTTAATGTTATAGATACACTGAGATTAGTTGGGCAAGATGACTCTCTTTTATTAATCATATCAACTTTTGCTATGACGAGTGGTAATAGAAAGCCAGGAGATATAGCTATCCAAATTGCTTTCTGTGGACATGCTATGAGTTTTTAAGAAAGAAATCTGTTTCTGGAACTTTCTTAACTCAGATGAATTTTCAAAAGGCTTGGGATGCTTTAAATATTATTTTGAGGATGATCAAGAGATTATTTCCTAATCTTTAAATGTTTGATATCTCACATACATAAATATTTAAAGTTTTCTTGATCCCAAAAGAAAACTTTTGTTCACGTATGTACTTATTTTTGTCTGTCCATTAATTATTTGGAATTCTTCAGGTAAGTGACAGAACCTATAAAACAGCAGTAACATATTAGTAGTCATAAAACTTCTGTCAATTTCTCTCTGGTCTCAGTGAATAGATTTTCGAGGTACATGCAGAAACTTAGAAGGCCACTAGATGGCAATGATTCCATTTGTGTCTGAAAAAGTACCACCTCTTAGCAGCAGTTCAATGTGAGAAAACAGCATTAAGTTTCTAAGGACATCAAAGTGTAAAATACACCAGTAACTATTCAAAAGCTCTCACATTCCTCAGGGATCCTTTCTGCCTCTCAACCCTCCCCACCCCCAAGTTGTGGAAAAGGCTTTCTTATTTACAGTACCATTACCTGTAATTGATGGCATTCTCTCAATGGTCTTTTTTGGGGCAATGAGGCAAGGGAAAAGAGCTGGGGCAGAAATCATGGGGAATTATATTCACCTTGGCCAAAGAATGAACACCTCTTTCCAAATTTTAAAGTTTAGAGTATTTTAACTGTTGCTATTTGTTTTTACTATCTCCCTTCGTCACAGTTAAACTATTCTCAATGGTATATGCTACCTTCATTTCTAGGGTTCAGATTTTGTTTGACCTGCAGACTTAGGGCAAGGGTATATATAACAGGGTTTAATCTGGACCTCTCATTTCCTTGCTCTAGTCCTAAAGAAATACTATTATGTATTCATCGTCACAACTATTAGATTCAAGTTACAAAATTTGAACCCAGATCTCCTTTAATCTTCTATTCAATATGTCTTCATTCAATTGCATGAAACTTTTCCATTGTGTTTGCAAGAGGATTTATTTAACTATGATTATTAGTTTTTCTAGGATGGATTGGTTTTAACTGGATAGGGGAACTAATGCTTTAAAAGAATTTTTGAAGACAAGATTAGAGGAAAGACAGTAGAAATGTGTGTGTTTTGGGAGAGATTTTTTTTTTCTTAAGCATCATTATTATAGAGTCAGAAGTTTATAAAGTTGTTAGTTGTTCTTCAGGTATTCACCCATCAATTCTTCCCCTACCTATCCTTGGCATAGAGATGAGGGTTGAAGAAGGAAAGAATAAGAGGTAGAAGAGAAGAATGTGGTTCAATGGACTGAGTAAGGAACCCACATCATCTGGTTCCACTGATAACACTGACTGAGGGGAAAAAAAATGTTTCATATTTTCTGCCTTTCCTGTGGACAGGATTGCTGCTATGGACTTAGTGATGAATAACAAAAAAAATGAAAGAGAAGTATACATTTATATTTTTAAAAAGACAATCAAAAATTCTGATGGTCATTGCTACAAGAAAATTTAACGGAATTTTTTTAGAGCAAAGATGTAGCAAATACACACAAAAAAGTCATAAGGTTTATATGTATCAAAATTTGCCCCACTCAAACTCAGACCCTCATTTCAAAATATAAGAAAATTAAAGCTTGTTAATCAGACTTATAAACAGGCAATCACCAAGGAGGTACAATATTGAATATAATTAGAATAATAAAAATAAACCAGGTGCATTAGCTTTTCTACATCATATTTGTACCTTCTTGACAAATTGTTGCTAAGCTCCACTGACACCATCCTGCCAATTCTCTCTATGATGCTCCCCCACCCTGACTTCTGACACGTACATATTTTACCAGATCTTCCAAATTTTTAATTGGTTTTAAAAAATCCTTGCAAGGAATCCAATGAATTCTCTGCATTGTCAGAGTACTCTATAAACTGACTAGGCTCTGCATCAAGGGGAAACATTAAAATTTTCTTACAATTGTCTAAATGTGAATATATGTGGTTTCCTTTTTTTAATATTTTTCCATCTTTTCTTTCCTTCTTTCTTCCTTTTCCTTTTAGTAAAGCACAGAGACTTTCCTTTAAATGAAAGAAAATGCTTGTTAATGATGGAATAGGAATGTGGGAAAATTGTTCACATCTATGAAAATAGATATTAAGAAATACCTTTAAATTTTTACATATGTTTTAGACATGGAATAATTTGTTTTTGACACAAGGAGCAATAGAAATTTAAGGCCTCATTTGTAGATCTACAACTACCAAACCAATTCAAGGCAGAACTAGTCTGTTTGGTTTTACTACAGCCCATCCACGTGGATGTGCTGTAGCCAAGTCAATAAAGTAATGATCTACATGGATCATTAAGAGGCCACAGGAACTGATTCAGTTTTACCATATTTATGCATGCTTCAAGTCAACACAAACTTTAATAAGACTGGCTGTAATTTGTGGCCCCTTAAAGTCTATTCTGGACTTTCCATTGTTCAGTATCTTATTTTTCTTAGGTAAGTTTAAACAAGCAAAATATAATTGGGGAATGGTAATATTCTGAATAGTTGACTAGATCATACTCCCAGTTTTACCTTAGCCTCTAAAAAAGATTTAGTATTTCCTTTTCATTGTTTTATTTCATTCCAGACTAAAACGTGAAGTATCAAAATCTGGAGGGTTTCAGAATTAACTTCATATATAGTATGAATATGAACTAATAATCTGGTAATTTGTATGAATACAAACTCATTGTATTATAATAATGATAATAGTAGCTAAGACTCAAATAGCACCTACTATGTGCCAGGTAGTATGTTAAGTATTTGAAAATATTATCTCTTTTTACCCTTACAAAAACTCTGAGACATAGATGCTATTATTTTCCCCAGTTTATAGATGAGGAAACCAAGACAAACAGAGGTTTAGTGAATTACTTCATTAGGGGTCACATAGCTAGTAATTTTCTGAGGCTGAGTTTGAACTCATGTCTTTCTGACTCCAGGCCTTGCACTCTTTCCAGTATACTTTAATTGAGAACTTGGTTTAAAATAGTGATATAATTTCCTGATTTTCAGACAAATTAATTCTAGACCACCACAAGGACCTCTTCCAATGTCTCATCATTTGGGGTTCTGGAAAGTGGAACACAAGATCTGCAAAGTCTTATCAAGCTGGAAGGAGTCTAAGTACTGGTCTAGGGGATTGGGGGTGTGACTGACTAGTTAAATTCAGAGTTTTATAACCACATTGAATGAGGACTAATAAATTTTTAGCTATAGCTGACCTTTAAACCTATTTGCTAAATCATAAAAACTATGTGATGGAGGACTAATCACATTAAATCACATATATTTGAAATCTTCAAGAGATATCCAAAGGGACTCAGAGTGTAGGCATAGTGTCAAGAGTATTGGCTCTTCCCACCTTCCATATTTTCCCTTATGCTCTCTGGATCTCAGTTACTCTTCAATAAAAATAAGGATTTAGAATAAAGGACCAGTTAGGTCTCTTCCAGTTCTAGATTTATTATGACCTTGGATGAGTGAATTAAACTCCAATAGCCTCAGATCTTTTTCATATATATAATGAGGAGCTTAGATCTGATAGTCACAGAAGTCCCTTCCAGTCCTTGATCTATGGTATTACTCATTGTATGAGAACAATAATTGGCAAAATATCCATTTCATTGTCAAACCAATCTGATTGCTTTCACAAATGGTAAAACAGACTAAGGAGTTGAACTGTAGAGAGGATATTATTCAGAATATATTCTTGAGGAACAGAAGAGGGAAATGGGAAATTCACTTGAGTTGTTTCCATAAGCAAAGTTCTGAAAAATGCTATGATGTGTCATTCTATCTGCCCCACCATCCTTAAGCAAAATGGTATGCAAACTATTCCAGGGAGGTAACTCTACCTTTTCCCTTAAAACGATACCTTTTTAAAACTATATCCTATTCCTTATAAGAAACAAAAATCCAAATGTCTTAGTCTCATGAATAAGCTCTGTAATTTTATATCATGGGGGGGGGAAGACAGTGAGAAAAAGTAATATTCAATTTGATTTTGTGAGGGACTAGATACAAGAAGTAAAAATAATGCTCAGATCCTTTTTAGGAGCCACTCAAATCACAGCAATATGGTTTCAGTGTTCAGGGGAGGCACCTAGACTATTTATGCTTCATGCAATATTTTGAAAATTTTCATGGTACAACATACTCTTCTGCAACGTTTGCTAATCAGTACACCTTAGGTGATAGTTAAATTTAATAGGAGACAGAATTTGGAGTGGGGAGCATTTCACAAATTGACTGAGAGAAATGAGAGTCTGTCAGTTTGGATATCGGTCCAAAAATATTGTGCTAAGAGCCTCTGGTTACTAAAGCCTCCAAGAATGGTTGTAGGGTACTGCTAGCCAAATTTGCATTTTCCTGTGCTCAGTGGCTAGTACTGTGGAATGCCATGCAGCAAGGTAAATCAGCCCAGATATTGAATGACTGTGAAGGGTCTTTTTAGAAATAAGAAAATAGGCATTCACATATTACTACACATTATTTAATGCTTGACTTTAGGCTTTCTAGGGGGTTCAAAGACTGGTAAAAATCCTCCAAGATAGAAGTTCACTTTCTGATGTGTACAAGTCATAAAAGCCAGGTAAATCGGTTCTCAAAAAATTGAATAACAGCCAAACTGCTCTCTAAGTGCTGGTTTAACTATCTCCCATTACCCTTACTTCTATAGAGGCTACATGGGTTCCTAGGCATAACCACCAGAAAATTCTCAGCTTTAATTAAATTTATAGCATTCGTAATTTGCAATTGATTCTTAATCTGCTTTCTTAGTATTCAATAACCACAGTTCATCTTTCTTTCTCAACTGTCCTGACATTCTTAATGGGGAGGAGGGTCAGTGTTTCAGCAAGTCCAGTCACTCATTGGGTCTCTAAACTACATAAACATAAATGTTTAAGACTAAGGGACTTGAAAGCCTTGCAGCTAAGCACCATCTATATTTTTAAGATATGATGAGAAGTAAGACATGAGTGCCAATAAGAAAAGTCTGCCAAGTGGGAAGCCAAGGTTCTTGACTCCATATCCATGTATCATGGTAAGTTAATGCCATTTGATAAATTACTTAAATGTCAGGAAGCACACAAAGCACCTGGGGAAAGATGGAATGAACTCGGGGGAGACTGGAGACACAAGAACTGTTGGAGACATTGATAGAGGGTGACTGAATCTATACAAGGAAAGAAGATCATGATATTTGACCCAGATTGTATATTACCAAGTTGGCTCTTTATTAATGGACCAAAGAAAATGAGACAAAAAGCAAAACCACGATTACCTGGAGATGGTTAGTTCTGACAATGCCCTTTAACAAGAATATTCCATTAATGTAAGGTAACAAAAGTAGTTTTGAAACCCTGGATTTTTAACAAATAGAAAGTCTTCCTTGTGCCTGAGGTGTGGCAGAAAAGAGAGAGAAGAGTTGGATGACAGGCCAGCTGAGGTCTTGATTAGTTGCCAAATCTTGTACATCTCTTATATCCATCTCCTTCTCTGTATTCACAGAGCCACTACCTCAGTTCAAGCCATCATCCCCTTTCACTTGGACTTTTGGAATTGGTTTTCAGTTGGTCTCCTGCTTCTACTTTCTCCTTCACCCAAATCTCTCCTTCCTATAGCTATTAAATGATATTCCTAAAGTTGCTTTATGAATTCCTGGCTCCAGTGTACCTTGTGAGTCTTATTAGACATTATTCTCCTTTCAGTTAGGGCAGCTAAGTTGATTAGTGAATAGAGAGCTGAGCCTGGAATCAAGAAGACTCATCTTCTTGAGTTCGAATCTGGTCTCAGGTATTTTATATGAACCTAAACCAGTCACTTAGCTTGTGGCTGCCTCAGTTTCTCCATCTGTAAAATGAGTTTAAGGAAGAAATTGCAAGGCATTCTAGATTATTTGCCAAGAAAATTCCAAATGAGATTATGAAGAGTCAGACATGATGGAAACAATTAAAAACCGCAACTACCAATTATTCCTTCACGTATATTTCAGCCTAACTATTTTAGTTTTCTTATTTTTTGTGATTCAAAACACTACATTCTCCATCTCTAAACTTTTTCATTTTTTATGCCACAGTAAACTTGTGTACTCCTTCCTTACCTCTATATCTTAGATACTCTAGTTTCTTTGTTTGTTTGTTTTTCAAATCTCTGCTCAAGATCATTTTCTGTATGAAACTTTTCTCCATTAAATCTTCACAGCTATCACACACACCTCCACTATTACTTTGCATCTTTTTTTACAAATGTCTATAAATGGATGTGTCTCCTCTGGCTAGATTATAAACTTCTTAAAGTGAAGAAATGTTTCTAATTTCTCTTAACATCTCAAGCCCAAATATAATGTCTAGCACATAGTAGAGACTTAAAAGATAGTTGTTTATCAATAGAAAAAAGTCAGAGACAAGGAAGATTGGATTTCATCTTATTGGGATTTTTACCAAATGCTATTCTTCCTTTTTTCTTGTCTTCATTCTTAGCCCTTTCAGTCCATTGCCACTAAACCCATTGATTTCAGAGGATCACAGATGTAGAAAGAGCTTTGCAGCCATGAAGGCTCACTCCCATCACATCTCCTCTCCTCCCACACACTATGTATACATATAAGAATCCAAAGATGAAATGAAGCTAAGCACCTTTCCTAGGATCACACAACTAAGAAACATCTGAGGTAGGATTTGAATACAATCTTCCATCTACTGTGCTACATAGCTAACTCCTCTGTGTCATCTAACTTTTGTGTTTCCAAGGACTAAAAAAAAAAAAGGAAAAATATATTTCATTTTGGCTGGAAAACATTTTATTTCTGAATGAAAAACTCTGGCAGTTATGTAATTTCTTTGGCATTACCATGAAATAGGTAAATATTCATTGCTATCATCTCACAAAAATTATCCTGACAATAAAGAAACAAATCTCTTTCCTTTACTTGTCAAATGTCTTCCTAGGTCAGTAATATGCTTCCACTCACATTCAGATTCCAAATTCATATACATATACACACAGAGATTAGTGGATTTCAGAGCTGGAAAAGAAAATATAGGAACAATATATTTAACCTCCTTATTTTACTGATTAGGAAACTGAGGCTATGAATTTTGTGTATCTTTTTGACTTGCCTGAGTATATGTAGCCAGGTGAAGTTAAAATCTGAATGAGAGTTCAGTTCTTTTGACTTTGATCACAAAACTCTTCTAATGCCTGGGGTAACTCTATTTTCGTTCTTATATTGGAAGATTTACTAACAATCACTACCTTAACAAAATGGATAGTTGATATAATGTAGAAATAGTCTAAAGTACTTTACTCAGTTGTATCTGTATGTGGATTAATGAATACAATTCATTTTCTCTTTTATTTTGTAATAGGTTGTTTGCATTTCTGTTTAGATTGTCAAATCCCTTAGGGCTAGAGCAAAGCCTTACTTCCCTTAACATAAGAATCTCTGAACATTTTGGAGAGAAGCAACATCAAAGTCTGTTTTTTTAATGTTGAAACCCCCATGTATGAAAATTTCTTCTACTGATGAAAATCTGAAACTAATTTCCAACTTAAAGTCTTAAAGAGTTGTCCAGTGCAATAAGAAATTAAATGATTTGTGCATAATCACATATACAATATACTTGAAACCATATCTTTCTGATTCTTAGTCTGTCCCTCTATGAATTATAACAATAACAAAAATAACAATAAGAAGAATAGTATTGATATAGTACTTTACAAACATTATCTCAGTTTATTCTTATAAAAATGTTAGGTGTGATACTTAGTTCCATTTTATAGATGAGGAAACTAAGTCAAAAAAGAGGTTAAGTGACTTGTTAAGGATGCCACAGCCAGTAAGTGTTTGAGGAGGATTTGAACTCAGTTCTCCCTGACTCCAGTGCTCTATTCATTGCAACATAGAAATGTCTATACATAGTAACCATTTGACAGCTGTTGGTTGAATTTAATTCAGTGAAGTTAGGAATGAATTGATATAAAAGGTGGGTTAGAATGTTGTATCAAACATTTCAAATTCAAAGGAATGAAGAAGTGTACATCTCTTAATTTCTAAATTTTACTCACATTTTTTGTCAGGAAATAGTGACACATGATCATTGAATAAAATATATAAGATTATAACTACACAGGCTTGGTGGTACCCACCAATATTCCCTTGCTACTAGGGCAAACTGAGGCCAATAAATAGCTTAACTTTAGAAGTTCTGAGCTGCAGAAGAGATAAATTCCATTTGGTATCTACACTTAATCCAATTCAGAAGTGGTGAACTTCTCCAGGAACAGAGGACTGCCAGCTTGTCTAAGGAGTGTGGAAACTGACCCATGGCAGAAAAAGAATCAAGCTATTGCATCCTTGATGCTGACAATTTGGCTTTGGGCCTGAAAATGACCATGGTTCTTCTGACCTGAGAGAGATAGGAAGATCCAGTCTCAAAACAAAAGCAAGGACTGTAACATGGATGTAGACTTGATGATTCCTCATAATATTTCTAGTATTTCTATTAATATTCTTTTTGAATTGTAAAATCACATATGTTGAGTTTGAATTGGCCTAAGAGGACAACATCTAATCCAACCCTCCCCCCAACACACACACACACACACACACACACACACACACACACACACAACTTATTACAGATGAGGAAGCTGTAGGCACCTAAGTAGTGGAGTGTGAGTGCAAGGCCTAGAGTCAGGTACACCTAACTTCAAATCTAGCCTCAAATATTTACTAGATATGTGACCCTGGGAAAATACCTTAACACTGTTTGCCTCAGTTTCCTCATTTTTAAAATGAATGGGAGAAGGAAATGGCAAGCCATTCCAGTCTTCTTGCCAAGAAAACCTCAATAGGGACCATGAAGAGTCTTACGTCACTTAAACAACTGAACTACAACAAAAAACTGTGGCACAATAGAAGGATTAAACAATTTTCCTATGATTACTTAGGTAGTATATTTCATAGGCAGAATCTGAATACAGGTCATCTATCTTCCAGGTTTAGAAGTTTATACTACACTATTCCAAAAGGGCTTTGAAATATCTTGTCATCACAACAGGATGTTTTTGGTGTCTGCCCCACAATCTTATGCTGCTTTGGGTAAATCTCCTTTTCTTTACCCAAACCATAATATAAGAAAGAGAAGGAAAAAAAAAAGTCAGATAAAACCACCTTCTCTATTCCTAACTTGACTGAGGGAAAGAAAAAAAAATAAGCAGAGAAAGTAGTTTTCTCTACTTTGACTTGGAACCATTTGTGAGCACCTAAATAGTGTTTCCTGGCTAATTCACATCCTACAAAACAGACTTTTAGTGCCCTAAACATAGCAGACACTCAGTGTTTGTTTCTGTTAACAATCCTAAAGATACTTAATAAGTGCTTGATAAGTTTGAGTTAAATAAATAAATGAATGAAAGCATGTATGACAATCACAAAGATGTCACTGAACCAAGTAAATACCAAAGCAAGTATTATACAAGATGTAGGGATGTATGCATGAATGGTGACTGCCACTGTATCCCTTGTTGTCCTCGTACAGATGTCCTCTCAAGAGTACCAAAAGAAAGAACAATAAGACTTTAGATTAAAAACTTAGAAGTCATCTGAAGGCTACCTGTCTTTGAACTTCTGATATAAGTAGAAAGGATAGTATTTTACAAAATATGATAACTCCAACATAGCATTAATTACATTTTCAAAATTCAATACAATTTGGGCATTTTTGGAAAATGCATCATTAATTTCTAACATATCGTTCAATGATGTCCTTGTTGATGGTTCTTTATTATATTTACAGTCTATGGATCAATTGATATTAGAGACTTTAATCAAAGTTTGGATTTAATGATTTGGACTTAACCTAAAATCCATCAAAATAGATGAAATCAAAATAAAATCCTACTCTGAAACTTTGTTCCATATATGTAGGACATTAGATAAGCTTTAAGAAAAGAAATCCAACCCTCCAAAAAACTTAAATCAGTTTTCTTTCAACTTTAGAAAAGTCTAACTTGAAATAAAAGTGGACTTTTGTTTTTTGAATTTCATTTTTAATGATTGTGGGGCAAATTTTGTGCAACTATATAGAAAATATGAAATTCCAATTTAGAATTCCATCATGAAACTACACCATTCTAATTTCTCCAGGCCACGGTTTGTTAATATTCCACAAAGTCCCAGGATGCAACTATAAGACTGCATTCAAATCTATGAACATGAGGCAATCATGCTCAGCAGAGTATAACAATAATTATAATAGAGATTAAATAAAAATAATTAGAAAAAGTTCATCTAGTTTTGATGTATTAATTATTCTGACCCTGTTCTATTCAGAGTCTAATTATCTGGTTCAGTGAAAATGCCAAGATTTCTACGACTCATAAAAATTACATTCAAGTAATTATGTCAGCAAACTAAACAGTATTCATTTACCATGCCTTTTTATGCACACATTTGAATATGCTTTTTTAACTGTTTTTGCTCTTTGTTCCTATTCATGGGAAATAATACCTGTAGAGAAATTTGAAAGTCAGTAGTACTCTGCAATTCCTGCTGATATTTTTCTTTTGTAAGACTGCTGTAAGTCTCATATAACCTTTGTTTAAAAAACATGAATTAAAGTTCACTCTTCACTTGTTTCAAAGAAACCTTTAAAAGCCAGGCTGTAATAATATTAAAAAAAGTTTCAGGCAGTAGTGCAAGGCATATCTTAGAAAGTTTGTTACTTCTACAAGCTCAGAAGAAGACGGAATTGTTCAACATGTTTCACTTAATTACTGATTGCCTTCCCATGTCTCTCTTGGAAACTTTTAAAGAAAAATGCATCCATATTTGGAGCATAAAATTTTGTCTGTCCTGCACTGTAGTGATACAATGGAGATTCCAAATCACTGGGAGGGGAAATGTAAATTGACCAGAAGAAAAATACAAGAGTTTTGCTGTACCATAAAAGATTTCTTTTTCCCAGAATCAATTACTTTGTGTGAATACAGACCCAGAATTACATTAGGTGAGTAGTCCCTGGAAAAGTTTCAGTACATATGACAATCTTTTCCTGTTCCATGCTTCTTTATGTAAGTGTGTGTGTGTGTGCGTGTGTGTGTGTGTGTGCATGGACCCCTTCACCTGTGATTTCATTGATATGTGTCAGGTAGAATTTAAAACCAAATCTTCCAGACCCTAAAGCCCTATTTCCACAAAATACGTGCTCCTGTGTTTCCTATCTATACCATACAGATAACTATCTCATTTCCCTTTAGTAGAGAAATACAGTCTTTGAACAGAAAGTTAACAGAGTGTCCCTGGTGCTAGGAGGCCTACTCTGCCTCAATGCTCCCACTTTTCTTCCCACCAGTTTGCTCCTGGACTTGACTCATGTTCTGACTCCACTAACACCACTACTGGTAGTTATTGATTTCATTCTGTCCCAGTTTCTTGCCTATGGAACAAGGTTGGAGGCTTTATTCCCTTCTCCTCCACTGTCTTTGAAAACTATACACACTAGCTCTTTAGGTTTCTTGTTCGTAAAGAGGTTTGAAAATTTTAAGTGACCTTAAGGATGCTAGTTAGGATTATCAATACTTCATGCATTTTACTCCCTATCTAGACTCTTACATGAGGGCCAAAACCCATTATTATTTATATGTATATCTATTAGAGAGCTTGACATTATTTTCTTCATAATAATTATATATTTTAAAAGAAATTGAGCTATGTTTTAATTAACATTATGAAAACACAGTTATGTACAGTTATTCCTTTGTACTTGTTGCTTTATTATCTAATAATAGGGTTTTTAACATTTTTGTTTGTCTCGTTATTTGTTTTAGGAGATAGAACTTTCTTTACTACATTTGTAATTTAATTTTCTGTGAAGTCCCAGGACAAATAAATATGATTCTGGCCTACCTATAGATGCATTTAAAAGAAAATTTAAAAAGGAATAAAACCAGTAAGTGCAGTAAAAAAAGAGTACTGGGCCTGGTCATGAAGACATGTCAAAACCTGCTTTATATAGTTGTACTAGCTGTATAATCCTGGGCAAGTCACTTAACCTCTGCCTGCCTTGTTTTTCTAACATAAAAATGGGGGTAATAAGAGTACATCCTTCCCAGAGTTAACATAAAAATCAAATTAAGTAATATCTGTAAAGTACTTTGAAAACCTTAAAGTGCAACATAAATTCTATTACTATTATAATAACTTGGTGAAAATCTATACATACTGGGAAAACAAGGAAGATTAGCATTTGTGTTATTTTAAAAGGTACTATAAAATATAACTAAGGAATACAATTATAGGATACATAATTATATAAAAATATTACATTTAGCAATTATACCTAATAATATAATGTAAAGTAATATGTAATGTATCATATATTAACTCTATTATACAAGACATATTATAATAATATGATATAAATATATGATATAATTCTGTTTCCTTTCAGTCATGTAACCAAAGCTTGAGTATATGAGTAAACTTCTTAATTATTTGAACCCAGAATATTCCTGAATTGCAACAAATCAAAATAGTGTATTGACTGTCACTGAATATGATGTAAACATGGTTGTATATTTAAAGAAGTAGGATATGCTGCTAAATAGAGATTCAATAATTCAAAACAATGGGGTGGTGAAGAAGACAATGAAGCAGAATCATAGAATGAAATACAACAGTAAATGTGTTTTGCTTCAAGTTCTTAACTCATTGTGTCTTTTATTTCTCTCATTTGAAAAGAGCTTAAAAACCAGAGAGTCTGTCCTCTTTTTCCTTCAGTATGTAAAGCCAGGATTTCCCTTTGCTTCTCTTCTCTCAGGGATGCCTTTGATTTTCATATTTTCTCTATAAAAATGTAACCAGAAGATATTTCTTCCTACAATATGATTTGTCTTGGTTCCATATGGCCAGGACAAGTTGGAGCATAGTTTGGGGTCTAAATTTTCAAAGAGGGACAGACAGACAACAGACAGACAGACAGAGAATTCTAGAAATATTGACCATTTTCTGTCTTTGAAAGTGCGACTTGTCTGGTATCTTAATAATCTTTGGGAACTTGTAAGTTCAAGATGGAAATTGAAACAATATATGACTGCGTAATGCTGCAATAGTGAGGCAGCAAGGCTTTCTTTGAATTTAAGTTCCTATTCCTTTTTTTGCATATATACTACAAGTGCCCCCTTACTCCCCATAGATACCTCTTCCTTACCCTTTCCTGGAATTTTTATATATATATATATATATATATATATATATATATATATATATATATATATAATTATACACAAATCATGTATGAGAAAAAATTAATTTTCAAATGGAATTTTGCCAAGTAAATCGTCTTAATCTGAAAGATACTAGCCTATTCAGTAGCCTTTTTTGTCCCCAAAGGTAAACATGCCTGTTTACATGATGAATAATGTAGTTCAAATCAGCAGATTTTAAAATCTGGACAGGTAGCAAATATGTACATGTCTATGCAAACAACGACTTAGGGAATTGACTGGTATGATAGCAAATAGTAATCAGGAATGGCAGTTTTATTATATCTGACATAAAATATTCATTTTATTTAATTATTATTTAATGTGAATTATATGAAGAAGGTAAGAAATCTAACAGAATACCCTGTTGTGTTGGTAAATTTGGATTACAGTCTTTGTTGATATGCTTGCTTAAGCATTCCTATGGTCTCTTTTTAAAGGAGTCCAGGCCTCTCTGTTTCATGGGCTACCATGATGACAGTCAAAGAAGAACTCTGACAATAAACCTTTGGTTTCTACTATAAAGGGGCAGAGAATTGGGGTGTATGGCTGAATGAAGTATGAATATATAATATGCTTCTCATATGAAGATGAAAATTTTCTTCCACTTTGTGGAGAATAGGGTTTTGTATTCATAGAATTTCCAATACATTCCCTCTTCAGCAAAAGGCATGCAGGGTATACTGGGATAATTTGTGTCTAACTATGTTCAGCCTTTTTCTGGTGATTAGGATTATAAGGAATGAAGTTTTAGGGAAACTAAGTGGTGCAGTGGACAGTGTCAGGCTTAGAATAAGGAAGACTCATCTTGAGTTCAAATCTTGCTTTATACACTTTCTATAGCTATATGATCCTGGAAAAACTGTTTAACCTTATTTGCTTGAGTTTCCTCAGCCAAACATTAGCTGGAGAAGAAAATGTATCCTCCACGATCATTGTCAATTTATTGCAATAGCCATGAAGTCAGCAGAAACAGGAGCTATGGAACACTTAGAGCTTAGTTAGATATTGAAGTTGCCAAGGTCATCCACTGTATCCCAAATCATTGTCAGTCATACTGACTTTTGTCTTGCCATTAGACTGTTGACTGGAAGAGAATGAGACTGAAGATTTCACACAGCTGTTTCACTTAAATCTAATCCACGCAGAAGTCAAGTTATCTCCCTGGGATGTCATTGGTCCTCTGAAAACTAAGAACAATAAATAGAGTATACAGACAGGAATAGAATATGTTCACAGTGCTCTAGGAGCTTCAGAACTAGAGAGAGGGTAAGACAAGTCACTAAACAAAGTAGAATGTAATATGTATGATAAAAGAGACTAATTATTGCAAATGGGAGACTATAATTATTGTTGTGCATGCATGTCTTTTGGTCTGGATGATAGAATCTTATTATTTGCAGGAAATCCCTTTACTGGAGTGGTTATCTAGAGGAATATACAGATTCTCAAATGAAAAACAATCTTGTTAGCCCTGAGCATTCTTTCAAATAGAAAGTACTGTATATAGATATATTTTCAGAAATTTGATCCAGAATAGTGGAATTTGTAATTCTGCAAATAGAAAACAAAAATTATCTGTATAAATTGCAGGACTGTAATAAATGTTTGTTGCATGAATAAATAGAAAAACAGTCTTAGTTATAACCACTCACTGTGCTTCCAGTTGCTTTTGTTGGGCAAACAGAACAGTCTTCCACCAAGTTGGTGTTATGAGAAGAACCTAAGATTTAGGGTCAAAATTCTAGGTTCAAATTTCATATTGTTAGAAATTGGGTCATTTTAGACAAATCATTCATTTCTGAGCTTTTCTGACCCTTAGTTCCCACCTCTAAAATTATTAATTTATATTAGGGACTCTTAAATATACTCTTCCGCTTTGGGTATGAGATCTTCACCTCCACCCAAGCGTATCATGCTCATTTCCACATCTCTGAAGTTTTCCACAATTTGTTTCCCATCTGAAATGCCCTCTGCCTTCTTTACTATGTATTCTACCTATCCTTCAAGACTCAGCCCCAGATTCATTGTTTCCATGAAATCTTACCATCCTCTAAACTCACAGGATTCTCTCTCCTATCACCTTCTCTAATAGTTATTCTCTGTAACCCTCATTTTGTCTTTAGCACTTAAATTCAAGATAGTTTGTGTTGTTTCTTAAATGCTTCCTGTGTATCTTTTAATTTTCCTTACAAAACAATGATCATTTCTTTGAGGAAAGTGATCCTGACTTGTGTTTAGTTTGGAATTTCCCATATGCCTAGTTAGAGTTCAATATTTATTGAATTCATTTAATGGGGAGAGTAAAAAATGCTTTAAGTAATCGATTTCCCATTTTAATGCATCCTGGAACATCTATGTTTCCTTAAAATTTGCTTATTACCCATATCCCAACATGGATATAGATGCTATGGTTCTCATCTTTGAGAAATTTATATCCTATAGCTAAATTGTGTCAATGTTTTTTACTATGCTATGTTGATTAGGTTAGGTTAGGTAAGAACAGAATTAATAAGCATTTATATAATTCTTGCTATGTGCCAGGCACTGTGCAAAGCACTTTCAAAATATCACATTTGATTCTCATAGCAACCATGTGAAATAGGTGTTGTTATTATCCCCATTTTATAATTGAGGAAACTGAAGCAGAGATTTAAATAAGTTGTCCAATGTAACATAGTAAGTGTTTGATGCCAGACTTGAACTCTGATCTCCAGGCCCAGAAATCTATCTACCAGTGACCTGTATTTTTTAAAATTTTTATTTAAATATTTTTCCAATGTCTACCAACTCATTACTTCTAGTTCTGCCCTCAATTGGGGAAGAAGAAATCCAATCTCCCTTCCTCATAATAATCATAAAATACCTGAAGATGACCATTTCATTCATTTTTCTTCATTTCCCTGGGCTATCACTATTTTCTTCAATCAATTGCCATATGGAATGATACTGAGAACTTCACTTCTCTGTTCATCCTCCAACATTAATCTTAAATCATTAAATTTAATTCTGGCTATTTTCAAAGAAACAAAATGTAAGAATTTTGAATGCCCCTCTAGAGAAACGTCTCCTAGCATTAAGATCTAGAACTACAATAGTAAGAAGCCATGAGAGGGTCTTTGAGAAATTTTCTCTCCATCTATCAATGGAAGAACAGTCACAATCTCAGGACTTTTATTAAATAAGTAAAAGGATACCCAAGATGAACATATCCTTAATGTACTTTTGAGTTCTTCCAGACCATTAACCCAGATAGCTTGAGCCATCGCTTTTTTCAGATCACAACTTTAAGCAGAAGCTATTCATTTGACTAATCTGGAAAGAGGTATAATTCACTGTGTTCAATTTCTGGCAATTGGAAAAATAGAGGCCACAAAATATTTTAAATAAGAAAAGAGGCTTAAAAAAGGTTGGGGAAATCCCCATCTTAAGAGGTACTCTGATAATGAATTTTGGTGATGTGGAGAAATAATGTATATTTATGGAGAAAATAATATTATGTTTTCTACTGAAATGTACTGTACACAAAACTCTCTCAGCATCAGCTTCCCTAGCATTGAATAAAAAGAGCAAATGTATTCCTTACATACTTATAAAGTTAAGAATTATGTGTTTTTTAAAATATTATTGTGCCAAGAGTGCATCTTTTAAATTTGGCAGTGATGAAAACTCCTTGAGGAAAACTGAATAGGGGGATGGGTAGAACATTAAGAAAATGAAGAGAAATCAGGAGTGTAAAAGTAAGAATTTTCATGTTAAGTCTAGGCCTGTGTTTATGAACCACTAATACATTTTTGGAGTAATGACATTTCTCAGCAGAGAAATAAAGTATCACCTTTTCACCTAAAAATCAATTGAGTCTTTCTGTATGATAGTTGTGATACTGATACACATCAAGTTTTTGGTTGTACAGTTGTACCGATGGAAGATACTAATGTCTGATGGAAAGAAAGCATTTATAAAAATACTTAGCCATGTACTTCTCACTTTAATAATATGGAGAACTCCATGACACACTGAATGATCAAATGCTGCTACCTTTTATGTTTAAGTCAGTCTAGCTTTTTTATATAAGTTTTTTGGTAGAATCAAGATAAAATAATTATTCATCCAGTAGAAGTGCTAAATTCACACATTAAAAGATATCTTCAGTTTTGTTTCTCCTTTGAAATATTAGCAAACCATGTAACTTAGGTTGAAGGCCATGGCCCTTTCTCATTTCTTTCCAAGGTTACAATCCTTTGGTCAATAACTGAATCAAGTAAGAGCATTCTGAGGTCACAACAAGGTGTCACCTTAAATTATTTCAATGGATAGTTTCCTTTTGAGAAAAAAAAATGAACTCCATCAAAAAATATATGAGATGGGTGGGCTGTAGCTATCAATTACTTTCTGAGACCCAGTTTTAGCTAAGTCTTTATTGCAGTTTATTCCCTAATGATACAGAGGTTAACATGTTAAGTTGAGAGTTGATCCCAAAGTAGACATTAATGTCTTAATGCATTTAGGGGCTGTGGATCTTTTAGTCAAAGGTCCCTTGAGATTATATTGTTTTTCTCATAACTTGACTGGGTCACCAATCACATAAGGCACCTGGAATGCTTGAGTAAATATAGCTCAATTTACTCTCTTCCTAGTTATTAATTCAAAGCTGTATGACTGTACTGTTAGAAAGGTTCATGTGTCTTGAAATATGCACAGGGAACCAACAAGAATAATATAACCAATCTCTGAAGTTGGGCATCATTCCTCTCTATATGTTGTTTCAGGAATAGCAATACTATTCATTCTCTGGTGCTGAAAATCCATGTGAGAAATTTTCATCCCCTTCTGTTTCTATGCTATCAGAAGTATAATGGTGAGATAATTTATTGAATTTTGGACCTCGGAAGTCAGATGTGTAGATGACTGATTTGAGGAAGGAAGGAAGGAGGGAGGGTGGGAAAGAAAGAAGGAAGGAAGGAAGGAAAGAAGGAAGGAAGGAGGGAGGGAAAGAAAGAAGGAAGGAAGGAGGGAAGAAGAAAATTCTAAGTTGTATTTCATTCTTGTCATTGATATATATTTGAAAATGTAGGAAGGCATCACTTGGCCAGCCCTGTGGCATTTCAGAACTCAACACAATCATGCTATAAGGGAAAGGGAGGGGAGTAAATTCCTGCTAGTTAGTAAAGTTAAGCTCCTAGTAAGAAGTATCTTGGCCCTAATTCTTCTTACACTGTTAGTTTCAAACTCAGACCTCAAGTACTCCAACTCTGTCATGAATATTAAGTGAGCCAAACTGATTCCTGACCCTTTTAAGTGTTTAAAAGACCCTCTTCACTCATAGTGATTGGATAACTAGAGAAATTCAAAGAATACTAGTACTAGAATTGATCATGCTCTGAATCTATAAATAATAATTTCTTGGAATCAGGAAATATGGTTATTCTTCTGCAGAATGTACCAACAATTTTATTTAAACAAACACTGGAACTTCCTGGTAGTCTTACCACTGTTGTTGTTTGAATTCAACCTAATATTTATTCTGTACATTTCATGAAACTGAAATTAGTAGAACCCAAGATTCCTTTTAAATCTCATGAAAATGAGAGTTGGAAAAATAATAATCTTGGATCAGTGATTGAATAAAGAGCAGAGTCCATGTTTCCCTTAAGCTTATTAATCAATTTAATTGGATGAGTTGGCTTTTTTTCTTAAGAGCATGGAATGGTAGTTTTTGCTAAAAACAATTACTTTTATTTACTCTTGGACACTTATATACACACATACATAGATACATTCACAAATACAGACACCTGTATGCACTTATCCAGGTGGCATAGTGCATACAATATTGCATTTGAAATTGGGAAATTCTGAGTTCAAATGCTGCTTCAGACTCTTACTTGCTGTGTAACCCTGGGCAAATAACCTTTCTCTGACTCAATGTCCCCACCTTTAATAGAACGATTAAAATACTACCTCTTCCCCAGGGTTGTTCTGAGGATCAGATGAGATAATGCCTATGTTGTGCCATGCAAATATTAAAGTGCTATATAAATGCTATTTATGAAAAATCCCAGGGATAAGATACAAACCATAAATATGATTCCAAAGTTTCATACAAAGACTATAACATATCTAGCAGTTGAAATTAAGTTTTCTCTCCTAAAGAGATTATAAATTTTTACCTATTTCCATAAGGGTATAAATTAGTTAAAGGAGCCAAGAGAATATGGAAATATCTAAGAGAAAATATCTACTTCTTTGGAGATATCTTCTAAGAAGTTTTGGGAGGGCTTAGCCAAGGGGTTTGGATGGTGTAGGTGTGCATTCTGAGAAGGCAACTAATGGTCGAGGATGGATCCACAGAATAATTGAAGAAGGGAAGACCGGGGAATATAAAGATTATCCTGTGAAAATGTACCACTCATAGATTTATAGAACATTAAAGTCATAAGAGATCAGCTAATCCTGATGCTTCGTGTGACAAATGAGGAAATTGAATTCCATAGAGGAAATTGTCACTTACCAAATCCTATAGACTACATCTCTAAATCTCTTTTATCTTCCCTATTCTCTTCACACAACCACCAGTTTAGGTCAGGCCTCCAATGCTTCTCATTTACACTACTGCTATAACCTTAAAATCAAAGCAGTGAGTAGAATGTAGGACTTGAAGTCATAGAAATTTGGCTCTGAGAACTATTAAGGGTAAATTTTAGGGGTTAGACTGAATATATTATTTAATGGTCACCAGGGATTTAAATTCTAAATCCCAATGAAATATTCAAGTCAGAATGGAAATTTATGATGGTTTGCTTATAATAGAAGGAAGAAATTAAGGAGAAAGAAAGAAGGGGGTAAAGATCTACTCTGGCCTGGCCTGAGCCAGGGGAAGCTCAGAGGCCTCTCAGTCAAGGGGCCTTCCTAGAAGATTGAATCTAGCTTGGCATCCAGCTAGGAGGCCTCTTACAAAATGAGGGACCTCCTTGGAAGCTGGAAGCTTTAGAAGAGTCAAGAGAAAGGGAAGTCAGTCTTAACACTCATCACATGGTCACTTAAGGGAAAAAGTCTCAGGACCAACACTTCAGAGCCCCTCCAAGACAAGTTTTACCACCTAAGTCCACAAAAGCCACAAAGAAACCCTCTCACAGGAAGTGATGTGAAATATAAAAGCAGTTCTTTACATCACTTCCTGTATCTCACATGTATGAATGGCAACTTATGCTAGGCTTAGGACAGCCAAGGGGGTCTGTAAATTGTTTCTGATTTGTCACTTGCTAGCACATGCCAGTCATAGGTCTTCCTCCCCCACACTCAATCCTTAAGTGGGAGTGTATACATTCCTGGTTGCTAGAATTCTAAAGACTAATCAGGGTGGAGTAAAACCCAAATTCACAGAACTTATTACCTTTGTGTCTAAACTATTTGTTTAACATTTTTGGGACTAGTTTCCTCACTGATAAAATAGAGACAGCAATAGGATTCAAATAAACTTTTGTTAGGAAGATGAAATGAGTTAACATAAAATGGTTTGCACAGCTTAAAGTGTTAAATAAATACTATTGAAATCTATTTGTTTCTTGTGTTGAGCCCCTTCTCATTCCAACGTAATCTTCTTATAGCTGCCAAATGTGATATTCCTAAAGTAAAAGTCTGACCATGAAAGTTTTCTTTTCAAGAAACTCAGTGTTTTCCTATTAGTCCTTAGGATCAAATATATATATTTCCTGAAAAATCTCAGTTGAAATATTTTCTACCTGATAACTGTTTTAATCTACACACCCCAGATCCTAGTGCCTTACTCCTTGTATTTAGTTTTCTTTTTCTTTCATTATCTTTGTTTCTTTCTTCTTTTTTTGTTTCCTCTCTAAAACAGAAGAGCAGTAAGGGCTAGGACGTTCCTAAATCCAGATTTGCATCCAAGTCCTCCTCACACCAGGGCTGGTGTTCTATACACTATGCCACTTAGCTGATCCCCTTACATTTATTTTATATACTCATATGCACACACTTTATCTCCTCAGAGAGAATGTAAATCCTTTGAAAGTAGGGAAAATTTCACTTATATTTTCCCCTAAAAACTAAGCAGAAGTTTTGTTTCTTACTATGTTTAAAGAATTCTTGTTTATTAATTGTCCCAAATCATCATTTTTTTGATATTTAATATCATTGGATCTCCCCTAAGTCCTCAAGCTTGCTAACATCCTGCTGTTATATTCCTTCTCTAGGAGTCCAGAGGTGACCATAGAACTACTAGTAAAGGTAATTGATAAAACATCTCCTAGTAAAGGCTTTATAATACTTTTGGAAAATTCATTTGATCAACTAGAATTTGTTGAAATATTATGGAAACTTCATGGAAATTCTTTGTGATTATTGGAATTTACTTGTTCAGGGCTCAAAAAGCAAGGAACTTGGAATAACATTCAGCTTATATCTCTATATTCAGAAATAGAACATTGGTCTTCTAAAACCTTAAGAAGTAATTTAAGTAACTTGTTCCAACTTGTCTATGACTATTCTCATGGTTCAGTAGCTCTAGGGCTGTGTTTACCTTTCCTATAGTGTTTCCTTTGGGCAATTGAAGTAAATGAAGACTGCTTATTATCTCATTCATCTTCAGTATAATCTTGGGAGGTGATAAATGGTAAATATAAATGGTAAGTTCCCAATTTGCAAAAGGAGACATTTTATTCAGTTCAAGGAGGAGTCTAAGAATAGTTTCAGTTTCTGATTCTTATTAATTATACATCCTTAAGAATTTTTTTAACTTCTCTAGATATCAGTTTTCTCTTCTGCAAATTGAGAAGGTTGAATAAGATGGTCTTTAAGGATCCTTCCAAAACTAAATCTGTAACTTTATTCAATTTAACTCATCTAAGACAGGTTTTAGGGATCACTTCCACAATGGAATATCTATGAAAGAAGATGACAAGGAAATATGAAGAGAAAACCACAGGTATACAAATAGCTGTTTTCAAATAATAGAAAAGCTATAATTTAGAAGAGGAATAGAATAGATCCTATGTTGCTTCAAAAGACAGAACTAAAAATCTCTGAGAGAGGAAGGCTTGGGCCCAGTGTAATGAGTCTTTTTTTATTTTAAACTTAAGGCTATTTCTCATTAGAATAGGCTTTCTTATTAAAAAAAAAAAGATACTCTTAATACTGTGAATACCCAAATAGGGGTCATTCCATCCATATTTTCTTCTTATATTTCCTATGAAATATTAGAGAAAAGATCCCTATACTAGGAAGGAAGATGACTTAGTTGACAAAGACCATTTCATAGGATTATAGGATCAGTGACTGAAGACTGAACAGGAGCTCAAAGATGAACTAGTACAACTCTCTCATTTTACAAGTGAGGAAAGTGAGTTGCATGATTGTCCAAGGAAATAAAGCTATTAGTAGTTCAAAGGAAATATAAATAGTTATTCTCAGTCTAGAGCCTATGCTTTTTCTGTGGTGTCTTCTGTTCTGACATCCTTTACCTCCATGTTAGATGACTTCTAAGGATGAGAATCTGATAGAAAATGAAGTAAATTTTCATTCTATTAAAAATATGTGGAAATTTCAAGAGGCACTGGACAATACCTGACCCAAGGATTTATACTTAATTGATGATAGAATATAAAAAATTTGAGGGCAAGGACTCTTTAATTTTTCTGTTTTTTATCTCCAACTTCTATCATTACATTTAACACATAATCCATTGTTAATAAAAGCTTGTTTGAAATGTAATTTTCCCATTGTTTCCCTTTGTGGGTCTATTGTCTTTTCTTCTACTCCTCTTTACAATGCCAACATTCATTCCTTATCAAGGGTAAAATGTTTTTCCCCCCTAATGCTTGATGTAAAGGAGTTACCAGGTGAGTTTAATGATGTAAAAGAGACAAATGTCTAATTCCTCTAATTTATGAGGAGCTAAGTCAATTGAACAAAATATCAAGCCATTCTCCAATTGACAAATGGTCAAGGGACATTAATAAGTGGTTTTCAGATAAAGAAATCAAAACTATAATCACATGAAAAAGTATTTTAAATCTCTCATAATTAAAGAAATACAAATAAAAAAATGCTGAGGTACCACCTCACACATTGTAGATTGGCCAATATGACAGTATAGGAAAATAATAAATATTGGAGGGGAGGTAGCAAAATTGGGACAGCAATGCTTTGCCAGTGGAGTTGTGAATTGATTCAACCATTATGGAAGGCAATTTGGAAATTAAATTTAATTGGAACTTAAAGCCCTAAAGGACTTCAAAAGACTGCCTGTCCTTTGATCCAGCCATTGCACTGCTGGGTTGTACCCCCAAAAGATAATAAGGAAAAATACTAGTACAAAAATATTTATAACTGTGCTTTTTTATAGGGGCAAAAAATTGGAAAATGAGGGGGTATCCCTCACCTGGTGAATGGCTGAACAAATTGTGGTATCTGATGGTGATGGAATACTATTGTGCTGAAAGGAATGATGAAATGGAGTAATTCCATGTGAACTGGAACAACCTCAAGGAACTTATACAGAGTGAAAGGAAAGGAACCAGGAAAACATTGTATACAGAAATTGAAACATTTTGTCACAATCAAATGTAATGGACATATTTCCTAGTAGCAATGCAATGACCAAGAACAATCCTGAGGGACCTATGAGAAAGAACACTATCCACATTCAGAGGAAGAACTGTGGGAATAGAAATGCAGAAGAAAAACATATGATCACGTGGTTTAATGGAGACATGATTAGGGATATTGACTTTAAATGATCACTCTATTACAAATATTAATAATATGGAAATGGGTTTTGAACAATGATACGTGTATAACCCAGTGGAACAGCTTGTCAGCTCCAGGAGAGGAGAGAGATGATGGGAGCGAAAGAATGTGAATCCTGTTACTATGGAAAACTATTCTTAATTAATTAATTAATTAAAAGAATGTATAAAAGAAATAAGGGTTGGGTAGATGAGGACAATATGGTCCAGGTCCTGGTTCTAATTCCTACACTGACCATCTATGGAATCCAGGCTTCTCAATTTCTTCATATGCAAAACAAAGAATTTGGATTGTATATTTGCTATTGTCCCTTTTTCTTCTAAAATCCAATTCCACATAGGATTATGAATGTCATCGTCATCATCACCATCACCAGGAAAGAGAAGGTAATCCTTGGGTGGAAAACAAAGAAAGGAGGGTAGGAGTTAGGAGGAAGGATGCAAAAGGAAAACTTTATCTTCTCTATTTGGCCTAGAGCAAGCTCTGCATAACTTAATTAAAAGGTTATGCTTATCTCTGAATTAAGGAATTACCATGATATGTGTTTTCTAAATACACAAAGATAATAATGATAAAACCTCAGATCTTGTTTAGTTTCTTCCTTCCAAAGAACTTATGAACCATGAAGTGTGCCATACACCTTGAGGGTACTACACAACTAATTGATGAAGATAGATGATGAAGATTAATCCTTATACTAAGTTAATGAGATTAATAAGTGTAAATGTTACTATGCCCATTGTGTAGATGAGGAAAAACATTACACATTAAAAAGATCAGGCAACTGGAGAAAAAAACCAAACAATTTAGAGCTAGAACCCAGAGTTTGACTGAAGGAAAACAAGACTTAGAGGTAGGAAACATGGGTTTGAGTTCTAGCTCAGATATATGCTAGGTGTATGACAAGTTACTTATCTCTGAGGCTGTTTACTCATTTACAAAATAGAAATAATATCTAATGAAGTTGTGAGGAATATATTTCTTACAGAACTCCTTGGGGTTTTATATAAAAATGAGCCATTATTATGTACCAATAATACATTGTTTGAATCTTTAGGACCTTGATGACAGATTCATTACTTTTTTTACAGATATAGCATATATAGATATAGATATGTAGACATATATGGCACAGTATCTAAGATAGTATCTGTAGGATAGCTACAGCAAACATAATGTAGCATATACTTTGAGATTATAGTATACTCTTTGACAAAAATATTGTTCAACAATCTATTATCAAATCTTTCTTTCATGAAGAAGGTATATAAAATTTCAAGACCAACACTGCTGCCAAACAAAAACAAATGAATAAATAAATTGCTACAGTTATATGCTGATTTCCTGGACATCAAGCTGCATTCCCAAAGACAACTCAAATATATTGAACTCTCTTTAGAATCCGGCTCAAAAAACCATCGCTGATTGGAAGATGCCCTCCATAACTGTATCCCAAAGAGCAGATTCCAGATCCATCCAAATTGCATAATATCCTATTTCTTTTAAAAGGAATTACCATTTATCAGTAGGGCATGATGAGAGTAGGAGATGAGATTTGGAACACAGATTTTTGGATGAAGAGAAGAATCAACAAACACGGTGGGAAATTTTTATGTCAAAGCCCCTAATTTGCAAAGCAATGCTGTAAAAACTGAGCACCCCTTCTCTATTGGGTATTACTGTGTTTGACAGTCAACATAGGATCAAGGAAGCACTTTGTGAAATTTGTTTAGAAGTACATAATTTAAACCTGTGTATCTGGGTGTAAGTTAATAGAATTGAAAGTGGGAAAGTTAATAATTTGCTATTTCTAGCTCTAAATTTATGGTTTAGTTATGTGATTCTGTAGGTCAGCCTTTTGTCTCTGGGTCTGAATTCCTTATTCTGTAAAATGAAGGCAGAAGCCATTTTCTCTTTGATTCTATGTGTCTCTGCTTTCTCTATCTCTCTATCTATCTTGGTTCTGTATCTCTATGATTCAGCTTCTCAGTCTCTCTTGTTGTTGACAATTCTTTGAGGCCTATAAAGTGTTAGAGTTCCTATACTCAAGGTGCAACATAATATACAGATGCCAGATATTTATTGGAAGAGAATCCATCTGCCTTGAAGTCTTCAAGTCATCTCCCCCAATGCCCTTTCTACTGATGCATGACTAATATTTAATGATAGCTATGTTTGCATTTTAAATTACTTTGTGTGTGTTGGATATTTACTCAGGACACAAGAGGTTTGCTGTCTTGGTAGGTGTTTGGTTGCATTTATAATTAACTGTTGATTTAAAAAATACTAAGAAACCTAGGGGGGAAATAAAACAAAGAAGCTGCATTAGCCATGCAGTAATTTTATTCCTATTCACCCCCTTCTATGAAGAAGTTGATTCATTTATTACTTATGTAAGCTTATTTTGAGGTTTCCCTTGATCAGAGGAATACTTCAATGTCTTCTACCTCCTTTCTTTAATATAATTTAGCAACACTGTAGTTGTCTATCATCAGCCGTTTGGATTCAGTGACAGAGAGCCCCTTAAATTGTAATACATATTTACATTCAGTAGTTAAATCAGGGTAAATATAATTTATTTCATACATCTGTATGTTGTAGTATCCTTCAGTTGAAGTCCAGCTTTGGACAATTAATAACTCCTGACATTGGACAAATCACTTAACTGTTGTCTGCCTCAGTTACCCCAACTATAAAATGGGGATAATAAGAGCATCAATCTTTCATGGTTGTTGTGAGACAATCTTTGTAAAGACCTTTGCAAATTTTAAAGTGCTGTATAAATGTTATTTATTATTACTATTCAGATGATCATAGAATTAGAGCTTGAAGGGACCACATAGCCTCTATTTTTTTAGTTGAGGAAACCAAACCAAGAAAAGATAAATGACTAAATATCAAAAGAAGTATTTGAACCCAGATCCTAATAGTTTTTCTAAAGTTTTGCACCCATGAATGGGCAACTAGATAACATAGTAGATATAGTACCGGACCTGCAGTCAGGAAGATATGAGTTCAAATCTGGATTCAGACATTTACAGTTATGTAACAAATACTGGGCAAATCATTTCTTCCTGTTTACCTTATTTCCTTCATCTATAAAATTAGCTAGAGAAGGAAATGCTGAACCATTTCAGTATCTTTGCCAAGAAAAATCCAAAAGGGGCCATGAAGATTCAGATATGACTAAACTACAACAAAAGCATACATGAATAATGAATTGACTTCTTTGGAAATGTTTATGGGAAAATAGAAATAACTGACAAATATGAGAGCTATGGGCTGCATAGGGCCTTCAAAACTCCTGAATACATCCTGAACCAGGTTAAAATGTGATTGGGAAAATTTGATAAAACAAATAAAAATACAATGAAATATAAATAACACTGAAAGTTTTAATTATTTCTTTGTGGATTCGCAGCCCTTTTTGTTTTCTTTGAAATTGGTATCACTGATCTACCCAGAATGTACAAAAGGGATCAGACAATGAAACCAGCATTAATTAAGCACCTAGATGTGCTTCACACAGAATAGGTGTTTTATGTAATTGTATTCCCTTCCTAAGCCTTCATCACATTGATTGATAAAAGTTCAGGTCATAACTTGGATAACTGCTTAGTAACTCATAATGGAAGATGTTATTTACATTTTAAATTACTTTTCCAGTGCTAGGTATTTGCTCAGGGCAAAAGTACATGCTTTCTGAGAGATGGCGTTTCTATGCCTTGACTTATTAACAGATCATAAAGTCACACATCCAGATGGGGTGTAAAGGGCCATTTGGTTCAATTCCTTTATTTGACTGATGAGGAAACTGAAGCCCAGGGAGGTAGTGACTGCCAAAATCAGGAGTGGAAGCTCCATCCTCTAATTCTAGAGATGATATTCTTTCCATTAGACTCTACTGCCAAATTGAAAGATATAATAACTGGATTGGATTAACAATCCGGACTGTGAGTTAGAATCTCATGCTTGGATATATCTCTCCAGAAGAACTGAAAATGTTCTGCTGCGGAAAAAGGCATTATTCAATGGAAAAGATTCATATACCCTGAGGTTGCTTCTCTCTAGGAGACATTTTGCAAAACACAGCAAAAATCCTTGCAGTCAGTCACTCAATTGGATAAAGGTGCTACTGTCTGTAGCCCACTGAGTCTGTTATTATTTTTTACTGCTACTGCAGTTTTAGTGTGCTCTAGTTTCATAATCTGCTGTCTCTGTTCAGAACTGATGCACTACCATAAGATATACTTCCTTGACTCTGCTAGGATATACTCCTGTGTTTACATGGTAGGAAAAATCTTTATCGAGGAAGATGAAAACACTATGGTAAATGGATTTGTTTAAAAAGGTGAACATACTCTCCTTCCTCACTGCATCCTCCAAGTTTCTCTAGCTTTATTCAAGACTAAATTCAAATCCCATTTTTTGGAAGAACTCTTTCCTGTTCCTTCCCTTAGATTACATTCCATTTATCACATCTGTATCTCATGCAAGCATAATTATTTATACATAGTCTCCCTGACTAGAATGTCAGCTCCTTGAGAGCACGGATCACACTTTGTTTTGTTGACTGCATTTGTAGTTTAGCACAAGCAGCTCATTGCCTAGGAAAATAGTAAGAGCTTATAAAAGTGTGTTGACTGTCTCAGTCTGACTTGAGCGATGTGGGGTTATCATTGTGAACAACAGTAAGGTCTTTGATTTTAAGGGACCAGATCTTTTCTCTCTACCATATAAGCTGCTAGAAGTGCTGGAAATGAACATTATTATTATTACCTTTATTACCATTATCAGTGTTGTGACAAATCAAAGAGAATGTCAAATGGGAATCAAGAACATTGAGTTTTATTTCTCATAAACAACAAACTCTATGACCACAGGTAAGAAGGGAAGGAAATGAGTATTTATTAATGACTACTATGTAACAGGCACTGACATCTGGTGGTGTAGTGAATAGAGCTCCAGGCTTAATCTGGCTTCAGACACTTATGAGTGGTGTGCCCTTGGGCATGTCACTTGACTCTGTTTGCCTCAGTTTCCTTATCTGATAAATGTATTATAGCAGCAAATGGCAAACAACTCCAGTGTCTGCCAATTAAACTCCAAATGAGGTCACAAAAAGGCATATATGACTGAAAAAACAATGACAACATATGATAATCACTGCGATAATTACTTTGTAAATATCTCATTTCATAAACCTTTGAGATAGATGCTTTTATTATCCCCATTTTCTACTGAGGAAACAAAAGTAGATAAATATTAAGTGACTTTCCCAGGATCACACAGCTAATAAGTGTTTAATTTTGAAATTAAATTCATGTCTTCCTGCCTCATGGTGCTGCTTTCTTGGCATTATGCCTTTAGTCACTTCATCTTTCTGATAATGCTTACTTTCTCTTCTGGTAAATGTGAATGTTATTCTATATTATATCCAAGGCTGTTTTCTCTTAAATTCCAGGATTTCTGATCAATTAGTTTCATTTCTTTGATACAAATGATAAAATTTATCTTTCCCTCATTCAATTACAATAGATAAATAATGCTGACTGCTGGATTTCAGCACTATGTTGTCTTGTGATTCAGATTTTAAGACTAGACTGATAAAATCCATAGCATACACTAGAATATATTTCAACTTAAAATGTCAATAATAGAAAGTTTTCAGTTCTGATGAATGGAATAGTGTTGAAATAAATTTTCTTGCTCCATTGGTTACACTGCATAAGAATAACATATAATCTGTAACTACAGCAAAGAATTTTTATTTATATAAGAAAAATACTGCATTTTAGTAGAGATATAAACCTAGCATTTGGGCCTCTTGTGATTACTCAAGATCCTATGATTGGGCTAGCAAGCACAGGAGTTGAGTGCTATTCCCACTTCTACTGTTGACTTACTCAGTGCTCTGAAGTAAATTATTCAGTTCATCTGGGATTCAGTCCCTGAAATATAAAATAAAAAGGACAGAACTGTTTTTTTTTCACTTAAAAGTCTTCATAAAAAAGAAAAATGCCACTTTAAATGTAAGGAATGAGCAGAACATTTTTCATTACCTTGTTTTGGAGACAGAACTGCTCCTTAGGACTTCTTTGAAGACCATGGAAGACATAGGATAGAGTGTAGTAAAATGGAATAAGCACTGGTTCAAGAGTCAGAGTTATTTTTATGGTTGCACTGTTATTTTTAATTGTGCCTGATTCTTCATGACCCTATCTAGGATTTGCTTAGCTATTACAAATCAGAGGACCTCTGTTCAAATCCCATATCTGATGTTTATTATCTGTATATTTGAAATGTCATTTAAGCTATCACTCTGTATTTTGTACCTTGGTTTTCTTATCTGTCAAATGAGAGGAATTAGATGAAATGATCTCTGAGATCTCTTCTAGTTCTACATTTATGATCTATGAAAGAAAAGGAGGCTAGTTGAACTGAAACTCAGAAAATTTCTAACTTATTCAATTTATAAAGTAGAAAAAATTTGCTCTGTGTTCTTGAAGACTCTCATTGTATGTAATATATTGAATTTCTTCAACAACATATGCCTGTCAATAGCCTATCTTGGTACAGATAGAACAGGCTTAAGTATAGCTCCCAATGTATGTAAGGAAGCCTCGTTTGACTACAACATCACTTCTCATGTAATGGCTGGGTTATAAAGGAAAGAAACAGTTTGTATTGTGAATCTTAAAACTGCTCAGACTATACCTTAGAAGATTTGGTTAAGCTATTCCCCATTTAAACAATGGAGGTACTTAATCAGGAATGTATTGGGAACTTTAAAATTACTCCATCCTGCTCAGACAGTACCTTAGGGGAAGATAAAGTTGTAAACTCCTGATGGAACAATGAAAAAGCCTCTAACTCATACTTATAGTAAAGCTATAACCTTAAGCTAGGTCTATTTTTAGATCTAATACAAAAGGGTGCTAAGTACCTATGAAGGTCAAATTAATCACTAAAGGGTCAAGCAACTTACACAGGGCAAGCTTAGCAAAGAGGTGTGAAGTTTTAGTCTACTCAGATGTGAACTAAGAATGGTCAGTCCTAGGAAAAATGTCTACTGTGATTGGTAGATGTGAAGATTTTGGGGAGGTGACATAAGAGAAATTTCTATTTAAAAGGATCTCTCTGAACTTACTCCAGGGAGTTCTCTCTGGAGAGGGTTGGAGTTTTTGGAGTTAGTGGGGAGGAGCTGGCTCTCTGAACTTAGGGAGTTCAGCTTTAGAAGCTGAATTGGAGGTCAGGAGTCAGAGCTGGCTCTCTGAACTCAGTTCAGGAGTTGAGAATTTCAGTGAAGAACTGGAGTTTTGCTTGGGACAAATCTTGTGGTGAGTGATTAAAGACTGACTAGTCTCTCTTAAAGCTCAGGCCTAGGCCATTTGGCCCAGACCCTTTCCTACTATTTCCTCTTACTCTGTCTCTCTCCCTTCCCTTAATTCCTTCATTTGTATTAATTAAAATCTCCATAAAACCCAGCTGACTTGGTTATTTTCATATTTGGGAATTTTTCCCATGGCAACCACTTATTTTTTATTTAAATCAAGTCGTTAAAAATCATTTTTACAGTTTTGGCATTTCACAGTCTTGAAACCCACATTTTTCGCGGTCACACTATACAATAATTCTTCCTTCACTTTCTATAGCCATTCATCTGGAAATTAGGTGGCAGAATGGGTAGCACTTCGGGCTTGAAATCAGGAGAACCTGAATTCAGATTTCCCTCAAATACTTATTGGTTCACTATCCAGGACAAGTCACTTATAATAGTGCTAAATCTTAAATTCCTCATCTGTAAAATGAAGAAATTGTACTTGATCACATCTAGATCTAGAACTTCTAGCTTGAAATCTAAGATCCTATCTATATAGAAAGAATTCAAATGCATACATGTCAATATATATATATATATATATTTACTTAAAATAAATAGTACTGTTTAATAATGAAGTAAAGACAGGATTCCCTAAAAATTTGTAATAATCAATTTTATAGAAATCCATTGCAGCAAGTGGAGTCAAGATGGTAGAACAGAGGCTTGGAAAGCTGAAACATTTCTAAGAATCCTTTCCAACAAACTTTAAAATAACTCTTCAAGACAAATACTGGAGTGATAGAATTAATAAGTGATGGAGTGAAACAATGTTCTTGTAAAATACAACCTGGAAACTAGGCAGAGGAGGTCTGGTTTCCTGGGGTGAGAGGGGAGTATAGCCCTGCACAAGGAAACAGCAATAACCCCCCCAAAACACACTCTCATTTCTACTGCTCCAGGTTCTGAACCTTGTCCCAAACCAATGTGAGACCCTAAAATCCTTCTTAAGCTAACATCAATAAACTCCCAGACATAGGCCTGGAAGTTCCAAACTCTAGAACAAATCTACAATGAGCCCCCAAGCTCTAGAGCAAGACAGTCTGTGATATATTTGACTGGTGTAGACCCATAGTAAGGCTCGAAGACCCTGCCCAAGTCCAAGTTGAGGTCCTAAGTCTCTGAAAAATGTAATCAACAGTGTACCTAGGTTGTGTAAGCCAAAGGGGAGGTCCAGAGCCCTTGCCCAAGCCTATATTGAGGACCTGAAGTCCAGTCCATGGCAGTCCACAGGTGCCTGGCCTCTGTAAGCCCAGAGTGATTCTAGGAGCCCCTTTCCAAAACAACAGTGAAGCTCTGAGCTTCAATATAAGGTAGCTCAAAGTCCCCTGAGTCATAGAAGCTATCAGCAGACTCCAGGGGAGATAAAATCAGGAGTAGGGGATGACTTTCAGAACTCCTAGTTCACACATCATCATATCATCATGGAAAAATTGAAATGTGCAGAAATCTAGAACTAGATCTGAAGGTTACAATGAGGAAGAACTGAAGTTTAAGAGAATGCCCTTGTACCCTGAGAATAGACCCCACCTTTAAAATAAGTCAAATTTGAGTAAAAGACAGACATCCAAAAAATCACCTAATCATGGAATATGAAGACAAAATGAACAAGTCATAGGATCAGAAGCATATAATGAGATCAAAGCAGCTATACACACAACTTCAAAGAAAAATGGGAATTTGTCTCAGGCTTTAGTAGAACTCAAAAAAATCTTTTAAAATCAGAGTGGCAAAGGAAAAAATGAGGAAGAAAAATGAAAGAAAGATGAAATTCAAAGCAAAATTGGCCAAATGAAGAAAGAGGTACAAAAATCCAAGGGGGAAAAAGAGTCATTTAAAAAGTAAATTGAACAAGCCATTGTGAATTTTAAAACTATTCTACCCTACTCAGACTGTACTTTAGAAGATCTGATTTAGTTATTTCCTGATTAGTAACAATGGAGACATTTGGTCCAACAGAATCAAGTCTTGGGAACTCTACATTTCTCCACCCTACTTAGTTTAACAAGGTCAGGAATGTCTGCACCATACTCAGGGATTAAGTATCTGAGAAGATGGCCTTCAACAGACATGTGCAGAAACAGCAGACAGACCCCTGGGATGTCCTAAGTCAAGGATAAGCTAACATGGGGACAGAGTAGAAGCAGGAAAGGGACGTAAAACAATCTATATAGGGCATGTCACTTCCTCTCTTCAGCCCCTTTTTCTGGAGAGGCGTCTGACTGGCAGCATGCTAAGAATTCTGACATCTTGGTGTGGTGGCAGCTATTTGTCTGGGTTTTGGTGGTGAGTTTGCCCTTGATCTAATTCAGGTTCATGCATCTTGGCTGAGCCCTCTTGAAGGTCAGGCTGATTCCTTCCTCTTTTACTCTCCAAAATCTTACCTTCTAGAGTCCCTAATCTTCCTGCCCAGCACAAGCCAGGTGGGAGAAATCCTACATCCTTTCCTTCTCCCTTCTTCTTAAGTTCCTTTCCACTATATTAGTTAAATTATGATAAATTTCCAGACTGACTTGGGTACATTTTTTTATTATTTGGGATATCCATGGTGACTAATAATTAATATAGTTTAGGTTACACTGCTAAAAATTATCCTTTACACCATCAAAGAACTCCCTAAGAAAAATCACCAGGGCCAGATAAATTCCAAGTTAATTCTACCAAACATTTAAAGAACAATTAATCCCAATATTCTACAAATTATTTGACAAAATAGGCAAAGTAGGAGTCTTACAAAATTCTTTTTTATGACACAAATATGGTATTGATTCCAAAGCCAGGCAGACCAAAACAGAAAAAGAAAATAACAGACCAATCTCCTTAATGAACATAGATGCAAAAAATTTTAAATACAATACTAGCTAAAAGGTTATAACAAGTTATCACAAGGATTATTCACTATGACCAGGTAGGCTATATACTAGGAATTCAAGGATAGTTTAAAATTAGGAAAACCATCCACATAATTGACCAAACCAACAATCAAACTAATAGAAATCATGTGATTATCTCAATAAATGCAGAAAAAAGCCTTTGACAAAGCACAACACTCATTCCTTTTGAATACATAAGAAAGTATAGGAACAGAAGGGCCTTTCCTCAAAATAATCAAAACCATCAGCAAGTATTATCTATAATGAGGATATGTTAGATGCCTTCCCCAAAAAATCAAAAGTGAATCAGGGATGCGCACTGCTACTGTTTGTTATTGTACTAGAAATGCTAGCAGTAGCAATTAGAGAAGAAAAAAAATGAAGGGATCAAAGTAGGCAATGAGGAATATAAACTATAACTTTTTGCAAATGACATGATGGTATGCCTAGAGAATCCAAGAAAGTCAACTGAAAATCTGGTAGAAATCAATTACTTTAGCAAAGTTGTAGGGTACAGAATAAATCCACATAAATTATCAGCATTCCTATATGTTTCCAACAAAATCTAGCAGTAAGAGTTAGAAAGAAAAACTCCATTTAAAATAACTCTAGAGAAGATAAAATACCTGGGAATCTACTTGCCAAGGCAAATTCAGGAAATATATGAACATAAGTACAAAACACTTTTCACACAAATAAAATTAGATCTAAACAATTATAAAAACATCAATTGCTCATGGGTAGGATGAGCTGATATAATAAAAATGACAACCCTACATTAATTAATTTACTTATTTAATGTTATGCCTATTAAACTCCACAAACACTTTTTTTTTAATTAGAAAAAAATAGTTACCAACTTCCTTTGGAAGAACAAAAGATCAAGAATATCAAGGAAAATAATGAAAAAAATGTGAAGGATGGAGACCTAGCTTTACCAGATCTCAAACTATACTATAAAGAAGTGATCATCAAAACTATATAGTACTAGCTTAGAGACAGAAGGATGGATTAATAGAATAGAATTGGGGTAAATGGGAGTAACAAGCTAGTGTTCCATAAACTCAAAGACCCTAGATTTGGGGACAAGAACCTACAATTTGACAAAAACTCCTGGAAGAATTGGAAAACAGGGACTTCCGGTCAAGATGGCAGCTTAGAGAAACCTAAAATTCAGTGTTTCAGAAACCCTTCCTTACCGATCTCAAACGGAATGCTCCTAGGGCATCGAAATTCAAAATAAACAGCAGAATAGACCCCGGAAACACTCTTCCTGGACCTGGATCAAAAGGTACGGCCCCCCAAGAGTCAGAGCCCGAGATCACTCGGATCTAAGGGGAAGGCAAAGGGAAGGTCCCAGTACCCATCCCCCCCAACCCAGAGTGCTGAGTCCTAGGTAGCAGCAGGAACCTCAAGGCAGGCAGGGGGGCCTTGGGAGCCAGCTGTTCTGAGGGCTTTACGCTGAAAACGCCCTGAGCTGGTTCTGGGGGCACCCAGACAGCAGGGAGGCAGAGAGAGACAGGGGTGGGGTGGGGGGGAGACTGTAGCCCCCTGACCAGAACCTTCCATCTGGGTCTCACTGAAGGTTGCTGCCTGAGGGCATACTCAGTCTGAGGTTAATCATATCACTAGCCCACAGAGGTCCAGGAAGCCATGGCACCACCCCCCTCAGAGTGCAGGGTCCTCTGAAACAACAGTAACCCTCAGGGCTGGCAAAAGGGCCTTGGAGCTGAAGGCCAAACCCTGAAAACAACCTGACCCAGTTGAGGGGGCACCCAGACAGCAGGGAAACAGAGAGAGACAGGAGGAGCCTGTAGCCCCCTGACCAGATCCTTCCATCTGAGTCTCACTGAAGGTCCTTGCCTGAGGGCATACTCAGTCTGAGTTTACCCTATCACCAGCCCTCAGAGCTCCAGGAAGCCCAGGTCCCTCCCCCCTAGGGCCAAGCCAAAGAAGGGACAATCTGCCTAGGGCTAAAACGTCTGAATGCCAGACAGAGATAAGAAAAGCTAATCCTCCCCACTCAGATAGAGATGGCAAACTCCACAGAAGAACAAAAAAACCAAAATTCCAAAAAAAAACAAGAAGAAGGGGGTGACTTTGGGCACATTTTATGGAGAAAAAATACAAAACGCAGAGGAGATAGAAGAGGAAACACAAGCAAATGCTCTGAAACCTTCCAAAGCAAATGGAAACTCTCCACAAACCCATGAAGAAAATGAATCAGAAATGATAAAAAAGATAGAAGCCTTCTGGGAGGAAAAATGGGAAATAATGCAAAAGAAATTCACACATCTACAAAACCAGTTTGACCAAACTGAAAAGGAAAACCAGGCTTTAAAGAAAGAACTAATAAAGCAAAGCCAAAAGACCAAGAAATTAGAAGAGAAAATAAAATATCTCACTGACAAGGTGACAGATTTGGAAAATAGAGGGAGAAGAGATAATTTAAGAATAATTGGACTTCCAGAAAAGCCAGAAATAAACCGCAAACTCGACATCATAATACAAGATATAATCAAAGAAAATTGCCCAGAGATCCTAGAACAAGGGGGCAATACAGGCACTGAAAGAGTTCACAGAACACCCTCTACACTAAACCTCCAAAAGACAACTCCCAGGAATGTAATTGCCAAATTCCAAAGCTCTCAAAAAAAAAGAAAAAATCCTACAGGAAGCCAGAAAAAGACAATTTAGATATACAGGAATGCCAATCAGGGTCACACAAGACCTTGCAATTTCTGAATGATCGTAAGGCATGGAACATGATCCTCAGAAAGGCAAGAGAGCTGGGTCTTCAACCAAGAATCAGCTATCCAGCAAAACTGACTATATACTCCCAAGGGAAAGTATGGGCATTCAACAAAATAGAAGATTTCCAAGTTTTTGCAAAGAAAACACCAGAGCTCTGTGGAAAGGTCGACACCGAAAAATAAAGAGCATGGAATACCTGAAAAGGTAAATATGAAGGAAAGGGAAAAGGAGAAAAATGTTATCTTCTTCTTTTACTCAAACTCTCTTTTATAAGGACTACATTTATATCAATCTATGTATACTAACCTGTGGGGAAAAGGTAATGTGTAAATAGGGGGAAAAGAAAGACCAAATAGAATAATTGTTCTCACACAAAGATTCACATGGGAAGGGGAGGGGAAGGAAACTCCTATAAGAAGGAGAAGAAGAGAATTTTTACTTAAACCTTAATCTCAGGGAAATCAACTCTGAGAGGGAAAAACACCCAGATCCATTGGGATCTTGAAGTCTATCTTACCCAACAATGGTAGGGAGAAGGGAAAACCAAGGTGGGGAGGGGGAGAGGGAAAACAAAAAGGGAGGGAAAGAGAGGGGGGAGGGGGAGGGAACAAAAAGGGAGGGACTAAAAAAGGAAACATATCAAGGGAGGGGACAAGGGGGACTGACTTAAAGTAAATCACTGGACTAAAAGGTAGAGCTGAAGAAGAAAAGGTTAGAATTAGGGAAGGAAATCATAATGCCAGGGAATTCACAAATGACAGTCATAACTTTGAACGTGAATGGGATCAACTTACCCATAAAACGTAGACGAATAGCAGAATGGATTAGAATCCAAAACCATACCATATGTTGTCTTCAAGAAACACACATGAGGCGAGTTGATACCCACAAGGTCAGAATTAAAGGATGGAGTAAGACCTTCTGGGCCTCAACTGACAGAAAGAAGGCAGGAGTGGTAATCATGATATCTGATAAAGCCAAAAAAAAATAGACCTGATCATAAGGGATAGGGAAGGTAATTATATTTTGTTAAAAGGGACTTTAGATAATGAGGAAATATCACTAAACAACATGTATGCACCAAATAATATAGCACCCAAATTTCTAATGGAGAAACTAGGAGAATTGAAGGAAGAAATAGGCAGTAAAACCATATTAGTGGGACACTTAAACCAACCATTATCAAATGTAAATAAATCAAATGAAAAAATAAATAAGAAAGAGGTAAAAGAAGTGAATGAAATCTTAGAAAAATTAGAATTAATAGACATATGGAGAAAAATAAATAGGGATAAAAAGGAATACACCTTCTTCTCAGCACCACATGGCACATTCACAAAGATTGACCATACATTAGGTCACAGAAACATGGCACACAAATGCAGAAAAGCAGAAATAATAAATGCAGCCTTTTCAGATCACAAGGGAATAAAAATAATGTTCAGTAATGGTACATGGAAAACCAAATCAAAAACCAATTGGAAATTAAACAATATGATACTCCAAAATCATTTAGTTAGAGAAGAAATCATAGAAACAATTAACAATTTCATCGAGGAAAATGACAATGGCGAGACATCCTTTCAAACCTTTTGGGATGCAGCCAAAGCGGTAATCAGAGGTAAATTCATATCCCTAAGTGCATATATCAACAAACTTGGGAGAGCAGAGATCAATCAATTGGAAATGCAAATAAAAAAACTCCGAAAAGATCAAATTAAAACCCCCCAGCAGAAAACCAAACTAGAAATCCTAAAAATTAAGGGAGAAATTAATAAAATTGAAAGTGATAGAACTATTGATTTAATAAATAAGACAAGAAGCTGGTACTTTGAAAAAACAAACAAAATAGACAAAGTACTGGTCAATCTAATTTAAAAAAGGAAGGAAGAAAAGCAAATTAACATTATCAAAGATGAAAAGGGGGACATCACCTCTGATGGAGAGGAAATTAAAGCAATCATTAAAAACTACTTTGCCCAACTATATGGCAATAAATACAGCAATTTAGGTGATATGGATGAATATATACAAAAATACAAACTGCCTAGACTAACAGAAGAAGAAATAGAATGCTTAAACAATCCCATATCAGAAAATGAAATCCAACAAGCCATCAAAGAACTTCCTAAGAAAAAATCCCCAGGGCCTGATGGATTCACCAGTGAATTCTATCATACATTCAGAGAACAGTTAATCCCAGTACTATACAAACTATTTGACATAATAAGCAAAGAGGGAGTTCTACCAAACTCCTTTTATGACCCAAACATGGTACTGATTCCAAAACCAGGCAGGTCAAAAACAGAGAAAGAAAATTATAGACCAATCTCCCTAATGAATATAGATGCAAAAATCTTAAAATTAGATACTAGCAAAAAGACTCCAGCAAGTGATCAGAAGGGTCATCCACCATGATCAAGTAGGATTTATACCAGGGATGCAGGGCTGGTTCAATATTGGGAAAGCCATCCACATAATTACCACATCAACAAGCAATCCAACAAGAACCACATGATTATCTCAATAGATGCAGAAAAAGCCTTTGATAAAATACAACACCCATTCCTACTAAAAACACTAGAAAGCATAGGAATAGAAGGGTCGTTCCTAAAAATAATAAACAGTATATATCTAAAACCATCAACTAATATCATCTGGAATGGGGATAAACTAAATCCATTCCCAATAAGATCAGGAGTGAAACAAGGATGCCCATTATCACCTCTATTATTTGACATTGTATTAGAAACACTAGCAGTAGCAATTAGAGAAGAACAAGAAATTGAAGGCATTAAAATAGGCAAGGAGGAGACCAAATTATCCCTCTTTGCAGATGACATGATGGTCTACTTAAAGAATTCAACCAAAAAGCTAATCAAAATAATCAACAATTTTAGCAAAGTTGCAGGATACAAAATAAACCCACATAAGTCATCAGCTTTTCTATATATCTCCAACACAGCTCAGCAGCAAAAACTAGAAAGAGAAATCCCATTCAAAATCACCTTAGACAAAATAAAATACCTAGGAATCTATCTGCTGAGACAAATACAGGAACTACATGAACACAACTACAAAACACTCTCCACACAACTAAAACTAGACTTGAGCAATTGGAAAAACATTAACTGCTCATGGATAGGACGAGCCAATATAATAAAAATGACCATCCTACCCAAACTTATTTATCTATTTAGTTCCATACCAATTGAATTCCCAAAATATTTCTTTACTGGTTTAGAAAAAAACATAACAAAATTCATCTGAAATAACAAAAGATCAAGGATATCAGGGAAATAATGAAAAAAAAAAACATATATGATGGGGGCCTTGCAGTCCCAGACCTTAAACTATATTACAAAGCAGCAGTCATCAAAACAATTTGGTACTGGCTAAGAGACAGAAAGGAAGATCAGTGGAATAGACTGGGGGAAAGCGACCTCAACAAGACAGTATACAATAAACCCAAAGATCCCAGCTTTTGGGACAAAAATCCACTATTCGATAAAAACTGCTTGAGAAAACTGGAAGACAGTGTGAGAGAGATTAGGCTTGGATCAACACCTCACACCTACACCAAGATAAATTCAAAATGGGTGAATGACTTAAACATAAAGAAGGAAACCATAAGTAAATTGGGTAAACACAGAATAGTATACATGTCAGACCTTTGGGAGGGCAAAGGCTTTAAAACCAAGCAAGACATAGAAAGAATCACAAAATGTAAAATAAATAATTTTGACTACATCAAATTAAAAGGTTTTAGTACAAACAAAACCAATGTAACTAAAATCGAAGGAAAACAACAAATTGGGAAAAAATCTTCATAGAAACCTCTGACAAAGGTTTAATTACTCAAATTTATAAAGTGCTAATTCAATTGTACAAAAAATCAAGCCATTCTCCAATTGATAAATGGGCAAGGGACATGGATAGGCAGTTCTCAGATAAAGAAATCAAAACTATTAATAAGCACATGAAGAAGTGTTCTAAATCTCTTATAGTCAGAGAGATGCAAATCAAAACAACTCTCAGGTATCACCTCACACCAAGCAGATTGGCTAACATGATAGCAAAGGAAAGTAATGAATGCTGGAGGGGATGTGGCAAAGTAGGGACATTAATTCATTGCTGGTGGAGTTGTGAACTGATCCAACCATTCTGGAGGGCAATTTGGAACTGTGCCCAAAGGGCGACAAAAGAATATCTACCCGTTGATCCAGCCATAGCACTGCTGGGTCTGTACCCCAAAGTGATAATGGGGGAAAAGTCTTGTACAAGAATATTCATAGCTGCTCTCTTTGTGGTGGCCAAAAATTGGAAAACAATGGGATGCCCATCAATTGGGGAATGGCTGAACAAATTGCGGTATATGTTGGTGATGGAATACTATTGTACTAAAAGGAATAATAAAGTGGAGGAATTCCTTGGAGGCTGGAACGCCCTCCAGGAAGTGATAGAGAGCGAGAGGAGCAGAACCAGGAGAACATTGTACACAGAAACTAATACACTGTGGTATAATCGAATGTAATTGACTTCTCCATTAGTGGCGGTGTAATGTCCCTGAACAATCTGCAGGGATCCAGCAGAAAAAACACCATTCATAAGCAGAGGATAAACTGTGGGAGTAGAAACACGGAGGAAAAGCAACTGCCTGCCTACAGCGGTTGAGGGGACATGACAGAGGAGAGACTCTAAAGTAAACCCTAATGCAAATATTAACAACATAGCAATAGGTTCGAATCAAGAACACATGTAATACCCAGTTGAATCATGCATCGGCTACGGGGGGTGGGGGGGAGGAAAAGAAAATGATCTTTGTCTTTAATGAATAATACTTGGAAATGTTCAAATAAAACATTATAAAATTTAAAAAAATAGAAAAAAAAGAATTGGAAAACAGTATGGAAGAAATTAGGCTTAGATCAATATTTACACCTTATACCAAGATTAACTGAGAGTGGGTAAATGACATATATAAAGAGGGAAATCATAAACAAATTAGGTGAACATAGAAAACTCTACCTGTCTGATCTATGGGAAAGGAAGAAATTTAAGACCAATCAGGAGATAGGGAAAACTACAAGATGAAAAAATGAATAATTTTGATTATGTTAAATTTAAAAAATCTGTATTAACAAAACCAATACAACTAAAATTAGAAGGGAATTAATAAATTGGAAAAATATAACTAAAATTATTGACAAAGGTCTCATTTCTCAAATTTATAAAGAGTTAAGTCAATTTTACAAAAATATCAAGCCATTCTCCAACTGACAAATGGTCAAGAAACATGAATAGGCAGTTTTCAGATAAAGAAATCAAAACTATCAATAAACATATGGAAAAAAGTGTTCTAAATATTTCATAATTAAATAAATGCAAATCAAAACAATGCTAAGGTACCAACTCACACCTAGCAGATTGGCCAATACGACAGTAAAGGAAAATAATGAATGTTGGACGGGTTATAGCAAAGTTGGGACACTAATGCATTGCTGGTGGAGTTGTGAATTGTTCCAACAACTCTGGAAGGCAATTAAGAACAATGCCCAAAGGGCGCTAAAAGACTGCCCTCCTTTTGATCTGGCCATAGCACTGCTGGGTTTGTACCCCAAAGAGATCATAGGGAAAAATACGTGTACAAAAATTTTTATAGTCATGTTCTTTGTGGAGGCAAAAAACTGGAAAATAAAGGGTTGTCCATTGATTGAGGAATGACTAAACAAATTGTTTTATTTGATGACTATGGAATACTATTGCAGTCAAAGGAATGATGATCTGAAGGCTTTCCATATAAACTGGGAGAATCTCAATCAACTGATGCAGAGTGAAATGAGCAGAACTCAACGAATATTGTACACAGAAAGTAAAACATTGTGGTAAAATTCAATGTAATGGACTTTGCTATTAGTAGCAATGCAACAAGCCAGGACACTCCTGAAGAGCATATGTAAAAGAATGCTATCCATATTGAAAGAATTATGGGAGTAGAACTGAAAAGGAAAACATGTGTAATCATCTCTCATCACATGTATATATGGGTATGTGATTTGGGGTTTAGGCTTTTTAAAATAGCTCTATAGCAAAAATGAATAATATGGAAATAGATATGAAGTGAAAAACATCTGTACAACCCAGCATAATTGCTTTTTTGGCTCTGGGAGGGTGGAGTGAAGATAGGAGGGAAATAAAATTAATCATTTAAACATGGAAAAGTATTTAAAAATTTAAAAAAAATAAATAAAATAATATTTTTTAAAAAGAAACAATGAATAGGATGACTTCAGAAAAAAAGATGGAAAGACTTAAATAAACTGATGCAGAATGAAATAAGCAGAACCAGGAGAACATTGTAATAAATATTGGAAAGGTTGTACAACAATATTGTAATATAATCAACTGTGGAAGGTAGCTACTCTCAGCAATACAATGATCCAAGTAATTCTGAAGGACTTATGACAAAGAATGCTCATCTCTAGGGAAAGCACTGGTGGACTCAGAATGCAGGCCAAAGCAAAAAATGTTCACATTATTTTTTCATATTTTTATTGGGGGATTTTAGTTTTATATGAGGAGTATTATCATACAACAATGACCGATACGGAAGTGTGTTTTGCATCATCATGTACATATAACTCAGATCAAATTGCTTATCATATCCAGGAAGGAGGAGGGAAGTGGGGTAGGAAGGATATTTGGATCTTATAATTTCAGAAATATTTCTAAGGGCACTATTAAATCATCTTCAACAGTTTTGGGAAAATAGAATATCTAAAAAAAAGGAAAAGAAATTCATTTCAGAGACAGGCTGAGTGAACGAGTGGATGCATAAGCCTTTCTTTTATTAAACTGTTTACTTCCTTCACTTCCTTAATATAAAAATAAATAGTTGTCAAATCTCAAATTTAAAAGGTACCTCAAATAGAAGAGATCTAGTAGTATTAACAAAGTATTAAGTCTTACTACAAAATCCTGTACATATCCAACTCTACTTGAAAACTTCCATTAAAGCAGCCCATTTCAATTTGGGATAACTGATTATTAGGAAGTCTTTCCTCATATTTGGCTTACATATGCCTTTCTGGACCTTCCAATTGACAGAGTAGAAAGAAATCTGAATCATTTATCCACATGCCTGACAAATACTGCAAGGCAGCTAACATGAAACCCCATTCTAAGATCTTTCTTTAATGGACTAAATTAAGCATTCTGGGATTCTTTAATTCTTACATGATATAATAATCAGTCTTTTTCACATATTTGTCCTCTAAAATGAATGAAAAAGCATTTATTAAGAACTTAGTATGTAAAAAAACATTCAACTTTCTCTGTATTATTCCTACAAAATGCCTCACAGAAATGGACATGATAATGCATTTGAAGTATTATGAGGATGAAATTCTCACCTCATTAAATGTGTGCCCCTAGTTTTGTAGCTCCTGAGTTAATATATTATTGACTCATTGACTTAGTGTTTTGGTGGTGGAGAGGAAGTTGTTGACTCAATGCAGTGGAAAAAAAAATTGCAATAAGTTTTGGTTGAGCTTAATGACCTCTTTTGAGAGGCAGGATGATGCAGTATTTTGGACAATGTACTTAGAGTCAAGAAGATTCAAACCCTTCTTTAGAAACTTAATAGCTATTTGATCTAGAACAATTTATGAATTTTTTAGTGCTCAGTTTCCTCATTTGTATAAAGGTAGTCCAGGGTACTTCCAGGTGTAAATCATTGATCCTATGATTTTATGAGAATTATTCAGAATAAAAGAGGCTGACGCTTCTTTTTCTATCTCAGGATCTGGAGAACCACTACTTGGAAATAGTTGGAAACATGATAGTGAAGATTCCTTTCACATATAGGGAAGGTACATCTTACCTGTACAAGTATAGTCTCTAGATAATCTCTGAGTTCTCTTCTAATTCTCTCTTCAATGTACTCTCATAGTTAACTTGGAACATACTAAATGCCCTTTAACATCATCTTTGTCATACTCTTCTTTATTTATGTAAAATATATCCATATAAAGTTCATTATTGAAACATTGAAAAAAGAAATATTTTCCTCTCCCCATACCAACCCCTTAGTTCATTTTTCATTATAGGGCTATAAGACATACAGTCTTCTTTGATACATACACACTATAATATGTCTATGAGGAAATAGCATTTAATTACACAGAATTTTGTATTTCATTCTAAATTTTCAGAAATACAGTTTTAACATGTTAATAAATACTTTTGTATCTGGTTTGCTGGTGATGGATTAATCTCACTCTGGTCGAATTAGAAAATAACCAGAATATTCTCTTTGAAATTTTCATTAACTTCAGTACTTTGTGTTTTTTTTAGAAGGAGTTCAGTGACAATATTGAGGTTCTAGAAGAACAACTTTTAATTAATGACTGTACTATAATTTTTATTGCCATTCATTGAGTACAGTCACAAAATATTCTACAATAAAACAAAAAAAAATAAGTAAAACCTTAACCCAATACACTTACTATATATGTTTGACAAAGAGCAAGATAGAAACAGAGGGGTTAGAAAAGAATACTGTAAGGAAAAGTGAGGAGGTCAATTGACTGGGAATTCTTCAATCTGATGTTGTTCTTCCCAGCTGGACTGAAAGAGGGCTTTTCTAAAGCATAAATTAATTAATAGCTTTTTGAGGTTTCAAACTCAGTCCCAATGAGTATACACAGCAGTGACCCAAACCAGATGTGGTTAAACTAGTGGTGAGGTCTCTCTCTTTTACAGAGAGAAGAAATGCAATTTCCCAACAAAGAAGGAGAATCTAAAGCAAATGGAGGTCAAGAAGAATTTCATTGTCAAAGTTGTTCAAATATTAATGCAACTACCTGGAGTATATGACTTACTAATAAAGGTCCTGTAGTCAAATTTTTCCTTTATGAAGCCTAATCCAGTCCAGTAGGGTGGGAACAGAAATTAAAAATGAAAAATAAAATGTGAACATTTTAGCTGTCCCCAGATGAACAAATAGACCTTGTATGAGATCCCAATCAAATAGAAATGAACCAGGTTAATGGAGGAAGTTGGACTACTCTACATATATGGTAGGCTGTATTATTTTTAGCGACATTCTCTTAGTAATCAATATATTCCTGCTCTATCATTGTGTTTGCAACTGTATACATCAGTTATGAAACTTTGTCAGAATAAAAAATACTGTGCTATTTGATGTGTTCACAGTTCATGTTACAAGCATGCATTATAAAGCATTCATTAACTCCTTCTTCAGTTGTATTCATTCTACTATTCACTTTGAGACATTTTTGTTTTTCCATTCTTTTGGACAGTGGTTGGTGAAATCTATATATTTCTTACTTAGCCATATTGGCTTGCTTTCCATAATATCTTCATACTGAGTATCTTTGTGGACTCCTTATCATTGATGCTAACATGACTACCACCACCAATACCACATGTATCATCTTCCCATATACAATGTAAATACTTTAACTGTATTGAGTCCCTTATAGTTATCCTTTCATATTTACTTTTTTATGTTTCTGTTTGACATGACTTTTATTTGACAATCAAAATTTCTATTCAGTTCTGGTCTGTTCATCATGAATGCTTCAAATTATTTATTTCATTAAATATCATTTTTTCCTTGGAGGATTATACTCAGTTTTGCCAACTCGATTACTTCTGGTTGTAAATCTAGTTCTTTTGACTTTCAGAATATCATATTCTGCACCTTTAAAATGATACCTCCTAAATGTAGTTAAATCCTAACTATGGTTCAATGATATTTCAATGTTTTTTTTTAATAATTTAAAATTTTTTATCTTTGACCTGGGAGCTCTATAATTTCATTATATTATTTTGGAGAGCTTTAAATTTGGTTTCCTTCTGGTGGTGATCAGTAGATTCATTCAATTTCTATTTAACCTCTAATTCTAGGATGTTGGGGCAGTTTTCCATGATAAGTTCCTGAAATATAAGATGTAAACTCTTTAATTATAAATTTCAGATAGTTTAATAATTTTAAATGGCCTCTCCTCAATCTAATATCTATGTAAGTTGCTTTATTCAATGAGATATTTCACATTGCCTTATTTTTTTTGAATTTATATTTTCTTGATTTCTCATAGCATTCTGCTTTTCCAAATCTAATTTTTAAGGATTTATTTTCACCAGTGATTTTTTTTGCTTCTTTTTTTTTTCTTTTAATCAATGATATTTTAAGGTATCATTTTCTTCAATAATTTCTGTGTTGCTTTTACCAAAATGTTAATGGTCTTTTCATAATTGCCTGTCCTTGCTGTCATTTCTTTACTCCAATTTTCCTCTTCAATTCTTATTAGATTTTGAAAATCATCTTAGCTTTTATGAGAATTATTATTTTACTTATGTCAAATTCTCATTTTTCTTTTAGACTTTGATTATAGCTATTTTGACATCATTGTTTTCTTTGTTTGTTTCTTCCTTTTTGCCATAGTATCTTTTAATACTCAGGCTTTATTGTTTACCATTTTTCCAATCTACTTCTTGACATCATAAAGTTAGACTCTGTTCCCAGGATACAACTTGGGATACAGGCACTTCCCAAACTTCAAGTTTTTTTTGTCCACAGTTTTCAGAGCTAGCTTGGGGGTTGGAATTTTTGGGTGATTGAAAAGAGGTGTAATTTGGGGACATGTGTGATCACTCCTCTATGATATACATTGTTGTCTTTATACAGGGAAAGCTTTTTTTTCCTTTTAACATTGGATACTGGTACAGTTTAATTTGCAAACAGAATTTCCATAACAAATTGTTTTTATCCAAATCATGACTTACAAAATGTTTATTGAAAAATCTAGTGATGAAATGAACTATTCATTCTGGAAGGTCTCAAATTATATTATTTCAGTAGAAAATACAGGAAGTAGAAAATAATTGAGAAGACTAATGCAATATTAGATTCAAATCTATAGCTCCCATATCTATTTAAAACACGGTTTTAAAAACTAAACCCCAAAATTTTCAGTAACCATAGAAAACAGTTAAAGTAAATTTGCCACAAAAGCCTTTATATTATGTTTGATACAGTGATGTAGGAAGATGTCAAAATCAAAAGGACACAGGAAAAATGAACTTTATCTACAACTCCTATTTGCTCTTGTATTGATTTAAATCTTGAACCCTAGAGACTACATTTCCCACAATCCTCTTTTCCTTTTCCTGTTTGTGTGTCTCCTTACCTGGAGGGAGTTTGGAATTACTTTTTCCACCCATGTCGGCTCTCTCCGGCTTGGACTAGCTGGAAGGAGGGAGTTTTTTGGATGCTTGCTGGAGTTCTTTTTTTATTTTTTTATTCATCTCAGCCTAAGTGGATTTTAATAAATAGTATTAAAATGATACTCAGAGAATTGAATATTAATTTTAATCTTTACACTCTATTGAACTTGTAGTTTCACAATTCACTCATTGCCCTCTGCTTCAGGCTCAGATTATTCATCTGAGTTCTTGAGCTTCTCAACAATTTTTTTACTTTGCACAAGAAAGACCTTTTCAACATGTGCATCTTTAAACCACTTCAAAATGGTCTCATCACTCAGGTCTGAAGTTTTATAAAAAAACACCAGGATGTCTGGGAGGCCTTGATGAAGTGAATGTTGTCATAACAGTACTTCAGTAAGAGAGTCAGCTTAAACTGGCCTTGAGTAGTAAAGATATCAAATAGTAAAGATATCAAGTAGAGGGCTATATTGCTTCAAAATCTTCATGACTTGCTCTGCTACCAACTCTTCCTTTTTGTTCCTTTCCACCATGCTCATTACACTTAACCAGAATATGCCAAGAAAGATCTGTTCTAGAATATTGATTTCCTTTATCTCTTCCTTCACCTACAAAATTGTATCCTTAAAAGGATCGCCATGTGATATTTGTTCTTTTTTTGTCTTTTTTTTCTTTTTAATAACAAATGTCCACCTAAATTTTCTTGAATTATATGATCCATATTGTCTCCTTCCTTTATTCCCTCCCCACTACAGAAGGTGACCAGCAATTCAACCTGGTTTACACATATTTTATCTCACACTCAAAAAAATTCCATATTATTCTAATTATTTTATAAGTTAATAATCTTATAAAACATAACCCCCCAAACATATACCCAAATAAATAAGAGAGAAATCATCTCTATTCCTATTCCAAAAGTTTCTTTTCCTGAAGTGGATAGTATTCTTTTACATAAGTCACTCAGAATTTTCCTGGATCATTGTATTGTTTTTAGGAGCAAAGTCTACCATATTTGATTGTTCCACAATATGGAAATTATTGTGTATAATGGTCTACTGGTTCTGCTTATTTTACTCTGCATCAGTTCATGTAGGTCTTTCCAGCTCTTTCTGAAATCATCCTGTTTATCATTTCTTATAGCACAATAATATTCCACCACATACCACAATTTGTTCAGTCATTCTATAAATCAGGGACATGCCTTTAATTTCCAATTCTCTGCCACCACAAAAAAAGAACAGCTATAAATATTTTCATATAAAGAGAACCTTTTCCATTTTTTATATCTTTGGGATACAAATCTATTAGTAGTATTACTGGACCAAAAGTAAGCATCATATCATCTGCCAATGTACCACCTGGGGCCAGCATGAGACCAACCACCAGAATTCCAAAGTGTTTCTATATATTGGGGATAATCAAGTTTTGCCACAGAAACATCAAGAAATTTTGGTACTGCTTCCAAATCAGTTTCAGTCTCAGTTAAACCTTGAATAATATAGGCCTGAAACTGCATAGGGTCAAACTTATCTTTTTCATCTCTTTTTCTAGTTTTAAAATTCTGGCCTGATAGCATTGGTTTTTGTTGCTTTTGATTATTTGTAAAAGATACCAAATTTAAATTGGAGAGAAAAGAGCCAGAAATCCTCAAGTTGGTGGTTAATCATTAAAGTGGCTTCTCCTCAACTGGGACTAATCCAAAGAGGAGAAAGGTGTTAAACCAGTTTTGTTTTCACATCCGGAAACTGTATAAAGGTGATATTTTTTTTTTAAAGAAAGAAAATAATTCTGTACTTTTGAAATGATGTATTCATAGTCCAATTGTATATTTTGTTGTCTCCTAATTTAAAATTATCTATTTATTTACATCAGTGAGTATAAGTTTTACATAAATACTATGAAAATTCACGTTTAAGATTTATGAAGAGAATCTTTTTTTCAAAATAAAAATAAGCAAATTAATAAAAATTGATATAAAGTGATACTACTATTCAGGACCCTTAATCCCTAATGACAAAAAGTTCTTTTTTACCCTTGAACTATAATTGACTGATCACTCATTCCCCTTAGCATCTCTAAATTGAAAAGCTCTCACAGCTGTTGCTACTGTTGTTGCTACAAAAATGTTCTACTATTGGTGATGCATCCATATATCCCCAAGCTACTTTCCAGCTTTTTTGTCATTTATCTCTCTTTCTGACCTCCTAAATTGTCATAGGCTAGATAAATGTCTCACCATGACCTTTTGTTGCCTCTGCATTTGATTTGATTTGTTATTTTAAAGATATTTGGGGGACATGGAAGTTGAGTTGTAGTTTTTCTTCTACCATTTTGACTCTCCCTTTAGGGAAGATTATATTCTAGTTCCTAAAGAGTCTAAAAAGTCATTAGCAGAGCCCATAAATAAATGTAGGACAGTGCATATAGTTAGCCTGCATACTTACTTATAATAGATAATATGAGAGGAACTGTAGAAGAGCAGAAATATGATGTGTCCTTTACAGACCATAATGCAATAAAAATATATTCAACAAAGAGAAGCAGAAAGTAGAATATAAAGTAAATGGATATAAAATAATCTTATCCTAAAGAATGAATGGATCAAAGAAGAAATCATTGAAATAATCAACAATTTCATCAAATGAAGTGACAATGAGGAGACAACAAACCAAAATTTATGAGATGAAGCCAATGTTGTTCTCATGGGGAAACATATCAAGAAAATAAGGAATAGATTAATGAATTAGCCATATAACTACAAAAAAGGGAAAAATTTAAATTCCCAATTTAAAACAAAATTGAAAATCTTTAAAATCAAAGAAAAGATTAATAAGAGTGAAAATAAGAAAACCATTAAACTTATAAATAAGATAAGCAGCCATTTTTATGAAAAAAATATCAACCATTGGTTAACTTGATTAAAAAAAAAGAAAGAAGAAAATCAAATCACAACTACCCAAAATGAATACAACAAAATCATAACCAGTGAAGAAGAAATTATAGAAATTTTTGAAAATTATTTTGCCAGATTTATGCTAAGACACTTGATTAAGTGAACTAAATGAATGTTTACAAAAATATTAACTACCAGATTAATGAAAGAAGAAATAGAATACTTAAGCAACTATATAAAGAAAAGGAAATTGAACAAACAGTAGAAAAATTCCCTAAGGAAAAGACCTCAGGGCCAGATGGATTCACAAGTGAATTTTACCAAACATTCAAAGATCAAGTAACTCTTATACTATATAAACTACCTGGAGAATAATAGAGAAAGTAGAAATCCTTCAGAATTCCTTTCATGATGCAAATAGAGTGCTGATGCTTAAACGAGGAGAAGCTAAAACAAAAAAAGACTAATCTAATCTCTCTAATGAACATAGATTCTGAAATATTAAACAAAATATTAGGAAGAGATTAGATCAATATATCACAATGATCATACACCATGATCAGATGGGTTTTATACAAAGAATGCAGGGATGTTTCAATATTAGAGAAAAAAAAAACATACCTGACAACTAATTTTCCTTGAGATGGCCTTAATCAGCTGGTAGACTAAGAGATTTCTATTTATATATTGCTTATGTGGAGATAAGTGAAACATTTGATAAAGTGAGACATCTATTTTTGTGTAAAGACGGAATAATATAGGCTAGAGACGAAATTTTAACTATTGAATGGCTGGACACAAAGAATAATCATGAATGGTTGTATCTAGAATTGGATATGGTCTTCAGTGGAATGTGTCAAGGGATTAACTTTCTTTTCCCACGATTAGATGTTATTCTTATGAATTTTTCTAATGATAAAAAAGAAAGGGATAACTAACAATGAATGATGAAGATTTTAATATGCTAATATTGGTTCTAATAAAGGAAAACTGAATAGACAAAGCAAATATTTTTTAATATACTTGGGCTCAAACAACTGATATTACAAATACTTTTCTATTTGTGAAAAATATGGTTATATGACTGTCTGGAAAAAGAAAGTATTGGGATATTTAAAGGTCTGTGTATTCATGATGAGTCCATGGTGTGATTCGACAGGTATAAAGGCTAAAGATTTCTAAAGCAAAGCTTCAAAGTAAAAAAAAAAAAGATGATAGTATCTAGGTACTCTACCTTACTCAGATTCTATCTCAAACAATGTGAGATAACCACAGGTTAGACTAGACCTTGAAAACTGGAAAGTAGAAGAAAGCAAATTGAATAATTCAGGGCCTTCATTTCATATTAAATGGAGAGTAGTGCTCTGGATATTTAGTCTGAAGAACTAAAGGCACAAGTGGGACATAATAGTGACAAGTTTTGGAAAAGTTTGGAAAAGGCTGGAAGTGGAAGAAAATAATATTTCTAGTATCTTTCTGGAGGCTAGAATTAGAGGAAATGAAGAGAACTATGAGTCTTTATCCACTGAGCTTTTCATTATTCCATCCTTTTCTTCTCCAACATCAGAAGGGATTCCATGTTAAAATCTTACCTAAAACATTCTAATGCTTGTGAAGTAGTAATAAAATTCACACTCTTATGAATTATATGGATATTGCTAATTGTATTTATAAGCCACTAATAAGAATAATTGTATCAAACATCCATCCTATTACAAAGGGATCAGGGGAAAGGTTTCTTTGCTTAGTGTGCTAATTTATTGTTCTGGACTTGTCCTAGTTGCAGAGAAATCTTACCTAGATGCAAAGGGAAAGAGTGACATTATTCTTTCCTAGTTCCTGTTCTATCCTATTGCTTGGTTTGTCTGCTGATATAGGAGGCAAATGCTTTTTCATAAGCACTTCCCAACTGGTCCCCTGCCTGAGCCATATAATATGATGAGAGGCTACCATCCAGAGTTTGAACCTCTAGTGGGATTAATACTACTACTAAACTCATTTTACAATGATTAACAGACTCCCATAAGTTACATCCTGCCCATTGCAGTGGTCCTGGATCTCTGGCTATCATTATTCAACTAATTCCCTATACCAAACTTCATGTTCTCAAATTCCTGTCCCCATCGAACCACCTTGCTACCATCACCAAATAAATACTTTATTATGTTCTCTGGACTTTCAGCTTAATAGTAATAAACTTGCTAACAATACTCAATAAATTCTAATAGTGCATCACTTAAAGAATGAAGTATAAACTTAGTTTGGCATTCAAAGCCCTTCATAAATTGCCACCTCTCACTTTTCTTGACTTCAAGACTATATTATTTTATAACCTTCTACAAACCTTATGGTACTCTTTATTCCAATGACACTAGCCTTGTTGCTGATTGAACAAGAGGCTTCATCCCCTAAATATGGGTATTTTCTCTGACTGTGTCCCCCACCTGGAATGTGTTCCCTCCTCATCTTTGCTGTCTGGCTCCCCTAACTTCCTGTAAGCCCCACCTAAAATCCCATCTTCTACAGGAAGGCTTTCCTATTCCTCCTTTAACTCCGAAACCCTCCTTTCCTTCTTTATTATCTCTAATTTATCCAATGCATTTATTATTTGTAAATAGGTATTTATGCATTATCTCCCTCACTAGACTGAGTTTCTTAAGAAAAAAGGATTGATTTTTTTTTCTTTGTCTCTGAAGAGATTAGTACCATGCACAACCCATGGTGAATGTTCAGCAAATATCTACTGATTGATTAATTCAAGCAAATGATTTGAGTTGCTAATGGTAGTATAAGTAGAGTAGGTTAATGAATATTCTTACTATTGTTTCCTGTTGTACCTAGTGATATAGTCAGTTTCACTCACCAGGAATTTTCAAAGGGAAAGTCAAGAATGTCTCCATTAAAAAAATGCTACCATTTTCCAAATCCTGGGGAAAATAATCATTTTTGTCACTATTATCTCTTTCATTTCCTCTAGTTATATGCATAAAAGCAACTATGTTCTCAGACTGTGGTAATAGAAATGTCTCTGAAATGAGGGAATTGTTAGTTCTATCTTACTTTTTTCCTTGTCAGATAACTTCTAGAAGATTGGGTGAATTGTGTGCCACATTCTTGGAAAACTTTGATAAACTGGAGCAGATCCAAAGGAGGGAGACAAAGACAGTAAGGAAATGCAAAACTAAGGTTTAAGACCATTGGTTTAAAGAACTGAGCAGGTGTAGCTTGGAGAAGGGAAAAATTATGGAGGATAATTATGGCTATCTGCAAATTTTTAAAGGTCTATCATGTGGGGAAAAGGATTAAGTTAATTCTAAATAGCTTTACAGTAATGTTCTTCAAAGTGTGATACACAGAGTGGCTTATAGAACTGGACTGTTATTTATCATCTAAAAATAAGGAAATTGTTTTCATAGTATTTAACAGTCCTAGTAGCTACACTTGGTCCATATATCAGACAGTAACATGTCTTATATGATACAAAAGGTAGCCTAAGGAAAGAGTAGAAGTTTCACAGAAGAAAGAAGTTCTCATTGGCACCCTCTCTTATGCACTCCACTTCAGGATATTGTGATGTATGAGAGCTTAAATTGATCTAGTTAAGTGGATTTGTGGATTATGTAATCCACTTTTAACTCAATAACCTTACATAATGGACAAGGAGCTTAAAGGGATCCTTGCAAAGAAACCATGGATAGTAGAAAATATTAATAATGTGAACTCAATTGAAAAGCAAGAAAATAGCAGAACTGTCTTTTTCCCTACTCCTAGCAGGATTTCTTCAGTATCCATAATCCAAAGTTAAAAACAATCATGATGATGTAATCAACTTAACAAGGCCATCAAAAAATACTGAAAGTATCAATGGTGCTTAAAATATGAATATAGATTGTATAATGTTCAACTGTGAAAGACAGCTATACTCAGAAACACAATGATTTGAGGCAATTCTGGACAACAAATGGCAAAGAAGGTTACCTACCAGCAGAAACATAACTGGTAAATGTGGAAGATAAACCAAAGTATACTCTTTTTCTCTAGTTCATTTGAATTTTTTATTTGGGGGTTTTAGTTTTCATATGAGTATTTTCTTACAAAAATGACCAATTTGGAGGTATGTTTTTCATTGTAATACATGTTTAACCCTGATCAATTGCTTACTCTCTCAAAGGTAGGAAGTGAGACAATTTGGACCTTATAATTTCAAAAAATTTATGTAGAAAATTATTATTACATATAATTGAGAAAATAAAACATTCACATGAAATCAAATGGGAATAGAGAGAAACTTTTTTATCGTGGAATTTATCTTGAATTCAGTTTGTCTTGCAATGTAAGTTGGTCAAAGTATGAGGGTACCATAAATAATAAGATTTTATAATAATTGGATTTCTTACTTAAAGCATTATTACCCACGAAAACCTCTATCTCTATACTTTGAAAATATGGAAACTGGATTTTTAACTAGTTCAAAGACCTGTTGTAAGACCAAGTGACTGACATTAAAGATCTAATTTCAACTAATCTAATTTCAATATGACTACCTATAATTTGTGGGTGGAATTAAATGAATATCAGATTAAGTAAGTGCAGTCAATGATTTACTTATTTCCTTAGGATTTACATATATTTATGAAGAAATTACAAGCTACAATAGTTTCAAATCCAGCTATTGAGATAAGTACTTTAGAAATTACTAGAATTTTAAATTAATATTTTAAAAAATAATTCATATTCAAGCATATTATTCTCACAAAATATTTTATTAATATCAGCTATAATGAGAGCTAAGAGTTTTTATATGATTAATACAATGGAATAAATATTTTAACTTTTCATCTTACAATTTCTATTTTGCATTAGTTTTGTAAAGCATCGTATATTAGTTTGATAACATATACTTTATAAATATATAAATAAATGAACATATATTTGGTTACTGAAAGGTACATACTGATTCAACATAAGAAAGACATACCCAATAAATATTGCTCAACATTATATGGTGGAAAGATTGCTGGATATAGAATAAAATGATTTAGATTCAAATTTTAGCTTTGCAATCTTTTTTAGTTTGAATCATTTAGTTAATCTTTCTATGACTCAGTTTCCTCATTTTTAGAATTGGGGGTATACTAGAAGAGCTTTAGCATAGCTTCTATCTTCATATACTATGAGAAAAATATAGATTATATATATACATATTCCTGGCATCTCTATCTCAGATAAGGCTCAGTAGATGTTGCTGCTATTCAAAAACATATTTTGGTTGGAATTTGCCATGGACCCACCTTGTGCTCTTTCAGTAAGGGTTATAGAAAGACTTAAGTAGGATACCAGAAGAGATAGTAAAGGAAAACATATATGGAGATAGGAAGCTGCCTTGAGGCTACAAATTATGTTGCAGCTATCATTAACAGAAGTTTCTTTTTCTCTTCTATACCAAGAAATAAAAGCTTTAAGTGGCTTCCCAACTGAGGTTTTTGCCAAGAGAAAACACCGATGTAAGGCTTAAATGTTTCAAAGATTTGAAACTGAGATGCAATGTCTTTCAGACTTCCATAGTCTTGAATTAAATCATTATCAAGGCTTCTAGCACCCATTTACACTACCTGGGATAATCTTTGGCTAGCTTGAGGTGGCAACAAAGTGATTGTCAAGTTGGTGAATTTGGAAACTTGTTTTTCCTTTTCTGTTAATTTACTGTGCCAAGTTTATGAGCAGAATTGTCTATTCAGGCAGAAACAGAAATGAATGTACATTCCCAGCAACCTTCATATCCTGGAAAATTCTTATGCTTTTTTATCCTCTTCCTCTGAATAGTCAGTTCCTAAGAGATAAGGTCAGTCATGTTCATTATTTCCTTCTTCCGTGGGCTTCTGTACACTTCCTAGAATTTTTTTCTCACCACTATTTTCTCCATGTGCATCTGTCTCCCTAACCCTACACACACCAGCCTTATCTTTCAAATTTTTTGCCTTTTTTTCTCATAAGAATGTAAATACTTTTTTTCATAATTTAAAATTTTTATTTAATTAATTTAGAATATTTTTCCATGGTTACAAGATTCATATTCTTTCCCTCCCCTACCCCTCCCATAGCCAACACACAATTCCTCTGGGGTTTTACATGTGTCATTGATCAAGACCCATTTCCATACCATTGATATTTGCACTAGGGTGATCATTTGAGTCTACATCTCCAATCATATTCCCATCAACCCTTGTGATTTGGCAGTTTTTTCTTCTGTGTTTCTACTCCCACAGTTCTTCCTATGAATATGGATGGTGTTCTTTCTCATAAGTCCCCCAATGAGAATTGTCCTGGATCATTATATTGCTGCTAGTATAAAAGTCCATTACATTCAATTGTGCCACAGTGTATCTGTCTCTGTGTACAATATTCTCCTGGTTCTGCTCCTTTCACTCTGCATTAATTTCTGGAGGTCATTCCAGTTCACATGGAATTCCTCCAGTTCATTATTCCTTTGAGCACAATGGTATTCCATCACAAACATATACCACAATTTGTTCAACCATTCCCCAATTGAAGGGCATTCCCTCATCTTCCAGTTTTTTGCCACCACAAAGAGCTCAGCTATGAATATTCTTGTACATGTCTTTTTCCTTATTATCTCTGGGGTACAAACCCAGCAGTGTTATAGCTGGATCAAAGGGCAGACAGTCTTTTAGTGCCCTTTGGGCATAGTTCCAAATTGCCCTCCAGAATGGTTGGATCAATTCACAACTCTACCAGCACTGCAATAATGTCCCAGTTTTGCTACATCCCCTCCAACATTCATTACTTTCCTTTGCTATCATGTTAGCCAATCTGCTAAGTGTTGTGACAAGGGAATCACTTTAAAAGACTGATATATATTAATTTAAGGTCGCCAAGGAATTCAGCTATGTAATTCCTAAATGAAAACTCAAGTCAGCAGTAAATCTTTTATGGAGTTTAATTACAATAGGAGTAAGAAAGGAATTAGAGATAGAGAGAGAGAAAAAGGGAGAGAAGGGAATAGGGCTTAAATACCCCTTAAATACCCCTTCTGTTTAGGCTGGGCCAAAAGGCCCAAGCCCTTAGATAGCTGGGGCAAAGAAAAAAGATCAGTCCCTATTACTCACGTGACCAAAATGGAGAAACAGTCTCAGAGGCCCCCACTTTCAGCTTCCTTCAGAGCAAGCTTCTCAGAGCCCACACGAACCACACCGACCAACTTCTCAACCACCCCGAGTCTCTCGACCCCCCTGATCTTTAAGGAAACCATCCAAGTTGCCTCCCCTCAGTTCTCACATCTACCAATCACTGTCCATCAATTTCCCTGTGCCAATGGAGGCTCTAGCTTAACCCAGGACCGCCCAGAGGCTTTGCACATGTCTGTTGAAGGTCATATTTTCAAATGATTAAATCTTTGATCCTTTGCTACAGCCCTTTCTAAATCCTGTTAACCTGAGTAGGGTAGAGATTGGAATAATTAAATTTTGATCTAGGCTGCAGCCCTTACTCAATCCTGTTAGGACTGAATAGGGTGGAGATTGATTCCAAGTATCTCCATTGTATCAATTCTAAAATCAATCATGACTCAAAGAAATTCCTGTTCTATGCTTAAGCATAGGTCAAAGTCCTTTCCATTGTTCAGCAAAAGGTTTCTGTCCTAAAGTAATCTTAAGAAGGGAAGAGAAGGAACCTCCCATGCCAATGGGGTTCCCATTCCAATAGACTATCAGTAAGAAATTTTCCAAGTATGAAATATCCCAATGGTGAAATTTCCAACATTTATAAGTCTAAGGAATTTTGAGGTTTACAGTGTGAGGTGATATCTCAGAGTTGTTTTGATTTGCATTTCTCTGACTATAAGAGAACATTTTTTCATGTGTTTATTGATAGTTTAAGAATGTAACTTCTTTTTTTTTATGATTACCAGCTGTATATTTCCCAGCATTTTGATATTTACTCCTAGTCCTGTCTTTTCTTCTTTTACTATTTCCTTCTACACCAATGTTTTGTTTTTAATCAGTGCCCCTAATTCCCACCCTTATTTTACTTCCCTTTCTACCCCCTCTCCCTTCTTATTCCCCTCTTATTTTCTTTACAGTCTTTTTAAAGTACCCCCAACCTCTCCATCCCTTGTACTTCTTCCCTCTCCACCAATCCATTTGTTACCCTTCTACTTCCCTATAGGGTGCAAATCAATTCCCTGCCCCAAGGTATTTGTTTGTTCTTCCCTCTTTGAGACAATTTTGGTGCACATAAGAGTTGAGTATTTCCTATCTCCAACCTCTTTACCCTTCCAGTTTATTGATGTTCTTCCCCTCCCACCATGTGCTTCTTTGTAACATATAAATTTACCCCTTTTGTTTCTTTTCCCATTTCTTTTAGTATTAACTTCTTTTTTATCTCAAGTTGTATAAATACACACACACACACACACATATATATATATATATATTTATATTTATGCATACATGTATCTATATAAATATTTATGTCTTGGCATTTTATCCTATGCAGTTTGTCACTGTTCCCTCTAAGTGTAATTCTTCTAGCTGCCCAAGTGATAATAACAATTTATAAGCTTTACCAATGACCTCTTTTCTTATAGGGATACATATTGTTTTAACTTATTGGGTCTCTTAAAAAAAGTTTTGTTTTGTTTTGTTTTTCTTTTCCCCCCTCTTTCTTAATTACCTTTTGATGATTCCCTTGAGTTCTGTGCTTGGGCAATGAATTTTCTTTTCAGGTCTGGTCTTTTATTACAAATGCTTGGAATTCTTCTATTTTGTTAAATGATCACACTTTCCCCTTTATGAATATAGTCAGTTTTGCTGGGTAGTTGATTCTTGGTTGTAGACCTAATTCTCTTGCTTTCCAGAATATCATATTCCATGCCTTTTGGTCCTTCAGTGTAGATGCAGCCAGATCCTGCATTATCCTTACTGTGGTTCCATGGTATCTGAATGACTTCTTCTTGGCAGCTTGTAATATCTTTGGTCTGATAGTTCTTGAATTTGTCTATAATTTTTCTGGGTGTTTTCAGTTGGGAATCGAGTACAGGAGGTGATCTCTGGATTCTTTCCATCTCCACTTTTCCCTCTTGTTCTAGAATATTGGGACAGTTTTCTTGGATAATTTCTTGTAGTATGATGTCCAGGCTTTTTCTTTTGTCATGATCTTCCAATAGACCAATGATTCTTAAGTTGTCTCTCCTGGAATGATTTTCTAAATCTTCTGTTTTGTGAATGAGATGCTTCATATTTTCCTAATTTTTTTCATTCTTTTGATTTGTTTTATAGTATCCTGCTGCCTTGTGAAGTCACTTACTTCTAGTGGTTGTTTTCTGGTTCTTAAAGATTGGATTTCATCCCTGGATTTTTGGTCATCCTTATCCTTCTGGTCTGATTTTCTTTGGAGGTCATTTTTCATCTTCTTTGCCTCCTCTTTCATCTCCTTTGCCTCATTTTCAAGCTGATTAATTTTGGCTCTCAAGACACTGTTTTCTGTATCCAGATGACTTATCTTGCTTTAAAGCTGTCTTCAGCTTTTTTTTTTATTGTATTTTGTATTTTATATTTATTTTTTTATTGTATTTTGAGTTTTTCCAAACCCTTTATCCAATTCACTGGGGTTTTTATTTTTTTGCTTGGTTTTCCCTCATCCTTCTCTGTTCTGTTTCCTCTTTGTTCATTGCCTGCATAGAAGGTGTTGATTCTAATTTTTTTTCTTTTTCCTTTCTTTGCTCATATTTATCCCTTCTTTACTCCCATGCAGTTTCCTGAGCTCTTGCTCCTGTCGTTTTTTTTTTTTGTTGTTGTTGTTGTTGGATCTGTGGGCTTTTCTGTCAGCCTTCACCCTTGGAGCTTAGTCAGCAAATCTCTCTGTGTGGTCTATGGGGGAGGGGTGTTGGAGCTTGAGCTTCCCTGCCCTCTTAAGGCTTGATGAGATTAAATCCAGCTGGGTTGAGATGATTGTGCCCTGAGGCCAAAACATGGGGGGGGGCAATATGGAGTGTCTGCACTACTGCAACTGGCTGCCCACTCTGCGCTCTTCACTCTGTATTTCTTCTCCAACTGCTTCACCACCACCAGTGTTCCACACTCTGAGCCTTGCCCTCAAGTACTCCCTCCAGACCAGCACACTTGCCCTCCTAGAGGTTCCAGTTGCTCTGGAGGCTTAGCGCTCTGTGGGGGGGGGAGCTGTGACCTTCCTTCTTCTCCTTAAATCCAAGTGTTTTCAAACTCAGTCTTTGTGGGGGGAGGGAGGTTACCTTTTAAGTTGAGTACAGCAAGAGGTTTCCTTGGCTCTGTCTTGTTGTTAGGTTTGCTTTTCAGTCCCCTAGGAGCATTTAGTTTGTAATTGATAAGGAAGGGTTTTCAGAGGTCTGAACTTTCACTGCCTCTATGCTGCCATCTTGACTATACCTTTAGAATGCAACTTCTTAATGGCTTAAGGGATTGTCTTTTTTCCTTCTTTTTTGTATTCTCATTACTTAGCATAGTGCCTGGAACATAGTAAGGACTTAATAAACTCTTTTTGACTTGATTTGACCTATAGAGCATATTCTCTAGAGACTTAGGAGGATGTTGCTTGGAATATGAGATTGAGTGGAGGTGAACATGTTGGATTCTTAAATCTTGTATTATATCTTAAATAAAGTTTCTTTCTACAATACTCTTTTGTCATATGCTTAATTATGGCTTGTGAGGGGAGGATCACAAAAAAAAATAAAGATTATCTGTGAGGGTGAATAGATAAGTGATCAGATTGGTTCTAATAGCCTGAATATGGCAGTGAAGTGATTTAAGAATAACATGATTCTGGAGGACTCCAATCCTACATTATATTATTCCTTTTTAGACATATTATTAAGTCAACTCATGTACAGAAGGATGATTAAACTAGATAAGCTTTGATTTTTTTTTCAACTATAGCATTCTGTGGTTCTTAGAGAATTTTGTCATATTTAGATTATCAATTAGGTCTACTATCATAATCTCTTCAGAAATGATATTTATACAACACTAAAGGTTATATGATTATTGAAGTTTTGATTATTTTGATACTATAAAGGTATATGATTTTTGAAGCTGTTTTTCCCCTTCTATCTCATTTTTAGAATTAGAAACAAAGCATTTAATGATACAAATACAGGGAACTCCCCCCCAATAATAATACTTTACTCTGAATGTTTATATATGTGAATGTCAGAAAAAGCTATATTATCCTGACAATTTGTATAATATGAAAAGTGAGTGGTGGGAGTAGTTGGAGCAAACAATAATTTTATGTATGTATCTAGCTTCTATTTTAGTGTCTGTGCTCTCTATATTCCAGATATGAATCAGGAAAAACCTGAATGCTTGAAAAGGAGGCGGGGTGGGACATTGAGATTGCACATTTATCAGGTGAAAGATGCAAAGACTTCGTTTTACATAATTAACTGGTACATTTAGCCATTTACAAGCATGTAAACCTTTCTTCCCCTTCACAATAGGATTCTCAGTCTTCCTTTCCTTTCTAACTAGTTCTGTTTATATGCCATATTATACTCTCTAATTTCCTTTTATCTTTTCTTTATTTTGCAGTGTCTCAGTAACGCATCTCTTTAAGACAAGTTAATTTAGTCAATTACTCCAGTTTGCTTCAAGATAAAATCTTTAATTTATCCAGACCTCTCTTTATTCTTTCTAGGATTCTCTTTTCCATTAATTTCATGAAACATTGTAATTCTCTAGTTTAGGGAAAAAGTTAATTTCACCTAGAGACACACTTACACATATACACTCAGATGCAAACATAGTGAGTATATTTTGTCACATTTTTACCACATTTTCAAGTCATAGGTTTCTTGCTTTTTTTGGTAGACAATATTAATTTAGTGCTTCCATACTCACAAATTGCTATTTGTAATATCATATTTAATCATCAGAAAGACATTCTGAGGCAGGCATTAGATGTGTTATTCTCTGCATCTTTTATCTGAGTAAAATTAATCTAAGAAAGATAAAATGACTAGATTCAAAGGATCGATGACTTGATCTGTCTTGATTATAAACTTGGAAGAAATCTCAGAGACATGTTATGCCAATGAGTTCATGTTAAAAAGAAGAAACTGAGACCCAGATTAAGTATTTTGCTGAAAGTCACATTGATAACATGCCAAATGCAGCATTTGAATTATAGGGAACTAACTCCATAGTCTGTGACTTTTGCACTATATCATGGTGTGAAGAAATAGTCAGGTCAGGATTAGGATCTAAACTTTATGACAGCAAAATCCATAGATATTTTCACAATACCATAGGCTCATAATAGCTATGAAATTTAGGATGATTACTAGACCTTAACTTTATAGATAAGACCATCCTAAACATTATGTACATATATAAATTTATATTGCATGTTTATACATATATACATAAAGAAATATACATTTACACATATATGTGGTGAATATATATATATATACATAAATGGTGATTTTATATATATGAGTGAATATATATACACACATATGGGTGAACATGTATATATGGGTTGTAATGTATGACCAGAAAGAGGTCACAGACACACACACTGGGAAACTGGAAAGAGGGGGTAAAAGAGTTTAAGAAATGGAGAAAGGGAAGAGATTGATCTTCCCCTCTCTTCCCTTTGGGGAAGAAAGCACAATTTGTCTTCTAGAGGGACAGAATATGTCCTCTCAGAGATTGAGTTTAGAGTTGGAAGTTAAGTACTGGAGGAAAAGGTTTTAGAGAAATAGCCCATGGCCTCCCTTCTTGATATTAGCTGTTGTTGAGAGGCAGGATAAATTTCCTGTCTCTGGATCCTCCCAATATCCCCACTGCCACTTTTCCCCTTTGAGACCTGAGTTCAATCCTCAGCCCTGGCCTAGAGCTAGTTCTCCTCTTTGGGGATAAGGTATGGTACTCCCCTTCTTTGGTGTCAGAAAGCAGGTAGACTTCATATAAATAAAAAAATATATATTTTTGAGGACACACAAAGCAGAGAAAGTGAGGGTGTTGGGTGAGGAAAGTGGGAAACAGGAATCCCTATAGATTTACAACTGACCTTTCCCAAAAAATTCTGAGTGGTTCAGGCTATCTGACTGACCCTCCTCTTGGTCAGTTGCTGGTGGTCCTTCCTTCTAAGATAATAAGACTATAAGTTGAAGTTCAGGACAATTTGGGGAAAGAGTGATCTTCTCAGTAGACAGCTTCCTATAAAGTCCCAGTCTACTTTTGTCTTCAGTTTGAAACAGAGAGATTTAGGGGTTTACTGGAAGGTAATCAATGTCTAGAGTGACCCTCTGCCTCAGTGGTCCTCCTCTCACACCGTCCACTCCAGCAGAAAGCTGACCAGAAATAAACTGGCAGATTTGAATTTTCTCAGCTCCTCTATTCCTTCCTGGAATCTTGAGTCTTCCTTGCCCTTCCCCTACTTGGGCTGTTCCTTTGCATTGCTGAATGTTATTTTTTTTCTCCATTCATAACTTCTCTCTAACAGAGAGAACACACACACAAACACACACACACACACATACACACATACTCTTTTAGATGTGTAACAAGGAATGAGATGGTCTCTGCTCTGTTCATTAAAGATTAGCCTGAAAGTACTTTTTAGATTTGATCCATATTATTATAAATGTTTCTAGAAGCATCAGCCCACTTATCTTTCTTATTAAGTACAGTATGTTAAATATAACTAAATCTTACTTTGATAATTTAGAATTGTTTTAATTATTTAGGCTCATCATTTGGAACATGAATTTTCATTTTTTTTTAAATTTTAACTTGATGGAATAATACTGAACTAAACTAGAGCACTGTGACCTAATTCTGTCTCTTCCAAAAAGACTTGCATGATCTTGGAAAGGTCACTCACTAGCTGCTTTTGCATGTCTTATCCAAATGGGTAAAAATGAAACCCTCATATGAGGATATTGTATAGATCAATGATTAGAAATTTAGTATATAATATAGGTTTGGTGATTGGAACAAACATCAGTTTAAATATTGATTTGGAGGCTATAAAATATACTTCTTCATATGTAAATGGAAGATTTCCAAAATATAAATATTGAAAAATATTGAAAAATAATGGAAAGGCTGTTAGAGTAACAGTCAAGAGCAGGGGTCCCCAAAGATTTTATACAGGGGGCAAGTTCACTGTCCCTCAGACCTTTGGAGGGCCTGACTATAAAAACCTAACCCTAACCCTAACCCTAACCCTAACCAGGAAGAAGTATACACAGTGTAGAATCCCCTCCTCCAGATCTCTGCTCACCATACTGACATCTTCCATTGTGCAACCATGTAATCCTTTGCATGGCACCTCCTTCTAAGGCACCATGCAAAGGATTATGTCACTGGATATAGTTATGTTACCAAAAGTAGTACTGTACATGAAAGTTGCCTCACTTTGAGGTGCCACCACATACAGTGCTCCTCTCCCTGACCACTGAGGAAAAAGGTGCCTCTTCTCAGCCAAAGAAATCAAAACTATTAATAAGCACATGAAAAAGTGCTCTACATCTCTTATAATCAGAGAGATGCAAATCAAAAGAACTCTGAGGTATCACCTCACACCTAGCAGATTGGCTAACATGACAGCAATGGAAAGTAATGAATGCTGGAGGGGATGCGGCAAAGTAGGGACATTAATTCATTACTGGTGGTGTTGTGAACTGATCCAACCATTCTGGAGGGCAATTTGGAACTATGCCCAAAGGGCAATAAAAGACTGTCTGCCCTTTGATCCAGCCATAGCTCTGCTGGGTTTATACCCCAAAGAGATAATAAGGAAAAAGATTTGTACAAGAATATTCATAGCTGCACTCTTTGTGGTGGCCAAAAATTGGAAAATGAGAGGGGGGTGGAGTCAAGATAGCAGCTTAGCAAGCAGCAAAAGTTCAGACCTTGTGGAAGACCCTTCCTTAACCGATACAGACTGAATGCTCCTAGGGCACCGAAATTCAATCTGAACAACAGGACAGAAGTGGTGAACCCTCCTTCTGGATTGAAATCAAAAGGTACGCCACCCCCAAAAGCCTGAATCAGAGAATACTCAGGGCTAAGGGGAAGGCAGAGGGTAGGTCCCAGGACCCCTCCCCCACAACCCAGAGGGCTGAGCCCCCAGCAGCAGCAGGAACCTCTGAGCAGGCAAAGGTGCTGGTTTGCAGGGTCTACCTTGTGAGCAGTGGGGCTCCGGGCTCAGAGCATCTAGCTTGGACAGTGGGGAGGAAGCCAGGGAGAAACAGGCTGTGGCTGGATCCCTCCATCAGGCTACAGTCTCACCATTGCCTCAGGGCACATCCAGACCAATCCAGTTAAATATAATCCCATCAGAACACCTCAGAGTTTAGGGAGGCAGGCAAAGGCACTTGGGGACAGGGGAGAAGCAGCTGGAGAGAACCGGAGAGAACTTGGGAGGCCCAGCCTTCCAGGAGTCTTCAGAGCCTCAGAGCTTCATACCACATACAACCCAGCCCAGTTGAACTCAATCCAATCAAAAGCCTCCAGAGGACAGGGAAGCTAACATTCCTCCCCTAGAGACTGTACCAAGAGATCTGTCAAAGCTCCAAGAGGGGAGACTGACAGCCCCAAAACCAAAACAAAATGAGAGGAGCAAGAGCACAGCCAAATACAGGGATCAAAGAAGAGGTAAACTCGAGCAAACAACAGAAAAAGAAGAAAGAAATTACAATAGACAGCTTCTGCACAGGTAATGAGCAAAGAGCGAATGAAACAGAGGGGGAAGACCCAGCAAAGGAAAAATCAGAAATCCCAGCGAATTGGATATAGGCTTTGGAAAAACTCAAAATGCAATTCAAAACACAATTAAGAGAGGCTGAAGACAATTGGGAAAAGAACTTAAAAACTAAGATAAGTCATCTGGAAACAGAAAATAGTGTCTTGAAAGCCAAAATCAACCAGCTGGAAAATGAGGCAAAAGATATGAAAGATGAGGCAAAGCGGATGAAAGATGAGGTGAAGAAGATGAAAGATGACCTCCAAAGAAAATCCGACCAAAAGGAAAAGGACGACCAAAAAACTAAGGATGAAATCCAGTCTTTAAGAACCAGAATACAACAACTAGAATCGAGCGACCTCACAAGGCAGCAGGACACTATAAAACAAAACCAAAAGAATGAAAAAATTGAGGAAAATATGAAGCATCTCATTCACAAAACAGAGGATTTAGAAAATTGTTCAAGGAGAGACAATTTAAGAATTATTGGCCTACCAGAAGACCATGACAAAAGAAAAAGCATGGACATTATATTACAGGAAATTATTAAAGAAAACTGCCCCAAAATCCTTGCACAAGAGGGAAAAGTGGAAATTGATAGAATCCACAGATCACTTCCTGTACTTAATTCTCAACTGACAACACCCAGGAATGTTATAGCCAAATTCAAGAACTATCAGACCAAAGAAAAGCTATTACAAGCTACCAAGAAGAAGGCATTCAGATACCAAGGAACCACAGTGAGGATAACTCAGGATCTGGCTGCATCCACACTGAAAAAAAGAAAGGAATGGAATACAATATTCCAGAAAGCAAGGGAACTAAGTCTACAACCAAGAATCAACTCCCCAGCAAAACTGACTATATTCTTACAGGGGAAAGTATGGTCATTTAACAAAATAGAAGAATTCCAAGCATTTCTAAGGAAAAGACCAGACCTGAACAGAAAATTTGACGTTCAAGCACAAAACTCAAGAGAATCATCAAAAGGTAATTAAAAATGAGGGGAAAAAAGAAAAACAAAAACAAAATAAAAATTTTAAGAGACTCAATAAGTTAAAATGATATGTATCCCTATAAGAAAAGAGGTCATTGGTAACTCTTAAAAACTGTTGTTATTACCTAGTCAGCAAAAAGAAGTATACTTAGAGGGAACAGCAACAAACTGTATAGGATGAAAGGACAAGACATAAATAGGTATATAGATATATGCATGCAAAAATACATACACATGAGTATGTGCATATATATATATATATATAACTAGAGTTTAAAAATAGGTTAATATTAAAAAAGTGGGAAAAGAAACAAATGGGGGTAAATTTATATGTCATAAAGAAGCTCATGGTGGGAGGTAGGAGAACATCAATATACTAGAAGGGTAAAGAGGTCAGAGACAGGAAATATTCAACTTTTACGTGCTTTGAAAGTGACTCAAAGAGGGGGAAACAATCCAATCCATTGGGGGCAAAGAATAGATTTGCACTTTATAGGGGAGTAGAAGGATAACAAAAGGTCTGGTGGGGAGGGAAGCAGTACAAGAAAGGGAGGGAGCGGGGGGTTAATTTTAGAAAGACTACAGGGAAAATAAGGGGGGAGGTAAATAAGGGAGGGGGTAGAAAGGGAAGTAAAATAAGGATGGGAAAAAGGGATACTGTTCAAAAGCAAACATTGGTGTAGAAGGAAATAATGAAAAAAGAAAAGGCAGTTAAGGAGCAGAAATCAAAATGCTGGGAAATACACAGCTAGTAATCATAACTCTGAATGTGAATGGAATGAACTCACCCATAAAATGCAAGCAAATAGCAGAGTGGATTAGAGTCCCAAACCCTACTATATGCTGTCTACAAGAAACACATATGAGAAAGGTAGATACACATAGGGTGAAAGTAAGAGGGTAGAGCCAAATCTATTGGGCATCAACTGACAAAAAGAAGGCAGGAGTCGCAATCATGATATCCGACAAAGCCCAAGTAAAAATAAATCTAGTTAAAAGAGATAGGGAAGGTAATTACATCCTGATAAAAGGCAGTATAGACACTGAGGAAATATCTGTACTCAACATGTATGCACCAAATGGCATAGCATCCAGATTTCTAAAAGAGAAACTAGAGGAACTTAAGGATGAAATAGATAGAAAAACTATACTAGAGGGAGACCTGAACCTTCCTCTATCCGAACTAGATAAATCAAACCAAAAAATAAATAAGAAAGAGGTAAGAAAAGTGAATGAAATCTTAGAAAAATTAGAGTTAGTACACATGTGGAGAAAAATAAATAGGGACAAAAAGAATATACATTATTTTCTGCAGCACATGGTACATTCACAAAAATTGACCATGTATTAGGGCATAAAAACATTGCAAACAAGTGCAAAAGAGCAGAAATAATAAATGCAACTTTCTCAGATCAAAATGCAATGAAAATAATAATTAGTAAGGAAACATGGAGAGGTAAATCAAAAATTAATTGTAAATTAAATAATACAATTCTCCAAAACCAGTTAGTTAAAGAACAAATCATAGAAAGAATTAATAACTTCATTTAAGAAAATGACAATGATGAGACATCCTTTCAAAACCTATGGGATGCAGCCAAAGCAGTACTCAGGGGGAAATTTATATCCTTGAGTTCATATATTAACAAATTAAGAAGGGCAGAGATCAATGAATTGGGCATGCAAATAAAAAAATTAGAAAGTGAACAAATTAAAAATCCTCATATGAAGACTAAATTAGAGATCCTAAAACTCAAAGGAGAAATTATTAAAATTGAAAGTCAAAGAACTACTGATTTAATAAATAAGACTAGAAGCTGGTACTTTGAAAGAACAAATAAAATAGACAAAGTACTAGTCAGTCTAATTAAAAAAGGAAACAAATAAACCAAATTGACAGTATCCAAGATGAAAAAGGAGACCTTACCTCTAATGAAGGAAATTAAGGCAATCATTAAAAACTACTATGCCCAATTATATGGCAACAAATATGGCAATCTAGGTGATATGGATGAATACTTACAAAAATATAAATTGCCTAGACTAAAAGAGGAAGAAATAAATTACCTTAACAACCCCATTTCAGAAAAAGAAATTGAACCAGCCATCAAAGAACTCCCTAAGAAAAAATCCCCAGGTCCAGATGGATTCACAAATGAATTCTATCAAACATTCAAAGAACAACTAATCCCAATATTAAACAAACTATTTGACAGAATAGGCCTAGAAGGAGTTCTTCCAAATTCATTTTATGACACAAACATGGTACTGATCCCAAAGCCAGGCAGTCAAAAACAGAGAAAGAAAACTATAGACCTATCTCCCTAATGAATATAGACACAAAAATCTTAAATAAGATACTAGCAAAAAGACTCCAGCAAGTCATTACAAGGGTCATCCACTATGACCAGGCAGGATTCATACCAGGAATGCAAGGATGGTTCAATATTAGGAAAACCATCCACATAATAGAGCATATTAACAAGCAAACTGACAAAAATCACATGATTATCTCAATAGATGCCAAAAAAGCCTTTGATAAAATACAACACACATTCCTATTGAAAACACTAGAAAGTATAGGAATAGAAGGGCCTTTCCTAAAAATAATAAACAGTATATATCTAAAACCATCAGCAAACATCATCTGCAATGGGGATAAACTAGCAGCCTTTCCAATAAGATCAGGAGTAAAACAAGGAGGCCCATTATCACCTCTTCTAATTGACATTGTACTAAAAACACTAGCAATGCAATTAGAGAAGAAAAAGAAATTGAAGGCATCAAAATAGGCAAGGAGGAGACCAAGCTATCACTCTTTGCCGATGATATGATGGTTTACTTAAGGAATCCTAGAGAATCAACAAAAAAGTTACTCGAATAATCAACAACTTTAGCAAAGTTGCAGGATACCAAATAAACCCACATAAGTCATCAGCATTTCTATATATCTCTAACCCATTTCAGCAGCAAGAATTAGAAAGCAAAATACCATTCAAAATCACCCTAGACAATATAAAATACTTAGGAATCTATCTGCCGAGACAAAGACAGGAACTATATGAACTCAACTACAAAACACTTTCCACACAGCTAAAACTGGATCTAAACAATTGGTAAAAACATTGATTGCTCATGGGTGGGATGAGCTAACATAATAAAAATGACAATCCTACCCGAATTAATTTACTTATTTAGTGCCATACCCATTGAACTACCAAAAAACTTCTTTACTGAATTAGAAAAAAAATAACTAAGTTCATTTGGAAGAACAAAAGATCAAGGATATCCAGGGAAATCATGAAAAAAATGCAAAGGAAGGAGGACTTGCAGTCCCAGATTTCAAACTATACTATAAAGCAGTGGTTATCAAAACAATTTGATACTGGCTAAGAGACAGAAAGGAGGATCGGTAGAATAGACTTGGTGTAAATGATCTCAGCAAGACAGTTTATGACAAATCCAAAGAACCCAGCATTTGAGACAAAAATCCATTATTTGATAAAAACTGCTGGGAAAATTGGAAGACAGTGTGGGAGAGATTAGGTTTGGATCAACACCTCACACCCCACACCAAGATAAATTCAGAATGGGTGAATGACTTGAACATAAAGAAGGAAACTATAAGTAAATTAGGTGAACACAGATTAGTATACATGTCAGACCTTTGGGAAGGGAAAGATTTTAAAACCCAGCAAGACTTAGAAAGAGTCACAAAATGTAAAATAAATAATTCTGACTACATCAAATTAAAATGTTTTTGTACAAACAAAACCAATGTAACTAAAATCAGAAGGGTAGCAACAAATTGGGAAACAATCTTCATAAAAACCTCTGACAAAGGCTTAATTACTCAAATTTACAAAGAGCTAAATTAATTGTACAAAAAATCAAGCCATTCTCTGATTGATAAATGGGCAAGGGACATGAACAGGCAGTTCTCAGCCAAAGAAATCAAAACTATTAATAAACACATGAAAAAGTGTTCTACATCTTTTGTAATCAGAGAGATGCAAATCAAAACAACTCTGAGGGATCACCTCACACCTAGCAGATTGGCTAACATGACAGCTATGGAAAGTAATGAATGCTGGAGGGGATGTGGCAAAGTAGGGACACTAATTCATTGCTGGTGGAGTTGTGAATTAATCCAACCATTCTGGAGGGCAATTTGGAACTATGCCCAAAGGGCGATAAAAGACTGTCTGCCCTTTGATCCAGCCATAGCACTACTTGGCTTGTACCCCAAAGAGATAATAAGGAAAAAGACTTGTACAAGAATATTCATAGATGCCCTCTTTGTGGTGGCTAAAAATTGGAAAATGATGGGATGCCCTTCAATTGGGGAATAGCTGAACAAATTGTGGTATATGTTGGTAATGGAATACTATTGTGCTAAAAGGAATAATAAAGTGGAGGAATTCCATGGAGACTGGAACAACCTCCAGGAAATGATGCATAGTGAAAGGAGCAGAACCAGGAAAACATTGTACACAGACACTGATACATTGTGGTACAATCGAAGGTAATGGACTTCTCCATGTGTGGCAATGCAGTGTCCCTGAATAATCTGCAGGGATCTAAGAAACACTATCCACAAGCAGAAGATAAACTGTGGGAGTAAAAACACAGATGAAAAGCAACTGCTTGATTACAGGGGCTGAGAGGAAATGACTGAGGAAAGACTCTAAACGAACACTCTAGTGCAAATACCAACAACATGGAAATGGATTCGAACCAAGAACACATGTGAAACCCAGTGGAATTGTGCGCTGGCTATGGGAGAAGTGGTTGGAGGGGGGCGGGAGGAGGAAAAAAATAATGATCATTGTTTCCAATGAATAATGTTTGTAAATAACCAAATAAAATAATGTTTAAAAAGTCAAAAAAGAAAAAAAAAAGAGGTGCCCCTTTCAGAAGTGTGGTGGGTGCCATATATATAGCCATAGTTTGGGGACTGGAGGTCAAGAAAATGGAGGTCTTGTCCTGATTATCCCCACTTACTAGAGAAATGACTTCAAGCAAAAAAAAAAACCATCAAACAAACAAAAAAATACTTAATATCTATGGAACTCAATTACTCATCTATAAACGGAGAGAAACTTCTAGTCAGAAAGACCTTTACTCTCAAGAAAAGTATCTGATCCTGAGGGATAAGCCCCAATGGTTATTATCTCTTTTTGGTTACTATAATAATAATATTATTTACCTCAGAAAACATGTAAAATACAAACTCATAGAAGACCATGGATTAATATAAAGAAAACATTCACCCCATTAAACTTCCAAAAGAGGGTAAAGCTTATTTGAAACATTGCTGGTCTTCCCATTCACCTCAAAATTTACCATATGAATCACTCATGATAACAGACTTGGAATGGTGCACATCTCTTGAACCCCCATGCCTTTTATCTTTCAGCTGAAAAACAATCCTTTGTTCACAATCTTCTCTTTTTAGAAGAATTGCCTAAATAATTAAACTCAAGAGCTCTTCTTTTGTAAACTCAAACTTTCATGAAAATCCCATTATGAAGCATGTTAGTCTGATATTTGTTAGGAAAAGGAATCAAAAAGGCAAAAGTTATCCAGAAACTCCTAGTTTATGATCTGTGCTTTAAGGCCACTTGGGAAAATTTGCTCACTTAAAATTTTCTGACCAATGATCATTTTTTTCCTTTTTGAAAGAATCAGGAAGGATGGAATACTCAGCTCCTTAACCTGCCTTCTTTGAAGTCTAAAAATATAAAGAAGAGGGGGAAAAATGCAAAAGAGACGTCTATTCCATTTAACAGCTCCCTTTTTTAGACTACATAGAAAAAATGAAGCTCCTATTCCCTTGCCTCTCAGTTGTCAATCATATTTGAAGTATCCCACATTACTAGAGGCCAATGAGAGGAATTCTCAATGTCAAATGAACAAGTGTTAAAAGTATGAATTTATCTACATATAATTAAATGAAAAAATATAATATTGAAACATGTATGTGTCCTACAGTCTCTTCAAGTTGATTTGGGGATTCATAAATTTTATCTAGGGTCCCCAAAACACTACTTTTAGCATGTGGTTGGTAACAGTAGATATATTGCTGGAGCTAGAGAAGGCTGAAATCACATCTAAACTCAGGTACTTTCTAGCTGTATAATACTAAAAAATTCACATAATCTCTGCCTGTCTGATTTTCCTTACATGCAAAATGGGGGAATAATGGCACCTACCCTTTAAAGTTGATGTCAGAGTCAAATCAGATAATAGTAATGTGGAAGCAGATTGTAAAAAAAAAAAAACCTCAAAATTTCAACATAATATTAATAATAAAATTGAGAAAGGTAGATAATATAAATTTCCATTCAATCAACATAATACATAATTATGTGTAAGTTAACCTATAAAATATGAAAAATATATCAGTATACTAAAAAAATCTTCTAATAATTGAACTAAATAAAATAATGGGAGTTTTAATGGCAAATATTTACTTCACAATCATATAATAAAAATTCAAGAAAATCAAAGAAAATCAAGCAAAAAGAGAAACAGAAATGATTGAAATATGCAAAAATCTATATCCAATAAAAACTTGGTATTGAATACATGTATTAATTTGCCCAAAGATATTGAACAGGACACAACCAATAACTGGCATTTAAGTTGTCAAAGGATATGATCAGATATGTTGAAAGATAAATAACATATTCTAAGTGATTATTTGGAATGTTCCAAATTACTAATAGTAAGAGAAATAGCAATTAAAACAAGTTTTTCACTTCTCTGCAAACTGGTAACATTTTAAAAAGGCTAACAAAGGATATTAAAAAGGTTGTCAGAAGACTGGTTCACTAACACACTTTTGGTGAAGCTGTATGAAAATAGAATTATTCAAAAATAACTGACTAACCTTCCCCACACCCTGTGATTCATTAATCTTAATACTGGGCAAATGACTCGTTAAAGCCAAAGAGAGAAACTAAAGTTCAATACACACTAAATAATTCTTGTAAAATCCAAGACTTAAAAAAACTTTTTTTGAGAAAAATTTCAGGAAAAGAAGCTTCCTAACTCACTGAATCAAGAAAATGAATTGTTTGGAGAATGTGCCATAAAGAAAGTTCCACTGCATCAGAAGATCCAGAATGAACTTTGGATGTAATTGATTGAACTGAAGGGGGTTGGACATATTTATTATGAATGTAAACTCATGCCAAAGAGCTGCCTCCTAATTGTTTTTTTTGCTAATGTACCTAAAAAACATTGGTTTTGCTCTTTCTCTTTTATTTCCCTCTTATCTCTAAATATTGTATTATCCTCTTAGAGAGTGCAATATTGTATACAACTGTAGTTAGAAGATTTTTAGAGGTATGAGTTGGTTATACTAAATGATTCACTGGGGAGACTAGTCTCCCAAAGAATCAAGGGGGGGATTGTGGAGGGTGAATCAAACTTTCTTTGTCTATCAATCAGCAATTTTTAAATTAATCAATCAAAAATTTAAACACCCCTACTTAGCACTAAGTAAGTATGTTTGAAAATCACTTACTAGAACTGGGTGACAACTCCAGAGTCCACTGAGAGCCTTCTGGGCAATGCTGAGCAAATTGAAAGACTGTAATTGATTCCTTTAAAGTGGAGGAATGGACAGTAAGTGATATGGAAAAAGGACTATAAAAAGTCCTGAACTTCCTAACTAGGGAGCTTCTCCTGGGGACTTGGCTTTTGGAGGTCGCTTTGGACTTGACCTCTGGCTTGGACCTTGATTTTGGCTCTTGGACAGCTTCTAAGAGGTCTGCTCCTGGATTTTCTCCTTTGGACTTTGTGTTGGGTGAGTGAGTAGCTGGTCTTCCTTTCCTGGCTTCTAGAGAGATTAGTTATATTAGTTCTGGAGAGACCTTCCTTTCCTGAAGGAGGCTGTGTAGGTGGAACCCTTGCATAAGACACCACCAGGTCCTCTGACTGAGGGTTAGTGAGTCCTGCTGGGGCTGAGCCAAATACCTGATCAATATTTAGTGTAATAGATTAGACATTTTCTCTATTTAGAAATATTACATTTGACTCTTCCCAAACCCCTTTGAAAATAAATACTATTAAAAGTAATTTTGACTTGAGCTATAATATTTTAAATCAGCCACCACAATATTATCTTAGAATTCTCATATTTAACCAAACCCTCAAATTAACTTCTTAGAACACCAAATATTCATGACAGCACTCTTCATGATAGCTAAAAAAAAAGAAAAGAAAAAAAGAAACAGAAAGGAACCACTGACAGAAAAAATATCTAGTGAAAAAGCAAACAGACATATGGATGAATTAAAATATTATATATAAGTAAGAAATGCTTAATGTTATGAATTCAAAGAAACTGGGAAATATTTGAATGAGAGCAAAATAATATGTGTAAATTCAACAATTTTAATATAATTATTTAAACTTAACTCCATAAAAATTGAAAAAAATAAAGGGAAAAGCAATATTAGGGGATGGAGAGACAGTTAGGAATGAGAAAGAATTCAATAAACATCCTTTGCATCAAGTAGCCCTTTATGCAAGTCTTTTTTTATTAATTTCTATAATTTTTATTTTTATTGTGTATAGTATTATTTTCGAAAAAAATATTTAATTATTTCATTCATAATGTTTTTCATGGTTACAAGATTCATGCTCTTTCCCTTCCCTCTCCTCAACTCCCTCCCATAGCTGATGCATAATTCCACTGGATTTTACATGTGTCATTGATCAAGATGTATTTGCTTATTATTGATAATTGCACCAGGGTGATTGTTTAGAGTCTATATACCCAATCATATCCCCATCTACACAAGTGTTCAAGCAGTTGTTTTTCTTCTTGTTTATATTACCACAGTTCTTTCTCTGCATGTGGATAGTGTTCTTTCTCAAAAGTCCTTCAGAATTGTCCTGAATCATTGCATTGGATCTGATAGAGAAGTCCATTATATTTGATAGTACTAAAGTATATCCGTCTTTGTGTACAATGTTCTCCTAGTTCTGCTCTCTTCACTCTGCATGATTTCCTGGAGGTCATTCCACTTCACATTTCCAGTTCATTAATCCTTAGAGCACAATAGTATTCCATCACCAAGAGATACCGCAATTTGTTCAGCTATTCCCCAGTCGGTGGACATTCCCTTATTTTCCATTTTTTTTTGCCACCACAAAGTGTGCAGCTATGAATGCTCTTATAGAAGTCTTTTTCCTTATGATCTCCTTGGGGCATGAATCTAGTAGTGGTATGGCTGGATCAAAGAGCAGTCTTTTAGTGTCCTTTTGGCATAGTTTCAAATTGTCTCCCAGAATAGTTAAATCAATTCACAACTCCACCAACAATGTATTAATGTACCATTTTTGCCACATCCCCTCAAACCCTATCTGCATGTCTTGCTTCTGATACATAATGGCTAAAGTTAAGTGTAATTATAATCCCCACCTCCACATTTGTAAAAATGTGAATGGATGGGACATAACAGTCTCATACCAAAGGATCTGGGAAGTCATTCCCAAGGTGTGGTACCCTAGATATCTCCGAAGAGGGAGCATCTCCCATTTGTAACTCTTCAGCTTACTTTACACTTCCACCAGAATGTTCTATATTCATGGTGACATTTTTAGACCCAACATCAACAGTATAAAGATTTCTTTTTTTCTAAACTCCTCTGCCACATTTTATTATGATGGTAGTAATAGATTTTTTTCTAAAAATATCTCAGCCAAGGTTGAAAGATTGCTTCACCTGAAAAGAAAAAAAAACTTGTGTTTTTTTTTAAGGTCACACAGCAGACTCATGTGAATCCTAATGATAGTGGGTTTGTTTACTATTGTCATTAAATAGGCTATTATAACTTTGGGAATTTCGATACTTCTTTAATGTGCATTACTTGTACTACTGTTCTTAATAAAAAAACTGTTACTTTGTGAAAATCATTTGCATTCAGACAGAGTGGAACATGGCAAACTGTGAAGAGTAAATGGATCTCATTTTGGGGTGAAAAACCTTTGTATTTTACCTTTCCTTAGCTGACACAGTGTGTCAATAATTGTAAGCTATATATATATATATTTTAATTTTTAAAACATTTATTGTTTTTGCTTGCATGTGCAATATACTATCTCAGTTATATTTGTTCTCTCCTTTTTGTATTTGAAGCATATGTCACCACTATTGAGATTTTCTTTAACTTTTTTGATTTTACAGAAATATAAGTTTAAAATATATTTATCCTAATATCAGTGCATACCCCCAAAAGCTTTAGGCTATAAAAATGATGCCACTGATTGTTTTAAAAAATTATGGGAATTTTCTTAATGATTTTGTCTGATTCCAGGAGAAAAGAATGCAAAAAGAGGAATTGCACAGTGCCAAAGAAGCACAAAGCTAAACTGCAGAGTGCCAATCGATCACAAGGTCAAAGAGAATAACCAATCCCAGTGGGATTGATGAAATTTTGAGCCAAGAGGAATTGAACTTGTTTGGAGTTGGATGTTGTGGCTGTTTTGACATATGTCAAAGGCAGGTCTTCCTTGTCTCACATTCTATGAAGTATCTCAAATTTGGCTCCTAACTAGCTACTATAATCTAGTCCCTATTTTGTCTTTCATAGTGTAGCAAACTTTCTGTAGTCCTGGCTACTGATTGGTTGAGTGCATAATTGCTTAAATCATTTTAATTGGGTCCTGATTCAAGGACTCATTATAGGTTTAATTTTCCTATGCTTAGAATTTCTTCACATAAGATTTTGATAGTCTATATTTTGTCCACAAATTATTTTCTCTTTTATTTGGATTTTTTAAAATATTTTTTTTATTTCTTTTGCCAATTGATTCATATACTTCATAACTCAGCATGTGTTTTTCAACACCCTCCTTCAGGGGATAACTCATTTTCATTATTATTATAAATTGCAAAGTTTAAATTCTTTTTGAGAGTAATTTTAGGATAAGAAACATACTATCTCTCAGAATCCAGGAAGTGAACTGTTTGGAGAAGACACCATTAAGATGCCTACAGAGACCACAGGCTGCACCAGAAAATCCAGAGTAAACTTTGGGATGTGGTAATTGAACAGTGTGGGGTTGAATGCATTTGTTTGTTTGTTTGTTTTAATTTTTGCTTCTTACTTTATTTTTATTTTTTCATTTTTTAAAAACTTTATTGAGTCAATTTTGAACATTATTCCTTGGTTACAAGAATAATATTCTATCCCTCCCTCCACTAACCCCATCCTTCCCATAGTCCATGCACAATTCCAGTTGGTATTACATGTGTCCTTAATCAGAACCTATTTCCATGTTGTTGATGTTTGCACTAGGTTGTTCATTTAGAGTCTACATCCCCAACCCTATCTCTCCTAACCCATGTAGTCAAGAAGTTGTGTTTTTTTTTTTTGGTGTTTCTACTCCCACAGTTTTTCCTCTGAACATGGATAGTGTTCTTTCTCATAAATCCCTCCAGGTTATTCAGGATCACTGCATAGCAACTAATGGAAAAGTTCATTACATTCGATTGGACCACCATGTGTCAGTCTCTGTATACAATTTTCTCCTGATTCTGGTCCTTTCACTCTGCATCAATTTCTGGAGGTAATTCCAGTTCCCGTGGATACCTCCAGTTTATTATTTCTTTGAGCACAAGAGTATTCCATCACAAACATATACCACAATTTGTTCAGCCATTCCCCAATTGAAGGGCATCCCATCATTTTCCAATTTTTAGCCACCACAAAGAGTACAGCTATGACTATTCATGTACATTTATTTTTCCTTAATATCTCTTTGTGGTACAAATCCAGAAGTGGTATGGCTGGATCAAAGGGCAGACAGTATTTTAGTGCCCTTTGGGCATAGTTCCAAATTGCCCTACAGATCAATTGGATCAATTCACAACTCCACCAGCAATGCATTAATGTCCCAACTTACCCACATCTCCTCCAGCACTCATTACTTTCCATTGCTGTTATGTTAGCCAATCTTCTAGGTGTGAGGTGGTACCTCAGAGTTGTTTTGATTTCCATCTCTCTGATTCTAAAAGATTTAGAACACTTTTTCATGTTCTTATAAATAGTTTCATATTTAATATTGATTAAAATTAAATATTCATATTAATAGTTTTTTATTTCTTTGATGGAAAATTGTCTATTCATGTCCCTTGCCCATTGTTTCGACTAGCTTTTTAGTTGATTCTCTAGGATTCTTTAAGTAAACCATCATATCATCCACAAAGAGTGATAACTTGGTCTCCTCATTGTCAATTTTAATACTTTCAATTTATTTTTCTTCTGTAATTGCTACTGCTAGTGTTTCTAGTACAATGTTAAATAATAGAGGTGATAATGGGCATCCTTGTTTCACTCCTGATCTTATTGGGAAGGCATCAAATTTATCTGCATTGCAGATGATGTTTGCTGATGATTTTAGATATATACTGTTTATTATTTTTAGGAAAGGCCCTTCTCTTCCTATACTTTCTAGTGTTTTCAATAGGAATGGGTGTCATATTTTATCAAATGATTTTTCTGCATCTATTGTGATAATCATGTGTTTTTTGTTGGTTTGCTTATAAATATGGTCAATTTTGTGTATGATTTTCCTAATATTGTACCATCCTCATATTCCTAGTATGAATCCTACCTAGTCATAATGAATAACCCATGTGATGACTTGCTGGAGTCTTTTTGCTAGTATCCTTTTTAAGATTTTTACATATATATTCATTAAGGAGATTGGTCAATAGTTTTCTTTCTCTGTTTTTTGACCCACCTAGCTTTTGCATCAGTACCATGTTTGTGTCATAAAATGAAATTCTTAGAACTCCTTCTTTGCTCATTCTGTCAAATAGTTTGTATAATATTCAGATGAGTTGTTTTTGAATGTTTGATAGAATTCATTTGTGAATCCATCTGGACCTGGGGCTTTTTTCTTAGGAAGTTCTTTGATGGCTTGTTCAATTTCTTTTTCTGAAATGGGTTATTTTAGGTAATTTATTTCTTCCTCCATTAGTCAAGGCAATTTATATTTTTGTATGTATTCATCTATATCACCTAGATTGCCATATTTGTTGCCATATAATTGGTCATAGTAGTTTTTAATGACTACCTTAATTTCCTCTTCATTAGAGGTGAGGTCTCCATTTTCATCTTGGATACTGTCAATTTGGTTTTATTCTTTCTTTTGTTTTAATTAGACTGACTAATACTTGTCTATTTTATTAATTTTTTCAAAGTACAGCTTCTAGGCATTTATTAAATCAATAGTTCTTTGACATTCAAAATTATTAATTTCTTTTTTGATTTTTAGATTCTCTAATTCAGTCTTCATCTGAGAATTTTTAATTCATTCTCTTTCTAGTTTTTAATTTGCATGCCCATTTCTTTGACCTCTGCCCTTCTTAATTTGTTAATATATGAACTCAAGGATATAAATTTCCCCCTGAGTACTGCTTTGGCTGGCTGCATCCCATAGGTTTTGAAAGGATTTCTCATCATTGTCATTTTCTTCAAAGAAGTTATTATTTGTTTCTATGATTTGTTCTTTAACCAGTTTTGGAGATCCATATTGTTTAATTTACAATTAATTTTTGATTTACCTCTCCATGTACCCTTACTAATTATTATTTTCATTGCATTGTGATTTGAGAAGGTTGCATTTATTATTTCTGCTCTTTTGCACTTGTTTGCAATGTTTTTATGCCCTAATACTTGGTCAATTTTTGTGAATGTACTATGTGCTGCTGAAAAGAAGGTATATTCCTTTTTGTCCCTATTTTGTCCCTATTTATTTTTCTCCACATGTGTACTAACTTTAATTTTTCTAAGATTTCATTCACTTCTCTTACCTCTTATTTGTTTTTTGGTTTTATTTATCTCTTTCTAATAGAGGAAGGTTCAGGTCTCCCACTAGTATAGTTTTTCTATCTTTTTCATCCTTGAACTCCACTAGTTTCTCTTTTAGAAATTTGGATGGTATGCCATTTGGTGCATACATGTTGGGTACTGATATTTCCTCAGTGTCTATACTGCTTTTTATTAGGATGTAATTACCTTCCCTATCTCTGTTAACTAGATTTATTTTTACTTGGGCTTTGCAAAATATCGTGATTGCCACTCCTGCATTCTTTTTATCAGTTTATGCCCAATATATTTGGCTTCATCTTTTACTTTCAACATATGCACATCTAAATTCCTCATTTGTTTCTTATAGAAAGCATATGGTAGGGTTTTGGATTCTAATTCAATCTACTTTTCGTTTGCGTTTTATGGGTGAGTTCATTCCATTCACATTCAGAGTTATGATTACTAGCTGTGTATTTCCCAGCATTTTGATTTCTACTCCTGGTCCTGCCTTTTCTTTTTTCAGTAGTTCCTTCTGTACCTATGTTTGTTTTTAATCAGTCCCCCTAGTCCCCACCCTTATTTTACTTCCCTTTCTACCCTCTCCCTTCTTATTCCCCCCTTTATTTTCCCTGTAGTCGTTCTAAAAATACCAACCCACCCTCTCCCTCCCTTGTACTGCTTCCCTCCCCACCAGTCCATTTTTTACTCTTCTACTCCCCTATAGGGCACAAATCTATTCTCTTCCCCAATGTATTGGATTATTCTTCCCTCTTTGGGTCAGTTTCAAAGTATGTAAGAGTTGAGTATTTCCTATCTCCAACTTCTTTACCCTTCCAGTGTATTGATGTTCTTCCACTATGAGCTTCTTTATAACATATAATTTAATCCTATTTGTTTCTTTTCCCATTTCTTTTAATATTAATTTTAATTTTTAATTATATATATGTATTTATATATAATTAATTAATTTAATATTAATATATATATATATATATATATATATATATATATATATATATATATATATATATATATACCCCTATTTAGGTCTTTTCCTTTCATACTATACAGTTTGTCACTGTTCCCTCTAAGTGTAATTTTTCTAGGAGCTCAGGTGATAACAACAGTTTTTAAGAGTTACCATTGACCTCTTTTCTTATAGGGATATATAGCATTTTAACTTATTGAGTCTCTTTTAAAAAAGGGGAGGTTTGTTTGTTTGTATTTCTTTTTCTTTTTTCCCTTTTTTAAATTATCTTTTTTAAAAAATAATTTTATTTGATCATTTCCAAGCATTATTCATTGGAGATAAAGGTCATTTTCTTTTCTTCCCCCACCCCCATAGCCAATGTGTGATTCCACTGGGTTTCACATGTGTTCTTGATTTGAACCTTCAATCTCTTTTTCTTCTCTAATTGCACTGCTAGTGTTTCTAGTACAATGTCAAATAGAAGAGGTGATAATGGGCATCCTTGTTTCACTCCTGATCTTATTGGGAATGCATCTAGTTTATCCCCATTGCAGATGATATTAGCTGATGGTTTTAGATATATACTGTTTATTATTTTTGGGAATGACCCTCCTATTCATATGCTTTCTAGTGTTTTCAATAGGAATAGGTGTTGTATTTTATCAAATGCTTTTTCTGCATCTATTGAAATAATCATGTGATTTTTGTTGGTTTGCTTGTTGATATGGTCGATTATGTGGATGGTTTTCCTTATATTGAACCAGCCCTGCATCCCTGGTATAAATCCTACTTGATCATGGTGGATGACCCTTCTGATCACTTGCTGGAGTCTTTTTGCTAGTATCTAATTTTAAGATTTTTGCATCTATATTCATTAGGGAGATTGGTCTATAATTTTCTTTCTCTGTTTTTGACCTGCCTGGTTTTGGAATCAGTACCATGTTTGGGTCATAAAAGGAGTTTGGTAGAACTCCCTCTTTGCTTATTATGTCAAATAGTTTGTATAGTATTGGGATTAACTCTTCTCTGAATATTTGATAGAATTCACTTGTGAATCCATCGGGCCCTGGGGATTTTTTCTTAGGGAGTTTTTTGATGGACTGTTGGATTTCATTTTCTGATATGGGATTATTTAAGAATTCTATTTCTTCATCTGTTAGTCTAGGCAGTTTGTATTTTGGTAAATATTTGTCCATATCGCTTAGATTGGCATATTTATTGCCATATAATTGGGCAAAGTAATTTCTAATGATTGCCTTAATTTCCTCTTCATAGGAGGTGATGTCCCCTTTTTCATCTTTGATGCTGTTAATTTGCTTTTCTTCTTTCCTTTTTTTAATTAGATTGACCAGTACTTTGTCTATTTTGTTTGTTTTTCAAAGTACCAGCTTCATGTCTTATTTAATAAATCAATAGTTCTATCACTTTTGATTTTATAAATTTCTCCCTTAATTTTTAGGATTTCTAGTTTGGCTTTCTTCTGGGGGTTTTTAATTTCATCTCTTTCAAGTTTTTTTTTTTAATTTGCATTTCCAATTCATTGATCTCTGCTTTCCCTAGTTTGTTGATATATGCACTCAGGGATATGAATTTACCTCTGATTACTGCTTTGGCTGCATCCCAAAAGGTTTGAAAGGATGTTTCGCCATTGTCATTTTCCTCGATGAAATTATTAATTGTTCCTATGATTTCTTCTCTAGCTAAATGATTTTGGAGTATCATATTATTTAATTTCCAATTAATTTTTGATTTGGCTCTCCATGTACTATTACTGATCATTATTTTTATTGCCTTGTGGTCTGAAAATGCTACATTTATTATTTCTGCTTTTCTGCATTTGTATGCCATGTTTCTGTGACCTAATGTATGGTCAATCTTTGTGAATGTGCCATGTAGTGCTGAGAAGAAGGTGTATTTCCTTTTGTCCCCATTCATTTTTCTCCATATGTCTATTAATTCTAATTTTTCTAAGATTTCATTTGCTTCTTTTACCTCTTTCTTATTTATTTTTTGATTTGATTTATCTAAATTTGATAATGGTTGGTTCAAGTCTCCCACTAATATGGTTTTACTGTCTATTTCTTCCTTCAATTCTCCTAGTTTCTCCATTAGAAATTTGGGTGCTATATTATTTGGTGCATACATTTTGATTAGTGATATTTCCTCATTATCTAAAGACCTTTTGACAAAATATAATTACCTTCCCTATCCCTTTTGATTAGGTCTAATTTTGCTTTGGATTAATCAGATATCATGATTGCAACTCCTGCCTTCTTTCTCTCGGTTGAGGCCCAGAAGGTCTTACTCCATCCTTTAATTCTGACCTTGTGGGTATCTACCTGCTTCATGTGTGTTTCTTGAAGACAACATATGGTAGGGTTTGGGATTCTAATCCATTCTGCTATTCATCTACGTTTTATGGGTGAGTTCATCCCATTTCACATTCAAAGTTATGATTGTCACTTGTGGACTCCCTGGCATTTTGAAATCCTTCCCTAATTCTAACCTTTCTTTTTCAGCTCTACCTTTTAATCCAGTGATTTACTTTAAATCAGTCCCCCTTGTCCCCTCCCTTGATATGTTTCCCTTTCTAGCCCCTCCCTTTTTGTTCCTTCCCCATCCCCCCTCTTCTTCCCCTCCCTTTTTTGTGTTCCCTCCTCCCACCCACCTTGGTTTTCCCTTCTCTCTACCCTTGTTGGGTAAGATAGAATTCAAGATCCCAATGGATCTGGATGTTCTTTCCTCTCAGAGTTGATTTCCCTGAGAGTAAGATTTAAGTAAAAACTCTCTTCCTCTCCTTCTTATAGGAGTTTTCTTCCCCTCCCCTTCCTGTGTGAATCTTTGTGTGAGAAAGATTATTCTATTTGGTTTTTCTTTTCCCCCTATTTACACATTACATTTCCCCCCACATATTAATATACTAAGATTGATATAATTGTAGTCCTTATAGAAGAGAGTTTGAATAAAATAAAAAGATAACATTTTTTCTCCTTTTCTCTTTACTTCATATTTACCTTTTCAGGTATTACATGCTCTTTGGTTTTCAATATTGAACTTTCCACAAAGCTCTGGTCTTTTCTTTGCAAAAACTTGGAAATCTTCTATTTTGTTGAATGCCCATACTTTCCCTTGGAAGTATACAGTCAGTTTTGATGGATAGCTGATTCTTGGTTGAATGCCCAGCTCTCTTGCCTTTCTGAAAATCATCTTCCATGCCTTACAGTCATTCAGAGTGGCACTTGAAAAGTCTTTTGTGACCCTGGTTGACATTCCTTCATATCTAAATTGTCTTTTTCTGGCTTCTTGTAAGATTTTTTCTTTTTCTTGAAAGCTTTGGAATTTGGCAATTACATTCCTGGGAGTTGTCTTTTGGGGATTTAGTGTAGAGGGTGTTCTGTGAACTCTTTCAGTGCCTGTATTGCCCCCTTGTTCTAGGATCTCTGGGCAATTTTCTTTGATTATATCTTGTAATACAATGTCGAGTTTGCTGTTTATTTCTGGCTTTTCTGGTAGTCCAATTATTCTTAAATTGTCTCTTCTCCCTTTATTTTCCAAATCTATGACCTTGTCAGTGAGATATTTTATGTTCTCTTCTAATTTCTTGGTCTTTTGGCTTTGCTTTATTAATTCTTACTCATTGTCTTCCAGTTGCCTGATTTTGACCTTTGAAGCCTGGTTTTCCTTTTCAGTTTGGTCAAAGCAATTTTGTAGATACATGAATTTCTTTTGCATTATTTTCCACTTTTCTTCTCAGAAGGCTTCCATCTTTTTGATCATTTATTATCCAAATTCTTCATGAGTTTGTGGAGAGTTTCCACTTCCTTTGGAAGGTTTCGGAGCATTTGCTTATGTTTCCTCTTCTATCTCCTCTGTATTTTGTATTTTTGTTTCATAAAATGTTTCCAAAGTAGCTCCCTTCTTCTTCTTTTTCTTGGCATTTTGAGGCTTTTCTGTGCTGTTTTCCATCTCTGAGTGGGGAGTACTAGCTTTTCTTATCTCTGTCTGGTGTTCAGAGGCTTTAGCCCTAGGCAAATTGTCTGTTCTATGCAGCTGTTGTTCTGTTTTCCCGGGGAATCCTGGGGTTTAGGGTGTTACTCTTCTCAGTTCCCTCCCAATGCTTCTTCGTTGCCTTACTTCCATGCTCTGAGCCTGGCTTGGCACTCTCCACAGGGTATTTCAGTGGCTTTGCCAGCCAGAGGACCTGGCACTCTGAGGGGGAGGGGCCGTGGCTTCCTGGAGCTCTGAGGGCTCCTGATAGGATTAGCTTCAGCTGGGTTGGACTGATTATGCTTTGAAGCAGGGACCTTCTGTAAGACACAGATGGAAGGATCCAGCCAGGGGGCTACAGGCTCCCCCGGCCTCTTTCTGTTTCCCTGCTATCTGTGTTGGGTGCCTCCACATCTTGCTTAGGTTGTTTTCAGGGTGAGGTCTTCAGAATAGCCAGCCCTGAGGCCCTTTTGCTGGCTCTGACGTTCCCACTGCTGCCTCAGACTCAGTGCTCTGGGTTGGGGGGGAAGGGTCCTGGCACCTTCCTTCTGCCTACCCCTTAAATCCAAGTGATCTCGGGTTCTGGCTTTTGGGGGCTGTACCTTTTGATCCAGGTCCAGGAGGAGGGTTCTGGGGGTCTATCCTGTTGTTTGTTTTGAATTTCGGTGCCCTAGGAGCATACAGTTTGAGATCGGTAAGAAAGGGTTTCTGGAGATCTGAACTTTAGCATTCTCTAAGCCTCCATCTTGACCAGAAGTCTCTCCTTTAAATTATCTTTTGATGATTCTCTTGAGTTCTGTGCTTGGTCATTGAATTTTCTGTTCAGGTCTGGTCTTTACAAATTTTTGGAATTCTTCTATTTTGTTGAATGACCATACTTTCCCCCTTATGAATATAGTCAATATTGCTGGGTAGTTGATTCTTTGTTGTAGACCTAGTTCCCTTGCTTTCCAGAATATCATATTCCATGCCTTTTGTTCCTTCAATGTGCATGTAGCCAGATTCTGCATTAACCTCACTATGGTTCAATGGTATCTGGATGACTTCTTCTTGGCAGCATGAAATATCTTCTCTTTGGTCTGATAGTACTTGAATTTGGCTATAATATTCCTGGGTGTCATCAGTTGGGGATTAAGTATAGGACGTGATCTGTGGATTCTTTCAACCTCCACTTTTCCCTGTTGTTTTAGAATATTGAGGCCGTTTTCTAGAATCATATCCTGTATTATTGTCTCTAGGTTTTTTCTTTTGTCATGATCTTCTGGTAGACCAATGATTCTTAAATTGTCTCTCCTCAAACGATATTCTAAATTCTCTATTTTGTGAATGAGATGTTTCATATTTTCCTCAACTTTTTCATTCTTTTGGTTTTGTTTTATAGTGTCCTGCTGCCTTGTGGTGTCACTTAATTCTAGTTGTTGTATTCTGGTTCTTAAAGACTGGATTTCACCCCTAGCTTTTTGGTCATCCTTCTCGTTCTGGTCTGATTTTCTATGGAGGTCATCTTTCATCCTTTTTACCTCATCTTTCATCTCCTTTGCCTGATTTTCCAGCTGGATGACTTTGGCTTTCAAGATGCTATTTTCTCATTTTAGTTCAAGTGTCTCTGTTTCCAGATGATTTATCTTAGTTTTTTAAGTTCTTTTCCCAATTGTCTTCAGCCTCTCTTAGTTGTGTTTTGAATTGCATTTTGAGTTCTTCCAAAGCCTGTATTCAATTTGCTGGGATTTCTGATTATTGTTTGCTGATCCTTCCCCCTTTGTTCCATTCACTGTATAGAAGCTGTCTATTGTAATTTATTTCTTCTTTTTATGTTATTTGCTCATATTCCTCCCTTCTTACTCGCCGTATTTGTGCTCTTCTACACTCATTTTTTGGTTTTATGGGCTTCTGTCTGTCTGCCCTCTTGGAGCTTTGACCGAAGATCTCTCGGTGCAGTCTGTGGGGGAGGGTTGTTGGGGTTTGAGCTTCCCTGACCTCTGTAGAGTTTTGATTGGATTAAAGTCCAGCAGTCAATGAGGGAGGGGTGTGGATCCTGGGATTCCCTGAGTTCTGAAGACTTTTGATTGGATTAAGTTCAGATTGTTTGGGCTGGGTGTGATATGAGGCCAAAAACTCCTGGAAAGCTAGAGCAAATATGGAGGATCTCCACAGCTCTGGCCAGGCTGCCAGCTTTATGCTCCCTCTCTATCTCCTTCCCCGCCATCTGTGTTCAATGCTGACACAGCCCTGTCCATAAGGTACACCCTCCAGCCCAACACCTTTGCCTGCCCAGAGGTTCCCTCTGCCACTGGGGCTCAGCACTCTAAGTGGGTGGGGGGAAGGGTCTTAGGACCATTCTTCTGCTTTCCCCTTGAACCCGAGTGTTCTTGGATTCCAGCTTTTGGGGTGGTGTACCTTTTGAATTGAGTCTATTAGGAGGGTTCCTTGGTTATGTATTGTTGTTAGGTTTGATTTTCAGTCCCCTAGGAACACTCAGTTTGCTATTGGTAAGGAAGGGTATTCAGAAGTCTGAACTTCTGCTCCTTCTAGGCTGCCATCTTGACCTCTAGTGTTTTTAATAGAAAGAAATGTATTTTTTCAAAGGCTTTTTCTGCATCTATTGATATAATCATGTGATTTTGGTTGCTCTACTTGTTGATATGGTCAATTATGAGGATGGATTTCCTTATATTGAACCATCCTTGCATTCCATAAATCCCACCTGATCATAATGAATAACCCTCCTAATCACTTGCTGGAGTATTTTTGCTAATATCCTATTTAAGATTTTTGCATCTTTGTTCATTAAGGAGTTTGGTCTATAGTTTTCTTTCTCTGTTTTTGACTTGCTGAGCTTTAGAATCAGTACCATATTTGTTTCATAGAAGGGATTTGCTACAACTCTCTCTTTGCTTATTATGTCAAATAGTTAATATTGAGATTAGTTGTTCTTTGAATGTTTGATAAAATTCACTTGTGAATCCATCAGGCTCTGAGAATTTTTATTTACGTAGTTCTTTGATAGCTTGTTCAATTTATGTTTCTGATATGGTATTATTTAAGAATTCTATTTCCTCTTCTGTTAATCTAGGCAATTTATATTTTTATAAATTTTCATCCATATTACATAGATTGCCATATTTGTTGCCACATAATTAGAAAATATAGATTTTAATGATTGCCATAATTTCCTCTTCATTGGAGGTGAGTTCTCCCTTTCCATCTATGATACTGTTAATTTGGTTTTCTTCTTTCCTTTTTGTTTTATTAAATTGCCCAGTACTTTTTTCTATTTGTTTGTTTTTTTTCAAAATACCAGCTTCTAGTCTTATTGATTAGTTCCATAATTCTTTGACTTTCAATTTTATTAATTTCTCCCTTAATTTTTAGAATCTCTAATTTAGTTTTCATCTGGGAATTTTTGATTTGATTGCTATCAAATGTCCAATTCATTGACCTTTCCATTTTTAAAATTTTTAATATTTGAACTCAAAGATATACACTTCCCTCTGAGTACTGTTTTGGCTGCATCCCATAGATTTTGAAAGGATGTCTCATCATTTTCATTTTCTTCAGTGAAATTATAAATTGTTTCTATTATTTGTTCTCTAACTAACTGATTTTGGAGAATCATATTATTTAATTTCTAATTAATTTTTATTTGCCTCTCCATGTACCCTTACTGGTTGTTATTTTTATTTTTTTGTGTTATGATCTAAAAAGGTTTCATTTATTAGCTCTGATTTTCTGCATCTGTTTGCCATGTTTTTATGCCCTAGTACAAAGTCAATCTTTGTGAATGTACCATGTTCTGCTGAAAAGACGGTGTATTCCTTTTTGTCCCTATTTATTTTTCTCCATATATGTATTAACTCTAATTTTTCCAAGATTGCATTCAAATCTCTTACATCTTTCTTACTTATTTTTTAATTGGATTTATCTAAATTTGATAGTGGTAAGTTCAGGTCTGACACTACTATAATTTTAATATCCATTTCCTCCTTCAACTCCACTAGTTTCTACTTTAAAAATGTGGATGCTATACCATTTAGCGCATACATGTTGATTACTGATATTTCCTCATTTTCTATACTGCCTTTTATCAGGATGTAATTACCTTCCCTATCCATTTTAATCAGATTTATTTTTACTTTGGCTTTGTCAGATGTCATGATTGCAACTCATGCCTTCATTCTATCAGTTGAAGCCCAATAGGTTTTGCTCCAACCTTTAATTCTAACCTTGTGAGTGTCTCCCTGCATCAAGTGTTTTTCTTGCAGACAACATATGGTAGAATTTTGATTTCTTATACATTTGCCTATTTATTTTCATTTTGTGGGTGAGTTCATCCCGTTCATGTTCAAAGTTATGATTGCCAATTGTGTTTTCCCGAAAACTTTGATATAATTTCCTAGTTTGTCCTTTCTTCTTTTGCTTTATCCTTTTAAACCATTGGTTTGATTTTAATCAGTTCCCCTAATTCCTGCCCTTAATAAGCTTCCCTTTCTGCCCCCTTCCTTTTTGTTTTCTTCTCATTTTGTTGTAGTCTGTTAAGTTCCCATCCCCCTCTCTTTCCCTCCCTTTTTGTACTCCCTTCCTCCTACCCCCTTTAGTTTTCCCCTATTACTTTCCCTGTAGGGTAAGATAAAATTCAATACCCCAATGGATCTAGATGCTCTTCCCTCTCAGAATTGATTTCAGTGAGAGTAAGGTTTAAATATTACGTATTAGCATTCTCTTTCTCTCTGTCTTAAGAGTATTCTTCCCCTCCCCTTCCCTTTTGTATCTTTGTGTGATAAATATGATCTTATTTATTTTATTCCTTCAAGCATCTCTTGGTGCCATACTCGATTCCCCCCTCCTTTTTTCTTTTCTTACCATATAATCTTAAATCACTTATTACCTCATTCTCTTCCTATGAATGATTTTTCTAAATACTATAATATTGAATATGATTTTTTAGAGTTACAGATAACATTTTACCCATATACTAATATAAATAATTTGATCTTATTGAAGCCCTTAAAGAAGAAAGTTTGCATAAAATAATTTCCCCTTCTCCCTCTCTTTCTTGTTTACCTTTTCATGTTTCTCTTGGTCTTTATGTTTAGATATCAAACTTTCCACTTAGTTTTGGTCTTTTCTTTACAAATACTTGGAAATCTTCTATTTTGTTGTATGTCCATACTTTCCTCTGGAAGAATATAGTCAATTTTGATGAATAGGTGATCCTTGTTTGAAGACCCAATTCTCTTGCCTTTCTGAATATTGTATTCCAAGCCTTGAGGTTCTTTAGTGTGGAAGCTGCCAGATGTTTTGTAATCCTGATTGGTACTCCTTGATATCTGAATTATCCCTTTTTGGTTTCTTGGAAAATTTTCTCCTTAGCTTAGAAACTCTTGAATCTGGCAGTTACATTCCTGGGAGTTGTCTTTTGAGGATTTAGTGTAGAGTGTGTTCTATGAACTCTTTCAATGTCTATTTTCCCCCCTTGTTCAAGAATATCAGGGTAGTTTTCTTGGATAGTTTCTTGTAGTATGATGTCAAGATTTCTTTTCATTTCTGGGTTTTCATGTAGACCAATGATTCTCAAATTATCTCTTCATGCTCTGTTTTCCTGATCCATTGTCTTTTCAGTGAGATATTTTAGGTTTTCTTCTATTTTGTCAGTCTTTTGACTTTGCTTTATTAATTATTGCTCTTTTGCAAGATCTTTGCTTTTCAACTTCCCAATTCTGGTCCTTAGGGCCTGCTTTTCTGTTATAATCTTTTGATTTTCTGCTATAATCTTGTGGTTTTTTGCTTTAATCATTTGATTTTCTGCTATAATCTTTTGAATTTCCTTTTCAGTTTGGTCGTTTTGAACTATTTCACACTTTTCTTGCCAGAAGGATTCCATCTTTTTGATAAGGTCCAATTAAAATTCTTCAAGAGCTTGTGGATGATTTCCATGTTTTGGAAGGTTTTGGTGCATTTATTAGGATTTTATCTTCTATTTCTTCTGTAACCTGGATTTTTCCCTCTGTAAAAATTATCCAGGGTCAACCACTTGTTCTTTTTCTTGGGGTTGGGACGTTGTTGTTCTTGGGCACTATTTGCCATCACCATCACCAATCATGTGGTGGTTTTTCCTTCCATTTTCAGTCAGGAATCTGAGTGAGATAGACAGGCTCTCTCTGTATGGAGCTAAGGAGCAAGGATTTTGATGAAGGCCAGCTCTGGAGTCTCTCCAGCTTCTGCTGTTTTCTTCCCCTCTGTGTGCTATCTCCCTGTGAGGGTGCCCATGGTCTGTGCTTCTCAGCTTGTTGGGCCTTCAGTTCTCTCTGTTCTCAGGGGTAGGTCCTCAGTGGTCTCAGTCAGCTGCCAAGGACCCAGAGGTGCCCCTCACTTGCTCCAGAGGTATCCCTTGCTCATTCACTAATTCTAGTTTATGCTGGCTCTGACTCTGGCTCTGTAGGTGGGGTGGGGGAGGGTGAATCAGTTCAAGTTTTGGTGGGAGCTTTTTCACCCACTTATGGTGTGGAAATGCCCAAATCCCATATACCTTCAGTGCTGCGCCCTACTGTAGAGTCCCTTCATTCATATGAATTTGGGTTTTTTTTTACTTTTGGAGGTATTCTGTACCAGTAGGTGGTGTGGAGAGGAAAATTCCTGCATCTAGACTACAGTCATGTTTACCCAGAAGTCCCCTGAATGCATTTTTTTGTTTATGTATTCTTATGCTGAAAGGGACTTCCCCCTAACTGGCTTTTTGTCAATGTTCCTAGCAATTCCTGGATTTGTTCTTTTTCTCTTTTATCTCCAAATTACTGTCATTTAAAAGCTGATTATGTTAAATGATTAAATTTTGGAGACTAGGCCCCCAAAATGATTATCAGGGGGAAATGTGTAATTGGAAATCTGTTACCCTGAAAAACTTTACATTACCTTGGATCCCACTGACTTCCTGACATTATATAATTCCTGTAGACAGGGGATATTAGTCAGTGAGTTGGTGGGCCCTCAATCTCTTTGACGTCCTGACCGCAACCTTGGTGGTGGTAAGGTTGCGGGTTTTAAATAGCCTGATTAGTCATGGGTACATGTTCTTTTTTATTTTTTACCTTTATATTCCTTTATTTCTCATCATCCTTTAATAAATACCTTAACTATAATATTTTTATTATTGCACATTCATTTTAAATTTTATAAAACTAGTAGTGTAGAGATGATTATTTTCCCAAAACCAAATGGATAAATTTGCCTTTGCCAGATCACATTTCCAGAGGTAGTAAGTACCAGACCCAAGATTTGAACTCTGTTTTTTGACTCCAGATTCATATCACCCTTTCCACTGGACTATGAAAACAGTTCCCAGAGGAGATAGTATAGAGACAAATCTCATTAGATACAGACATAGCCTCTGAAGTGAAAATCTGTTGTTGTTTGGTGGGCTTAGTTTTTGTATCAATGGATGATCAATGTAACCATATAGAGTCGTGTAATTTACAGTCATGGTTCTTTACATTGTTGAAACAAACAATATGAATAATTATCATAAGTGAACTCAATTTATGCTTGCACACATTTTGTAATAAGAATAGGAGCAGGGGGTTATTCTTTAGTTTCTCATGGATCCTAGCTTTTAAATTAAGCTTTCAGGTAAAGACTTCTTTTCTATAGATTGAGAAACAAATCTATATTTTCATGTCTTCAAATATGTCCCTAGGATATATTAAAAGAAGCAGCAGTAGAAACCATTAATCAATGGTTTCTATTTATTTAAATTTTTAATTTTTATTATATATATATATAATATGTATATTATATATATATAAATAATATATAAATATAAATAAATAAATAAATAATATATAAATAAAAAATATATATAAATTAATATTTAAAATAATAAAATACTTTTTCCATTCCTTCCCCCAAATTAGTCATTAGTCCAAAAAGAAGAAAAAAATTAACGTGCTAACAAAGTGAATTATGGCTCCTCCTTCTGGGTAAAGTTATAGATCAAACAGTTCTTAGTTGTGTGACTGTGGGTGAGCCACTGGACTTTACTTTGTTTCTTTATCAATTTGAGAATGACTGTATAAATTGTAGCATATCATCATGTCAGAATACTATTGTACTACAAGAAATTGTGAAGAAAACAGTTTCAGAGAAACCAGAGAAGATCTATTTGAATTGATGCAAAGTAAGATAAGCAGGAATAGAAGAACAAGTTATATAATAACAACGTTATGAAGAAAAACAATTTGGAAAAGATTGGCAATCGCCAACAAAAATTCCAAATGATCCATGATGCAAAATTCTAATAAAAAGGTGACAAAGATCCAATGTACTTAGTGCACAACAGCATTATGTGTGTGTGTGTGTGTGTGTGTGTGTGTGTGTGTGTGTGTGTGTGTTTTACTTGAGCAATGTGGAAATTCAATTTAAGTTACAAGTTTGGAATAAAGGTTCTGATTTTCTTGAGGGAAAAGTTAGATTATTGTATGAAAGAAAATTTTTTGTCAAAATATATTGTCTAGAGGAAGTTAATCATAATGGTTAAGCATGATAATTTTATGCCTTAAACAATGATTAAAGAAGTTAGAGATGTTTAGCCTGGAGAATGGATGAATTAGTGGGGAGGTAGGATGATGTCTATATTTAGGTAGTTGACGGTTATCTTATGGAAGGACTCGACTTTTTCAGCTTGCCTCCAGCAGACCATGGGATATGAGAGACCAATGGGTGGATGTTGCAAAGAGGAACTGATAATAGGAAAAATGTTTAATTAGTAAATTAATTAGTTAATTCATTTTTTAAAAGCTACCCTCAATGTAAAATAAAATGTCTTGGAAACATATTGATGCCTTCCAGTCTACTTTAGTTGATTTAATAGGTCTTTAATGAGAAGATGGATTATTGCATGAAACTTATGATGTAGCAAGTATTATTGTTTATGTATAAATCAGAATAGATGGTCATTGAAGTCCTTTCTTATTCTGAAATTCTGAGGGTTTTTTTGTTTGAGATTTACAAACTCAGTGTAACCTAGAGGACAGCTACATTATCTCTGGATGGTTTAATATTCTCTTATTTTTATATAGAGATGTCCCTTAATGATTTACAATCACCTATGTCTGTTGTGGCATGGTCAAGGTTTATGATACCTTGCTGGAGTTTATAGGTAGTATGTAGAAATACTGATAGTATATATGAATTTATTTATATCCTGCAACGTTGCTAAAGTTCTTAATTATTTTTAAGTTTCTTGGTTGATTCTCTAGGATTCTTTAAGTCTATCATCATATCATTTGCAAATTGTGATACTTCTGTTTGCTTATTGCCTATTTTTGTTTCTTTGATTTAATTTAATTTTTTTATTGCTAAAGCTTGAATATCTAATCCAATATGGAATAATATTGCTGATAAATGATATCCTTTATTTATACCAATATTATTGGTGTTAAAATTAATTGTTGTTGGACTCTGAAATATATTATTAATTAGGTGGTCACCAGGGATTTGATTTCTAAATCCCAAAATGAATTAATAAGGCAAATGGAATTTATGGTAGTTTATTTATGATATTTACAATAGAAAGAAGGAATGAGAGAGAGAGAGAAAGAGAAAACCCTGGCTTCTTCTGATACTAGCTAGAATTTCTAAGCCCCAGCCAGGGAAAGAGAGTCTCAAGAAGTTGGGCCTTTCCTGGAGGCTTCACAACTCCAGAAAGGTGGGGTCACTAAGTCAGCTTTCCACTAATCAACACTGAAAGTCTTTAAGAAGTCTGGGTGCTGGTCTTCCAGTCGCCCGTCCTTCACTCCAAGCCCAGGTGACTGACTCTCTGAATATCTGTCTTCCCTTCACGTCTCAGTGAATGATCCTTCACTCCAAACCCCGGGGTGACTGACTGTTTTCAGTCTTTTTCCCCTCTATTTAAAGACCTTTTTCTCTTGTGTCACCTCCTCTAAATTTTCACATCTGTCAATCAGAGCAGATGCTTTTCTCCAGGACTTCCCATTCTTTACTTCTCATCTTCTTTGGTTAGATTTTCTCCAGGACTTCTCACTCTTTAGTTCTCACCTTTTCTGGTTAGATTATATCTTTTTGGTTACTTAACACCTCTTTTGTTAAGTTCACCTTTTATAGTTACTTAAGACCTTTTTTTGTGATTAATTCACCTTTTGTAGTTACTTAACACCTTTTAATAGTTATTCTCTTATTGTAGTTAAAATCTAAAAATAGATTATAGTTTACAATTCTAGCTTCAGTATAAGGAAGAGCTAAGTACCTTCATTGTTACAATCAGGAGATTACAATTCTAGCTTCACAATAAAAAAAAAGAGCTAAGTATATTCATTGTTACAATCAGGAGATAGCTAAATCCAATCTTCACATTGGGGAGACTTCTAGCTTACCCCCATTACAGAAAATATTTGCTGATAGCTTTAGATAGATCCTATATTTATGATTTTAAGGAAAACTCTTTTCCAATGGTCTTGTTTTTAGTAGAAATTAGTATATTTTCCCAAAGCTTTATTTTGCATCTATTAGGATGATCATATGGTTTCTATTGGTTTTATTATTGATAAGGTCAATAATACTGATGGTTTTCCTAAAATTTGACTGTCCTGGTATGCCTATATAAAACTAGGTCATAGAGTGTGATTCTTCTAATTTGTTGTGAAACTCCTTGCTAGTATTTTATTTAATCATTTGCACCATTATTCATTGGAGAGACTGGTCTAGCTTTATTTGCACTGGTTTTTTATCCCCTATTTTTGGTTTAGGTGTACATATCATATTCTTGTCATGAAAGAAATTTGGTAGAAATCATTTTCATCTATTTTTTCAAACAGTTTATGTAGTACTGGAATTAGTTGTTCCTTAAATGTTTGGCATAATTCACTTATGAATCTATCTGGCCCTGAAGATTTTTTCTTATGGAATTCATTGAAATTTATTTAATTTATTCTTCCAAGATGGGGTTATTGTTTAAGTGTTCTATTTCCTCTTCTGTTAATTTGGACAATTTACAAATAACATTTATTTTAGATTATTAGATTTTTTGACATATAATTGGGCAAAATAACTCCTAATAATTGCTTTAATTTTCTCTTCATCACTTTCATTTTTGTCCTTTATTTAAATCAAAATAACAAATGTTTTATTTATATTATTGTTTTTCAACCCAGATGGTTGTCTTATTTATTAGTTTAATACTATTTTTTAGCTTTGATTTTATAAATCTCATTTGATTTTCAGGATCTTTTGTGGTATTTAATGGATTGTTTTTAATTTGTTCTTTGGTAGTAATTTATGATGGCAAAAAGCAGATAAATATATTAGGGAATGAACTGTAATTCTATCTCTGTACTCATTAAACCCTGTCCTTAAGGTTAGGGATATGCACAACTAGACCAGGAGGAGTTGGGGAGTAAAGTAATATACTATATGTTAGTATCCTTTGGTTAAGGTGTAAATAAACCAGTTCTTTGGAGTCATTCTGGAATATCTCCAGAACTTCTTAGCATAATATTTTTACTCACTTCTCCTCCATTTATCTATATGCAAGTGGATATAAGAGATAATAAAGAACAAATTCCCCCAAAGCAGCATATAAAATAGCATCACTGTGTTCCCAGACATACTCTGTCTATGAAGTCATTCTTTATTTAATAGGCAGAGACCCCATTCTCTAAGTTAAAGTGCTTCCAAGGGTACTGAATACCATTCTATCTCAGCCACTCCAATGCTTTCAGAATTTTTATGAACTCCAAAGACTAATAGAAATATTACAAACTAAATTAATTTTAATTTTTTAATAAATTAATGTCAGCTCTAAAATCATCATGCACATCTTCATGCACATATATATTAAAGCACATAAATACAAATTAGAGGAAATTTTAGGTTACAAAATGAAATTTAAAAATTGAATTGTTACAAAGCATATGGCAATATGTCTTCTAGTTATATTTTGTCTACCTCTCCCATAGTTTTTTCTATACCATCCTTTTTCTCTTCATTTTAATGTCCTTATAGGTCTAGAAGCTGCTGGTATAGTTATAGCACAATGCTAGTGGTTCCAGGTTCTACTTCTGCCCACCAAATATGAAAAGGATGCAGATCACGCTGAATCTTTTTTAAAAATCCTTTAGCAATGTGGTCATTAGGCAGAAGAGTGGAAAGGGCTGGGCAAGGGGTGTTAAATGACTTGCTGAAGGTCACACAACTAGAAAGTATCCGAAGCCAACTTTGAAAGCTGGACCTCTGATTTTTATGCCTGGCTCTCAAATTACTCAGCCACTTGGACCCCATCTCTACTTACTCTTTAAAGCTGTGTATTACATATAATACCCATATATGTATACTCTAGCGATTTTAGGGAAGAAGGAAGTTTTCATAAAGGGTCAATAATAGGCAATTGGGAAATGCAATAGTTTGGGTAGAGAGGGAGAATAATTCATACCCAAATCAAACTTGGTAAATTTTTTGTCCTTTTTCTAATATTGTTATTAATTTTAATGCATTAAAATTAGTTGTTTCTATTCATTATTGATTTAAAAAGTGTGTGTGTTTGTGTGTGTGTTTGTGTGTGTGTATGTGTGTGTGTATGTGTGTGTGTGTGATTGCCATATTGGAATAAAGAGAACTGTCAAGGGAAGGTATCTTCTCATTTTCAAAGGATACCATGTTGCTGGTATTCTTCTGACTTTAAAGAAGAATCCCATTCACCAATTGTAATTTGCAAAGAAAAGAGTCCTGTAGCTAAAGCACTATAGTTGACGCTTCTATGAGAAATTAATTTTCAAAATTTGCCTCATTAAAGAATAGTCCTCATAAGAATCATATCCCCAAAGAAAATATCATCACTTTGGGGCTCATATTCACAGAATTATTTGCATATTCCATTTACCTATCTCCAACTGGTTAATTAATTATTATACACTAATAAGCATAAACATAAATGAGTAGGGATGTCAAATGGACACTCATTAACTTAGTCTGAACTGATTATGCAATATCCTTTTACAATATACACTTTATAGATGATCACATGTTTCTGTTTTGAATTTCACATTAATTATTACACTTAGAATTACCCATTATGGTTAATTATTAACATTTTCTATTTGTTATCACTATTATTCATTTTTTCATAACAAGTACTATATTCCAGAAAGGAAAAAAAGCTCATTACATTCAAATAGCATTTATGTGCTTTGAGCTTCAACCACTTAAAAATATCATAGAAATAACTAATATGTTCAAGAACAATTTGAATACTGCTCTAATGAAAATAATGGGAAGAATGTAATTCTCATTATTTCCTTACTATATGCCTTTTATTTGCAGGCATTTAAAATATAGAACTTATAAAAATAAGCAAATTAAATATGGAAAATAGATTTTCTTCTATTTAAAATTGAACATTCATATTATTTTAGCATGTATATTGGAGAAATTTTGCCTGATTGTTAAACAATTATCAGTTCTCTCCATTGTCACAATGAAATGTGCTATTCACCAGGAGATAGAAAACTGATAGGTTCAGACTACAGGTGGAACATTGTTTTAAACTTGGCCAATGTGGAAGTTCATTTTCATAGTCACTGAATAAATCATTTTAATTTTCATTGGTTCATCATCCCCATCACAGAAAAATAAAATTTTAAAATCTTAAAAGAATTCTTTATGAAAAACATCCTAGGGCCAGACGGATTCATAAGTGAATTATATCACATGTTCAAAGGACAACCATATCCAAAACTACCTAAAGTATTTGGAAAACTGAGGGAATAAGGAATCTTTCAAAACTATTTTTCATGAAATTAATATTGTACTTATATCTAAAGGAGGAATAACTAAAACAGAGAATGAAATCTATAGGCCAATCTCCCTAATGAACATCGATGCAAAAATTTTAAATTAAATACTAGAAATGACATTACAGCTTTAAATCCAAAGGAAGACACCATAGTCATGTGAGTCTCACACTAAGAATGCAAAGATAGTTAAACATTGGGGAAAACCATCAGCATTATTGACCATATCAATAATAAAACCAACAGAAACCATCTGATTATTTCAAAAGACAGAAAAAACTATTGTGAAAATACAAAACTCATTTCTTATAAAAAAATTAGAAAACATTGAAAAAAATAAAACTTTCCTTAAAATGATGAAGGACATCTATCTAAAACCATCATCAATAAAATAAAAAATAAAATAAATAAAACCATCATCAAGCAGTATGTGTGATGGTGATAAACTAAAACTCTTCCTAATAAGATCAGGGATGAAGCAAGAACATGCATCATCACAATTATTATTTAGTGTTGTACAAAAATGCTAGCTATATATATGAGTAGAAATAAAAATTGAACTAATTAGGATAGGCAATGAAGAAACAAAATTATCTCTTGGCAATTGCTATGATAGTATACCTAGAGAATCAACAATAACAAAAATAAACTAAAAGAAATTATAACAATTTTAGCAAAGTCACAGGATACTAAATTAACCCGCATAGGTCATCAACATCCCTTTTCAATTTCATAGCATGCAACCTACCCAAAAATTATTTCATAGAAATAGAAAAATGACAACAAAATTCTTCTGGGAGAACAAAATGCTAATCATCTCAGGGGAATCAATAAGGAAAAAAAAAGAAGAAAAGAGGCCTAGCCATACCCAAAACTATGCTATAAAATACTAATCATCAAAATAATTTTGTACTGACTGAGAAGTAGAATGATGGATCAAAAGAATAGACTTGATAATAAACACATGGTATTTAATGTTCATAGAAACTCAGGGTTCAATAAGCCCAAATATTCATGCTTTTGGGGAAAGAACTCACTAGTTTTCAAAAATTGCTGGGAAAATTGGAGAGTGATATGGTAGAAACCAAGTATAGACCAAAACCACACTTTATATACTACAAAGTATAGTGGATACTTGCTTGATATACAAATAAAGGGTGAAGCCACAAAGATAAATTCACCTGTCAAACTTATGAAAAAGTGAATAATGTATGGCCAAACAAGACATAGAGAACATTACAAAAAAAGAAATTGGTAATTTTGTTGACATTTAATAAAAATAGCTTTTTTTTACACAAATCCAATGCAACCAGGAAAAGAAGGGTAACAACAAATAGAAAAAAACCCCAACTTTCTTTGAGGAAAGCACCATTTCTCAAAATGGGACCAATTTATAAGAACACAAAGAATTTCCCAATTTAAAATTGGTCAGAAGATATAAACAGACACTTCTCAGAAGAAAAAATTAAAGCTATTGCTATACATATGGAAAAAATGCTTCAAATAACTATTGATTCCCAAAATTAAAATTAAAATTACTCTAAGATACTATCCCACACTTATAAGATTGGCTAACATGAACAAAAAGGAAAAAAAATGACAATTGTTGCAGGGAATGTGGAAACATTTGGACACTGATATACTTTTGATGGAACTGTGAACTGATATAATCATTCTAGAGAGAAATTCAGAACCACACTCAAAAGGCCAAAAAAACTACAGCAATACTACATCTATATCTCAAAAATATCAGAGATAAGAAAAAAGGACACAGATACAAAAATATTCTCATGACAAGGAATTAGAAATTGAGGGATTATAAATTATTTGGGAAATGGATAGCAAGTTGTGGCATATTATTGCAACAGAATACTATTTTGCCAAAAGAACTGATGAATATAATGAGTTCAGAAAAACCTGGAAAAGTTTAGAGTAATTGATTTAATGTGAAGTTAGCAAAACCAGAACAATGTATATAATAACACAAATATTATAAAATGATCAACTCTAAAAATGTCAACCATTATCAGCAAAACAAATTTCAAGATAATGACAAAAGATTCATAATGAATAATGCAACTACAGGCTAGGCCTGGCTCTTAATCCACTGAGCCACTCAGCTACTCCCAGTATTTGTAGATTTTTTTTTTTAAATTTTGAATCCTTAAACCATAGCTGTTATGTTTAAGTTTATCAAATTTTAGATTCTTTGTTTTTGCATTTTTTGAACATTATTTTTTATTTAGCACCAAATTGCTTTGATGATGGTAGTTTTATAGTATTACTTGAGCTATGTTGCTCTTGGGTTCCTTTCTTTCTAACATATTTTTCACTATTTCTCTTAGAATTCTTGGTCTTTTAGATTCCTTTATTCTCTCCTCTCTTCCTTCCCCTTTCTGCCTTTCCTTCTTTTGTTTGTTTGTTTGTTTGTTTGTTTGTTTCTCCATAGGTAATTTGATTAGAGGAACATCATATAACTGAAATAAATTGGTGGTTGTCATGATTATATTAGCTATGTTATATTGCCTCTCTTTGAATTGTAGCTCAAAGAGATTGACTTCTCACTCTCCTGTATCCTGAATATTCAATGAGTGGTCAAATCTTATGGTTTCTGCCTCAACAGTATCTCATCACCCACAGAGGGTAGAAATCAATGACATGGTGAGATACTAGATACTTTACATATCTGCTGCTGTCTAAAAGTCATTTCATTTCTTTCTGACTTTATTAAAAAATAAAAGAACAAGGAGTCAATTAAGTGGCTCAGTGAATTGAGAGCTATGTCTAAAGATGTGAGGTCGTAGGTTCAAAAATATGGCCTGAGGAATCAAGATAGTGGCTTTGGAGCAGCAAAAGTTGAAAAGTCTCTGACTGATTCCATTCCAATCTTTAAAAAAGTTCTTCAAAAAGACAGGAATCTAGAGCCAAGGGCTGGGTTACCTGGGAAAAAGCCTCTGATACAGTAGGAGAAACTTCTAAAAGAAAAAGGTTACAGAGATGGCTAAAGGTGATCCAAAGAAACCAAAAGGAAAAATGTCTGCTTATGCCTTTTTAGTACAAACATGCCGTGAAGAACATAAGAAAAAAAAAATCCTGAAGTTCCTGTCAATTTTGCAGAATTTTCAAAGAAGTGTTCAGAAAGATGGAAGACTATGTCTGGGAAGGAAAAATCCAAGTTTGATGAAATGGCAAAGGCTGATAAATTGCGATATGACAGGGAAATGAAGGATTATGGACCAGCTAAAGGAGGGGGGTGGGGGGAAAGGATTCTAATGCTCCCAAACATCCTCCATCTGGCTTCTTCCTATTCTGTTCAGAATTTCGTCCCAAAATAAAATCTACAAACCCTGGGATATCCATTGGAGATGTAGCAAAAAAACTTGGTGAGATGTGGAATAATCTGAGTGATAATGAAAAGCAACCATACAACAATAAGGCAGCAAAACTGAAAGAAAAATATGAAAAGGATGTTGCTGATAACAAGTCCAAAATAAAGTTTGATAGTGTAAAGGGAACAGCAAAAGCTTCCTGGAAATAGGTGGAAGAGGAGGAGGAAGAGGAGGAGGAGGAGGAGGAGGAAGAAGAAGAAGATGATGATGATGAATACATTTGTCCTAAATATACATAGAGTGAGGGAAACACTAAATGAAGCACCTTTATTGATATTATCTGTAGTATTTATAGCACATAATTTCAAAAATTGGACATGGGTGTTCTAGATATTTTGTTTGGTTTATGTGATAATGGATATAGGTGTAGGAGCACATTTAAATTGTATCAAAGTTATACATAATTCCAAACATTTTAAAAATGAAAAGCAAAGTTAGTATTTTCTTCTCTCTGTGCACTTTGCTGTTGCTGTAACAAAGCATTTTTTTAAATTACAGGTTTTTGTGTGTGATAATTATGTTTATTGGTTAGAAGCCCCAAGTTGTAAACTTACACTCTATATCTGGAGGGGAGCCAAGCATGTACATATCTCCACATACCCATATAAACATACCCTTGTGTAAGTATACACACATACACAAACAGGTATGTGGGTGATTGTGGGTATTTTTTTGTACTTAACAAATTCTCATAAATATTTGTAATTATGACACCTTAGGGGAAATTTTGATCTTTCATAAGGTGCCATGACCCAAAGTTTTCACTGTTAGAGTAGCTCTATACAATGATTGTCCATCTAGTTTGAAGTTGTTATTCTGTATATAGTGAAATAGAAGTCTGCTGACATTCTTAGGTGTGGTAAGGGAATAGGGTTTCAGCAGGCATGAAAAGTGGTTTTTTGGTTGTGATTGTGGAAACATGCAAAAAACTAAAGTGACAGTGCAGCAATGGAAGTTAAGACACATTCTGTACCTAATCTTGGAACATTATGTTGATTTTTTTTGTATGTTTAGAATGATAAAATGTTTTCCAAACTTAAATAAACAGTATTAACATTTTTACAAAAAAAAAAGACAGAAATCTAAACCCAACAACAAGACAAAGTCACAGTGCTCTCCTGCTGAACACAGCTTGAAAGGTAGGCAGAGAAAGTAAGACCATACTAGTCGGAGATCTTAACATTCCACGCTTAAGACTAGATAAATTGAACCAAAAATTGAATTTACTTCCCTTACTTACTTTCGTTCTTGGGAGTTAAACAGGGATGTCCATTATCACCACTATTATTTAATATTGTTCTACAAATGCTAGCAGTAGCAATAAGAGAACAAAAAGAAATTGAAATAATTAAAGTAGGCAATGAGGAAACTAAATTAACACTCTTTGCAGATGTTATGATGGTATACTTAGAGAGTCCTAGGAAATCAACTGAAAAGCTAATGGAAATAATCATTAATTTTAGCAAAGTTGCAGGACACAAAATAAACCTACCTAAATCATCAGCATTTATATATATTTCCAATAAAATTTAGCAGCAAGAGTCAGAATGAGAAACTTCATTTAGAATCATTATAGACAATATAAACTATTTGGGAATCTATCTGCTATGACAAACACAGGGATTATATGAACACTACTACAAAATCCTCTCCACACAATTAAAACTAGATCTAAACAATAGGAAAAACACTAACTGCTCTTGGATCAGATTAGCTAATATAATAAAAAAAAAAACCAATCCTACCAAAATTGGTACACTGATATATTGCTGATGGAGTTTTGAATTGATCCAACCATTCTGGAGACAATTTGGAATTATTCAAAAAAGGGTTTTAAAAGAGTGCATGTCCTTTGATCCATCAATACCACTACTAGGTTTGTATTCAAAAGAGATTTTTTTAAATGGGATTGGACCAGTTTGTACAAAAATATTTATCTCTATATTTTTTGTGGAGGCAAAAAATTGGAAAAAGAGAGGTTGTCCCTTGATTGGGGAATTGCTGAACAAATTGTGGTATATGAGGGTGATGGAATAATATTGTGCTATAAGGAAGGATGAACAGCTTGATTTCTATAATAATTAAAAAGACCTCAAGGAATTGTGGAGTGAAATAAGTAGAACCAGGAGAACATTGTGCACAGTAACTGAAATTATCTGGGATGTTCAAATGTGATAGATTTCACTACTAATTGCAATGCAGTGAACCAGGAAAATCCCCAGGGACATATAAGAAAGAATGCCATCCATGAAGGAAGAAATACATAGTAAAACTCTACTAGTGGGAGCTCTGAACCTAACACTATCAAAAGTAGATAAATCAAATAAAAAAGTAAATAAGAAAGAGGTAAATGAGGTGAATGAAATCTTAGAAAAATTAGAGTTAATAGATATATGGAGAAAAATAGGGACAAAAAGGAATACACCTTCTTTTAAGCAGCACATGGTACATTCACAAAGATTGACCATGTAATAGGTCATAAAAACATGGCAAACAAATGCAGAAAAGCAGAAATAACAAATGCAACCTTTTCAGATCAAAATGCAATAATAATAATGATCAGTAAGGGTACATGGAGAGCCAAATCAAAAATTAATTGGAAATTAAATAATGATTCTCCAAAATCAGTTATTTAGAGAAAAAATCATAGAAACAATTAATAATTTAATTGAAGAAAATGACAATGATGAGGCATCCTTTCAAAATATATGGGATGCAGACAAAGCAGTACTCAGGGGAAAATTTATAACAAATTAGGGAGGGCAGAGGTCAATGAATTGGACATACCAAATAAAAAAAATTGAAAGCAAACAAATTAATAATCCCCAGAAGAAAACTAAATTAGAGAACCTAAAAAATTAAGGGAGAAATTAATAAAATCAAAAGTGAAACTACTATTGAACCAATCAATAAGAGTAGAAGCTGGTATTTTAAAAAAAATAGAGAAAGTACTGGTAAATCTCATGAAAAAAAGGAAAGAAGAAAATCAAATTAACAGTATCACAGATGAAAAGGGACACCTCATCTCCAATGAAGAGGAAATTAAGGCAATCATTACAAACTATTTTGCCCAATTATATGGCAATAAATATGCCAATCTAGGTGATATAGAAGAATATTTACAAAAATATAAATTGCCTAGATTAACAGAAGAAACAATAGAATTCTTAAATAATCCCATATCAAAAAAGTAATTGAACAAGCTATCAAAGAACTACCTAAGAAAAAATCCCCAAGGCCTGATGGATTCACAAGTGAATTCTATCAAACATTCAAAGAATAGCTGATCCCAATATTATACAAACTATTTGACATAATAAGCAAAGAGAAAGTTCTACCAAATTCCTTTTATGACACAAATATGGTACTGATTCCAAAGCCAGGCAGGTCAAAAACAGAGAAAGGACTCTACAGACCAATCTCCTTAATGAACATAGATGCAAAAATCTTAAATAGGATACTAGCAAAAAGACTCCAAGTCTTCATGAGGGTTATTCACTAAGATCAGTTGGGATTTATACCAGGAATGGTTCAATATTAGGAAAACCATCCACATAATTGACCATATCAACAGGCAAACCAACAAAAACCACAGGATAATCTCAATAGATGCAGACAAAGCTTTTGAAAAAATACAATACTCATTCCTATTGAAAACACTAGAAAGTATGGGAAGACAAGGGTCTTTCCTAAAAATAATGAACAGTATTCATCTAAAACTATCAGCAAACATCATCTGCAATGGAGATAAACTAGAAGCCTTCCCAATACCATGAGGAGTGTAACAAATATTCCCATTATCACCGCTATTATTTAACATTGTACTAGAAACACTAGCAGCTGCAATTGAAGCAATGAAGAGACCAAGCTATCACTCTTTGCAGATGATATAATGGTCTATTTAAAGAATCTTAGAGAATCAACTAAAAAGCTAGTGGAAATAATCAACAACTTTAGCAAATTTGCAGGATACAAAATAAACCCACATAAGTCATCAGCATTTCTATATATCTCCAACCCATTTCAGCAGCAAGAATTAGAAAGAGAAATTCCACTTAAAAATCACCCTAGACAATATAAAGTACTTAGGAATCTATCTGCTGAGAGAAACACAGGAACTATATGAACATAACTACAAAACACTTTCCACACAATTAAGACTCGATCTAAATAATTGGAAAAAATTTAATTGCTAACGGGTAGGACGAGCTAACATAATAAAATAAAAATGAGAATCCTATCCAAATTAATTTATTTATTTAGTGCCATACCCATTGAACTACCATTGAAAAAAATAACAAGGCAAAGTTCATTTGTTAGAAGAAAAGATCAAGGATACCCAGGGAATTAATGAAAAAAATGCAAAGGAAGATGGCATTGCAGTATGAGATCTCAAACTATCTATAAAGCAGTGGTCATCAAAACAATATGGTACTGGCTAAGAGACAGAAAGGAGGATCAGTGGAATAGACTTGGGGTAAGTGACCTCAGCAAGAAAGTCTATGATAAGCCCAATGATCCCAGCTTTTGGGACAAAAAATCCACTATTTGATAAAAACTGCTGGGAAAATTGGAAGACAGTGTGGGAGAGATTAGGTTTGTATCAAGACCTCACATCCTACACCAAGATAAAATCAGAATGTGACTATAAGTAAATTACATGAACACAGAATAGTATATATGTCAGATCTTTGGGAAAGGAAAGACTTAGAAAGAATCACAAAATGTAAAATAAATAATTCTGATTACATCAAATTAAAGTTTTTGTGCCAACAAAACCAATGTAACCAAAATTAGAAGGGAAGTAACAAATCAGAAAACAACCTTTACACCAAAAACCTCTGACAAAGGTCTAATTACACAAATTTACAAAGGGCTAAATCAATTGTACAAAAAAAATCAAGCCATTCTCCAATTGAAAAATGGGGCATGAATAGGCAATTTTCAGTCAAAGAAATCAAAACTATTAATAAGCACATGAAAAAGTGTTCTAAATCTCTTGTAATCAGAGAGATGCAAATCAAAACAATTCTGAGGTACCACCTCACACCTAGCAGATTGACTAACATGATAACAATGGAATGGAATGAATGCTGTAGGGGATGTCGCAAAGTCAAGTCAGGACATTAATGCATTGCTGGTGGAGTTGTGAATTGATCCAACCATTCTGGAGGGCAATTTGGCACTATGTCTAAAGGTCACTAAAAGACTGTCTGCCCGTTGATCCAGCTATAGCGCTGCTGGGTTTGTACCCCAAAGAGATAATAAGGAAAAAGACATGTACAAGAATATTCATAGCTGCGCTCTTTGTGGTGGCCAAAAATTGGAAAATAAGGGAATGCCCTCTATATGGGTAATTGCTGAACAAATTATGGTATATGTTGGTGATGGAATACTCTTGTGCTCAAGGGAATAATAAAGTTGAAGAATTACATGGGATCTGGAACGACCTCCAGGAATTGCTGCAGAGCAAAAGGAGCAGAACCAAGATGAATGAAAACACCAACAACAAGGAAATAGGTTCTGATCAAGGACACATGTAATACCCAGTGGAATTGTGCATCAGCTAAGAGAGGGGTGGGTGGAGGGGAGGGAGGAATAGAATATGATTGTTGTAACCAAGGAATAATGTTTGAAATTGACCAAATAAAATTGAAAAAATTTAATTAAAAAAATTAAAAAAAAGAAAGAATGCCTTCCACAGAAAGAAGAGTTGGGGAAATGCAGGGGGGAAAATGCCAAACATATGTCTTTTTCACTTGTTTATATGTTTATGATTTGGGGGTTTTATTTTTAAAGATTATTCTATTACAATAATGATTAATATGGAAATTGGTATTGAATATAACTTTTGTGGGAGTTGTTATTTAGAGATTTAAAGCAGGAAGTGATCTCTGGATTCTTTCAATTTCCATTTTACTCTCTTGTTCAAAAGTATCATACAGGGAGTTTACTTGTATAATTTTTTTATAATATGATATCTCCACTTTTTTTTGGTCATGATTTAAAGGCATTTCAACAAGTATCATATTTTATTCTATGTTTTCCATCTTTTGATTTTGTTTTATTGTTTTTTGATATATTGTTAAATCATTATCTTTTATTTGCCCAATTCTAATTTTTAAAGAATGGATTTCTTCCATGAGCTTTTGATCCTGATTTTCCTTTTGTTTCATTCTAATTTCCATATCACTCTTTTTCAGTTGTTTTTCTTACCTCTTTCTCAGTAGATCAAATCTGGGTTTTGTTTTGTTTTTTGTTACTCTTTTTTTCACTGGATTTTTTTGCCTCATTTCCTAGTGAGGAAAAAAAAGCAATTTTGCTTTTTAAGTTATTATTATTTTGCATTACTTTCATTTATTTTTCCCACTTTTCTTCCACCTGTCATTTATTTAATTTTTGAATTCCTTTTTTATGTTCTTCCAGTGCTTGAGACAAATTCTGATATTTCTTTGAAGTTTTGCAGGTGGTTTCTTGGATCTTACCATCCCCTATTTATTTGTGCCTTGCTCTTTCTCGCCATAGAAATTTTTCATAGTTAGGTGTTTCTTTTGTTGTTTGTTAAATTTCCCATCTTTTTATTTTCCCTGTGGACTTAGAGTTCTGAGAACTTCTAATTCTGTCTTCTTTATTAATAGCTTCCTGGACTCAGCACTCTGACCTATTATGTGCTGGGGGTAAGGGCTTTCGGACAGCATGGAATTGAAAGGGCCAAGAACTGTGGACTTCTGGGTCTCACTGCAGACTAGTGCAAGGCCTAAAACTTCAAGGGATGGGTATGGAGTGCTCTGGTGTTGATGATATAGAAAATGGCCTTGGATCCCAAAGTTGACCTATGTCTGGGACCAGAACTTGACAGAATAGATGGTGGTTGGTTGGCAAGCACTCTTCTGTGTGCAGTTTTACCTTAACTCATGAAAATTGTTTCTCTCTGCCTATGTTTCATGTTGTTTTCCAGAGTAGAGCCCCCCTACCCCAACCACCTGCACTCTTTCTTGCTGTTGTTTTTTGACTCCTTTGATGTTGAAGAGCTATTAAAGTTTGATTTAGAAGGATTGTCAGAGCAGTTTCAGCTTTTGCTGGTAGCAAATTGTCATATTGGCTCATCCCCTTCCTGGAAAACAGAGATTTTAAAAATTAATTTAAAAAAACCCTAAAAAAGGAGTTTGTACTGAGTTAAAATCAAGTAAGCACAACTATTAGCAAAAAGAGAGAGGTGATAGAATGTAACAACTTGTATATCTAGAGAAGAGATTGGAAGTCCTTACAGAGAGACCCAGCATAACAAGATATTTAAAATATCTATAAAAATAAAAATGATTATTCAAATAAGATTATGAGACAAATATGAGGAATGGTAGCTTAGAAAAATGGTGGAAAATCTTAATAAAGCAAAAGAATAAATAGAAAAAAAGGCATACATGTCATCTAACTTTTAAAATTTTTGTTTTTTCCACAACTTGCATGTCAATATAATTTTTAATAATCATTTTCTTATATTTTGATATCCATGTTCTCTTCCTTCCTCCCATTCCTCCTCCCTCCCCCCAATAGAGAAAATAATGCAGATGTATCATGTTATGAATATTTTGTAACACAGAGTGTTGAGAATAATTTGAAACTATTTGTCTCTATAAATTGTTGTTGATAAGGAAAGGGTCTTCTGTTGAAGTTGAGGTCTTATAAACTGAGGTAAACCGTTGATAGGTTCAAGGCCTAGTAAATTTTGCTGGCAGCAAAAAAGTCTAGACAGATGTACAAAGTAAACTTTTATTTAATATCTTACAGGTTTGAGGGAATATAAGGGTAGTTGTAACTGGAATCAAGGATAAAGGTCCCTAAGTCTAAAAAGTTTACTAACTCAAATAACACCCAACTCAAGGTCTCTCATGAGAACCACTTACATCTGGGAATCCCAGACCTGCTCTCTCTCTCCCCTTAACTCTAACTAAACTAAATTTCTATCTATATAAACCTATTTCTAATATCCTTATAAAATATATAATTCTTAAAAATACTGTCTCCAAATGTTCTTCCAGTCTCTACTGCACTGCCAGCCTAGTCATAATTGAGTCTAGTTGAAACAGGGATGGCTTCCCAGGCTGGATACACCCAGAGTATGTCTTTACTCTGCTTTCCTACAAGGATCAGAGAAAAAAGGTCTTCTTTCTATCAGGCTTCTCATTCCAGCCACTGCCAAACTGTCACATTCTCACTTTCCCAACTTCCAGTCTTATATTCCCAAGTTTTCACAGGAAACACAAGAAGATCTGGGAAAAAGTCAACCTCCGGGACCCAAGGTAAGATCCAGAGACAGTGATAATTGGCAAATCCAACCTTTTTTAGTACCTCAGAATTCCAGCAGGAACCTTGGTTCACAGTTCTATGCTGGGCCTCAGACAGTGGTCTGGCAGCATCTCTCCATCTGTCCTCAGTCACCAATCTCTTAATTAAAATGCCAAATCCATAATATTCCTTATAATCATCAACATATATTTCCATATTCATCATGTTGTGGAAAAAAGACATATATAGTTTATACTAGAGAAAAATTTGAAACTCAGTGAAGGATGATATGATTTAATCTGTATTCAGATTCTGTCAGTTCCTTCTTTGGCAGTATATATTCTTTTTCATTCTTTCTTTTTCGTGCTTTAACTTTCTGTCTTAGAATCAATAATACGTATTTGTTCCAAGGCAGAAATGGGTTAGGGAATGGAAGTTAAATAAGTTCCCCAGGGTCACACAACTAGGAAATATCTGAGTCCTGATTTGAACCTCTAACCTTCCATTTCTAGGCTTGGTTATCAATTCTCTGAACCGCATATCTGTCTCCTGGACATGCATTTTTGTCATGAATCCCTTGGAGTTGTCCTGGATCTCTACATTGCTAAAAATAGTTAAATAATTCACAGTCAGTCACTGTGTACGAGATTTTCCTGATTCTGCTCACTTAACTTTGCATCACTTTATATGTCTTCCAAAGTTTTTTGAGATCATCTTGTTCATTGTTTCTCATGGAAAATGTTTTTCCATTACAATCATAGGCCACAACCTGTTAGATATCCCTTTTATTTCTAGAGTTTATTTTCCAACTCAAATTAAGCTACTCTAAGTATTTTTGTACAAGTATGAACTTGTCCTAAATCTTTGATCTATTTGAGTTACAGACCTCATGGTGGTACTGTTGGGTAAAACCCTCCAACTTATTTTTCACTCTCAATTTTTGGAAAATAAAATCCAGTTCTAAAAAGTATAAATGGAGATAAGATAATGAAAATAGCAGTTGTATGTTAGATAGGGGAGGAAACATGATAGTCCTCAGAAGAATAACTGACTTTTATATAGTACTCTAAAGTTTATGAAACATTTACAATCATTTCATTCAAATTTCATGACAACCTTGTAAGGTAGGTGCCATTCATATTATGAGGGAATTGGCATTGTATAGTGCTTAGGAAACAGTGTAGTTGGAGCCAGGAAGGCCTGGGTATGAATCCTGCATCAAATACTTACTAATTGAGAGACACTGGGTAAAATAATCATTTCATATCCAGACTTTCCACCCCAAGTTCCCTTCCACCCCTTTTTCTTATTGATGAATCCTTCACTTGGCAAGCTCCAGTCATCCTTCACTTCCCCCCTAAATTCCTTCTATATGTAGACTTTGAGACTATGTAGGTCTTCATTTAGAGGCAGCTAGTTGGCTCATTGAAAAAAAGCACGATCAGGAATACCTGAGTTCAAATCTGGCCTCAGAAATGTATTAGCTATTTGACTACAGGCAAATCTTTAAACCTCTATTTGCCTTAATCAACTGGAGGAGAAAAAAATATGCCACTCCAGTATCTTTATCAAGAAACCCCCATGGTTAGTAATGACATAATATGACATGACAGTGTCATGAAGGATTAGCTATGATTGAACAACAACAAAGTCTTCCTAATTTCAGGTACAGAACTCTTGTCTCCTATACAATGCTAATATTTCAGAAGTAAGTTCTAGTATTTTTTAAAGACTCTTTTTAAGTTTTATCTTAAATTTCTTTCTGCTTTGATTTTTATTTTTTCAAATCATGAATAAAATTAAGTTTTTAAAGTAGTGTATGGATCCACAAATTCCACCTAGATCAAATTAGGGAAAAAAATTAGGTTTTCCTCTATTATGCACTGATTCTTTTCATCATAAAACTGTATTCCAAGGGAAAGTACAAGTGATTATTAGAAGGTGACTATAGATATATCTCTATCATATAGAACAAATTTTATCATTTGAATTCCTCTTTTTTAATTACATGGATTTACAGTAGAGCACTTAGGTTCTAATCCTTTCTCTGTGATTAATGAACTCTATTAGACGTGGGCAAATGATAACCCATAAACCTCAGTTTTATCATCTGTAAAATGGAAAAAATGATGTTCACTATCTACTTCAAGATGTTGTTGTGAAGAAATCATTTTGGAAACTTTTAAATGTTAGTAGTTGTTATTTTTCTTGTTATATCATCCTACTTCATCATCCTACATAGTTTTCTATAGCTTTCACTGAAATGAGAAATTATATCAATATTAAATCACAGAACTGAGATCTAAATCCATGTTCTTTGTCTCCCAATTATGTTTCATTTCTGCCACAAATCCTACCAAATTTGAAAAATGTTTTGTTCAGTTATATTTTCCCCTTTCTCTATCACTTCTAACTTTCTTAATACTATGTTTCTTCGAGTTTGTGATTTAAGACCTGCTCTTGACAAAGTCATTTTGAGATACAACTATTAAAGAGAATTGCTTCATTGACTTTCCTGCTTTGGTTTTCTCTGAAGAGAATTTGAACCTATATCTCCATGGTATAAATTATAACAATTGGGAGATGTGACAGAGACAAAAATCTAAAGTTCTAGACCCAGTGAAATTTAGGTAATAGAAACGTGAAGTGCCCTTAAGTTTTCCTTGGTTCAGGGAACTACTAATTATTGCCACATGTTAAGTATAAAATCAGTTGGAGGAAAAGTTCCAGCTGAAGAACTCCAGCCAGATGTTCACTGTGGGCAACAAAGAGGCAGAGATGGGGGCTATGCTCAGGAGTTTCACAAAATCATTTTTGAATATCATTAACCTACTATAGCTAAGTAAATTCCCTTTTGTTAATTGACAGACAATTTATGAGTATTTCATTTTGTTCTAATTTCAAATCTGATCAGCCTGACTTACTGACCTACAGTAGGAATATTCAGAAAAGAAAAGAAAGTAAGGACCCTAGAGAAGTCAATTAATTCCTAGAGTGAAGGGCTTTATTTCAATACTATTTTTGTCCCAAGAGTGAAAGTCATTTCCAAACCACCTCTACAGGAACCAAAACAAGAATTAGGACCAACCCCAATGGCATTCTCAAATCTTTTTTTTTTTATTTGTGGTTTCTTTCAATTTTATCTTCCTCCATTTGCCTATTTATTCCTTCTTCTTGAAACAATGAAGACATTTTCAGTAAACATCTACTATATGCCAAATATATTATGAGGCACTTGGAAAATAAAGAAAATTTAAATGGTCCTGGCCTCAGGGAATTTACATTCTACTGAAGACAACATGCATATAAATACATTCATACAGAAGATCTCATAATGCCTTTCCTAAGAGTACCCTCAGTTTTTATCTCTCCAATGGGGATTTTAATCCCAATGCATCTCCCAATGCAAGAGTGAAATAAAAAATAATTTAAAAATTGAATTTCATGTTTGGGATTCTTATTTTAAAGGTTTTAACACACTCCATATCTCAATGACCTGAGGTGTTTTGGTCCTATACTCTACTAAAAATATGGAACAGGAAAGTCAATGAAACAATTCTCTTCAAAAATCAAGTCTCATATTTACTACATTTGTTACTGGTTCATAAGCTCAGAGAGACACTGGATTTAGAAGTGATAGGGAAAAGTGAAATATAACCCCAAAAAGCATATTTTAAATTTTAACAGGATTGTGTAGCAGAAATGCATAGAGTCTAGAGTCAGAGGACTTGAGTTTAGAGATCAGTTCTTCAATTTAATACCTATGTTACCTGAACAAGTCATTTTGCCACTCAGAGACAGTTTTTCTTATCTGTAAAATGAGGGGTATAGTAGATGATCTCTAAGGTCTCTCTGAGATAGCATGTTTATGTTTTTAAATGGGTTTCCTAGAAACACAATTCCTTAATCCAAAGGAGGAATGGTAATGATGATATTTCAGACACTGAAATAGTTGGAGGCCAGGAGAAGCTTCAGTGCCCTGCAAATCAAAATAGATAGTTATCTGCATATACTACCAGAAATGTGTAAGCAATTCTCCCACTATTCCCAGGAAACCATGACACACTCATACCAAGAGAAATTTGTTCAGGCTCATACAGCAGAAGGAGGTTCAATCCATTGTTATGCTCTATGAAGAATGGAAGGAGTAAACATTTTTCAAGAACACGAAGTTCCTTATAGTATCTTATTTGAAGGTTTATCTATAGCTGCTTATGATTTATTACCTTTTCTCTGATTAGAACTTGGGACATAAAACTATCTCAAATGAAAATGTCTCTTTTGGATAATCTAGGCTTTTCTCACCAAGTGACTGAAGCGTTTGGTTGTTGTTATGCCAGTCATGATACTCTGGAAAAATCAATTCTCACTTACTAGAGTTTAATTCACTTTCCTCACCTACAGAAAAGGGAATGTATTTTTAAGAAAAAAAATTACAGAATCAAGTCTGCTATCAGGCTATTGTTACCAATGGCTCACCAAAGTGGGATGCCCCAGACTTAGGGCTCTTTTGCATGTTTACAATGTTATTCTGAAACAACACAAATCTGACAATACAGGATCATGTAGGTACATGACATTCCTCTTAGCCTCTCCTCCAGGGACATAAGTCCTGAGAACAATTCTCCTATCATGTGTGTGGGGGAAGCCCCCAAAGATGCCCAAAGTGGTTTATGTATTCTGATGAGTATCAGTGACAAACAGTGGCATCAGGGAGAAAGGTAGAGACAGCTGAAAAGCAGGAACGGTACACTGGACTTGGCACAGACTTATCAAATAATCATACATAATTAAACTGGGAAAAGGCAAAACTATTTTTAAACAAATACAAAATTATTATTTGGGAGACTAGTAAAAACCTAAGCTAGCCAGTGATTGGTGCCATACCCAAAAGTTCAGACAGAACTAAATTATGCTTCAGATTAATGTATCAGTCAGTTCAAAGGTTAGGCAAACAGCTGTTTCTCAAGGAAGCATACTACAAAGGCTAACTGTTCAGTGGGAGGGTAGTAATGGTCTTGGTGTATTCCCAGTGGACTCTTTGTTATTTATTTCTGATTGGGAGATATCCAAAGCTGACTCCATGCTACTGATGACCTCTGTTGCTGGGGCAAAAGGGTGAAACTCTGGAGCCAGCAGAATTTTACCAGTCTCTGAGAAAAGACACATGCATGCATATACACACACAGACACACATATACATACCCACACACGACATATCTTCAGAGACCTGAAACCAATCCAAAAACCTACATTTTTGCATGATAGGGAAAAACAATGCAAAGGAAGCAAAAAATTAACTTGTTTCCACTAAAATGAAAACTAACAATACTTAGTCATAATAAATATGAAACTTTTTATATGATATTTAGCAATGGTGGGTTACATCTGATGCAGAATTGAGTAATGGTTACATAGAAAAATAGCATAAGACATCAACTATTTATCCTTGCTTTGTACTCAGGTAATATCTTTCCTTAGACTATCTCAGCATGCTGAGGGTAGAACTCTATAATCTGACTTGCATGTGGTATAGCTTTAAAATGAGTAAAAGAGACAAAGAGACAGAGAGAGAATTGAGGCAAAATAAATGCATGAAAAAAATAAGGAATTGTGGAGTATTAAGAATGGAGCAGGAGTTGATAAAATGTGAGGTAAGAGGTAGTCAAATGAAGTTTCAAAAAGATATTGAGGGTGAGGTCTCTGATGGCACCCTGAAAAAGAAAGATTTAGATGCTTCTTCATACTTATCTCATGGAAGAATTCATATGTTTGTGGATTATACATAGAAATATGTATCCAGGATTTTGTTAAATGGAATCTCTACAATGTTAGCCTTTCTAACTGTACCCCAAGGTTACCCTGTTATCGCTAGGTCTAACATTATAAAGTGACAAGATCACTAGATTTAGAGTCAGAGAACTGGAAATCAAATCCTGACCTTAAAGCAATATTTGTGCAATGTGGGATAAATCACTGAATCTCTGTGAGGCTCAGTTTGTTCAATTGCAAAATAAATGATTTAGATGATCTCTACTCTTTTTAAATTTTAGGAATAGACTGAGGAAGTTGTCTTTGCTTCTCGGACCTCTAGACAGAACTAAGGAGTAGGGCCATAGAGTAATTAACCTTTAAGTTAGAGCCCACACTTTCATGAAATCAGTAGTTGGGGCTGTAGCACATAATGGATTAGAATTGGTGGGAAGAATAAACAGTAGAATTTGCAGGTATGACTTCCTTTTCATTCCCAGTGGTGTCTTTCCTCTCCTCCCTTCCTGCCCTCCCAGTAGGTTCCAGCCTTGTGAATATGGCTCTCTGTTCTTCATTCCTGACCTCATATCCAACAGCAAACCTAATGAAAATCGATGCCCTCCTGTCTTTGGTGGTATAGCATGTAAAGCCAGGCAGAGGGGTTCTCACTGGTTCTTACAGGACTGACAGTACCTTGGGTACACTTAGGCTCCCTTTTCCTCCTTTTCTCTAGCTCCTGGATTCTTGCTTCCTAAGTCACTGGCACTGGGGGATTTGTGTAGAGGTCAAACTACTCTACTATAGAGGATTTAAATGGTTTGTTAATATAAAGGGAAGATAATTTAGAAATCATAAGATGTTAGGATCATACCTTCATGCCCTAACGGGACCTTAGAGGTCATAGATTCCAATTATTTATATGGATTTAAAAATTTAGGCAGAGACAATTTAAGTGACACCAAATCAAGGTGAAAGCTTAGAAAAATGCCAAGAGTGGCTAGGTCTGTCATTTAAGCCTTGTAGATTTGAGATACACAGTAACATTTCATCCTTCTTTTTTCATTTTTGCAGTCTTCCAAATTCACAACTTCAGTATTATTCTCAGTTTTTCACTGTACTCCATCTTATATATCCAGGCAATTGTCAGATCTTTCATTTTCTATCTTCATAAAATCTCTTGAGTCTACCTTCATCTCTTCATTCACACAGTGAGTACTTTATACCAGCCCCTCTTCACCCATGCCCTTGATTACTGCAACAACATCCTAATTGTTCTCCCTGCCTTAAGTCTCTCAACATTCCATTCTATTCTGTACTCTGCTGTCAAATAGTTTTAAGTGTAGTTTAGATCACATGATATTCTAACTCAATCCATTCCAGTGACTTATCTTAGATAAAATATGGCCTCCTTTTCTTATATTTCAAAATTCTTCACAATCTGGACTCAACCTCTCATTTCAATTTTGTTGGCTACTATTCTTCCTTTCATACTCCACAATCCAGACCATCTGCTCTCCTCTCTGTTCCTCATGACACTGCATCTCTCATCTCAGTACATTGGTGCTGATCATCTGACATGCCTGGAATGCAGCTCATAGAATTCCTATTGTTTATTAAGTTTCAGTTCAAGGGCTACCTTCTTCATGAAGTCTTTCCTAGTCTTTCTGACTGCTAGTCCACTCTCTCAAAAACTATCTTCGCTATATTTATATGTATTCACTTTATGTTTATGTATGTACCCATTATTTCTCCCATCAGATTATAAGTGTATGAATTATATCATTCTTTATGCTTGTATTTGCTACTGTTCTTGGCACAAGGAGATATCTAATGAATGCTGTCTGATTTACCAGATTTGGGGGAATTATAATTAAAAAATAGATTTCCTATCTAGGAAGGCTATTTAGTCATAATAGTCTATTTGCAGTAAGGTAGAATGTCCCATAAGAATCCATTTGTGCTCCGACTTCATGAGTATGTTTGTTAAATATATGTGTGTTACACATTTTAAAAGGGAACCAATTTATTTTATTATTTCCTTGAAGATAGCGGAGGACAGTGATAGCAAACCTTTTAGAGACTAAGTGTCATGCCCTGCGCCACTGACAGCGCATACCACATGCCCTGCCCCCGCTTCCACCTATCCTCCTCCCTTGAGTCAGGAGAGGAAGTACTCCTATTGAGCAGAGGGGTGGATGAATTGACATCATTTTCAGAGTGAAGTAGGGGAGTGGCCCAAGGGCTCCACTTTCCCAGTTCTGCCACATGTGAAGTACTCCCATTGGGCTGCTGGGTAAGGAGTGAGTGAAGGGAAAAAAAATGTCTCCAGCACTGTAGAGAGGGGGAAGGGAGCAGCTCCCTCAAGTCCCTGGGCTTTTCTAGTAACAAACTATGGTGGACAACAGCTTGTGTGCTTATAGAAAGGTCTTTGTGTGCCCTTTTTGGTATGTGTGCCATAGGTTTACCATCAAAGTTTGGGGGCAGGGGAGGTAGTACATCCATTTGGAACAGATTTTGTCTGGTTTCCTAAGATTTAAGATGAGTTCATAAGAATTGACCCTAAAGTCAATTGAGGCATTTAGTTTTGCTTAGAGTTTTGATGACCTCATTCATTGTCTCTTATTGGTCCCAGTGATAAAAATTATTCATTAGGGGATAGAAAGTGGATGAATTTAGAAAGAAAAATAACAGTCGTGAAAGAAGATATAGACTTTGTCTTCAAAAACCTAATATTATAATATCAAAATTCTTTTTTTACTGTTTCTTTTTTTTATTCCAGTAACAAATTTACATGTTTTCCAACATTACATGATTCATGCTGTCTCCCTCCCACCTCCCGGAATTGATAAGCAATTTCAATGGTTATTTATATATTCTCACTCAAAACTTGTTTCCATATTATTCATTTTTGATAAAGAATAATCTTAGAAGACCACAATTTCAAATCATATACCTAAATTAACAAGTGATAAATCGTATATTTTCTTCTGCATTTCTACTCCAACAGTTCTTTCTCTGAAGGCCCCTTGGAATTGTCCTGGATCATTGTATTGCTGTTATTAACAAAGTCTATCACATTTGATCATCTCACAATATTTCAGTTACTGTGTGAAATGCTCTCCTGGTTCTGCTTACTTCATTCCACATCAGTTCATGATATCAAAATTCTAACAGAAGATCCAATTTTATCTCATTTAATATGTGGTAGTTTTTGTTTGCTTGTTTTATAATGAGAAACAGCATGAAGTGCTGGCTAGAGCTGACATTCCAGCCAGAGAGGCTTGAATTCAAATCCTGTCTCTGATACATCGTGGGTAAATCACTTAATCTCTCATGTTCAAAGTAATATTTTTAAAGTATAAGTTATAAGAAGGTATACTCACTGGAGAGTTCCCTAAACCAATGAAGTCACAAGTCCAGTCTTCACCCCTAGCCAATTGTTTATTATACATAGCATTAGGTTAGCTATTCTGAGTATGCAAAGTTGCATAAGACAGAATCTCTATCTTTGAAATACTTATAGTCTACTTGTGGGGATAAGAACTACAAAAATAATAATCTAATTAAAAATGAAAGCAGTATAATATAATATGTGATTATTGAGGATGATTCAGGTACAACTGTTATAGGGATTCAGAGTAAGGAGAAATCACTAGCAGGCATAGAGTAAATGCCATATTAATGTTATTACTACCTCTAACAGTACCACTTCTACCACCACCACTACTACTTCTACTACTACTACTACTACTACTACCTGCAAGAGATTGGGGATGGTTTAGGAAATGGGTAGAATATGATATGCAATCAGAAAGAGAGATAGGCTTATTAAGTAGATGAATAAATATGGAGGAAATATCAGTGGAGGTTCAAAACCATAAAATTTTTTAGAAATAAATGAGCAAGCTCTGCTTTGGATGTGCAAAGGATTTCCACTATGAAATAAAGAAAAGTCTGAAAAAGAAATTCAGGCTAGATCATGGCAAGCATTGAATTAAAGGCTAAAACTAGGGGGTGGAGTGAAATAATGTGAAATTTTCAAAAAAGTGAGATAGAAGTAGTTCTTTGCAATATATGATCAGACACTATTGTTCAATATATACCTGGTTAAGTGATATGAATAACGTTTTAGGAGAAAAATGCACATTTTAAGTGACTTTTTGAAAAATGACAACAAATGTTAATGACTTTAGAAATACACTTAAAAAAAACAAAGACTTGACAGATTAACAGAAATGGCAAGCCTGTAAATTATATTGACAAGCCAAATTACCACTCTTTATTTAGAGCTGAAAGATGGAGATGTAAAGCATATGTTGATCTTCTTGGTCCTCCATCTCATAGGAAGGATTAGAATTGGTGACACTTAAATAACACAAGAGAAGTGAGCAGCTACATTGTTCTTCACCTCACACCTGCCTGCCTCATGGGGTCTGGGTGCTAAAGCAAAGTCAAAGGGGTAGAATGCTTGCTGTAGAATACCTTCTGCCTGCCACCTTGCCCCATGTATTCTAAGTCTCTGGCAATTAGGAGATTATGCGCAGGAAAGACAAAGGGAAGATGAATGATTGGGCTGGATCAAGATTACTTCAAAGGTCCCCTTCAACATTCTAAAAGAAAAATTATCAATAGAATTTAGTGGCATATTAGATAGGCAAGGTGGAGGAAAGGGGTTTATAAAATAAGACAGAAGTTTTGAGTCTGCCACTATGGTAATGATCGTTTTCTGGAAGAATTCAACACTTCTGAAGGGAGGACTAGTTTGAGGGTAGAATGAGAACATAAATTTTATTATGAATAAAGCATTGAAAAGGACTTGTAAAGATATATTTCAGAGAAAAAAAGCAAAGGTCTGTTTTGCAGATATACATTGGGAGTATTAGAGAAGTGGCATTTAAAAATATCATAATAGTTCCATTGTCCAAGGGGAAGGGGTACAAATGTAAAGAAAGAATATAAAACATGGAATTTTGGGGAATTCCTATAATTAGGAGATAGAATAAAGGAGGGGAAAATAATTAAAAAGGACAGACAAATACTAATTGGACTGGGAGAAGGAAGCTCAGAATAATTTGGTGTCACAGAGGTCAAGGAAGGACTAAAAGTCACATGAGTTTGAACAATTTAAGGTTATAAAAAATTTGAGAAGGATACTTCAGTACCTCAAATATTCATAATTGGAGTTAAGGAATTATCCTTGCAGTTAGAAAGACAATTTAAAATCTCACTTCAGACATGTCCTAGCTGTACTACCTTAAAACTGTTATGTATGCAGTTTCTGTCTTTCTCAGTTTCTTTAATGTCCTGGACTCAGTGGCTTCTTAGGTTCCTTATAGTGCTAAATTTAGGACCCATTATTTTTTTATATGTTCATCAAAATTACTGGGATCCCAAAATACATTGCTTTGAAGCGAGCCTCTTGATGAACCTCTCTAAATTTGTCTAGGCCTGTTTTTGAATGACAAACTCTGCTGTTGATCCCATACCTGAAGCCTTTACTTTCCCTAACAGTCTTTTAAAAAATAATCAGAGCTATATGCAGTTTTAGGGTTTTGCAATATATTCACCTTCAGCCAGTTATATCCTGCCAAGGCTGCATGGAATATGGTTGGCTTCTCATATTTTCATCATAGATATGTGTACAGCCATATGTATGTACATATATGGTTATATATATATATATGCATATATACATAGACACAAATAGATGCCACATTGCAAATCTATACATTTTAAAATAAACTGTTGACACCTGGGTTATATTCTGCTCATAGAAATGCCAAATGTGAATTTTTCCAGTGCTTCAGAATTGTGCCATCTTTTAGATTTCTTGATAAGCATTCTCTTCGCATCATAAAATGTAAAATTACTTCACCACAAATTTCCCTGATGTATTTTCTGATGCAGTTGTTTTATCTTTCCTTGTCTTTAGTGCTATTCCTCCTTTTTTCATTAACATTTCAAGATCTGAGATTTTATAGTCCAAATATGGTGATTTAGTTGTCACTTTCACTTTATTAAACAACTATTGAAAAGATTTACTTCATTTTTCTTTTGTCAGTTGTCCTCTTTTTTTTTTCTATCTGAAAGCCTCTTCTGGCTACTCTCCTTGCTATCTGCACTGATGCTACTACCACTGGACTAGAGGACCTCCTGAGATTATGTACTGGGTGGCTCGGCTTTAGAACCAATAACCTGGTCCTTCAATTCTTAATCCTAAAACAAGTTTTCTGAGATACTGTTGATCATCCTCTTGTGTGACTCTCTTTTATATTTAAGTCATCAAATGTCAATGCATGTTCTGAAATGTTTTGGAGAGGGGCACTGAGTTAATTCTAGACTTTCTCTATATCTTCATCCTATGGTCACTTTTTCACTTAACCTCATCAGAAGCCCTATGAGGTAAGATGACTGAGTAACCCATGAGATGTTGTTCCTTATTGCTTGTGGATGCATTAAGAAACATAATTTGACAATTCCCCTTTAGGATAGTCCGTGCCCTAGTCTTCTCATTACACATTTTCTGATTTCATTTTTAGTGAGACAGTCATTTTTGAATCATTTCCTATGGTAGTATATCAACTTGTTAGTTTTGGTATAAAGAGTTTACCTTTAAAGTTAAAATCATGTTGCTAGATGGTTTACCTAGGTAGTGCTCTCTTTAGTAGAAGTAGTAGTCTCTCAGTAACCAAGGATGACGATTGTCTTTGTGCATTTTCATCTATGATAGATGAGTGTGTACAAAAACACTTGTGCGTGAAGGAGATTTAAGTGGAAAAGTCGATGCACAGAGACAGTCCCACTCTCTCGGCGTTGGAAGCCTGGGTCCAGTGGCACGAAAAGTCATTACACCTGGAGACTTCCTCAGCTGCATTGGATTGCCATGTTGTCTTTTGTGCTCCAACACACCCTAAGCACTCCATAGTGCTTTGCTGCGTCACCCTCTCAGCCCTTGAACCTTCTTATTGGTTTCTTCCGCCTGTTCGGCCGAAGCAATCTTCACATGCTGGGTGAGCAAAGCCCTGGTTCACCAGGGGTCAATGACGACCCGATGGCTACCCTCACAAGATTTAGCCTGCCTGTCGAAGCCGTTGCCTGGGGTGTGGCCGCTGCCGCATGCTAGCAGCTACTGGGAGCCACAAGTGAGAGCTGGGTGTCAGGTGAGGGTCAGAGGTTGGAGAGTTTCCCTAGGAGGGCACGACAATCCCTCCATACCAGAGATACTACTCCTCCCTGAGCACCCCATAAAGTGCTTTCTTTAGTGCTAGCTAAATTGCAGGTAGGAAGATCTGAATTCACATCCTGTCTCAAATACTTACTAGTTAGATAACCCTGAGCAAAACACATCACCTGTCTTAGCTTTAATTTCCCTTTTGTTACAGTAGGATTAATAATAGTACTTACTCACAGGACTGACATGAAGATCAAATGATATATAAATATATAATGCTTTGTTAATATTAAATACTAAAATAGTTTCTACTATTACTATTAAAAACCATGTAATTCTTAATACCCTGAAAAATCAGGTCTGTGACTTTTTCCAGAAAAATAGTGACACTTTTTTGTCATTTGTAATGAAAATATTTCGTTGTGACTTATACCATTATGTATACAGCCATTGTGTGATTTAGACAACCTACCTTGTCTGTTTCCAAGTCTGGACTCAAAGCCTTTCCAGGATGTTACTAGCGAATACTGCTTGCACTCATTGGCCTCTCCCTCAATGCAGTCATGTCCATGCCATGATGAAGAATCAGTGTAGGTCTGTTAAGGTGTCTTTTTATAGGAATTTAGGGTATTAACACAAAATGAAAAAAGGATTGCTGAGCAAAAAGACAGACCTAGTTGAAGATGGGCAGATTTAATTTTTGGTGAGCTGAATCTGACCATTTTTGTGACTTTCTGAGCAAAGTTCTCTAACCTAGGAGCAAAAGTAGATAAGGCAAGAATTGGGAATATCCCAAGTTTGGGGACTGACAGTGGAAAGTCAGTGGGGTGTGGAATTGCATTGTGCTAGTGAGACCTGAACTGACAGAAAATATAATCAAGACTGATCAAAGTTAATCACAGAATTTCAGCCCTTTATGGTCCAGGACTATTTTATTATTGTAATTTTATTCTCATCACCTGGTGCAGTGGGTTGACTATAATAGGCAATTAATATGTCTATTGAACTGATTTGGAAAAAGCATTGGTTTGGAGTCATAAGACATCAGTTTTAAATCTTCCTTAACACTTGCTGCCTATGAAAACTCAAGCAAGTCACCTGACTTCTCTGGACATAAGGTTTCTGAGGCTGGAAGAGCCCATCCTTAAATTATTTTCTTGGCTTGAATCTAATGATTTTGTTAGCCTAAGAAAGACTAGGACTGACTCCAAAACTTTTCTCATTATACTAGGCTTTGGGGATAGTATTCCATGGATTAAAAGCTGTCCTTTTTTTTCTTTTATTTATTTTTTTTAATTTCAGTTTGAATTTACCAGGGGATTTGTGTTTGGTTGAGATATAGTACATGCATATAAAATCTACTTATAGGCTCATATGAGAGTATACATAAGAAAGGGGGATGGATTTGGTATTAAAAAGAGCTGAGTTCAGGTCCTGATTTTAACTTACACTGACCTACCTTAACTTCTGAGTGACCCCAGGCAAGTAACTAAAGTTGTAATTTAAAACTTGTCGACTAATTTTCCACAATGGTAGTACACTGATTCTTTTGTTTAAGTGATTAATCAGGATTGTATTTCTTAACAATGCTACACAATAGAAAAGCAAGATGTTAAAATTATTGGAACATAGGACTAAAGGACTTTGAGACATGGCACCTCAAGATTTGAAAATTGTTATAATTGAGGACTGAGAGGAGAACTCTTTGACCAATGATTTATACAGATAAAATTACATCTGCTCACTTGCCTTCCACCCTACTTTCCGAAATGCAGATAAAACTTGAGAGAAAAGGAACCATGTAAATAACTGGCATTTTTATAAGTAGGATATTTATACCTCTTCCCTTGAGAAAGTGAAACAAACAAAAAAAACACACACATTTAGAGGATTCATAAAATAAATTATAAAGTTTTAAAGGATTTTAAGACATAAATTTTGAAAAATTTAAAACATCAGTTCAAAATAATAATTTCCTTTGAACAAGCTTTATTAAAATTGTAAGTGTACAGACTTGCAAATCCATAATTGCTCCCTATTTGCTGAATAGGTTAATTCAGAATTATCATGAATGATAGGGGAAAATAAACTCCCATTACCCAGAAAGCCATCATCAAATTTCAATAAAGCTCTTTAAAGGAATTTATGGTCTGGATACAAACTACAGACTTTACTAGGCTCCTGAAGATGTCAATAATTAACTAAGGAAGAGCCAAGATACCAAGTTAGAGCATTCATCTGGGAGTCAGAGTCTTTCACTCTGTTCTCAGGGATGATGTTATTTTGAAATCTCAAAAGGGCCATATACTTCATTATTCTGCAAGTATTTATGCCAGATAATGTCCTTGAATTCTGATATAACTGCCTAAAGGGGACTTCTTGAGGAACTTAACAATAATTAAACCCCTAAAATGTGAAAGAAGCATCATGAAAGTAAAGAAATGATGGATATATTGCATAAACTTACTGCTATTTCAATCTATCTTTGACGTTATAAACTCCACACCCCACCACTCATTTGCAGTATGAATGACTTAGGGGCTGGTAGCTTATAAGTTAATGACAACAGATGTGTCACACATTTTTGACAGAACCCTTTAGTTAAGGAGACATGACTGTGTCAAGTAGATAGAGGATGCCTCATATTTTAATATTCAGATAAATAATTATTTATGACAGGAGTTGTATTACACATTTGTTGTGTGGTATAATAGCACATTGGGACCCAAGGATTACCAAAATTATTTGGTATTTGTTTGAAATGAACAGCACAGGAAAATCAGGTTTAAAGGTTCACATTTGATGTTATATCATGTTACCTTTGATGCCTAACTTATATTGTCCCTATAGAATATAAGCTTCTAGAGAGCAGGGGCTATATAATGCTAAATTTATTTCCCAATGCCAAGCTCCTAGTAGATATTTCATGATTGTATGGGGATTGATTAACCCTTTGGAATTCCTGGAATAATTATTTACATACATATTTTATTCACATTCCCTTATTTAATTAGTTGCTATAAACTATTATTTAAATAATATAATAAAATGCTTTAAAAGGGAATGGGTCCTGAACTGATGTGTTCATTTCTACAAGTTTCTAGATGTAAAGTTTCATCTATGAAAGTAAATGAAACTCATATTTTAGATAGTTACCTAATGCACCGAGATTAAGGGATTTACCCAGGATCACACATCTATCTTGTTTTGGAGATGAGACTTCACCCAGGTTGTCTTCAGCATCACCACTTCTCCTAAATTGCATCAGTAAGTCAATACCATACATCTCAGAAATGGAAATAAAATTCACATTATAATTGCTATTTCTTATCTTCATTCCTGGCCCTTCAAAATGACTTATTTATCCCAGTTTTGAGATTATTTTAGTTTTTTTTTTTTTTGCTATTCATTAACAGTTATAACTAGATTAAGGTTCTTGGCGATATGGACCGATTTTATATGTCTCTGTGTTTCTTTCTCAGCATGCCTAGCAATGCTCTACATATAGTAAAGATATATTGTATGGGCAGTAAATAAAAACTTGGTAAACTGAATTAAAGGAGCCTTTACAATGCTTTTCAATCACAGTGTCAGAGCATTTCAGGTATACTCTAATTTCTGATTAAGGAGTCTAATTTTCTGTTTGGAGCAGGAATGGTTAGAATCAGTATCCTTACTTTGGAAATGAACTAGTTTTCTTAGAATTGTGGGCAGGATTTTAGTGGTGGAAAATAAGTTATTTGATCCTTCCTTTTAGTTGGTAAGTATGCATTTTTTCAGTCCCTTCTTTGATTAGTGAAAGCAACAACAAAAACCAACCTCTAGTTCTTTTCCTATTTGCTCTAGCAGAAATGAAGCAAGCTAGTTCCAATAGGTCTAGAAATAAAGAAAATCCATATTCACTTCAAAGTACCAGAAATTATATTATTACTACCTTTTTATTAGGGTACATCCAACCCAGAAGAAAGGGCAGTGAAAAGCAGTAGGTAAAATCAACACAAGGACAACTATCCTACTTTTTTCTCTTTTCATCATGACATGCTTACGTTATTATTTTGTTCTCTATGTCAATCCTCATCAACCCCAAGGTGTAGTTAAAAGCTGACACAACTACTGTTGATCAGTACTGGCAGGAGGCAGGGATGGCAGATTTGAGTCAAATGAAAAGTAAGTGACAAAGACAGGATGGGGGTAGGAGAATGGGAGAGGTGGGGAGAGAGAGGAGAGAGAAAGAGAGAGGGGGTTGGGGGGAGACTCAGTTGAAAGCAGGATTAGCATAAATTTAGAAAATGTCATTTCTTCATTTGATTGGTCCCCAACTATTGAAAAAGTTAAACTTGTAGGAGAATGGTTATCAAAGCTATATTACTGTTTTTTTTTAAAGCATAGGAAAGATTAATAAGAATATTAATGCATTGATGTGATTTTTGAATATTTTTTCTTCAAATAACTAGATAACTCAGTAGAGCAATTTATATTCTAAAACAACAAAGGATTGAATTACAGCAAAGGTCTTGACATACTGTAAATTCTCAAAGGTAAAAGGCTTTGAGTCAATAGTGAAACTCCATCCTTTCTTGCTTAGGTATGGCTTCCCATAAGGTAGAACATGTCTGGAGCCCTGCTGTTTGGAAATGACCCAACCACAAGAGCAAAAGATGAAGTTTCAATAGGAGAGACTGAATATCTCTGAGGATTTGCTGTGTTCCAATGCAGGCTCCAGGCTTAGTTTTGAACAATTGCTACTGTTTCAGTCTCTGGCCCCAAAGATCTTGGTGGTCTCTGCAGGTACTTAGTATATGCTATGCATTTTTATCTTGACTCCTGATGGTGATCATGGATAACTTTTGAGTCAGGAAAATATCATTCAAAGTTTTGAACACTACATTGCATCCATTCTAAATATATTTTTTTATTCTTCCTATCACTTACCATCATCCTTTTCCCCATGATAGAAGGAACATATAAGGATCCAAATATATTATCCCGAAATAGTTTCTGAAATCCCTTTTGGTCTGTTTGTAAGTTGAGAAATATAATACAAAGACATTTCCACAACACATTTTTTTTGGTTCAAAAGATGATTCCCCTCTGCATCTCTCTCACTCTCTCTCTCTCATTACATCACAGGAAGGGAGTCATTTTTTTTTCTTAATTCCATGGAGGATACTTTTAGTATTTCAGCTTTTTGAAGCTCCATAAGTGGCAGCTTGGTGGCTCATTGTACAAAGAATCAGAATCTGGAGTCAGGAGGACTTACTTTGGTTAAAATCTGGCCTCAGAAAGTCACTTAACCTCTACTGTCTACCCCTTACCACTCTTTTGCCTTGGAACCAATATACAATATTTAGTCTGTTGGGAGGAAAAGGTTTTTTAAAAAGATAAATGAATTTGTGGTACTTTCTACGTTACTACTTGGTGGATAAAGCCTGTTAATGATTGTCTGGATTTTGACAGGCTGATTTGGGGAAAACAGAAAGAGATCTGATCCCTTAGCTGGCATATTAAATCTTTTCAAAAGCCTAACATCTGATGCAGTTTGTGCTTTATCAAATTATTTCAATATAAGAAATATGGTTCAGTGGATAGAGCCCTAGATTCAGAGTTAAAGGACTCTACTTCAAATTGAGTTTCTAATATTTACCATTTGTCCTTTAGCAAGTTATTACACCTTGTACTCAGTTTCATCATCTGTAAAGTGAAGGATTTGGTGTAGTTCTAAATTTGTGATCATATGATGCAATGATAAACTGCTAGAATAGGATGTTTAGTCTATAAAATTTGATCCAGGTCAAAATCCAGTTTTTTAAAAAGTAAATTCTGGAGATAGTAATGTCTCTATGTTGTAAATTTTCTCTATTCTGCTGTTCAAAGATTCTAGATTTCTCTTTAAAATCTTATACTACAAAAATTCAAGAGCGAATTCAATAACATTAATAAGTATGAGTTCGAGAGACATAATAAACATAGAATTCAACCCATTTTGTCACTGCTGATCATAAGAAGCCAGCAGAGGCGAGTGGGGGAGTCTTGCTGAGGGTGGAGGGAGGCAAAGGTGGGTGGGGAGAGCCCTTTTGTAAAGTTTAGTTTGTCATCTGATCCCTTACCTAGGTCAACCCCTCCAGTATTACACAGGCAGTGAAGCTAACTAGCCCCATAGTTGAATGAATCATTGAAATATGATCAGTTAAATGCAGATCTACAGGAGGCTGTCATCACCCCGCAGTTTCAAAAACTTAAAAGGGAGTCACTTTTTCTTTCAGAGGTTGTCATAGGCAAAAATGTTGGCTAGTTCTCATTCTAAGTTTGCAGAATATCTAAAAAAAATTTACCATTTTTTTCCCTTTCTCTCTTCCTTTCTTCATTCTTCCCTTCATTCCCCTTGTCTTCCCTTTCTTTTTTCTTTCCTCTCTCCCTTCACTGCCTCTCTGTCTGTAGCCCTTCTATCCTTTCCTTTCTTTCTTCCCTTCATACCTCTTTTCCTTCCTATTTCCATTCTTTCTTTTTCCCCTGGTCCCTTCTATCTTCCATCTTCCATCCCTTCCTTCCTTCTTTTCTTTGATTCTTTCTTTCTTCTATTTCACAATAATGTGGATTCTGGCCATCCTCCATATGGAGATAAAATCTCCTCAGTTTATGTCTCTATTCTGGCTACCCTTACCTTTTCTCACTAATCCCTGTCACTGTTTCTGCTTTTTTTTTACAGCACTAAGACTACACCCATGTTCTTGCCAGAGAATCACAGGAGTCAGTTCCCTTTGAAGCCAATGCCAGTGTAGCAATGTGAATCCTTTAGCAAAGTAAGCTACACAAGTTGCTTTTAGAAGTTAATACTTCAATACTATAGACCAAGTGAGTCATTTAGTATTTATTTCCCAAGGGAGGAATCTCCCAACTGAAAGGACGAGTCCCAGTTTTTTTTTTTTTTTTAATGATTTTACCTGCTCAAAATCAATAATTCTTTAACATTGAATTTTAAATTTGGGACAAACATAACTCTTGCCTGTGCCAAGAGGGTGGCTCTGAAAATTAATTACAAATACCAATTTCACTAGATTGCATTGAGCCCTGACTTTATACAATTTTTCAGAAATACGATACTTGCTGTTCCCTCTGCCCCATTAACTTTTGACTGCAGAACACACACATTTCACATTCATGACTTTGCTCAAAGTGAATCAGGAAGTTCTAGCACACTATCAGAAGCTTCAATCATTCATCAATTCAGCATATTTTTTATTGATTACCAAGCAAAACTGATACTAGGCAATTGATAGAGTTGGGTATTTGTAGACCTAAAATATTGGCACATAAAGTGAGTTTGTTACACACACAAACAAGTTTAAAAGGGAAAAAGCATTGCCTATCAAACCTAGGGGTCAACCACTTTTCTTTTGATTTTTATCGTTTCATGATTCCTTCAGTAGGAAAGAGAATGCTTTAAAGACATGACTCTCTAGGACTCTAGGACACAGCCACATTCATAATAATAATTCACATTAAATGGCACATGTGTTTTATATGATACATGGTATGGCATAGCATATTATGACACGATAGATGAAATGGAATAATATACTATGATGTGATATATATGAAAGGACCTAAATATAATGACATAAAATGATATAATAATCTTATTTAATTTGAATAGGAACTATTTCTAACAGTTGTCCAATCTGCACTCTTATAGGGATTATGTTAAAGATATGTTTACATATTTACATTATCTGTAATCTCATCAAGTTGAGACCCATCTGTATATTCTTTATCCTGTGAAACTCTTATCTAAATCTTCCTGACAATTCACCAGAAGGAATCTGCCCAAAATGATAATTACCTTCCTCATTTTGTTCTGACATCATGACTTCATGAGGGTACAAATCAAGCACTATGACCACTCATGAGTCACCCCTAGAATTTGTCATGCAAGAACCCCATGTTCCCCTCTCCTTTTCAACCTTGATTACTGGCATACATGTGTTTTATTGTTTACATGTTTATTTTCTCCACTTCTGGGCTTTAAAAGACTAGACCAGTAAAGCACAAATCTTGGAAGGGTCTGACAAATTTGAAAAGTGTGGACCAGGTCATAAAGCAAGCTCTGAATGGCTATCATTCTAGGATTGCCTTAGTTAAAATTGGAAAGACTTATCCCCGGGCTGGCCACAGATTAAAGGATTTATTTAAGCCATAGGTGATCTTGAAGACCATACTCTAAATTATAGAGAGGTTTCAGACTGGGTTGGTGGAGAGAGGAGTCATATGAATGAAATCAAGCATTCTTGTAATTTTGCAGCAATCATTTATAAATACATTCCATATTGTTGTTGTCTCAAATCAAATCAGTCATATTGCCATTTTTACTACTGGTTTTAGTAAAGTTTATCTCCATGAATACATATAAAAATGTAAAATATCTATGATTTCTTCATTGTGAGTGACACCCTTTATGGGAACACCCTGCCTTCTTCTAATACGTTATACAGTAGATAGAATGCTAGGAATGGAATCAAGAAGAACTGATTTCAAATACAGCCTCAGGAAATTCTCAGCTATGTGACCTGGGGCAAGTAGTTTTGTCTGGTTCCCTAAACTGTAAAATGTGAATTATAATAATGCCTACCTCCCAGGGTAGTTGTGAAAACCTAATTAGATAATATTTGTAAAGCAATCAGCACAGTGCCTGTTACATAGGAAGCACTTTAAAATACTTGTTCCAAATTAAACTTATTCCAAATCCACTGAGGCAGATTATAACCATAGAATTAAAAGTTAGTTGATCCTAAGCCAGAAAGAGATCATAGATTTCTGTCAGTCATAAAATTATAAGAAGAGGAGGAAGAACTTCCAATGTCTTCTATTCCAACTGCATAATTTGGAAGATAAAGAACTTGAAAGCAAGGAAGATTAACTAATTTGACCAAGATCACATAGTTAGCAAGTATTAGAAGTGAGATTTGAACTGAGATTCCCTGAAACTATAGCTGTAGTTCTTTTTACCAAGATTTGAGTCCCCAAGTACAATAGTGTTAGTAGAAAACACCTAGGGAAAAAGAAAGAGTGCTAAACTTCGATTCAGAGACTCTGGATGCAAATCTTTGATCTTTACTTTGCAACCTACCCAGTCTTGTGCTAATCTCAAACTCAGTTTATTTATGTACAAAATGGGGAGATTGTATTAAATGGCCTCCAAGGTCCCTTTGATCCTTTGAGTTATGTAAGACAAATAATTATTAAACAATTTTCTAAAATCACTCAGCTAGTTCATGTTAAAAGTGAAATTAACTCTGACCTTCCTGACTGCAAGTTCTTTTCATCAAACTACAGTATCCCTATGGAGGCCACATGTTATACCAAGTCTTTTTCATATACAGATGAAACAAAACAAAAATTTTATGAGCAATAAACACAGTGATTAGATTTATGAAGACAAAGCATTGAAAGGGACTATATACCAGTCTCCTTCCCCCACTGGCATCTATCTAAGAATGGTGGTATTAAGAGAAAGTCCTATGTATATATTTGTATATTTGGCCCCAGCAGAAATTACACATACACACACATATGCATGCACACATACACATACACACATGTATATTTTTCTGGGACCAACTATACCTACATTTAACACAGACTACATAATATTAGCTATGTTCAGATCTTGAGACCTTTTCCTAAATATAGCCTAACAAATACACCTTGATGAGATCCTTATTAAGGGACTTCAGGCAGTACATGTACTGATGAGTCTCCCTTCCAAAGTAGGAGCCAGCACAGAACATAACAATAAATATATAAGAGCAAAGATTTCTAGAGATGTGAATTTCTGTTATAACTAAAGAGATTACTTAACTGGTAGATCAGGAACTATTGCAGCCATTTTATATATATATATTATATATATATATATATATAAATTTGTGTGTGTATTTGTGTTCATATATTTATTTTGTCAAAGCATTTTATACCGTCCCCAATATACCATCCCTTCTTATTACTGACAAAATGGGTTTATGTGTTCTAGAGCAGAATAGACTGAGGGAGAATTAAAAGTTGTCTCATTTCATGAGGAGCAATTAGCTATTGTCAACTAAGGATAGAAGCTTCTAGTTTAGTGATTCAGAACTCTATGTGGCCCTGTACTATTTAACATTATTAATCAACATGTCTTACAATATCTTTGTCCTGAGTATTGTTTCCCAATGACACTAAACAGAAGGAGGTAACCATTGGAGAGAGGAAAAATATATGGAGTATTTTTAATAGACTAGATAGCTAAAGGTAGCTGGTATCATAGTGGATAAAGCACTGGGCTCAGAACCATGAAGACCCGAGTTCAAATCTAGCCCCAGACAATTACCAGCTGTAAGACCATAGGTAAGTCACCTAACCATCCCCATCCAGTATACTCAATTCTAATATGGGAATGATTATAATCATAATACTTATCTCTTAGGGTATTGAGAGAATTAAATTAGATAATATTTATTAAATGTCTGGCACATAATAGGTGCTTAATAAATGCATATTCCCTTTCTTCTAGGCAATAAGGGATAAAATTCTGATCTTGAATAGAGGCAATAGTAAGGGGACCTTTCCCTATAAAAGTCCTAAAGTCTGCTTTTTGTTTTATTTTTTCTTTTTGACTCATTGTTTGAAGTTTTGCCTACTGCAACCAAAGAAAAGAAATAAGTAATAACTCATCAAATATTTGAAAGTGTCTATAATGTTCCCTAAATTAAATATCATTGATTCTTTCAAATGATCCTTTTATGCATAAACCTCACTCTCCTTGTTTCCCTACTCTGGATACTCTCTAGTTTACCAAAGTTGGGCTGCTGTAGAAGAATCCTATTTAAAGGTAGAACTAGATGACATCTGTGGCCCTTTCCAATTTTGAGATTCTATGATTCTTAGTGAAAGATGACTGAAGTTTCAAGTTTGAACAATGGAACAACAGTATTTACCACTGACAGAAATGTTGAAATTGAGAAAGAAAATTAGTCATGACAACAACTTTCAAAAAACCATGAGATATTCTCACATATTGGTCAGGGATCAGCTGTTCTCTAATAGAGAGTAAGAAGATGAGGCAACAAAAGAAATTTAGATTAGGAATAAAGAATTGTTTGGAAGAGCTACACTACACATTAACAAAGGGTTCTTTGATTACTTTTCTGGAAATCATTTAATAATAAGAACCAATACTTTTTTTCTATATGCAGTCATGGCAAGAGGCAGAAGGATGGACTTAATGACTTTTGAGGACTTTGCTTATAGTATGCCTTTTCAAAAATGAAAATTTTGGTTAGAAAATGCTAAGTAGGGGCAGATAGATGGTTTAGTTGATAAACTATTAGACTTGGAATCAGGAGGCCCCAGATTCAAATCTGACCTCAGATATTTCCTAGCTGTGTGTCTCTGAGTAAGTCATTTAGCTTCATTTGTCTAGCCCTTGCCCTTCTGCTCTAGAGTTGCCACTAGGACAGAAAGGGTTTTAAAAAGTAAAATAGCAAGTTAATATTATAATATACATTCCTAATTAGTGAGACTAAGAAAACTATCATATTCTAAAACAAAACTATTTTTGATCCTTTTGTAAAGCAAAGATAATGACCTGAATATACCCCAAATGATATGCCTTATTTGTTTTATCACTCTATACTATACATATAGCTGTAGTAGAAAAATTAGAATAACTCATACAAGGCATAGAGAAAATTTATTTGAATTTAAAAAAGAAAGTCTTCCTTTTCTATGAAGTTTTAGAATATTTTCCCCTATATGTGAATTATTTACTTCAAATATTCAAGTGAATGTTGTTATTGTGAAAATCACATTTTTACCATCAATTGTGTTTACTTTTTCTTTACTTAAACTTGGTTTCTTAAAAAAGAATGTATGCAGTATATCCTGACTACGTTGCCTCAAGCAAAACAGTACATTTACCTGTCAAAGGTGATGATTTTTAAACTTTTTATGTGTTTTGTTAAAGGCTTGAAAAGCACCATAGTTCTCTTAAGCAATCCACAGGAACTTTCTGCTTTGTGATTTGATCCCTCACCTTTCATGGCACCACAGACCGATTTGACATCTGGACAATCTCATTCTAGGTTCAAGTTGACAATTATTAAACTTTTTGGAAATTTATCATAAAACAAAAATAAAGGACTAAAAGGTAGAGATCAATGGTTATCTATCACCTAATTTTAGCTTTTTTCATGATTGTTCTGTTAAAGGTAGCTCAGAGAACAAGATCTTAGAGCGAGATCATTTAAGAAATTCAATTTACATGGTATTAGAAAGATTAGATAGCACTGCTACTTTTGTTGTAATCATCATCATCATTATTATTCCTTGTTCTTCATTAAGTATCTCTTTTGGGTTAGTTACTTCTCCAAGACCCAAGACCCAAAGGGCTTGGTGAAGTTAACATATAATCAACAATAAGGTGGAAAAGTGCCAGAGTTGGAAAAAATGTTGGCAATAATGAGACATTCATTTCTAGAAAAATGCTTTAAAAAGGTAAATTCTTATGAAGGCTGAAATAAACTAAATTCCAATTCATGTCACATTACAAATCATAGTTTTTGATGCTTAAGGGGCTTATCACTGAGGAAATCTAAGTGTCTTGTGATGTTATTTTTCAAATTAAATAATTAAACTTTGAATGCACTTCGGCACAAGAGCAAGCCCATATACACACTCCTCACTATTTTCATGTTCAGTCAAAATAAACATCACAAATCTTGAGCACAATATTCCCCCTGAAAAAGAGAACTAGCTGATGTTATTGTCTCCTTTTTGAAGATGAAGAATTAAAGTATTGAGAGGTCAAGTGTCTACAGAGATTGTATTAAACTGCCTCCATCCCAATCTCTACTCCTATCATGCTCCTATTCCAGTCTGTAATTTGCCAAAACATATGTTTTTTTCAACTAGAAAATGCAATTTTAATAGCAAGAACAAGTATTCCTGATGCTTTTGTTTTCTGTTCCTCTGTCTTCATTTCCCCTCTTCCTGGTAAGCCCTATGCAAATTAAGGTGACAACTGAAGCATTTTTAAAGTTCATGAATTAAATCTTCTTTTACATTATGGCTTAAATAAAGGTTTTTTTTTTTTAATCATTAAAAAATTCCTGAACACCTATTCTTCATGAGCTGCTAGATTAAGCATTGTACATATGTTAATTGATAATCCAAGACTTCATTGGAACTTTTGATATATTTATGGATCTTGCCAATGAGACAAACAGAAGTGACTGAAACACAAAATCTCTCTTAACACATAGCCTGATTCTGCTATAGATTAATAGGTACCAAGCAGTTTACATGAGCCTAATAGGGGAAGAGAAAGGAGAAAAGAAAGAGGAGAAAGAATTAGATTTACCTTTCAGAAGCAGAAAGCAAAAGATTTCCTTTGGTCCTTGCCTATAGACCTCACTATTTTAAGCTATAGGGCAAGAAAGAAGACAGACTTGATTAATTTCTTACAAAAAAAGGTTACCTGCATTTATTTTTCTTAATTGTAGTTTTGGTATTAATTTGAATTGGTGAAGAAGACATAGAGGAGTGATGAGATCATCATACTAATGGTGGAGAGAATTATCAAAAAAAGTACAAATAACATACGAAATGTTTCTGGAGCTGAAGTGCTACCAGAGTTCCCCATCTCTTTAATCACTTTAAGTAGACCTAGAATTTTCTGTCAACATTTTATTTGGCATACACTCAAGTATTGTTTTAAATCAATTGTAATAAATTTTGAAAAAAAGTTCTCTGATTTAGTCCCTATAAGGAGGAAAGAAATGATACAAGCATTTATTAAGTCACTACATTTTTGTTGCTTTTAAATATTTTACCATATCCTAACAACCTGGGAGATTAGGTTATACCATTAATAATATTTTACAGTTGGGAAAAAAAGAAGCAAAAAATGGAGGTTAAGTGATTTTCCCAGGATCACACAACTAGTATCTAATGCTAGATTGGAACTCAGCTCTTCCTGTCTTCATGAATTCCTAGACCTCTAAAATCTGTATCATCCAATTGTCTCCATGTAAAGGAAATTTTGATGAGGAAATTTCCTTTACTGATATAGAATGACACTTTTCAATTTATTATCATAATTACTTGGAACATTATGGAATGAAGGGACTTGTCCAGGATCACAGAGTCATTATATATCAGAAGCAGCGCTTGAATTCAGGGTTTCCTGATTCTAAGATCTATTCTCTATATCTTATGAAATCTGCCTCTTAGAGTATAAGAATATTTTGCTTTGGAAAAGATACATCAACATTGGATAGGAAAAAAATTGATACACAGAAGACACAGATATACAGGGGAGAAACTGATTATTACTAGATTCACTTAAAGACTCTAGGGAATACAGAATAGATTTATAGACTTGGAGTATGGCTAAAACACTAGTGCTATCATTAATACTTTTGTGAAAAACTGAGACTTTTGGAACACAATTGGGGTCTTGTCTGATGGGCTGAATGTCCACCATTATCTAATCCCAAATTTCAATGGATACCAGCATGCTAGTTACAGAAAGATAAAAGCTGAGAATGCTAAATCAGCAAGCTTGCTGCCTTCAACATTACAGTCTCCATTCAGACAATGCCCAGACTGACGCTGTAAATTTAATTTCTGTTTTGACCTTCCTAAAATATTTCAAAAAATTTAAAGCAATAATCAAGTTATCAGAGTCTAAGGTAAAAATAGATGACCTTGTCTAGTTTTGGGGGGACAATTAAGGCTTTACCAAACCAATAATGTAATTGTCAACTTAACTTACTAAATATAGTATCTACAAAGAAGGCAATATATTTTTCTACTTCTTTCAAGTTCCTTATCTGTTGACACGCAAAGTCCTAGATTTGAAATCATCCAACTGTGATAAGGTTGGCAAATTATCTAACACCTTTGGGCCTTAACTTCCTTTTCTATAAAATGAAGGTCAATAAAATTTACCTATAGTGATACAAAACATGTGATTCTGAAGTTTGTAATGAATGCCAACCAAATACAGTGGTGGCTATGAGGATTGTTTTTAAATTAGTTTTCAACACAGCAGGGTAGAGAAAGTATTCAAATGGTCTCTCCAACATTCCCTTATAAACAACTTCAAAATAATACCTAAAATCAAATTCTGGAGTAGCAGTTAATAAAAGGTCAGAGTGAGACATTTTTATTGTCCAAGACAATTTAGAAGGTCAGAAAGAGAGATCAGTAACATAGAAGTAAATATTGGTCCAAAGTCTATATGGATGAAATAATAATGGTACAACTAAGCAGTAGTAACAGAAGCAGTAGTTACAGGAGCTCAGAAGTCAGAGATCATAATTTAAAAAAAAAACCTGGAATTTGTTCAGAAAGATTATAGGAGGCCCTTTGTAAACAATGGATGCAGGATTGGATGTTATTTGGCAACACTTTTTGCCACTTCTCATTCATAGTTCAAGTAAAAAAAGGAATACTTATAATCAAGAAGGAGCATAAGTCTCAAGGGGCAGTATCACTTTAGGTGACATGAAAGCATGGAAGTTACTCCAAGATCAGATCTTTCTGGGAAAGGACCAGAGTATAGACTTGGAGATCAGTGACCACTCAACTCTCCAGATCATATTCCCCTTGCCAGAAAAACTTGAAAACTTCCATGTCCCCAGGATTAGCCCTGATAACAGTAAGAAAAACCCTGAATTTTAAGAAAGTTCTTCTCTCCTCACACAACTGAAATATAGCTCAACTTTAACATAAAGTTCCAAAAGGAGGAAAAACAAAAATAGGACAAATCATAAATATTTATTTAGTAAAGTAAGTAAAACTAGGATGACAATGTGAACAATGACAGTAATAATAAAATTCAAAAACAAAATAAAGATAAATTATCAATTTTGGCTATGGAAAATAAATTAGAATATGCTCCTCTCATTTTATTTAAGAGGTATAGAATTAGCTATATGCTATAAAGCATATCCTATCAGAATATTTTAATTTCAGTTGGTTTTTATAAATTATGTATATATAAGCAATATACATGTATATATATATATGTATATACATATATATGTACATAAACACCTATGTGCAAACTTTCATTCAAAGAAAGGTTCTCTCTTTAGGAAAAAGTTTGAGAGGTCTATTCAGAAATGAATATAATGCAAAACAAAAAGATATCATGATATGTAACTTTATAAATCTATTAGTATGCATGCATATTTTATGAAAATGTAATTTAAAAAATTCTTTCTGAAGAAGAATCTGGGAATACACAATATGTTATAAAAATCCTCAAATCCTTAAATTATATCTGAATAATTCTAGTTTGGGTAATAAATCCTCAAAACATTATCAAAAACAATATAAATAAGGAAACCACTGTGAAGGAAACTCTATGTCAATGTAAATAGGCACCTCTTGGGGACTGTAATCTTAATGAATTGTCCTGATCATTTAGAGGCTAAGAGATTTGCAGGACCACATAGCCATTATATGTCATAGACAGGATTTGAACTCATCTTCCTTCCTCTGAAGCTAGTTGCCTATCAACTATGCAATGTTGTCTGTTAGCAACCATATCACAAATACATGATGACAGGAAAGATTAAGATGCAAACTCATGAGAGGCAGAGTCAAGACGGCAGCTTAGAAGCAACCGAAGTTCAGACCTCTACAAATCCTTCCTCACAGATCAAAAACACAATGCTTCAAGGGGACTGAAAACCAAATCTAGAGGACAGAGCTAAGGAACCCTTCTCCTGGAACCAACTTAAAAGGTTCAACCCCATCCCCCCAAACCTAAACTGTAGATCACACAGGTTTAAGGGGAAGGAAGAAGGAATGTCCCAGTACCCCTCCCCCAACTACAGCACTGAGCCTCCAACAGTGGCTGGAATCTCTAGGCCAGCAAGGGCACTAGTCTGAAGAGAGAACCTTGTCAGCAAAGCTGTACCAGGATGATGGCTTAGAACACAGGTGGTGGAGAGGCAGCTGGAGGAGAAGCACAGAAAATGCAGCTCATTTGCAGTCAACATGCTCCATCTTTACCCCCCACAGACACACTTTTCTGGAGGTTTTGACCTCAGGGAACAGCCAACTTTGCAGATCAAAGTGATCCTGCCTCAGTCTCATCAATAGGGCAGATAAGAAGTCTTCAGAGGACAGGGAAGCTCAAGATCCAACCTCCCTCCCCAACAGACTGAACTGAGAGTCTTGCTGACTGAGCTCTAAAGGCAAAGGCAAAAACAAACTATAGGCAACAATCCTGACCACAGAGCAGGAAACCCAGGTCCTTTTCAGTTCCTGCTGTCAGCCAGGGAAGATCAGACTAACCTGATCAAATAGCAGAACAGAGAAGAAGCCCCTTCAGGACAGAACAGCCCAAACTCAGAGATCCAGCACAAAATGAGAGGAACAAAAATACAGGTAACTACAGGGGGGAAATAAGGGGAAAATATGAGTAAACAACAGAAAAAGAAAAAAAGAAATTACAATTGACAGCTTCTATCTAGGCAATGAACAAAGAGCAAATGAAACAGAAGAGAATCAAAAAATACCAAGCAAAACACAGAAATTCCAGCAAATTGGATGTAGGCTTTGGAAGAACTCAAAATACAATTCAAAAAACAATTAAGAGAGGCTGAAGACAACTGGGAAAAGAACTTAAAAAGCAAAATAAATCATCTGGAAACAGAAAATAGGATCTTGAAAGTTAGAATTGATCATCTTGAAAATGAGGTAAAGGAGATTTAAGATCAAAAGGAGAAGAATGACTAAAAAGCCAAGAGATGAAATCCAGTCTTTAAACACTAGAATACAACAACTAGAAGCAAATGGCTTCACAAGGCAGCAGGAAACTATAAAACAAAATCAAAAGAATGAAAAATTGAGGTAAATATGAAAAATCCTACTGGACTTAATCCCATCAAAGCATTCAGAAGGAAGGAAACCTTAAGCTCCAAAACCCCTCTCCCACAGACTTCTGGACTTAATACCATAAAAGCCTCCAGAGGGCAGGGAAGCTCAAGCTCCAACACCCCTCCCCCACAGACTGCACTGAGAGATTTACTGACAAAAATCCAAGGGTGGAGGTGGAAAGAAAAGCTCAAAACAAAAATAAACAAAAATAAGTGGAGCAAGAGCTCAGGCAACTGCAGGGAGTAAAGAAGGGGTAAATATGAGAAACAACAGAAAAAGAAAAAAAGAAATTACAATTGTCAGTTTCTATATCAGCAATGAACAAAGAGCAAATGGAACAGAGAAGGATGAGGGAACACCAAGCCAAAAAAACAGAAACCCCACCAAATTGGATCCAGGCTCTGGAAGAACTCAAAATACAATTCAAAACTCAATAAAGAGAGTCTGAAGACAACTGGGAAAAGAACTTAAAAACTAAGATAAGTCATCTGGAAACAGAGGCTCTTGTACAAAAACAAGAAAACAGTGTCTTGAAAGCCAAAATCAGCCAGTTTGAAAATGAGGCAAAGGAGATGAAAGATGAGGCAAAGAATATGAAAGATGAGGCAAAGGAGATGAAAGATGACCTCCATAGAAAAATCAGACCAGAATGAGGATGACCAAAAAGCCTTGGATGAAATCCAATCTTTAAGAACCAGACTACAACAACTAGAAACAAGTGACTTCACCAGGCACCAGGACACTATAAAACAAAACCAAAGGAATGAAAAATTGAGGAAAATATGAAGCATCTCATTCAAAAAACAGAAAATTTAGAAAATTGTTTTAGGAGAGACAACTTAAGAATCATTGGTCTACCATAAGACCATGACAAAAGAAAAAGCCTGGACATCATACTACAGGAAATTATCCAAGATAACTGCCCTGATATTCTAGAACAAGAGAGAAGAGTGGAGATTAAAAGAATCCACATATCACCTCCTGTACTCAATCCCCAATTGGCAACACCCAGGAAAGTTATAGCCAAATTCAAGAACTACCAGACCAAGAAAAAAAATATTAGAAGCTGCTAAGAAAAAGTCATTCAGATACCATGGAACCACAGTGATGATAACATAGGATATGGATGCATCTACACTGAAGAACTAAAAGGCATGGAATATGATATTCTGGAAAGCAAGGGAACTAGGTCTATAACCAATTATCAACTACTCAGAAATACTGACTATATTCTTACAGGGGAAAGTATGGTCATTTAACAAAATAGAAGAATTCCAAGCATTTGTAAAGAAAAGACCGGACCTGAACAGAAAATTTGATGCCCAAGAACAGAACTCAAGAGAATCATCAAAATTTAATTAAAAAGGGGGGGGGGAGGAAACAAAACAAAACAAAAAATAACTTTTTTAAGAAGACCCAATAAGTTAAAGTGATATGTATCCCTATAAGAAAAGAAGTCATTGGTAACTATTAAAAATTGTTATTATCTCCTGGGGGGCTAGAAGAATTACACTTAGAGGGAAAAGTGACAAACTGTATAGGATGAAATGCCATGACATAAATATGTATATAGATATATGCATGCAAAAATACATATATATATATATATATATATAAACTAGAGCTAAAAAAAGAGTTTAATACTAAAAGAAATGGAAAAGAAACAAAAGGGAGCAAATTTATGTCACAATGAAGTTCATGGTGGGGGGGAGAACATCAATGCACTGGAAGAGTAAAGGAGTTGAAGATAGGAAATACTCAACTCTTACATGCATTGAAATTGACTCAAAGAGGGAAGAACAATCCAATCCATTGGGACAGAGAAATTATTTGCTCCCTATAGGAATGTAGAATTGTAACAAACAGACTGGTGGGGAGGGAATCAGTACAAGGGAGGGAGAGATTGGGGGATAGTTTAAACAGATTGTAAAGAAAGTATGGGGGGAATAAAAGGTGGGGGGTAGAAAGAGAAGTAAAATAAGGGTGAGAATTAGGGGGACTGATTAAAAACAAAACATTGGGGTAGAAGGAAATAGTGAAAGAATAAAAGGCAGAACTAAGAGTAGAAATCAAAATGCTGGGAAATACACAACTGGTAACCATAACTCTGAATGTGAATGGAATGAACTCACCCATAAAATGCAAGTGAATAGCAGAGTGGATTAGAATCCCAAACCCTACCTCTTTATGATGGCAAAAAACTGGAAAATGAGGGGATGCCCTCCAATTGGGGAATGGCTGAAAAAATTGTGATATATTTTGGTGATGCAATACTTTTGTGCTCAAAGGAATAATAAAATAGAGGAATTCCAAGGAAACTGGAATGACCTCCAGAAACTGATGCAGAGTGAAAGGAGCAGAACCAAGAAAACATTGTACACAGAGACCAAGACTGTGGTATAATCAAATGTAATGGACTTCTCCATTAGTGGCAATGCAGTGATCCTGAACAACTTGGAGGGAATCTATGAGTAAAAACAGTATTCACATTCAGAGGAAAAACTGTGGGAGCAGAAACACAGAAGAAAAACAACTGCTTGAATACATAGGTCAAGGGGATATGGCTGGGGATGTAGACTCTAAATGAAGGAGGGGAGAGGATAGAGGGAAGTTCATGAAAACTTTAATGTGAACAACAAACAAAAAGTGTAAAATGATATTAAAAATGATAAAATAATTTTACCTAATTCTTTATATGACAAAAATGTAGTTTTGACAACGAAAGCAGGAAAAATAAAAAGAGAAAAATAAAACAAGAAATTGATTTTTCTCAATACATGTTCATACAAAAAAATTAAATGAAATTCTAGTAAGAAGATTAGAGATCACAGAAATATCACAAAGATTATGTACTTTCACTAGTGGAGGTTGTAACAAGGGAATCACTTTAAAAGACTGATATATATTAATTTAAGGTCGCCAAGGAATCAGCTATGTAATTCCTAAATGAAAAACTCAAGTCAGCCGTCAGCCTTTTTTGGAGTTTAATTACAATAGGAGTAAGAAAGGAATTAGAGATAGAGAGAGAGAGAAAGGGAGAGAAGGGAATAGGGCTTAAATACCCCTTCTGTTTAGGCTGGGCCAAAAGGCCAAAGCCCTTAGATAGCTGGGGCAAAGAAAAGAGATCAGTCCCTATTACTCACGTGTCCAAAATGGAGAAACAGTCTCAGAGGCCCCCACCTTCAGCTTCCTTCAGAGCAAGCCTTCTCAGAGCCCAGCAACCACACCGACCAAAACTCCTCAACCTCCCTTGGAGTCTCCAGACCCCCTATCTTTAAGGAAACCATCCAAGTTCCTCCCCTCAGTTCTCCCATCTACCAATCACTCTTCATCAATTTCCCTGTGCCAATGGAGGCTCTAGCTTAACCCAGGACCATCCAGAGGTTTCTGGCTTTTGCACATGTCTGTTGAAGGTTATATTTTCAAATGATTAAATCTTTATTCCTTTGCTACAGCCCTTTCTAAATCCTGTTAACTTGAGTATGGTTGAGATTGGAATAATTAAATTTTGATCTAGGCTGCAGCCCTTACTCAATCCTATTAGGACTGAATAGGGTGGAGATTTATTCCAAGTATCTCCATTGTATCAATTCTAAAATCAATCAAGACTCAAAGAAATTCCTGTTCTATGCTTAAGCATAGGTCAAAGTCCTTTCCATTGTTCAGCAAAGGGTTTCTGTCCTAAAGTAATCTTAAGAAGGGGAGAGAAGGAACCTCCCATGCCAATGGGGTTCCCATTCCAATAGACTATCAGTAAGAAATTTTCCAAGTATGAAATATCCCAATGGTGAAATTTCCAACAATTATAAGTCTAAGGAAATTTGAGGTTTACAATCCCCCCTGATGATCATTGGGAGACTAGTCTCCCCATTGATCATTTAACATAATCATTTTGTAGTTCTAAATTCACTTCTAACTAAAGATATACACAATATTCAATTTTCTAGGAGAAATTAGAATAGTGAGAGAGGAAATAGAAAAGAAAAGAAAGCAAAACCAATGTTTGCTAGGCGCATTGACAGAAAGCCAAATTAGGGGCAGTCCCTTTTGGCATAAATGTTACAATAAATGTTCAATCAAAAGTTCAGTCCAATCAATCACATCCAAAGTTCATTCTTTATCTTCTTGATGAAGTGTAGGTTTTTGGCATCTTTCTGCAACAGTTCATTCTCTGGATATAAAAGTTTCAAGCTTCTTTCTTGAAGATCTTTTCTCGAACAAAATCAAAATCTTTGAATTTTTTTATAACAGTAAAATCTTAAACAAAAGTCTTGGATTTTTATAAAAATACAATCTCAAACAAAAAATAATTCAAAAATTCTTAGATTTTTAATTAAAATACAATCCCCCCTGAAGTAAGTATTAAAAAAAATATATCAAGTTTAGCTCAGAATGCAATGTTCAGTTATGGGGGTGTATGTGTCAATTATCAAAAGAATAGAAAAATAATCAAAAACATAAGAAAAATTCAAAATAGACCTTGTATAGGTCCAGTTTAAAGTAATTTCTATCCCACAAGTATGTAGGACAGAATGCAGTAATATTTCACTTAGCCATTTGTAGCCAAGACTACAGGAAGTTGCCATAATATAAGAAGAAAAGAATTAGAATTCTATTTTGATGGGGAAATGTCATTCCCTTGTCTGATTTTTTTCCCTTCAGAGATATAGGGAGCCAGCATGATAGTCAAGCTTTGTACTTGTTTGAGTACTTCGAAAAGAGTGTAGATACAAGGAAGTCCTACGACTTAAACATAAGTTAAGCGTCGCAACCTCGAGTCTCACTTTAATATTTCTTGTGTGCTCTATTGGCACTATTCAGGTTTAGTCTATGCTCCTTGTTTTTATCCCTTTTCCTGGAATCAGACACAAACATTAATCACAGTCCTATAATATTTTATCAATAAATGGCAGGTTCCCATAGTTTAAAGCTTTTAGGCATATATTGATATTATAGCAAGAGTATATATATTAACTTGTATTACTGCAGGGAAAAATATTAATATTAATTATGTGTACCTTCAGTACAAAAAATGAGAAAAAAAATCAAATATTCTGATAAAAAATAAAAGAAAAGAAATAAGAAAAAATAAGAAAAAAATCAGTAATTCAATATATTCTTGAGAAAAAAAAAGCATCCATTTGTCTATGGATTATTATCTCCAATTCATATGATAAGATAGAGTCACAATTCATATGATAGGATAGAGTCAATCAGTCTCAGCAGAAGATGCTTTCTTCACATGTGAGCAGTGAATCCAAGAGTCTCTTTCTCCAATCTTTATAGATGTTGGAGTAGTTAATAATATTTGGAATGGTCCTTCCCATTAAGGTTGAGTTGCTCCAGTTCGCTTGAAATTCTTGATATAAACTTTATCTCCTGGGTTCAGGTCATGCAGAGAAAACTCTAATGGTCCAGCTTGTACTGCAGCTCCGGATTCATGAAGTTCACGTAGTTTGTGCTGTAACTCCTGTATATAGGAAGCAATAGTAATATCTCCCCCTAATAGCGATGTATAAGCCAGGGAGAAAGGCTTAGCCTGTATAGGCGGATGTCCAAAAAGCATCTCAAATGGTGAAATATGTAAGTCTCCTCTAGGCCTGCTTCTAAGATAAAATAGGGCCAGAGGGAGGATTTCAGGCCATTTTAAATGGGTCTCAGTGCATAATTTGCCAATCATAGTCTTAAGTTCTTTATTCATCCTCTCCACTTGGCCTGAGCTCTGGGGGTGATATGGAACATGGAATTTTGGAGTTATCCCCAGGCAAGAATATATTTGATTTAAGACAGAATCGGTAAAATGACTCCCTCTATCTGAGTCAATACGTGCTGGTAGGCCAAAACGAGGAATAATTTCTTTTAAAAGTATCTTTGCAACAAAATCTGCTGTGGCTCGGGTTGTAGGAAATGCTTCCGGCCATCTGGTTAGTTGATCTACAATTACTAGACAAAATTTATAACGTCCAGCCTTTGGCATTGTTATGAAATCTATCTGTAGATGTTCAAAAGGTGTGTAAGCCAGAGGACGTCCCCCAAAGGCTTTTCCACGATATGCATGTTGGTTATATGCCTGGCAAATAGGACAGGCTGAACATACTTTAGAGGCTGCAGTAGTTATACCAGGGGCTATCCATACTCTCTTGACAGAGTCCACGATGCCCTGGGTGCCAAAATGACCATTTTTATGAATAGATTGGCAAATTTGGTTATAGAAACTTCTAGGGAGCAGGGGTTTTCCTTCAGATGACACCCATACTCCATTAACTTGTTTTGCTTTAAATTTTTGTTTCCATTTTTCCACTTCCTTTTCATTATAGGAGAGTGATAAATTTAAATTATCAGTGGTTGTTAATGTTAAAATTAATCCAGGTCCTTCTATGGCTGCTAGTTTTGCAGCGGCATCTGCTCGGTCATTTCCTCTAGAGACAGGGTCAGAGCCACCTGTATGGGCAGAGCAATGAACTACAGCTAGGGCTTTAGGCAGTTTGAGAGCAGAAAGAACTTCATTAATAATTTCTGCATTAGCTATGGATTTTCCAGCTGAGGTTAAAAATCCTCTTTGGAGCCATAGCATCCCGACTGAGTGACAAATGCCGAAAGCATATCTAGAATCCGTATAAATTGTTGCCTTTTTATCCTTGGCAATTATACAAGCTTGTTTTAGAGCTATGAGTTCTGCTCCTTGAGCGCTAATGTTAGAAGGTAGTGAAGCTGACCATTCAGTGGCAAATTCTGAGACTACGGCAGCTCCAGTGTAACGTATGCCATCCCTCATAAAAGAGGAACCATCGGTAAATAAAATCAGATCTGCATTGTCTAAGGGAGTGTCCAAGAGATTATCTCGAGGCTTTTCTGCCATGGACACTAATGTTTCACAGTTATGTAGTGGTTCTCCTGAAGTGGGTAAATCTGGAAGCAAGGTGGCAGGGTTAAGAGTTGAACAGCGTTTCAAGGTAATATTTTCCCTATTTAATAAGGTTATTTCATACCTTGTAATTCTCTGATCTGAGAATGCCTGTGTTCTATGTTTTACCAATAATGCTTCAATCTCATGTGGGCACATTATTGTTAATGGACATCCCAATACTAAATCAACGGTTTTTGTTACTAGTAAGGCTGTAGCAGCTACTCCTCTAAGGCATGGTGGTGCTCCTGCTGCTACTGGGTCTAGTTGGGCAGAATAATAAGCAATTGGGCGCTGAGAAGGTCCCAAAGTCTGAGTTAACACACCAGAGGCTACTCCTCTTCTCTCATGCACATATAAAGTAAATGGCTTGTTGTAATCTGGGATGCCTAGAGCAGGGGCAGACATGATAGCCTTTTTCAGATCTGATAGAGCTGACAAGTGTTCAGGCTCTAATTTGAGGGGTTCAGGAACTGAATCCTTTGTTAATGCTATAAGGGGTTTAGTGATTTCCCCATAGCAAGGAATCCATTGTCTACAAAACCCTGTTGCTCCTAAAATTGCTCTCAGCTGTTTCTTAGTGGTAGGAGGACTCAATTTCTGAATGTTCTCAATTCGTTTTGGAGAAATATAACGAGCACCAGCAGTCAAGATGAATCCCAAATATTCTACTTTTTGGAGACACCATTGAACTTTATCCTTAGAGATTTTATGTCCTCTTTTGTGTAATTCCAAAAGAAGCTGTTTGCTATCTTCTTGACATGTTTTTGCATCTGTTGAAGCCAAGAGTAGATCATCTACATATTTGATTAATTTGCTATTTTTAAATGTTATATTGTCTGTGTCTTGGCTCAAAATTTGCTCAAATAAGCTTGGACTTTCGACATAACCCTGTGGCAGCCGACACCAGGTATATTGTGAGCCCTTCCAGGTGAAAGCAAAAATATGCCTGGAGTTTTCATGTATTGGTATGGAAAAGAAAGCTGAACACAAGTCTACTACTGTAAAGTATGTAGCTGTGCTAGGGATAGATGAAATAATAGTATGTATGTTAGAAACTATGGAATGTCTCTTTATAACGTGATTATTCACTGCCCTTAGATCCTGTACGAATCTATAGATGTGCTTGCCATCGGGCCCTTTTTTTGGTTTTTTAATTGGCAGGATGGGCGTGTTGTATTCAGATTTGCAAGGGATTATTATTCCCTGTTCTATTAATGAGATAATAACTGGTGTAATACCCTCAATTGCCTCCTTTGAGAGGGGATACTGAGGGATAGAAGGAGGTGGGCTAGATTTAGTTTTTATCTGCACAGGAACAGCGGATTTAAGTAAGCCTACATCAGAAGAAGATGTGGCCCAAAGAGACTCCGGTATATCTTTAGGTATTTCAAAAATGGAAGGTTCTTTTGCCTCCTGGTTTTCCGAGAGAAGTACAGGGAGTAAATTTAAAGATTCCTCTGGTACTTCTAATGATAATGAGCCATCTGGGGAGCAGGTTATTGTGGCTCTGAGTTTGCATAGAAGGTCCCTCCCCAACAAATTTAAAGGGGAGTCAGGCATCAAAAGGAAAGAGTGTTGTACCTCTAGGGGTCCTATAGACACCATTCTAGGAGGAAGTCTTTTAACTCTTTGGGTTATTCCTGATACTCCCATTACATTCTCTGAGCCAATAGAATAACATTGTAAATCAGGTGTTCTCTTTAATACAGACCAGGAAGCTCCGGTGTCTAATAGACAATCATAATAGGTGTTACCCACCTTTAAGGTAACATGGGGTTCATTAGTATGGGGAGGGCAGTGGATAGGGACAACGGGTAGTAGGACATCAGGGTCTAGGAAATCAAAGGTTGTATCCTCTGATTCCTGTGTCCCAGCCCCCCCCGGGCACCATCATTGTGTTTGGGATATTCCTTGGGCACCCCCCTGAAGGGCACCTCTCTGAGGGTCATTAGTACCTTGAGTAATTTTTGGACGAGCGCCATTTCTCATATATTGTTGAGTATTATCATTAAAATATTCTTCAATTTGAGCATTGTCATTAATTTCCCAATTCCTATTTCTATAATTCTGGTTTCTAAAGTTCTTATTTCTATATTCATTATAGTTATTTCCATAGTCATTATTATAATTTCTAGAATTCTGGTTTCTATAACCATTATCATAATTTCTATAGTTATTATTTCTAAAACTATTATTAAACTGTGTATTCCTTCCAAACATCTTAAGAAAGGTTCTACATTCCATCATTTTGTGGCCCTTCTTCTCACAGAAGTGGCAAGTAATGGATTGATAATTGGATTTCTGGAGAGGTGCAATTGTCGTTGGTTCATTATCATGCCCACTTTCTAATTTAGTTATCCTATCTATTAAATATCTTATTTTTTTCTTCATTTCCTCCATGTCATCATTATTTTCTTTCTCCTTTTCTTCGTTTCCCTTTAAAACATATATAGCTGTTTTTCGCAATTCTTCAAGGTCCATATCTGACCATTTTGGGCATTGTGTTTTAAAATAATTTTTAATTACTTTGCAAGAATTGTTTACAAATATTCTTCTAACTTGTCTTCAACTATTCTCTTTAGTTAAGTCCCAATCTAAGTATCTGTCCCCAAACTCGATAATTCTGTCCATAAATCTGGAGGGTGTTTCGTTTTCCTTTTGCTTAATTTTTTCCAGTTCCATCCACTTATCTGTACTGTCTGCACATTCCTTCATGGCCGTGAAGATGGCCTCTCTACAACGGTATAGTTGTAGATAGTCCTCAGGTAATTAGAGTTTATGTGTTCTAAATCTAAAGCCTTCCACAACCTTGTAGAGAAAACATTAAACAAAAATTTGTAAAATTTTAAGTGTTGTTTAAAGTAGGCACATGTAAAGTTTTGAGAAAATAAGATTTTCATTGGAGATCATTGAGTGTACAAGTCACTGTGACTTACTAGATGTTACTGGTTTTGCTGGATGTTAGCTATAAAAAGAGAAAGACTGTGTCCCTTGGGTAATTATTTTGACTACTGGCAACAATTCTTAAGTTGCTTCAGTAAAGAAATGTGTGCTTTTGAGTAGACAATGAAAGAGATAGAAAGATAAAAGTAAGATATGTTGCCTACCTTCAAATGATTTACAACAACCAATCAGTGTTTTGCTTCTGAAATGTGGGGAAAAGGTGCATCATTGACACCAGATTCAAATATTTTGGGTGGTTTTCACATAAGGTTGGAAAAAAGATTCATGGGAGAAGAGAAATAGTGTCAATTAGTTTTATATAATTAGTTGGACTTTGAAAGTTGTATCATAATTAGTGATGTTGTTTATTCTACAGGACCAAAATTATCCTTTCTCCAATTCTTCCCAATCCTTTACAATAGTTGTTCTAGAAATTATGCCTATATATAAATCTGAGGTAAATATACAAAGGACAATATGAAATTGTTAAATTTGGTTTAGTGGATGTCTAAAGTTGTTTATCACTATGATAACCTCTGAGATAGAGATAATTCAATAATTCTACGAAGAAAAAAATGAAGTGTATCCTTGGCAATTATGATTTGATCAGGATGACATGAATTACTTGATTTCACTGCCTACATAAAACAAATTAAACAGTTAGTTGACAATTTACCAATCTACATTTGTTGGCCATTTCAATTGTTGCTTAGATTAATGTATGTGAATGGCCAGAGGTAGTATTTTCTAATTTAAATTCTAGGTGACTTTGAGTGTCATTTTTTTCTAATAGATGAGATTCCATTTGGACAATCATTTACCAGACTGAAAATTTTGTTATAAAAATTGATAATAAGGTACATATAGCCAAATATTGTCAAGTAATTCTGAGAAAGATTTTCAAAGATGGCTCTCTGATCTCTGTGCCACCTCTAAACATGAAGTATCAAATATAACTGTAAGTTGTCTCTTTTTGTTTGTCAACTCCTTTTTTCTCTATAAAATATATTTTTAAAATTAAATTAGTAGAAAGTCACAATATGTGATTAAATCGTTATATTCTCAATGTCATTTTGAATGTGACTAACATGATGTTTTGTAAATCTCTTTAGACTAGTATAAAAATATTGTTTGGAAATTTGCTTCTCTATATAGTCTGCTGATGGCTACTAGTTCTAGCCTTTTGGGCCAAGTAGAAAAAATGTAGCATGTATTTCATCTTCTACATTAAAATGATAGTTTGATGGATATAACATTGAACCTTGAGTAAGGAAGACATGAATTCATATTGTTCTTTGAATCCTTAACAGATATGTGATGCTGGAAAAGTCATTTAACCTTTCTCAGTCTCTGGTTCCTCATTTGTAAAATAAGGTTAATAATAGCACTTTCTTCCCAGGATTATAACGAAGATCAAGTGAGATCTTATATGTAAGATACTATGGAAATATTAAGGCACTCTTGCAGACTCTTGCAGATGTTCAATGTTGCTGCTTATACTTTTAATTTAGACCTCTATTTTCAACTCTTTTAACTAGCACTTACATTCAATAGCTGTAAAGGCTTTCAGCCATAATAAATCTTTGCCTGACTTGCCAAAGCAAACAGTACTGAGGAGAGTGATCCCTCCAAAAACATTTTGTCAGCTCAAATCACCACTACACTGTAAGTGATTCAGACAGCATGGATTGACTCTGTGCTTTCCAGCCTCTGGTTGGTCCCTGTTTCCTTTTTTTTAAAAAAACTTATAACTGATTCTCAATATTATAAGAACTCTGAAAAGGCAGTATTCAATCTAGGTGACTGGCTAGAAGCCCAATTTTCCAAGGGTTTTCCCCTATTTTTTATTGCTTCTGGTGTTTATTCCCTGAGAAGCTTCAATAACCTGCCTAGTCTGGTTATCTTGAAAACTGTGTCCACTAAATTTCTGCATTAACTTGCACGTAATTCAATGTTATTCAAAATTCTGGTACTGAGGTTTTACTTTTAGATTCTATATACCTGGAAAATGAAACAAGAAAATGACTCCTGAATTAATATCAAGCAAATCAAGTGGAAGTGTCATATGTAATAATTTGTATCCTTTATGATATTATGAAAATAGTAGAAATGTTTTACATTATTTATCCTTAATTTAACTGTCATTAAATATATACAGTAGGAATGAGTTGGAGTAGGATAAAACAAAACACTGTCCATGTCATCAAGTACCTTCTAATCAAGCAGGGAGATAATACTAATATATCAACAAGTATAATATATGATAAAATATTAAAAGTAGTACATCAATGAGATATAAAATAGGTGGTGTAGGGAGTTCTAGAAGTGAGAAATCATTCATATATTTGGTAGAATGTGGAAAGCATTCATGCAATACCTGAAAAAGTCCTTAAAGGAATAAATGGATTTATCTGGCCATGTTGAAGGAAAACATTCTAAATATGAAGACTAATTACTGATAATATAGCTAGATATTCTGTATAAGTCTCTCACCATTCTTTAAGAAAAATAATTAATTGAAAATAATGTCTTTGGAACAGAATAGACAAGCAAAAATCAAAAGCAATAGAATCAAATATTTAAAACCCAAGAACATAAACTAATGGGGGAAGGACTATTTTCAAGAGCTACTAAGAAAATTAGAAAGCAATTTGTCAAAAATGTTTGTACCAGCATCTAATAATACATATCACAATAAAATGTGAAAAGATAAGTGGAGTTTAAAAGGTCATGTAAGTAAAATTGGAGGAAATACTTGGAAGTAAATTTCACTAATATAATGATATAAGAAGAGTGCATTCTTAACTAAATGAAAGACAGAAGAACCATATAAACAAATAATTCATTTTCATTATGTTAATGTTTTAAACATTTTGCTTGGACAAATGAAGTTAGAGCAAAAGGGAAACTGTCAATTGGTAGATAAATATTTAATCAAATATCTCTGATAAAATTTTAATATTAAAATATATCAAATTAATATAACAATATAGAAGATCTTGATATGTTCCTCAGTAAATAAGTAGTCAAGGGATCTGAACTAAGAGAATTTCAGACGATTAAGAAACATAGAAAATCAACCTGCATCACTACTAATCATATCATATCAAAAACTCTACACATAATTGAAAAAATTCTAAAAATTGGGAAAAATAAGTAAGAAAAGAAAGCTTAGAAATATTCAATGGTAGAAAAGATGGGGAAGTAAACTTTGAAGGTAGTCTCAGGATTATTAAAGGTCAAAGCATAATATGCATTTTAGGCTTGAGTATGGCAACTTTGGGTGTATGGGGTGCTCAGGGAGGGTAATATCTCTGGTATGGAGGGCTTGTCATGCCTCTCTAGGGCAGCAGTCACTGACCCTCACCTGACACCCAGCTCTCACTTGTGGCTCCTAGTAGCTGCTAGCATGTGGCAGCGGCCACACCCCAGGCAACAACTTCAACAGGCCGGCTAAACCTTGTGAGGGTAGCCATCGGGTCGATGTCGACCCCTGGTGAACTAGGGCTTTGCTCACCCAGCATATGAAGACTGCTTCGGTGGAACAGGTGGAAGAAACCAACAAGAAGGTTCAACGGCTGAGATGGCGATGCAGCAAGGCACTGTGGAGTGCTTAGGGCGTGATGGAGCACAAAAGACAACATGGCAATCCAATGCAGCTGAGGAAGTCTCCACATGTAACAAATTTTCGTGCCAATGGACCCAGGCTTCCAATGCCGAGAGAGTGGGACTGTCCCTGTGCATCGACTTTTCCACTTAAATCTTCATGCACAGGTGTCTTTGTGCACAAATACGCACAAAGACAATCGTCATCCTCGGTTCGAGAGACAACCAACAACAACAACATGGCAACTTTGAAGTCATGGAGATGGTAGATAATACTGGACTTGAAAATGATTTATTAGTATGATCATATGAGTATAAGAGGACTAACTATGAGTAAATCTTGAGTTATAAGCAGGGGTCAAATTATGAAATCTTTAAATGTTGAACTGATGGGTTTATGTGTGTGTGTATGTGTGTGTGTGTGTGTGTGTGTGTGTGTATAAAGGACCTATGTGAATATTAGTTATTATTTATTTGTATTGTTTCCTTTGAATGTAAAATGGATCTACTGAATATTTTCAATTGGTAAATGATTGTTCCTTTTGCAAATAAGGGAAAAAATTGGACAATGTAAAGATAAAATTACATAACTCTTTTCATTGACATTAGAAATATTATGTAGAATGGAATTTATATTATAGGATCAGAGAAAGAAAAATTTCCCAACTTTCAAAAAAGAGGTAAATATGTTACAGGACTCAAAAATTAATGTAGTGATCTTGACTTTGATTCCTTGTATAATTATAGAAAAAGATATATAAGAGGTGGCCTCATGAATATTTAGAAGCTGACATGACTAGAATAACTATAATTTATTCCAGACCTTCCATAATTTCCTTTTGGAACAGGGGCACAAGAGTGGCCAGGTAGAGAACTGTCATAAATTGGGATTGGAAATGGTGAATATAGGAAGTAGAGTTGATGGAATACCTGAATCATATTGAGTGAGCTGAAGAATACCTACATTTGAGTTATTTGATTATATCTTTAATGCCATATGTGTGAATGAAATGTGTGCTAAAAAATAATACAGTTACATTCTTGATGAATGACTAAACCTAAATATTAATGGAGTAGTGTCAGCTTGGAGGACAATCTCAAGCAGAAAGGGTCGAGCATATTTTCCTGTTCTATGCTTTTTGGTTGTTTTTTCTTAAAACCAGTAATTGGGATTGAAATATGTCATACATGAAGTTTACCCCCAATTGAGAAATATATATCAGATAAAAAGTCAAAATGCAAAAAAATATTGAAAGCATCCTTAAAGGAGCCACTTTTTTGAACATATTAAGGACAGCATGTCCTCTGTTTATTTTAGAAATCTTTGATTTTAAAATAAATTTTTAAAGCAATAATTATCAAGTTCTCTACTTGGACTCAAAAAATAAGAAGAGGAGTAGGCCATGACTACTCATGGTCTCCTAGATATTAGTTTTTGGTTGTTTGGTTTGCTTGTTTTAGTGCAAATTATTTAAGGCATTTATTGGTCTTCCAATTATATAAAAGCCAATAAATTACATGGTACTTTCAAACTAAATGTGATCTCAGGATTGACAGAAGCATAATTTTGTTTGGCTTTCAGAAAAATCAGGCTGATATGGTTTATCTAGTCAATTCTACCCCTCTAAAATCTGTCCAAAGGATCTATTCTATACAGTCCCAATATCAATCTAAAAAAAAAAAAAACCCTCATGATGATTTTTTTGGACTATTGTAATAAATTCCTCCTGTCCAGGAAATTGAAAAGAAGTGAATTTTAAACTAACATTAGGAGAAAAGGTTTCTTAGATAGTATTAAAAAGATATTTCCAATTTATAAAAGAGTATTATTTAAAATGATTAAATGTATATAACTTGTACATATTGTAAAAAAAGATGTTTTCTATAGAGCAAAGAGATCATAAAAAGGAGAAGGGATATATTTGTACAAAAATATTGATAGCAGCAATTTTTTATGTTGGCAAAGAATTAGAAATAGAGGAGATATCCATCAATTAGGAAGTGGTTGAAATTTCATTAATATGGGGAACATCTGGATTGAAATTCAAGTATATGTTGTTGATGGAATATTATAGTGCTATAATAAATGATGAGTAGGATGATTTCAGAAAAAAAGCTAGAAAAAACTTTATTAACTGATTCAAATTGAAGTAAGAAGAGTTGGGAGAACAATGTATGCAGTAACAGCAATACTGTACAAAGATCAACTATAGACTTAGCTACTAGTAGCAATACCATGATCTTAGAAAATTACAAAAGACTTTTGATAAAAAAAATGCTATCCATATCCAGAGAAAGAACTGTTGTAATGAGTTGCAGATCAAAGCACACTATCTTTCACATTAGTTTATTAGTGGTTTTACTTTGGTGTTTGGGGTTTATATGAGTGTTTTCTTATGACAATGACTAACATTGAAATATGTTTTCCATGACAACATATGCATAACCCAGATCAAATTGCCTACCATCTTTGAGAGGGGGCAAGGAAGGGAAGAAGGAAAACAATTTGAATCTTATAATTTTGGGAAATGTATGTTGAAAATTGTTATTATTTATAATTGAGAGAATAAAATATCTTTGAATAAAATTTAAAAATATACATTTCAAAAGGTAATGGATTGTCTCTTGAGGTAGCCAATTCTTCATAATTAAACTTCTTCAAAGAAATGATAGATAATGATTTGTAATAGACACCATTGAAAAGATTTCTGTTCTTGAAAAAGTTCAAATTGGGTGACTTCTTAAGTCCTCTCTAAAATAACTCTGAGAGTCTAGAGTACTGTGATTTGTCTTATTTGAGTAATAGGTCAAATTGCAAGGTTCAGAGAAATAGCTGAGTAATGAAGTTGTAGAGGGAGAGAGTACAGACTTATTAGAAATTTTGAAGTAGAGTAGATTATTTTAAGTTATCTTGAGAATATTAATATGAGGAATTTATTTTTTAGAAATAAGGAATTTGAGCACTTATGTGTACTGAAAAAAATGAATAAGGTAGGAATTGCACCTCTAATTTCATTAACATATGGAATACATGGATTAGAAAATTCTTTCCACCAATGCAAGTTGACACATTGTCGGCAAATAGTCTTTCACTGATAAATTAAAAGTCACTTACTTCAGATAATGCTATTATTAAGTACCAAAGAGAAGTTTTGAATTCGAGTCTTTATCATTTAAAAACCAGCACTCTATCCACTATGCTGCAAGAGTCTTGAAACTAATAATGTAAACTTTTGAATGAGGACACAATGTGCTTGGTTTAGGGATAAGAAAGTCTGAGCTTTTCCTGTTGTTCAAAACAAGAAAATACGAAGTTCAACAAATTAACCACATTTTGATTTAACTGTGAAAATGCAAAATCTTAAGGTCCTTTCACCAAATCTCAACCCCAAAATTTTCAACCTCTGGCTAGATGTGCAAATAAATCCATGGACTTATATTCAAGACATATTCAGGGATTTTCATTGTGTTTCATAGAGTGTTCTAATGAAATCCAGTTCTGCCCTTTTCAGTCATCATATTACAACTAATAGATATTAACTCTGTCCAACAACTGTCAAAAGGAGATGAAAGTTTTTTAATAGGGGTGATGCTATTCATTTCCTATAAAATAACTAGCCTTCCAAATGAAAGGTTAGATATATTTGGAATATCTACTCTACCATCCTGCAACCCTGCAAAAAAAAATATAGCTAGAGAACTAAAAAACAGAATCAACAAAAGAATAAGGCATGGTGGATAAGTATGAATGGCTGCACGTGACTGAAAGCAAAGAGGACTGGGATCAAGTTAGGTCTGGTCTTGTCTCTCTCATAACTACTTGGGGCCTAGCCCCCGATGATGAAAAGTTATTGTTTCAATGTGGGAGGGATATGAAACATCATTGGAGTGCAGTCCTAGGAAATAAAGGGAAGCAAAATAAAAGGCATTAGTGAAAACTCTAAAGCTATCAAAGATTCAAAGAGGAAGAACATCAGTTAAAATCCTGGAGGAAAAGCAAAAAAAAAAAATCAATCTACTGGATACTAAAATGAAAGAAAGGTAGATACCAAATCATGCAGGATTTTATAAACCTTTCTACATAAACATTGCAAAAAAAAATCAAATTGAATCAAATTGAACTGATTTCTATGAAACAAAATCCTATGGATTCCCAGCAGATAAAGAGTAGTAATGTATACCAAACTGGTATAAAACTGAATTAGGAATCCTGAAGGAGAAAAATAGAAAAGAATTAAAGGCTGAATTTATGGTTTCTGTGTTTAAAATAGTTGGTAGAATAGGAAAAAAGATTAATATTATGGTGGCAAGGCTTTTCAATAAAGCAAAAGGAGGGGGTAGGTTAAGAATATAAATATGTTAAAATGAAAGACAAAAAGGAATGAGAGAAGCAAAATAAAATGTTGAATTGAGTTGTGTCTTGTAGTTAATATGAATAAAGGCTAGGTATTATTTCCATTCTTTATGACCTCTCAAAATCCTCCTAAAGTGAGGTAAAGCAACTATATGTTTCTGCAGACACCAAATACCTTAATAAGGTAACAAGTTAATTCATTTACAGCAAAGAATCCTTAACATGATCATTCAATAATTTCCCCACAAACAAGTTCTCATATATTCAGGAAATCTCTTGCTACTACTATTGCTACAGTTTTTAATGTTATCACCAATTCACCGTACCCTCACTTTTTTGGTAACAAGCATCATAACTTAATTCCACCTTTCTATATCCCTACTTTCCTGGGCAGATAATGTGGAGATATAAGAAGATGAAAGCACATGCTTCCTGGGGCAAAAACTCTTTTACATCAGAATTCTGCCAAAGAATTAAACAAAGAAAATGAAGACAGAATTCTAGCATTTGTGTCATTCTACCAGGCTAGAAGCAAAGGGGTTTTACATCAAGCTTACATAAAATCAGGACTTTCTCCAGTAACTTGAGGGCAGAGAACAAGAGCAATGAAAAGTTAATTCCTCAGAATGGGAGAAGGCTGAAATAGTTTTAGGTTAATCTCTTGAGGAATCTATAGTTGAAAGGGAAGGATTCATAAAATGAGTAATAGGGTAATATAACTGGGAAAAAATTAAATTCAAATCATCTCATGAGAAAAAAACTCAAACTTGAGCACAAGAAAACACATCAATGAGGAATAGATTTAAAGAAGAAAAAAAATTCCCTAAGACATCAAGTTTGAACAGTTATGAATTAAAATTTCAAAATAAATTATATGAATCAAAACCTGGCAGAGTGATGAGGAAGAGTATACCACAGAATACCACAAAGCATGGAACCAAAACAAAATATTCCCAAATTTGTTCAAGAGAAAAAAATGTAAATGACAAAAGCAAAATCTATTGTTTGCACAGGAGAGATAATTTAGAAAATTGAAAAACTGAATCAAGGAGAGTCAAGGAATATAGTAGGAAAGGGCATGGAACAAAACTATACTTCATATATGCTGATACTAAGATGAATAATGCTTAAATTTAATAATTTTTCAATTTTTTGAATTCAAATTTCAAATTTCAATTCAATTTCAAAATTCAAATTTCAAATTTTCAAATAATCAGGAGAAAGGCCTTCAAACCTATGTTATGAGTAAAGTTAAATATATAGTGAGTTTGTAGACTGACAACAAAGGGCAGAGATCTGGAATTCTGAGAGAGCGGCTTCTTTTGGGGAGAGACAGTTAAGCCTGGGACTGTGACTTTTTCCCTCTGGGTGGACCTAAGGAGAACTAGCTTTTCCTTGTGTATTTGACTGCTTGTTCATCACATCTTATTGCTATTTGGATTATCCTGTACCTGTTGGCCCTTTGACACCTACTGAGTTCCTGTATTCTGATAACTAGCAGTTGATAATGAGGTCATCATTGGACCCTGTCAGACTTGCACACAGACCTTTTACCTTTAGATTATCCAAGGGAGGTTTAGCATTAGGTTAGTTAAGTTTAGTAATTTGGGGTTTATATAGTAAGTATAGGGAATAGAGCAGGGAACCACTCAGAAGCAATCTCTGTGTGGAGATTTGTAGATCTGGGTAGGTACAGATATTTATAATAGAGTAAGGTACATCCAAATACCTTCCAACATATCCTTATTGTATTAAACAACTATAACTTATAACCTAGACATCTGTGAGTATGTATGTCATCTTAGGGTCTGACTCTTCCAGCACTGAGCTTGAAAAGTCTTCCCAAACCAGGTTACTGGCCTAAATTACCATCCAAACCAATCCCCTGAAACCCAACAGTTATATCACATAGGAGAAGAAAATTCACATTGCAGAGAAGGGAATGGTATAATATATGAACCAAAGGAACTCAAGATCTAAGATCAGATGACAAACTATGCAAATCTAAGTTGAGTCACCAGTGGAAAAATGGATATTCAATTAAAAATGGATTTTCAAAAATTCCTAGGATGAAAATCAAACTCAAATAAAATTTTCACCTTGTTAATTCTGCGACAAGAGAGACATGATGAATATGAACTGATACGGCAAATAAGGAGAATTAATTACCTGAGAAAAACAAAGGGAAAAAAAGAAAAAAAAGATAGGTAGTTAAAAACTAAAACTAAAAACAACATTAACAGAAGTACTTACAGAATTTCTTCCTAAAACTACACAAAGAGGTAAGGGTAAAAGCAGAATTAAAATAGAATTAAGGCTGGAAGAAGAGATCTGAAATATTATGGTTTAAAGATCACAACAATGCAAAAACAAGTCAAAGTTTTAATATAGGAAAACAGATGAAGTAAAACAAAGGTCAAACTGGAATAACAGTTATCAATGAAATGAACATACAATATGAAAGACTAGAAACTAAACAGATTAACAACCAAACAATAAATAAAACAGAATAAATCTTTAAAATTAAGTAAGATAAACTTGGGGGAGGGGATATTTTTGAGGGGAGAGAGGATTGCTAAAAAGCAAACACACCATTAGGCAACCTTTTTTGTAAGGAATGAAAGGAATGGGAGAAAATTAAATTACAAAACAAGTTGAATTAAATGAATTCTCAACAAAAGAATAAATTAAGAAATCACACTATAAGAATACTATCAGAAATATGTGTGTATCTATGTGTATATATGTATATTATATGTATATATACACATAAAACCCCTATATACATATGTAATGTATGTGTGTGTTTTTACACACACACACACACACACACACACACACACACACATATATATATATATTCAGATATAGTGGATAAGTATGAAGACTCAAAGCCATCACACATATACTCATATGCAAAAAAATAAAAACAAAAACAAAAAAACAAATCTTAACCAAATAAAAAAGAAAGAAATCAAACATTACAGCCTCCAAAGGAAGAAAAATAATCCTGGGCTTCCTATTTATAAGATAATTCTATGAAGTATGTAAAGGATAATTCTTATATAAGGTACATAAAGTATACTCAAAAACAGTGTCAGAAGATAATTAACCAAATTCAGTGTCATGATTAAAGGGTGGACTTTTAAATCATTGAAAAACAAGTATAAGACTTCCAGCATTTTAGGTTTATTCTCTATGGAGAATTTATTGGAAGACATAAACAAGAGTTGCAACAGCCAGCCTGTATGGATTGGGAACAGTATTTGATGAAGAAGAGATATTGCTGAGCTTATAGACCACTGAACTATTGAAGTAAAGTATGTGATTTAATCTTATAGCCCTTAATGTTGTAGGAAACACTTATGCAAAGGTAACATTATATACTCTATATTATATTTTACAAGATAATATTTATTGTCTTGTATTGGTCTCTAATTATTTGATATGCTCATTTTGTCTCAAAAAAGATTGTGAGCTCTACAAGGTTAGTATTAGGTTCCACAATCATATGAACCCTTGACCAAGGGCTGAAGACAATAATGCTCAAGTTTTAGTTGATGAAATAATGAATCAAGTTAACAAAGAGTAAATAGCATTAGAATTTATTCAGGGAAGGTTTGTGTGAATATAAGTGCTTACCAGATTTTAGATTTAGTTTAATATGACCATTTTCTCCATTCTAACTCTAAAGATTAATTTATTAAGATAGGAATATTTTCATGAAAAAGACATATCACAACCTATAAATATATCTGTAATTATATCAGCTAGTGGTGCCACAGTTACTGTGGGAAGCACTAACTGTCCAAGAAAGTATGATCTTAAAACAACTTTTAAACAATTTGTTCCTTACAGGATTGCTTTATGAGAAAAAAATTGAGATTTATTATGTTTAATTGGCCCATAGGGAATCATTAACTATTTTCAAAATCTTATCCACAGGAAACTTCCCCACACGTCTCATTAAAACACGATGTATTCCTCTGAGAATATAGATTTGTAGTAAAACAAGTCTCCTTAAGTTTATGAAAATATCTCATTATTTATAGATGTATGGGTTTATTTTAAGATATGAAAACTTCCTAGATGCAACTTACCCTAGCAAGGTACTGTCAAACACCAATTATCTATATTGAGATGAACACTGTATTATCCAAAATGGTAGACAATTTAAATCATCTTCATCCCCATCATCATATTTAAAATTTAATGTTTACAGAGTCTTTTAAATTTGACAAATGCTTTTACTTTCATTATTTCATTTGAGATTCATGAAAGCCTTGTTAGGAATATACTACTCTCTAATGTTGTTTAAATTTAAAAGATGGGAAAACTATGACTTAGTCACTTGTCTGTGATTACACTACTGATAAGTGATAGAGGAGGAATGTGAATTAATCAATCCATCACTCAAGTATTTTTCCCGTATGTACTTTTTGAATTCAAATACTGTACAAAGAATGAAACAAATCCTACTCTCAAGAGGCTCACATTCATATCTTTCTGATTGAGACCAGAATTTTCTCCACTTTGTATTGTTTAAGCAGCTTCATGTGATGTTAATATTTATATATCAGTATTAATAGATCTGATATTCCAAGGATTCATAATGCAGTACTTCCTTTAAAACTCCAGGGCTTAATACTAAAGTATTGGGAGAGAAGGAGGAAATAGGTTTTCTCCATGTTTTCTCCTTTGGTTTCTCCATGACAGGAGAGTATTTTATCTTGAAACCCTTCTCCAGCTATGAATGCCTTTTCTGCATATGATGGATGTCTTATCTCATTCAAATATTCTCTTCTCTCTATTTCTCTCTCAGTATCCACAATTTTTTATTAAGTTTATTTATTTAAATAATTTAGAATATTTTCTATGGTTATATGATTCATGTTCTTTCCCTCCCCTCCTGCCACCTACCCTCCCATAGACAATGAGCAATCCCAATGGGTTTTATATATGTCATTGATCAAAACCTATTTCCATATTATTAATATTTGCACTAGGGTGATCATTTAGAGTCTACATCCCCAATCATATCCCCATTGAACTGTGTGACTTAGCAGTTGTTTTTCTTCTGTGTTCTGCTTCTACAGATCTTCCTCCATATGTGGATATTGTTCTTTCTCATAAGTCCTTCAGAATTGTCCTCGATCATTGCATTGCTGCTAGTAGAGAAGTCCATTATATTTGACTGTGCCACAGTGTATCCATCTCTGTGTATAATGTTCTCCTGGTTCTGCTCCTTTCACTCTATAACAATTTCTGGAATTCTTTCCAGTTCACATGGAATTCTTCCAGTTTGTTATTCCTTTGGGCACAATGGTATTCCATCACCAATAGATATCACAATTTATTCAGCCATTCCCCAATTGGAGGGAATCACCTCATTTTTCAATTTTTGCCACCAGAAAGAGTGCAGCTATGAATATTTTTGTACAAGTCTTTTCCCTATGATCTCTTTGGGGTATAAACACAGCAGTGGCATGGCTAGATCAAAGGGAAGACAGTCTTTTTAAAAGCCCTTTCAGAATAGTTCCAAATTGCCTTCCAAAATGGTTGAGTATGCCCTAGTTTTGAACAATAGGAAGAGCTCAGGTTTTCTTATCCCTAAACCAAGCAAACTGCCTCCTCATTCAAAAGTTTACCTTATTAGTCCCAAGACTCTTTCAAAAGGAGTTACAGTACATTTCAAACAAAATAATGAATTATTTTTTAATCCTCTTTTCCACTTCTAAGAAACTGAAAAGCTATTCCTTTGCCACATAAAGACAAAGTTTATCCACTGTTCCAATTTGTTGGTGTCAACTTAAATAGAAATGGAATACAATTATCCATACCTAAGGAACCCTATATTTCATGTATGAACATAATTTTAAAATGTAATGTTATTTATGTTTTATTGTGTTTTTACTTTATTAAATATTTCCCAATTGTACCTTAAATTGATTTGTGCTGCACTCAGAATGTGACTGGATAGGCATATTTGACTCCTCCAGACTATACCATTTGCCATTATGATATAACTCTACCAGAACTGATATAAATCCTTTCTTCCCTCTGCTACCAAAGTGAGTCTCTCCCTAAAATCATGTACGACCACATGACTTTTTCTGTACCTTAATAAATATCATGAGTTCACTACCACTTATAGAATTAAATATGACATCCTTTTTTGTCATTTAGACATTTTCATACCTTTCCAGTCATCTTATACTACTCCCCTCTATTCATTCTTCACACTTTCTCCTCTCTTCATGCCTTTGAAATGGCTATTCCTTATGTCTAAGATCATCTTCCTATCTGGATTAACTTCTAAATTTTCATGTCTTCTTTCAAGACTCAGTTCAATCCCATTTGCAAGATTTCTTTAGTCCTTCCTAGCTATTAGTATCCTGATCTCTTAGGCTCTCTTTCATCTACTATGTATATTTCTGTGTGTATTAAATATGTACATATATAAACACATATATACATGCATATATAAATAGTTTCTCTCACAAGAGGATGTGCAGAATCAGGTCCTTGGGGTCAGGGACAATTTTAGCTTTTCTATATATGTGTGGGGTTTAACACATTTCCTGGAACATGGCAGGAAGCAAAAATGTTTACTAAAAAACTCTCTTTAGATTTCTATAATGATAACAGAAATAATAAATATCTTTATTTTTCAATTACGTGTAGGAACACATTTTTGAAAAAAATTCTGAACATTTTAAAATTTAGATTTTCTCCCTCCCACAGGTGGTGAATAGGCTGTTAGAGGTTATATCACTATATTCATATAATACAGATTTCCATATAGTTAATATCATGATATAAAACATATCACCATACAACAGAAATCTCATGAAGGAAATATAGAAGAAGATAACATGCTTTGATCTTCACTGAGATTCCAGCAACTCCTTCTTTAGTTATGGATAGCATTTTCAGCAGGAGTTTCTTGTGTTTGTTTTGGAGATTTGCTTTGCTGATAATGGTTGAATTCTTCACAGCTGACCATAGTATAATATTTCTGATACTGTATACATTATTCTTCTTATTCTGTTCACTTAATTTTGCATCAGTTCATATAAGTCTTTCTGGAGTATGAAAACTTATCTTGTTCACCTTATGGTGGAATAGTATTCCTTTACAACTACATGCCACAATGTGCTTATCTATTTCCCAAGTGATGGATAATCTCTTAATTTCCAAAATTTTGCCACTAGAAAAAGAGTTGATAAAAGCATTTTGGTGCATATAGGTCTTTTTTATCTTATCTCTCATCTCTTTGAGATATAGACAGAGTAGTGGTATCACTGGGACAAAGGGTATATGTAGTTCTCTGGTGCTTTGATCAGGGTTCCATATTGTTCTCTACAAAAATGTATGTGTCCCAATTTTTTGACATCTCCAAAATTCATCACTTTCCTTTTTGGTCATGTTAGCCAATCTGATAGTTGTAAGGTGATATCTCAAAGTTGTTTTAATTTGTAATTTTCTAATCAATGGTGATTTGGAGCATTTTTATATGAAATTGGAATATTTTATGTATATATATATATATGTATATATATATATATTATTTGACTGTTTTGGGTTTGGTGATTGCCTTACATTCTTATAAATTTAATTTAATTCTCAATATAGTTGAGAAATGAGTTTTTTTTCCCCTGAGATATTTGCTATTATTTTCTCCCCTTAATTTGTTGTTTCCCTTCTAATCTTGGTTACATTTGGTTTTATTTGTACAAAACCTTTATAATTTAATGTAATCAAAATTATCCATTTCACTTTTTGTAATGCTCTCTGTCTTGCTTGATCATAAATTCTTTCCTTATCTATTAATCTGACAGGTAAACTTTTCTATGTTCCCCTAACTTATGTTGTCAACCTTTATTTCTAGATCAAATATCCATTTTGACTTTATCAGTGGTGTATGGTGTGAGATGTTGGTCTGTACTTTGTCTCTGCCATATTGCTTTCCAGTTTTCCCAGTCCTCTTTTTGTCAAATAGTGAGTTTTTCCCCCTTAAGTTTGGATCTCTGGGTCTATCAGACACTAAGTTGTGATGGACATTAACTTCCAGGTGTTGATTACCTAATCTATTCCATTGATCTATCACTCTATTTCTTGGACAATACTAGACTGTTTTTATGATTAACTCTATATAATATAGTTTGAGATCTGTTACAACCAGGCTTCCTTCCTTTTTATTTTTTTCCATTAATTCCCCTGATATTCTTAGCCTTTTGTTCTTCCAAATGAATTTAGTTATTTTTACTATTTCTATAAAATAATTTTGGATAGTCTTATTGGTATGACCTGGAAGAGGTATTTTAAAGTAAGATGGTCATTTTCCCTACATTGGCTCAGTCTATACATAAGCAATTAACTTTTTTTTCCCCAATTGTTTAGGTTTGATTTTACCTGTGTATTTTTTGTAACTGTATTCATATATTTGCTGGGTTTATTTTAGTATAAATTCCTATAGATATTTTAAATTATCTAAAGTTATTTTGAATGGAATTTCATTTTCTATCTCTTACAATTGGATGTTGTTGGTAAATAAAAATATGGATTATTTATATATAGTTTATTTTATATGTAGCAATTTTGCTGAAGGGGTTTATTGTTTCTATCGTTTTTTTTAATCTCTAGGATTCCCTAGGTATATCATTATATAATCTGTGAAGAGCAATAACTTTGTTTCTTCATTGCATTTTTCCAATTACTTTAATTTCTTTTCTGCTCTTTTTGTTGTAGTAAGAATTTCTAGGGCAATATTAAATAAGAGTGTTGATAATGGGCATCTTTGCTTTACAGCTAGTCTAATTGAGAAGGGTTTAATTTATTTCTATTACACATAATGTTTGCTGAAAGTTTTAGAGAGATGCTATTTATCCCTGTGAGGAAGGTTCCCTTTATTCCAAAGTTTTCTTTTATTTTGATAAAGAATTGGCATTGTAATTTGCCATATTCTTTACCTGCATATATTGAAACAATCATGTGGTATCTGTTGGTTTTGTTATGGATATGGTCAGTTATGATTATGGTTTTCCTAATATTGAACCATCCCTGAATTCCTGATATAAAACCTACCTGATCATGATGTACAATTCTTGTGATATGTTTTTGTAATCTCCTTGTTAGTCTTTAATTTAATACTTTTTGCATCAATATTCATTAGGGAAATTAAACTAATGTTTTCTTTCTTTGTTGTAACTCTTCCTGATTTAGATATCTGTTCTCATAAAAAATTTAGAGTCATTCTTTCCCTATTTTTCTTAATAATTTATGTAATATTGGATTTTCACTCTTTCATTTTTGATATTTCTGATAAATTATTTTTCTCTTTTCTTTTTTTAAACACATTAACCAAATAGTTTACCAATTTTATTTTTTCACAAAAACCAATTGCTTATCTTATTTTTGTTCACTATTTTTCTTACTTTCAATTTTATTAATCTCTCCCTTACTTTTCAGGGATTCAGGAATTTTCAAATTTTCAATTTGGTGTTAAATTGGGGACTTTTAATTTATTCTCTTTCTGTTTTTTGGTTTTTTGGTTTTGGGGTTATTTTTAGTTGCAAGTCCAATTTATTGATCAAGTTTTTCTCTTTTTTTTTATACAATAAGCATTTATGGATATAAACTCCCACCCACCCTCAACACTAAGTACTGCTCTGGCTGCGTCCCATAAATTTTGATATGTTATCCCTTCACTATCATTTTTAACTGTCTATTATTTTTATGATTTTTCTTTGATTCAAATATTATTTAGGATGATTTTAGTTTCTAGTTGATTTTATCTTTCTGCTACCCTTTTTTGAGTGTAATTTTTATTGTATTATAGTCTGCAAAGTATTCATTTATTATTTCTGTATTTCTACATTTAGGTTTGAGAATTATATGCTGAATTATGTAGTCATTTTTTGTGATGACTCCATAAAGATATATTCATTTCTATTACCAATCAGTTTTCTCCAGATGTCTATCATCTGATTTTTCTTTTCTTTTCTTTTAAACCCTTACCTTCCATTTTGAAATCAATACTGTGTATTAGTTCCAAGGTACAAGAGGGGTAAGGGCTAGGCAATGGGAGTTAAGTGACTTGTACAGGGTCACACAACTGGGAAGTGTCTGAGGCTAGATTTGAACCTAGGACATCCCATCACTAGACCTGGTTCTCAATCCACTAAGATACCCAGCTGTCCCCTCTAATTTTTTCTAATGATCTATTTATTTACTTAAATTCTTTCTTGTTTATTTTTGGTTGTATTTATCTACTTCTATGAGGGGAAGGTTGAGGTTCCCCACTAATAACACTTTACTATCTATTTCCTACTATAACTCATATGGTTTTATTTAAAGAATCTGGATCTGTGCTATTTGCTGTACTTATATTTAATTTGGTTATTGTTTCATTTTCAGGAGTGCCTTTTATTGTGCAATAATTTCCTTCCTTAGTGGTTTTAATTTGATAAAGTTTTATTTTACTTTGTCTGAGGTCATGATTGCTACCCAAGTTTCTTTTTGTTGTTTTGTTTGCTGGGTTGTTTCTTTTTATTGCTGTTGTTTTTGCTTTACTTTAGTTGAAGCATAGCAGATTCTGCTTTAGACTCTTACTTTTGCACTCTGTGGCTATCTATTTTATACATGTTTTTCATAGAGAGAAAATTGTAGTGTTTAAAGAATTTTATTTAATTTCACTTTGTCTCCTAAGAGCAGAATTTTCTATTAAGAGTAGAAGTTACTTAATCTTACTCTGTCTCTTTAAGAACAGAGGTGTTATTAATCTCATGCTGTCTCTTTAAGATCCGTTTTTATAAGAAGGAAGGTCAGTTAGAAAAGAACTCTATTTTCTCTGACTTCCTTGGGATCAGGGTTTCTGGGTCATTCTTGCAGACAAGAAGATCTTACAGTTATTTTGATACAGTTACTTTTGAGACTTTGAGATACACATAAGTATCTGAGGGTCTGATTTACTGAGAGTGTTTCTCCTCAGTCCCTTAAGGGAGAAGAAGCTGTCAGAGTGTGAATTTTAAAAGTCTCCATCTTGGTCTAGCACCCAAAAATTGTGCACACCCACCTACACGGGCATGCGCTAGTCAATGACTAATCAGAAATAACTAACTGCCCACCTGGGCTGTCCTAAGCCAAGCTAGAGCCAACCATTGGATTTGTGAGACACAGGAAGTGAGGGAGGGAACAGCCTCTGGAATTGGCGGAACTTCCTGTGGAGAGAGCTAGGGGGGGTTGGTGTTAGGAGCTTGGAGAGAGAGGACGCCCGCAGACAGCTTTCCTTCAGATCGGTCACGTGAGTTAAGGACTGGTTCTTTCCACCTGGGCCTTTAGGCCTAAACTCCCTCTGCCTTGGTCAGAGGTTGAGTAGCCCCTTTTCCTTTTCTCTTCTCTCCTTCTCTCCCTCTCCTTTTCCCTACTCCCGTTGTGATTAAACCTCCATAAACTCCATTCTGACTTGAGTGTTCATTTTAGGAATTTCATGAGTAAATTCCTTGGCGGCCATTGTTCAATATTACATAAATCCTGTAGCCACATTTTAGCCTTTACAATATTATAACCCTCTCACAGAGGCCTAAATTTCCCCATTACAAGAGGGGCTTGTCTTCTCTGACATTGGAGAGAGAGGGCTAGGTCAGTTTCTGTCAAGTGAATCTAACAGTTATATCTAACAGTTTGATTTCATATACTAGTTTAAAGTGTTTGTTATCAAATGTAATGTTCATTGAATAGTTAGATAAGTTAGGTAGTGAATGTAATAGAACTTAATATTAATATTAGAAAGAGCACATAAGTTTAGGTCTGCTATGTCAGACAATAAGATTCCATTAGAAAGCCAGTTAGAAATTAGGGTTTATTAGAGATTTTAGTACAGGATTTGTATTTAAGATAAAATATAAGAGTTAAGAGTTATAATCTCCTATTTCCTACTTCCTATTTCCTATCACTAACTCTTCTCCAAAAAATAAGGACACTGGTTTACCAAAATTCTCTAGACAACTTCATCAAACTCCCAATAATATTTATTAGCTATAATAGTAGGGTTATTATTTTTAATTCATTCTTGTATTTTCTGTTTTAAGGGTGAGTTAATCCCATTCTCATTCACAGTAATGATTACTAATTATGTATTTCCCTACATATTACTTTACCTATTTATTTTTCTCTCTCCTTTTAGCCTTTCATATTATCATATTATTTCATAATATCATACTATCATGTTTTGTTTTTGATAACCACCTTCACTCTTAACTTTGAATCCTTGTCTTGATCAAGAAATTTGCTCATCAAATTTCCTTTTCAGCTCTTGTTTTTTGGTCAAGAACCTGAAATATTTCTATTTCATTAAGCATCATTTTTTCCACTGGAGGATTATGCTCAATATTGTTCAGTATATAATTCTAGGTCATAATCCTAGTTCCTTTGCCTCTCAGAAAATCATATCCCATGCCTTCTAGTCCTTTAAAGTAGAAGTTCATAAATCCTGTGTAATCCTCACTATGACTCCTCAATATCTGAATTGTTTCCTTCTGGCATATTGTAATACCTTTTCTTTGGTCGAGGAGTTATGGAATTTGATTGCAATAGTCCTGGGTATTTTATTTTGGTGTTTCTTTCAGGAGGTGATTAGTGGATTTTCTCAATTTCTATTTGTGAATTTTAAAATTAATCTACTCTACTCAGACCGTACTTTAGAAGATCTGATTTAACTATTTCCTGATTAGTAACAATGTAGATATTTGGTCTAACAGAATCAAGTCTTGTGACCTCTACATTTCTCCACCCTACTTAGTTTAACAAGGTCAGGAAGGTCTGAACCTTACTCAAAGATTTAATTATCTGAGAAAATGGCCTTTAACAGACATGTGCAGAAACAGCGGACAGACCCCTGGGATGTCCTAAGTCAAGCTAAGCTATCATTGGAACAGATGGGATGCAGGAAAGTGATGTAAAACCATCTAAATAAGCCACATCACTTGCTCTCTTTGCCCTGTTTTCCCGAAGAGGCATCTCTGGCTGGCAGCATGCTAAGGATTCCAAGATCTTGGAGTGGTGGCAGCTGTTTTTCTGGGGTTTGGCAGTGAGTTTCCCCTTGAGCTGATTCAGGTTCAGGCATCTTGGTTGAGCACTCTTGGAATTCAGGCTGATTCCTTCCTCCTTCACACTCCAAACCCTTACTTCTTAGATCCCCTAATCTTCCTGCCCGGTACAAGTCAGGTGGGAGAAATCCTTCACCCTTTCCTTCTCCCTTCTTCTTAATTTCTTTCCACCACATTAATTAAATTACCATAAATTTTCAGACTGACTTCGGTATTTTTATTTGATTATTTGGGATATCCATGGCAACCAATAATTAATAAATTAACTTAATTTAGGTCACAACACTAAAATTATCCTTTACATATTTTTCCCTCTTGTTGGATAATATCATGTCAGTTTCCCTGATGATTTCTTATAATATGGTATCTATACTCTTTTTTTAAAAAAGTCTTTAAGGTATTCCAATGATTCTTCGGTTATCTCTCCTGGATCTACTTTTCAGATAGGTCTTTATTTTTCTGTGAGGTATTTCAAATTTTCTTTTTTTCTCCATTTTTAATTTTTTTTATATTTGTCTCCTGATGGCCTGTGTTTCATTGACTCCTATTTCCTCAGGCCTCCTCTACCCCATGAGAGTTTGTAGGTTTCCTGCCTTCTCTGTCTTCTATAACTGTGGAGTGACTTGGGCTGTATTTGTTGCAATTATGAAATTTCATTGCCTCAGGTGGAGTCACTACTCATTGGGCTGCTCCAGATCCTGTCATTTCTTGCAGATACTATTTTGCCTGGACTGCCCAGTTCTCTTACACCAATGAGATGTGTTCCTCCAGCCTTCCATTATTTTGAGGTGATTTCTTTTCTTTTTTTGTATGTGGAGGAATAGAAAGAATGAAGTATATTTTACTCTACTGTCTTTGCTTTTAGCATGAAGAAATAATAAAAGACTTAGTGTAGAGATGATCATGTGATATAAGAAATAGGAAGCCAAAATATGATGGATAACCTATGATGAAAATAATTCCAACTACAGGAAAACAGTTTATTTTATGAATATTCTGCTTTGTGACAATAGTATGGCATTTTAAAAAAGATATAAAACTGACAAATCTGTGCCATCAGTATTATAAGCCATACTTGACTAATTTTACCATTATTGCTGATGCATTTTAATGCTTCATTCATTCGGACAGTGCTTGACATTGTTTTTCAGTCATTTAGTCATATTCATTTTTCATGACCCCATGGACCATATTGTCCATGAGGTTTTCTTGGAAAAGATATTGGAATGATTTGCCATTTTTTCCTCCAATGGAGGTTAAAAATCTTGCCTAGGGTAACACAGCTAATAAGGGTTAAAGGCCAGGTATGAACGCAGATCTTCCTGAGTTCAGACCCAGTTCTTTATTTACTGAGGCAGGTAGCTGCCTATTCTTTGACAGAAAGTTGTTGCTTAATAAATATTTAAGGAATTTAATTGAATTCTTTCTACGTCAATATAGCCAAAAGTATATTATATGTAAAAGAGCTTTACTTGGCTTAATGTAGTAGAATCCATGACCATAGAAGGCTATAAAGTAAACAATTCCACAGAAGTATAAAAAAGAAATCTTATCCTTATTAAATGTTTCAAAATGAGTTGCTAAATTCTTCCTTAACATATAATTGGAAATGATTGATCAATAAGCTTTTTTTAAAATCTGATATATGACAATTTCTTAGGTGTAGAAGATTGATATAAAATGAAAGGCAGAATCTCTACTTACATGAACTTTGTATTCCAATGGTGTATATACTAGGATGAATATCAGTATGTACAGTGATCACTCCTTTTCCTAATTTGCAATTAAATTATGTAATTATGTAAAATTATAGGTCATTGGAATCATACTTCTTCATTGTAAATTTGTTGAAAACAGGGATCACATTGTATTCATCTTTATATTTTTAAGATGCTTATCACAGTGTTTTTTAAATAAACATTCTATAAATATTTATCTAAGTACTTAAGTGAATGAATGATATATTTGGATGTTTAGATGATGTTGTCCAGATATTATTTACCTATCTCAGACTGATGTCTTAAATGCCTAAATAGCACTTGCCAAGCATTTTAAGATATTCAAATGTAAGTTATGAAATACCTGAAAAGATCTATTTAAAGTTTTGCTTATAGTTATTTTTAAGAAAAATTATGTTTGAAAAAGTTTTGAAATGAGGGGAGATAAGGAAGAAAAGATAGAAGTATTAGGAAGAAAATTAGAAAGAAAAGAGATGTAGATGCAGTGAGGTAAAATGGAGAAAGAGAGGGAGAAATGGTGTGGGAAAGTGAAAGAGCAGGTGGGAGAGAGAGGAAGAGAATGAAAAGAGGAAAGAAGGAGAGAGGGAGATGAATTTGGAGAATGGGGGGAAAGAGGAGAGATGGGAAAAATAGGAAGAAAAAGAAAGAGAGAAATATGTCCAGATGCAAAATAGGAGCCATCTGGAATCCTTTGCCTCTTTATTTTTCACTCTTCCCATTTTCCAAACTGGGAATGAATATGTGGTGGGTGTGTGAATGTGGTGGGGGAGGAATGGGGTGGAAATGAACTTGTTGAAGAACACAAATAAGAAGAGCAAATAAATATTTAATGAGCTGTTTCTTAATGTATCTTATGTCAAGAGGCCTGGGTTAAGGAATGGTGTGTCATCTTATAGCACAGGCTGTGATTCTTGTACATTTTATTGTATTTGAAAATTGGGGGAATTAGTAACTCTGTTGATGTGCTTTTTCTCTATGTTACAAAACAAATCTCTTTATTTGCTTTATAAAGGTGAAAAAGTAGAGGGTGAATAGAAAGGCAAGACCATGTCACTGAACACTAGACCAGGCAAAAGGGATTATTTTACATTGCCCTTGTCTGAAATTATCTATTTCCATTCTATAGCATCTTTGTTTGTCATTCCCTTGGTTATGTGGCTACACATAGGCTTGCTTTGTTTCTTTATCCAAAACTCTTATCATGTTACCTTTAAATTTTGGCATACAGCAACAGAGGGGTCACCAGTGCCACTCTCTGCAAGGTTTGTATGACTTCATTAGCTAAATAGAACTGTGGGAACCAATTTTCTAGGTGACCTCTGAGCCACAGAAATGAAAAAGAAAACTTCTGTATTTATTATGCTAAATAATTTGAATATATTCTGGACAACAGTTTAAAGAACAACATAAGTTCTTGGGAACAGTATGGGGACAATTTAGAAAGCATTAGTCCCATTTCTTAATATTATGTGAACACTAGTTAATAAAAGTTCGAATCTTTCTAAAATACAGAGATTTATATGAACTGATGGTAAGTAAAATATGCCAACTAGATGAACAACATGCACAATGCAGCAAATAGATCGCTAAAAGGAAGCCAAACTCTGAGCCACTGTAATTATCAATCTTGATCATGAAGAACAGACTGAAATATAGCACCCTCCTCTTGACAGAAAGAGAATGATAGGAATGAAATGATGCATATGTTGCCAAACATTGTCACTATAGCTGGTTTTGCTTAACAGTTTTTTTTTGTTCCTACAAAGGCAAGGTCGGTTTGGGTTTGAGATGTGGAGGAACATCCAGAAATTAATATGAGGTAACATAAAAGGCATAAATAAGAGATATTATTTTCAAAAGCAAACAGTTTTCTCTAAGTCATTTAGAAGATAAAGGAATTCCAATAAATTTTTTGGGAATTGTTGGATAATAATTTGCCTGCATATAGTTCAGTGGTTCTTAACTTTTTTTGTGTGACAAACATCATCATCAGTTTAGTGAAATATATGGGTCCATTTTCAGAATATTGTTTGTTGCCTATACTGATAATGGAATAAAATACTAAATTTCATTTATATGTTAATGAAAACAAAAGTATATTTCCCCACCAAAGTTCATAGATTTTATTAAGCCTTTCATTGAAAATCCATTGACCTCCAGATGAAAAACTCTAGATGTAGTGTTTTACACATATCTTATTTGAGCTTCATGGAAACCAAATTAGGTAATTATTACAGCCTCTATTTAACCAATTAGGAAACCAAGTCTCAGAAAATGTAAGTGATTGGTCTATAGATAAATATTTAGTAAATATCAGAAATACTCTGAAACCCAGGTTTACTTATGGGTAAATCTCTCCACTTTAACGTTTTGCCTCTACTTCTCATATACCTCCAAATCACTCACTTGATTTTATCAAAATAGTATGAAAAGAATGAAGAAATTTTTGAGGGAAATGGCAGGCTTGTTTGAGCATTTTAAAAGCAAAGATTTCTTTTGAAATAGAAAATTCTCTCACTTCTTTGCTTGGGAAAAGGTTAATCAGAAGAGGAAGTCCCTCAGAGGTAAGATTATCTAATCCTGGTATTTTATCACAAGATGTTAAAACAGGACTTTATGGGATGTTCTTTGCCACTTTTGAGTGGGTCAGTGAAAATATATAATCATGTGCATGAAAGAACCTGAACAGCAGGTTTTGATCCTAGAGTGATATTGTTGCTGAAATACTGAGGCCTATCATGTGCCATATATGTTATCTGTTGTGTATAGAAATCAAATGTAATTTTGGTATGTTTCCATCTTAGTAGAATTTCCAAGTGCATTCATATGCATTTTATTCTCTGATGAAGAGCTCTAGAGAATACATTTTGTACCAGGTGGTAGGAACATAGAAAAAAGGAAATCAGAGATGTAGAAGATATGCCAGGTCACTTAGGGCAGTTCCTCTGTTAATGCAGAGAAGACTTGGTATTGAATTCCTAAAGTATGTTGCTCCATCCAGTTTATTAAGTATTACAGAACCCCATCTTTTATGGCTTTCCCCACTATTACAGAGAATTACAGAGAATAACATCACCTACTTTGTTTTTCTTCTGTCCTGACTATATGAATTAGCTTTTATTCTACTGCTCAAAAGATTTATCAAGAGAAACCCTGTCTCTAAACTATATTGTGTGATTTGATCTTAAATGCTCCAGGTTCTTCCACTTTGGCCTCTTGTTCCATGTAGTTGGATGGCTCAGAGGTATATATGCTAAATAACTCGGTGAATCAAAGAATGCATATACTACAGATACTTAATATATAAATTGTGAATGGAAAACAAAACCAACTACAGAATGAGATGATTTGCTTCATCGCCACTGAACACCATGTTAATAAAGTCGCTGTTATAATATGTCTTCAGGTACCTCAAAGATCCCCCTTTGGAAATGAAATGATACTGCAAGGTCATGAGATAATACTATGCCAGGGGAGACTTGTACAAGATGACGCTATTCATTGTCGTTCATCATCACAGTATTTGTATCCTTGGATACTCTGCTGAAATTCATTCTTCAATGGTTATGATGATTTTGCCCAGCTTTTACTTCCCAATCTCTATAACACCAAACCCATAAGAGTAACCTCTCCCCTTACTAACATCAAGTATCTGCTTTCTCCTTCCCACGGAACTGAATTCTATCCCTGTACCCAGTGTTATGCTCCTGATCTACCTACTCTTTCCATGTTACTTTCTGAGAGGTCTTCTCTGTGATTCATGGATTTCCCTGAATGTTAGACTTCTTCAGACACTTCCATATTTTTTCTTTAATTGAGACCTGGATCCCTGCCTAAGGACACCATAGCTATAGTCTTCCTATTGGTACTGGTTGCACCTTCTCCCATATATTCCACTCAGTGTTCACAGTGGGGAGTTAGGAACTCCTTATTCCCCAATTGCTACCTCCATATTTTTGCTCTACCACAAACACTCAGTGATTACTCCTCCTTTGAGATTGATTATGTCAGATTATTAATAAAATTCAGAACCTGGTAGTTAATATCTACCAATCCCTAAAATATTCTCCTTCTTTTCTCAGTGTGTTCACTGTGTGGTTCAGAGGCTTCCTCTGTACCTCAACTTGTGCCCTCCTATTAGGGGACTTCAATGTACATGTTAAATAATGAACCCTGACACATCTCCTTCTATTAGACTCTGATAATCTTCAGCTGTACATAGAGATGGACACACACAATCTTGTTATCACCCAGGCATGTTACATTTCCAGAAAATGAACTTAATTTTCTTTATGCAACAATAATCTTTTGTTGTTTCATCTGTCCTTAATATCTATTACTATTTCTAAACCTATTCTTCATTCTCAGCAAAAACTCTGAACTGTATATCCCTCACTATTCTAGCAGGCAATTACACTATCCTAACTACATTTCCCTCTCAACTCAATCTCAAACCTTATGTGAAACAATTCAATTTGACACTAAACTCTTCTCATCCTCATGTTCTATTACTGTGCATCTTGCCAAATATCAAACCTGGCATACCCTTACACATTATCTTCCTCCTCTTCTGTTACTCATATGATATTACATGAAACTGGAATAATTCAAGTAATGTGCATTTCATTTGTGTATATTACAAATTCATGTTATTTTTAATTTTCAACTAATCCTTTACTACAGAAAGAAAATCGTTTTATCACTAACTTATTCTCTAGCTCAGTAATGTCAAGTGTAAATAGAAATGGATCTCTGCTATGTGCATATTAATTTAGAAAATCACAAATTAGCATTACTTATGTTGTATTGTCTTTTTAAGTTTTCTTTTGTTAAACATCTCCCAATAACAATTAAATATGGCTCAGGCTGCTCTCAGTTTTCTGTGGACTACTTTTAGCTGAAGGTAGTGATTTGATACCTCTAAAGTCTTTCCAACTCTTCAAAAAAGCTATTCCAAATCTTCCATTTTTCTCTTAAGCCCTTCTTCAACAGCCCAGGTAAAGTTTATCTCAAACTTTCCAGAGAAAATCGAAGCCATTCACATTGACCTCCTACTTCTACGTCTTCATTTAATAACCATTCATCCTCATATCATAACCCTCTTTTTCTCTTCTTTTCTCAATATTCTGATAATGAGATGGAACTTTTCACTGTTGCTAACCCTCTACATGTCCCCTTGATTATACTGATTCTGAGTGGGTCTCAAGGCTCTGCTTTGGGCCTTCTTCTCTTTTTTTTCTACATTCTCTTACTTGATTACTTTATCAGCTACCATCATTTAAAATTTTTGTTGTTTGGTCATATCAATGATGTCTACTTCTTCATGATTCCATTTTGAGTTTTCTCAGCAAAGATACTGGAGTAGAAAGCTAGACTTTTCTCTTGTTAAATGCCCATTAAGTCACTCCTTTTCCATTCAAACATTTCCAGGTTCTTCAAATGATCCTTTCAAGGAGTGATATTGGAAGTTAATGTCTGTCAATTAGATTTCACATTATATAGAATTAAGCCCAATTTGTAAATCAATTCTCACATGCCTGGTCTCTATTTTGCTTCTTCTAATTTTAGTATTTGACTATAAATTTATTGTAAAGTGTAGTCATGTGGTTACACCCCAAAAGAACATAAGCATTTACAAATGTTGCTTACCTATCTTTTAGTTCTCAAATATTGATACTATAAGGGGAAAGAAGCATCTTAGTCAAATCACATTGCCCTTTCTTATTAGCTAAGTAACTACAGCTACATTTCCTGGGCTTCTGTGAAACTTTCGGCAGATAAGTCATCTAACTTCCCTAAGCCCCAGTTTTCCAATCTATAAAATGAGAGAGGTTTGACTAAATTGACTTTAAAATTCTTTCTAGCTCTAAATCTATGATTCTATAGTTTCATTTGATTATCCATACATTGATCCAGTGATCTATCTATCTATCTATCTATCTATCTGTCTGTCTATCTACCTGGCTTTCTGTGTCTATCTCTCTGTGTGTCTGTATATCTGTCCTATTCATCTGCTTTTGTGTGTTTTGTTGTTGTTCAGTCTAACTCTTATGACCATATTTAGGTATTTTCCTGGCAGATATTGCAGTGATCTGCCATTTCCTTACACAGCTCATTTTATAGGTGAGGTAACTGAAACTAACAAGGTTAAGTGCCTTGCCCAGGGTCATATAGCTATTAAATATCTTAGGCCAGATTTTAACTCAGAAAGAGTAATCTTCCTGACTCCAGGCCTGGCACTCTACCTACTATGGCACTTAGCTGCCCCATATTACAAGTCATAATACACATTATAGCCATAAAATTAAAAATTTATGAATATACCCATTTAATAATTGAAACATTGTTTAATATTTGGAAATATATATGATAGATTCTTAGAATTCCAATGGGAATATTTTGAATTTTAATTAAAAATGAATTTACAAGAATATTTGTAGAATGAATTCCTTAGACATTAAACATTCCTCTTTTAGTGGGAGAAATCAACTTTTCCCTAAAGAAAAAAACACATTATGCACTATATCCTTTTTTTTTTAGATTTTCTTTTGAATTGTTCCAGTATCAGACTTGTCGTAGTCTTTGGGTTATTCTTGTTTGTTTTTTTAGGTCATAGGGTCATATAATTTGTCTCAGCTAAAAATCATTGACTTGTCAGAATGTGAGGCTATTTTCAGTTACATGTCCTTGTTCCAGTCAATTTATTATGACAATCTAAGACTGTTGATAAGGTTATAAGACTTAACATTTATACAGCACATTTCAAATACCAACTAACTAATCCTCACAGCACTTCAATGGAGTACAGTTCATTATGCACTTTCTGTAGATGGGGAACACCGAGAGAGAGGTTAAATGAATGACTTTTCCAAAATCCAGGGAGGAAAACAGGGTCAAAGATGTGATTGATACTGAGGAGTCCCAATCCCCAAGCTTCCACCCAGACCTCCTCCTCCCTCTGGCCTTCTTGGTCCCCAACCTAGTAACCCCCATGTCTCCAAGCAGTCTGCACTTTGGTTCAAGTCAGATGTCAGATTTGTTACTGATCTTGAAATATTTAACAGCCTGTTGTTAGTTGATATCTGTCAATGAGATGCATCTTGCATACTCAGTGAGCCAATGAAGAGAAGCTCAAAGGCAGGGGCAAGACACCAACCAACAGGCTAAACTCTCTTTATTTCATGCCAATCAAATATATTACATGGAAGCTAATGTTTAAATGGTATTACTTAGAAATAGCACTTTGTGAATAGTGTATACTGCTTCAAAATCTGCATGTTCAATTCAAGAAATACTTATTAAGTCAACTTTGTTTAAGACCTTGAGTGACCCCTCTGGAAATAGGCAGATAGATACAGCATAGGCTCTCATCTGATGGAATTTGAAATCTAATGAGGAAGGGAGGCAAGTTAGAAAACTCTGATTTAAAGAAGAATAAAATATGTGTAAAGGAAAGACTTGGCAAAGTATCATGAGAAAAGTGAAGAGAGTGGCCTTTACTTTCCCTGGGGATTAGGAGGTGGTCTCTGAGTTAGGTCACAGAAAAAAGGAGGAATTTTTACAGAAATATGGAGATAAAGTAAAAGCTCATTTTGGGTACAAAAGATATTGTAAAAAAGAGACAAAGAAAGGAGAGGAGTAGAAGACAAAGGGATGCAGACAGTAGACCATTTTGGCAGGAACATAGAGTACACAAAACAAAATATTATGAGATAAGGCAGCACAGGTTGTTGGAGCCAGACTGTCGAGAGCTTTTGGTCTCAAGATCACTTATAATTTTCTTGGTAGACAATGGGGAGCCACTAAAGTTTTTTGAGTAGTGGAGTAATATGATTGGAATGGTAGATTAAGAAGATTATTTGAGCGCCTATATGGTGGATTGATTTTAAAGGGGTGAGGATGAAAGCAGAAAGAATAGCAAATAGATTATTTTAATAATACAGGTGAGAAAGCATGAATATTTAACTTAGAATTATGGCACTGGGAGTGAAGAGGATCCCTTGAAAACATGTCATAGTGATAGAGCCAACAGAAATCCACAATTCAGATTTGTTATGTGAGATAAAGAGAAGAGTAAGAAAAATAACTCCTAATTTTGGTCTTCAAAGACTCAAAATATGGGAGAATCTTCTTCAGAAGATATAGAGAACTAGAAAGGTTTGGAAAGATCAAGGAGGAAGAATATAAGTTTGATGTTGTATATACATTTCAGGTATCAATGAAGCATACTCACAATGCGTTTACAGCCCCCTCCTTTTGGTCTAATTCACAATACTTTATTACTGATTTTTCATTCTTTCCTCCTTTACTTGAGTCTCTAGTGAATGATTTTCCTTTCTCTCACCAAGGCCAAATAATAGTCTAAACATTTCTAGTTCCTTCAACAGAGGGCTTGAAACATTTTGCTATCCTGGTAGTGATTCTTTGGAGATTTTCCATGTTATCAAAAAACTTTTCTAAAATGTGGCATACAAAACTGAGCACAAAATTTCAAATGTGGTCATATCAGAACAGAATACAATGGAAATGTCTTGTTTCAGAAGCTATTCCTCTCAATGCAAACCAAAATTACATTATTTTTATTCGCTACAATATCATAGTTTACTCCTTATATTTATTTAGATTTTTAAAATGTTATTTGTATCCAATTATATGTGAAGCAATTTTCAACATTTTTTGAGTTCTCAATTGCCTCCTTCTCCTCCCCTGACTAAGATGGTATGGATTTTACCTGTGCAATAATGTAAAACATTTTTATATATTAGTTCTTTTGTGAAAGAAAACCCAAACAAAAAAATGAAGAAAATCAAATGTAGTATATTTTGGTCTAGACTTAGATTCTATTAGTTCTTTCTCTGGAGTCAGTTGATATTATTGTTCAAAAGTCCTTTGAGAGTGTCTTAGATCATTGTATTGTTGAAAATAGTTAAATCATTCTCAGTTGTTTATCTTAAAATGTTGTTGTTACTCTGTATAATATTCTCCTGGTTCTGCTCACCTCACTCTGCATAATGTCATGTAAGACTTTCCAGGTTTTTCTGGAATCATCTTGGTCCTTATTTTTTGTAGCACAAAAGTATTACATTACAATCATATATTACAATTTATTCAGTCATTCTTCAATTGATGGAAAACACACTTTCCAATTCTTTGCCACAAAAAGAGAGATACAGATATTTTTGTACATATATGTTCATTTCTTTTTCTTTTTTTTTTTTAATTTCTTTGGGCTATAGACCTAGCAATGGCATTGCTAGGCCAAAGAGTATATATGGACTTTGTAACCATTTGGGAATAATTGCAAATTGTTCCCCAGAATTTTAGAATCAATTTGCAACTCCCTTAACAGTGAATTAGTGTCTCAATTTTGCCACATCCCTTCCTACTTTTGTCATTGTCTTTTTCTGCCATAACAGCCAGTATGAGACATGAAATGGTACCTCAGAGTTGTTTTAATTTGTATTTTTCTAATTAAAGTATTTTACATAACCATAGATAGCTTTGATTATATCATCTAAAAATAAGCTATTTATGTTCTTTGACCATTTCTCAATTGGGGAATGGCTTGCATTCTTATAAAGTTGACTCATTTCTCTATGTACTTAAGAAACTAGTACTTTTTTAGAGAAAATTGTATTTTTTCACTAATATGACTACTGTGTATTACCCTCCATTCTATTTTCCCCCTTATCTATCCTATTCTGTCTTCTTTCAACTGTAGATCTTCATTTTGCCTTTTCTTCTATCCCTCTTTGTTTATTCCCATAAACCTTCTACTTTCTTGTAGCATGACAAATTTCTATAGCAAATTGAGTGCTGAAGTTCTTCACTCTTTGAACCAATTACAAAGAGAGTAAGGCTCAAACACTCCTCTCCCCAATTTCCCCATTTCCCCTTCTATTGTAAAAGCTCTTTTGTGACTCTTATATATGATAATTTACCCATTCTACATCTCTCTCAGCTCTCCTTCCATGAAATTTCTCTTCTCTTTCCTTAGTTTTATTTTTGCAAGTATCCCATCATATTCAACTCATAGTCAGCCTCTATGTATATTCCTTCTAACTGCCCAATAATGAAAAAAGATCTTAGTAGTGACAAGTATGATAGTCCTATGTATGATATAAGCAACTTAATGAATCTCTTAGGATTTCCCTTTTCTGTTTCCCTTTTTATACTTCTCTTGAGTATTGTATTTAATAGTCAAATTTTCAATTCAGTCCTGATCTTTTCATCAGGAATTCTTGAAAGTCTTTCATTTTGTAAAATACTCAATTCCCTCTAAAGCATTATACTGAGTTTTGCTGGGTAGATGAATCTTTGAATCTTTGTTGTAATCCTCATTCATTCTCCTCTTGTAATATCATATTCCAGGCCTTCTGATCCTTTAATAATGAAGCTACCAAACTTTGATCCTGACTGTGGCTCCATGATATTTGTATTTCTTCTTTCTGGATGCTTATAATATTTTCTCCTTAACCAGGGAGTTTTGGAATTTTATTCTGATTTCCCTAGGAGATAGCATTGAGGGATCTATTACAGGAGATAATCAATAGATGTCAATTTTGCTCTCTGGTCCTGAAATATCAGGGAAATATTCCTCGATTTTTTAAAAATTTTATGTAATCAATTTAGAACATTATTCCTTGGTTACAAGAATCATATTCTTTCTCTCACTCTCATCCCCCCACCCCTTCCCATAGCCAATGAACAATTCCACTGGGTTTTACATGTGCCTTTGATCAAATCCTATGTCCATGTTGTTGATGTTTGCACTAGGATGATCACTTAGAGTCTACATCCCTAGTCATATGCCCCTCTACTGATATAATAGAGCAGTTGTTTTTCTTCAGTGTTTCTACTCCCACAGTTTTTCTTCTGAATGTGGATAGTGTTCTTTCTCTTAAGTCCCTCAGAATTGTCCTGGATCATTGCATTGCTACTAATGGAGAAGTTCTTTACATTTGATTGTACCACAGTGTATCAGTCTCTGAGTATAAAGTACTCCTGGTTCTGCTCCTTTCCCTCTGCATCAATTCCTGGAGGTCATTCCAGTTCATATAGAATTCCTTTAGTTTATTAATCCTTTGAGCACAATATTTTTCCATCACCAACAGATGCCACAATTTGTTCAGCTATTCCCCAATCCACCCCTCATTTTCCAATTTTTGCCACCATGAAGAGTGCAAATATAAACATTTTCATATAACTATTTTCCCCTATGATCTCTTTGGTGTATAAACCCAGCAGTCCTATGGCTGGAACAAGAGCAGACAGTCTTTTAGCACCCTTTGGGCATAGTTCCAAATTGCCCTCCAGAATAGTTTGATCAATTCAGACTTCCACCAGCAGTGCATTAAAGTCCCAACTTTGCCACATCCCCTCCAACATTCATTACTTTCTTTAGCTGTCACTTTAGCCAATATGCTGGTTGTGAGGTGATACCTCAGAGTTGTTTTGATTTGCATCTCTCTGATTATAAGAGATTTAGAATACTTTTTCATGTGCTTATTTATAGTTTTGATTTCTTTATCTGAAAATTGCCTATTCATGTCCATTGCCCATTTATCAATTGTAGAATGGCTTGATTTTTTGTAAAATTGATTTGGCTCTATATAAATTTGAGTAATTAGGCATTTGTTAGAAGTTTTTGTTATGAAGATTTTTTCCCAAAGTGTTGCTTCCCTTCTAATTTTGGTTGCACTGGTTTTGTTTGTACAAAAAAAATTAATTTAATATAATCAAAATTATTTATTTTACATTTTGTGATTTTATTCTAATTCTTGCTTGGTCTTAAAATATTTCCTTTCCCAAAGATCTGAAATGTATATTATTCTGTGTTCACCTAATTTACTTATAGTTTCCTTCTTTATGTTCAAATCATTCACCCATTCTGAGTTCATCTTGGTGTAGGGTGTGAGATATTGATCCAAACCTTATCTCTCCCATCCTGTCTTCCAATTTTCCCAGCAGTTTTTTTTATCAAATAGTTTATTTTTGTCCCCAATGCTGGGATCTTTGGGCTTATTATAGCTTATCTTGCCGAGGTCATATACCCAAAGTCTGTTCCACTGATCATCCTTTCTTTCTCTTAGCCAGTACCATATTGTTTTGATGATCACTACTTTATAGTATAGTTTGAGGTTTGGAACTGCAAGCTCACCTTCCTTGTATTCTTTTTTTCCCTTTATTTCTCTGGATATCCTTGATCTTTTGTTCTACCAAATGTATTTTGCTATGTTTTTTTTCTAATTGTGGTTCAATGGGCATGGCACTAAATAAGTAAATTAATTTGGGTAGGATTGTCATTTTTATTATGTTAGCACATCCTACCCATGAGCAATCAGTTCTCATTGTCAATACTACCTTTTATCAAGATGTAATTACTTTTCCTACCTGTTTTGACTAGATCTATTTTTACTTTGGCTTTGTCAGATATAATGATTGAGACTCCTGCCTTCTTTTTATCAGTTGACACCCAACAGATTTTGTTCCATCTGCTTACTTTTACCCTTTGTGTGTCTACCTTCTTCATGTGTGTTTCTTGTAGACAGTATATGTTAGGATTTGGGTTCCTAATCCACTCTGTTATTTGCTTTTATTTTATGGGTGAGTTCATTCCATTCACTTTCAGAGTTATAATTACCAGCTGTGTATTTCCCAGCATTTTTATTTCCACTCTTAGTTTTGCCCTTTCTTGATTCACTATTTCCTTCTACATCAGTGTTTTGTTTTTAATCAGTTCCCCTAATCCCCACCCTTATTTTACTTCCATTTAACCCCTCCCTTCTCATTCCCCTCTTGTTGTCTTTATGGTCTTTTTAAACTACATATTGCTTCCCTCCCAAATAGTATGTTTGTTACCCTTCTACTTCTCCATAGGGTGCAAATTAATTCTCTGCTCCAATGTATTTAATTGTGCTTTCCTCCTTGAGTCAATTTCAATGCATGTAAGAATTGAGTATTTCCTATCTCCAACCTCTTTACCCTTCCAGTGTTTTGGTATTCTCCCCCACTCTCACCACGAGCTTCTTTAAGACATATAGATTTAAGCCATTTTGTTTCTTTTCCAATTTCTCTTAGTATTAACATCTTTTTTAAACTCTAGCTAAATATAGCTAGCTATATAGATAGATATACATATATATATCTATATATTTATGCATATATATATCTATATGTATATTTATGTCTTGTAATTTTATCCTATACAGTTTGTCACTGTTCCCTCTAAGTATAACTCTACTAGCTACCCAGGTGATAACAACAATTTTCAAGATTTACCAATATCTTCTTTTCTTGTAGGGATACATATCATTTTAACTTATTGGGTCCCTTAAAAAGTTGTTTTGGTTTTGTTTTTACCCCTTTCTTAGTTACTTTTTCATTATTCTTTTGAGTTCTGTGTTTGGGCATCAAGTTTCTGTTCAGGTCTGGTCTTTTCTTTACGAATGCTTGGAAACCTTCCATTTTATTAAATGACCATACTCTCCACTGTAAGAATATAATTAGTTGTGCTGGTAGTTGATTCTTTGTTGTAGACCTAGTTCACTTGCTTTCCAGAATATTATATTTCATGCCTTTCAGTCCTTCAGTGAATATGCAGCCAGATCCTGTGTTATCATCACTGTGGTTCCATAGTATCTGAATGACTTCTTAGCAGCTTCTAATATTTTTTCCTTGATCTGGTAGTTCTTGAATTTGGCTATAACATTCCTGGGTGTTGTCAGTTGGGGATTAAGTCCAGGAGGTGATCTGTGGATTCTTTCAATCTCCAATTTTCCCTCTTGCTCTGGAATGTTGGGGCAATTTTCTGGGATAATTTCCTATAGAATGATTTCCTATAGAATGATTTCTAAGCTTTTTAATTTGTCATTGTCTTCTGGTATACCAACAATTCTTAAGTTGTCTCTCCTGTACCTGTGTTTCAGATCTTTGTTTTGTGGAAGAGGTGTTTCATATTTTCCTCAATTTTTTCATTCTTTTGATTTTGTTTTATAGTTTCCTGCTGCCTTCTGAAGTTGTTTGTTTCTAATTGTTGTAGTCTAGTTTCTAAAGACTGGATTTCATCCCTGCTTTTTGGTCTTCTTTCTCCTTCTGGTCTAATTTTCATTGGAGGTCATCTTTCATCTTCCTTGTCTCCTCTATCATTTTCTTTCATCTCCTTTCCCTCATTTTCAAGTTGATTAATTTTGGCTTTCAAGACATTATTTTCTCATTTTAGTTCAAGTGCCTCTGTTTCCAGATGACATATTGCTTTTTAAGTTCTTTCCCAGTTGTCTTCAGCCTCTCTTAATTTTGTTTTGAATTGTATTTTGAGTTCTTCCAAAACCTGTGTCCAATTTGCTGGAGTTTCTGTGTTTTTGCTTGGTGTTCCTTGATCCTCTTCTGTTTTATTTGCTTTTTGTTCATTGCCTAGATAGAAGCTGTTGATATAATTTCATTTTTTCTTTTTCTGTTGTTTACTCATATTTGTCCTTTCTTTCCCCCTTGTAGTTTCCTGTATTCTTGCTTCTCTCATTATTTTCTGGGTCTGTGGGTTTGGGCTTTTCTGCCCTGAAGGGACTTCTCTGCTCTGCTAATTGTTCAGGTTGAGTCCTGATGTCATATTTTCCCCAGATGTCAGTAGAAGTTGAAAAGTAGCTGGGCTTCCCACCTTATTATTAAAGTGTTCTATAGTAGTTGCAGCCTTCACTCTTAGAACTTGGTCAGCAAGGCTCTCAGAGCAGTATGTGGGGGAAGGGTGTTTGAGCTTAAGCTTCCCTGACCTCTGAAGGGTCCAAAAGATTAAGTCAAGGTAGAGCTTTTCTTTCAGAGCTGAATATTTCCTAAGGGAAAAACCTGGGCAAGGGGAAGGGTGCAATATGGAGTGTTTAGAATGTGATTGGGCTGCTTTCTCTGAGCTGTTCCTTCAGCTGTCTCTCCACCACCTGTGTTCAAAACCCTGAACCTGGCACAGCTTGCCCACCCAGAGATTTTAGCCATTGCTAGGGGCTCAGTACTGTAGGTGGGGGAGGGATCCTGGGACCTTCTTTCTTCCTTTTCTTTAAACACAAATGTTCTCAAATTCAGGCTTTTTGAGGGTGTACATTTTAAATTGAGGACAACAGGAGGGTCCCTTAGCTCTGTCCTGTTGCTAGATTTGATTTTTAATCCCCTAAGAGCATTTTGTTTTTATTCAGTAAGGAAGGGTTTTCAGAGGTCTAAACTTTCACTGCCTCTATGCCGCCATCTTGACTCTGCCTTCTATCTTGATGATTTCTTGAAAGATGATGGCTAGTATTTTTTTGGTCATGGCTCTCAGGCAGTTCAATAACTATAAAATTATCTCTTAGTGCTATTTTCCAGATCAGTTGTTTTTAATGAGATATTTGACTTTTTTCCTATTTTCTCATTCCTTTGTCTTTCTTTTCTTCTTTCTTGATGTCATATAATCACTTTATGTCAAGTAATGATTTCCTGTAGACATTAGCTTGCACTATCTGAATACTGATTTTTAACAAATTAGTTTCTACAGTGAGATTTTTGGCAAAATATACTTTTTAAATAGTTCTTAACCTTCAGTGCATTTTTATGCCTCTTTCATTTATATGCTTATTATATTTTAAGTATTATTTTATTTAGTATTTGTCTGTTTTTACCAAGCTGTTGATGCTTTATTCATAAATTCTGCATTATAATCTCATTTATTTTCCTAATTTTTCTTTTAAGTCACTTATTTGATTTTTAAAATACTGTTTGAATTCCTCCAAGAATTATTTGGGGCTGTATACCAATTCACATTTTTCATTGAAGCTTTAGATGAACTTGTATGGACTTTGCTGTCTTCTACGCTTTTATTTTGTTGTTCTGTGTCATCAAAGTAATTTCTATTTTGAATTTTTTTTTGTTTACTCATTTTCCAAGAATTTTTCTTGCCTTTTAACTTAAAAGAACTGTTTATGTTGGGATTTCTTCTTGTTTTAGAGGAGGCAAAGTTCCATGCTTTGGTTTCTTTTTATAGAACTAGCTGAATAGAGCTATACATTTTCAGTTTTTCCAAGGTATTATGGTTTAAGGAGAAGTATATTTAATACTCTGACCATTGTTCTTGCCTGTGAATGACTTGCAAGCACTCTTTTCCACCCTAGAATTATTACCAGGGCACCCAATTCCTTTACAGTCACAAGCATGTTTATGCTAGTAGCTACTAGCACAGGTGTGATAGTTCCCTTCCTCACCTTAGGATTGAAACCAGGGACTGTGACAAAGGACTAAGATAAGAATCTACATATGAGCAATGAAACAGAGTCCTGAACTCAGTTTCAGTAAAGTAACTTCTGTAATCTTCTGAACAATTGTCAGATCCATTTACCATTCACAGGCTAAGAGCTTGGAAATATTCATAGTTGTCACTAATTCATCCAACTCCTTGAATGGACAGATTGTTTTGCATTTATATTTTTCTCCCCAAGGCCTAATATAGGGTCAAATACATAGTAAGAGCTTGATAAAGACTTGGTGAGAAAAAAGAATAAATGAATCTTGCACCATTGTTGAAGCCATATCTCTCTATCTTCTTCATAAGAATAGAATTACATTTTATCAAAGGTTTTCTAAAATCCTAGAGACCTCTATCTACAGAATCCCTCATCTACCAATTTAATAAAACTGTCAAAATATTAGTCTCAAATGACTTTTTCTTGATGAGGTCATGCTGAGTGTCTGTGATCTCCACTTATTTTTCTAAATGCCCAGTATCAATTTTTTTAATAATGTTATAGACTTTTTCCAGTCTCCTTGCCACCATTTTTAGCACTGCCTGCACTTTCATTCATAATGTATCTCATGGAAGTTATAATACCTCTTCCTCCTCCCATTTGCCACTTCCAGATTTTTTTTCTTCTATTACTCTTTCAAAAACTACTTCATCCCTGAGACTCATTCAATCTATATTTATCATCTAATAGTATTCAATGGCCACACCCAAGGAAAATTATCTTGAAAGCCAGACAAAAGCAAATTGAAAGTAAATAATACAAATCAAACATTGGTGAGTTAAGGCAATGTCTATCCCAATCCCATGAAGCCTTCTTACAGAAGAATGGGCACATGGTAATTTTTTCCAATAGTTATGAAGGTCACCAAAGCAGGCAGAACATTTACAACTCAGTCAAGCATCAAAGATGTCAAGGACATCTATTGTATCCAAAATCATTATCAATCACAATAACTTTTAACAATGAATTTCAACTACTGTGGTAGAAAGTGAGTATGACAATTTTGGGCATATTTGACTCACCTTCATTCAATTAACTTGTGAATCAAGACATTATCCCATGATGTTATGTGTCTTCTTAGAAGCAAAGACAAACATTTCTCTTCCCACCTTTTCCTCTGCCTATCTTAATTGGTTTTTAAAGTCTTTTTGTAGCTCTTCCAGAATCTTTGTCCAATCCATGTTTTTCTTTTGGACTTTTCATGTGTTTGCTTTGTTTTCATTGTTTCACTCCCCCTTCTGTGTCTGTTCCTTGCTTTTGAATCCATCAAAAGTCTTTAGAGTTAGGTGGTTTTTTGTTGTTTGTTCATTTATTCCTACTTTATTGTATGGAGGCTCTATTTTCTGGGAGGTTAAGTTACCCTCTTAAAATTCAGTCCTTCCTTGACTCTTCTCTTAGCTTATTTTCTGAGTTTCTAGCAGTTTTAGTTCTGTCAAGGTGGTATTATGGTCTCAGAGCTGTGACCTCTGAGGGTCTCCTTCCACTGCTATTTAAATCATCATAGTCTGTTATAACACCACCTCTTGCTCTGACTTGAAACTCAAAATATTATTTTTCCCCTCATTATCACTTCCAATCCCTTAACTCATCAGTTCACATTCCTTCTTTCACTGGTAAATATTTGATTTCTTCTTCAACTTGACACCTTGGTGAATTGATTCCACTGTATTAGTGTCTTCACTTGAGTCTCTTGCAGACTTTTTCTATTGCCCATCTTGTCCAACCAAGCTTTAGTCTTGGACCACTTCTGGTGATTTTTTTCCTTTTTTTCTTTTTTTTTTTGAGATCAAGATTCATTTTTTTAACTTGGAAAATTGTATTTAATTAATTAATTTAGAGTCTTTTTCCATGTTTACAAGATTCATGTTCTTTCCCTCTTCTTCTTTAACCTCCCACCTGAAGCCAATAAGCAATTCCATTTGGTTTTATATGTGTAATTGATCAAGATATATTTCCATATTATTGATATTTGCATTAGGGTGATCATTTAGAGTCTATATGCCCAATCATATCCCCATCAATCCATGATATCAAGAAATTGTTTTTCTACTGTGTTTCTATTCCCACAGTTCTTCCTCTGAATGTGGATAGTGTTCTTTCTCTTAAGTCCCTCAGAATTGTCCTGGATCATTGCATTGCTGCTAGTAGAGAAGTCCATTACATTTGATTGTACTACAGTGTCTCCATATCTGTGTATAATGTTCTCCTGGTTCTGTTCCTTTCCCTCTGCATCAATTCCTGGAGGTTGTTCTAGTTCCAATGGAATTCATACAGTTCATTATTTCTTTTAGCACAATAGTATTCCATCAACAACAGATGTCACAATTTGTTCAGCTTTTCCCCAATCAGAGGGCATCCCCTTATTTTCCAATTTTTTGCCACCACAAGGAGTCCAGTTATTAATATTCTTGTACAAAGCTTTTTCATTATTATTTCTTTGGGATACAAACACAGCAGTGCTATAGCTGGATCAAAGGGCAGATAGTCTTTTAGTGCCCTCTGGACATAGTTCCAAATTGCCCTCCAGAATAGTTGGATGAATTCACAACTCCACCAGCAATGTGTTAATATTCCAATTTTGTCACACACTGCCAACATTTAGTACTTTCCTTTACTGTCACGTTGGCCTATCTGCTAGATGTAAGGGTACCTCAGAGTTGTTTTGATTTACATTTCTCTAATTATTAGAGATTTAGAACCATTTTTCATATGCTTATTGATAGTTTTGACTTTTTTATCTGAAAATTGCCCATTCATAGCTTTTGTCCATTTATCAATTGGGGATTGGCTTGATTTTTTTGTACAATTGATTTAGCTCCTTATAAATCTGAGAAATTATACCTTTGTCAGAGGTTTTTGTTATGAAGATTTTTTCCCCAATTTGTTGCTTCCTTTCTAATTTTGGTTGCATTAGTTTTGTTAGTACAAAACCTTTTTCTTTACTGTAAACAAAATTATTTATTTTATATTTTGTATTTTTTTCCAACTCTTACTTGGTCTTAAAATCTTTCCTTTCACAAAATATCTGATGAGCATACTATTCTGTGTTCACCTAATTTATGTATAGTTTCCTTTTTTATATTCAAGTCATTCATCAGTTCTGAGATTTTCTTGGTATAGTGTATGAGATGTTGATCTAAACCTAATATCTCCCATACTGTCTTCCAATTTTCCAAGCAGTTTTTGTCAAATAGTGGATTTTTCTCTCAAAAGAGGGGTTTTTGGGTTTATCATAGACTGTCTTGCTGAGGTCACTTACCCCAAGTCAACTCCACTGATGCTCCCTTCTGTTTCTTAGCCAGTACGATATTATTTTGATGACCACTGCATTATTTTTTAACATTATTTTTTTTTACTTGGTCAATTTCAAACATTATTCCTTGGTTACAAAAGTCATTTTCTATTCCTCCCTCCCCTCACCCAACCCCTCCCATTGTTGATGCACAATTCCCCTGGGTATAACATGTGTCCTTGATCAGAACTCATTTCCATATTGTTGGTATTTGCACTAGGATGTTCATTTAGAGTCTACATCCCCAGTCATATCCCCCTCAACCCATGTAATCAAGTCATTGTTTTTCTTCAGTGTTTCTACTCCCACAGTTTTTAGTCTGGATGTGGATAGTGTTCTTTCTCATAGATCCCTCTGGGTTGTTCAGGAACACTGCAATGGCACTAATGGAGAAGTTCATTACATTTGATTGTACCACAGTGTATCTGTCTCTTTGTACTTTGTTCTCCTGGTTTTGCTCCTTTTGCTCTGCATCATTTCCTGAAGGTTGTTCCAGTTCCCATGGAATTCCTCTACTTTATTATTCCTTTGAGCACAAGAGTATTCCATCACCAACATATGCCACAATTTGTTTAGCCATTCCCCAATTGAAGGGCATCCCCTCATTTAACAATTTTTTGCCATCACAAAGAGTGCAGCTATGAATATTCTTGTACCTGTATTTTTCCTTATTATCTCTTTGGGCTACAAACCCAGCAGTGCTATGGCTGGGTCAAAACACAGACAGTCTTTTAGTGCCCTTTGGGCATAGTTCCAAATTGTCCTCCAGAATGGTTTTATCAATTCCCAACTCCGCCAGCAATGAATTAATGTCCTGACTTTGCTTCATCCCCTCCAGCACTCATTAGTTTCCATTGCTGTCATGTTAGTCAATCTTCTAGGTGTGACATGGTACTTCAGAGTTGTTTTGATTTGCATCTCTTTAATTATAAGAGATTTGGAACACTTTTTCATGTGCTTATTAATGGTTTTGATTTCTTTGACTGAAAATTGCCTTTTCATGATGATGACCACTGCATTATAGTACAATTTAAGATATGATGCTGATAGGATACCTTCCTTCACATTATTTTTCATTATTTACCTTGATATTCTTAATCTTTTTGTTATTCCAAATGAACTTTGTTACAGATTTTTCCAATTCAGTAAATTTTACTGCTCATCTTATTGGGAAGACTTCTAATTTATCCCCATTGTAGATGATGCTTGCTGATGAATTTAAATATAAACTGTTTATATTTTTTGGAAAGGTCCTTCTATTCCTATACTTTCAGCTTTTTTAGTAGGAATAGGTGTTGTTTTTTGTCAAAGGCATTTTTCTGTATCTATTGAAATAATCATGTTTTTTGTTGGTTTGTTTGTTAATATGGTCAATTATATGGATGTTTTTTCTAATATTGAACCACTCTTGCATTCCTGGTAGAAATCCCACCTGATCATCATGAATAATTCTCATGATCACTTGCTGGATTCTTTTTGCTAGTATTCTGTTTAAGATTTTTGCATCTATGATCATTATGATCTATAGCTTTCTTTCTCTGTTTTTGATATGTCTGGATTTGAAATCAGTATCATATTTGTGTCGTAAAAGAAATTTGGTAGAACTTCTTTGCTTATTTTGTCAGATAATTTGTATAAAATTGGAGTTAGTTGTTCTTTAAATGTTTGATAGAATTCACTTGTGTATCCATAAAGTCCTGAGGGTTTTTTCTTAGGAAGTTCCTTGATAGCTTAATTAATGTCTATTTATGACATGGAATTATGTAAGTATTCTGTTTCTTCTTCTGTTAACCTAGGCGATTTATACTTTTATAAATATTCATTCATCCATATCATCTAGATTGCCACATTTATTGCCATATAATTGAGCAAAATGGTTTTTAATGATTGCTTTAATTTCCTCTTCATTAGAGGTGAGGTCTCCCTTTTCATCTTTGGTAATATTAATTTGGTTTTCTCCTATCTTTTTAATTAGTTTAACCAGTATTTTGTCTATTTTATTTTCTTTTTTTCCAAAGTACCAGCTTCTAGTCTTATTTATTAATTAAATAGTTCTTTCACTTTCAATTTTATTAATTTCTCCTTTAATTTTTATGATTTCTAATTTAGTTTTTATCTGGATATTTTTAATCTGTTCACATTCTACTTTTTTTTAATTTGCATGCCCAATTCATTGATCTTTTTGACAATTTGTTAATATATGCTCTCAAAAATATGAATCCCCCTGCCCCCGAGTAGTGCTTTGGCTGCATCCCATAGATTTTGATGGGATGTCTCATCTTTGTCATTCTCTTCAATGAAATTATTAATTGGTTCTATGATTTGTTCTTTAACCTATTTTGGAAAATCATATTATTTAATTTCCAATTAATTTTTTATTTGCCTTTCCATGTACCCTTACTAATTTTTATTTTTATTGCATTATGATCTGAAAAGTTTGTGTTTATTATTTCTGCTTTTTTGCACTTGTTTGCCTAACTTTTTTCTTAGGGAGTTCCTTTCTGTAGTATTTTAATGGTTTACTTTTGGCAGCTTGCAATATTTTCTCCTTGATATAGGACCTCTGGAATTTATTTGTAATAATCCAGGGAATTTTCTTTTTGGGATCTCTATCAGAAGGTGATCAGTGGATTCCTTCAATTTTTGTTGTGTCTTCTGGTTCTAAGCTATTGATGTAGTTTTGTTTGTTTGTTTGTTTTTAAGTACTTTCTTAAAATTTTATTCCTAGTCTCTTTTTTGACTATGGCTTTTAAGATGTACAAAAATTCCTAAATTATCTCCATGCAATCTATTTTGTAGATGAGTTGATATTATGATAAAATGTTTCATATTTTCTTCTAAGATTGCTTTTATTTACTTCATATTTGTTCCTCCTAAGGTTACTTTTGCCCAATTTTAATTTCAAAGGAATTACTTGTCAATGAGTTTATGAACCTCTTTTTACAGTTTACAAAATCTGTTTTTAATAATGTTTGCTTTAGTATGTTTTGGTGCCTTTTTTTACAAGCAAATATTCTTTTCATAATTTTCTTGTATCATTCTCATTTCTTTTTCCATATTTTCCCCTGTTACTGTTATCTTTTTTTATCTCTTCCACAAATTCACATATATTTATATATTTACTGGTAGATGTTTCAACTTCATTTTTTTATTTTAAACTTGCAACTTTATTGTCACTGTCACCATAGTAGTTTTTATGATCATTCAATTTCTTGTTTGCTCATTTTCCCAACCTATTTCTTCATTTTTAATTTCATGTTAAAGTTGGATGCTGTTCATATCAGGGTGAGGAAGAGCTTTAGGCTTTTATCTGTGCTGCTCTTTTCAGAGCTTTTTCAGTGGGCTTACAAGTTTTCAGATTTTACAAGAGGATATGATCAGGGAGAGTTGTGGTCCCTACTCTCCTGGTCTTTTCCTTGATGTTTTTTCCCAGCAAGTGTCAGCATTCTCTTCCATCCATAAGTGTTAAAACTTCTCTTATTTCTAGAATTGTGACCAGGTCCCCTGTACCACTTGTGCTGCAAAATTTAAACCTAGAACTGTTACTCAGAACTTTTTATGGACAGTAGAGTTGGCAAATAGTACATGGTCTTGAATCAAGTGTCATTTCAGGGTCTTCTATAATCTTTCTGTATATTTGCTTGATCACCTTACCCTTTTCTTGGCTGAGAGTTCCTGATGCTGTTGAAACCATCTCTAGGGTCCATATCTGGTGATGCTGAATCATGGGCTCTATTCCACCCCTCTCTCTGTCACAGAACTCAACTTCCTTCCCCATAAGTTGTTTTCAAATTGGAAATAAACATCTCAACCTGACTTTTTTTTTGCTTTTCACACTATAGAATTCAATATCAGTTATTATTTATAAGTTGTTTGGGAAAAGATTATTGGAAAGTTCAGCTGTGCTGCTATTTCCATCTCTATACCAATAAATTCTTGATTGACTATTGACTAAATTGAAATAAAGGTCATGCACATGTAATCTATATGTTCTGGTCCCCTCTTGTGTTTTTCTATTTGACATTTTCCCTTCTTCAACATTGTGCTATAGTTCTATTTTCAATATTTTATGAAATGCAATATAGAATAGCTGAACTTTGATAGAAAGCCAACTCTTAATGTCTCTAAGGATATAGTTCATCTGCCCAATGTAGATGACTTGAATTCATCAAGAGTAATTAGTTTGTCTAACTAAGACCTTATTTATGGTAGGTTCCAATTCCTTATTAACCCTTTTGTCCATCCTTTCTGTTCAAAAATTCTTCTTGGCAAGAAACAAAATATAATAATAATTTACTGGGTTGGTTTCCTTTTGATACACCTGGTATTCTTGTAATTTATTTGATCTTCCTCTTTTCCAAAACATTGTGTGTGTATGTGTGTGTGTGTGTGTGTGTGTGTGTAATACTACTATATTTTCCTTTTCTTAGCTTTTCTCTCCAAAGTCCATTCATCTTTACTTTTAATGCTTCTGACAGTAATCTTATGGTACTATGTCAATTCTTTAAACTTCTGGTTATATATTTTCATCTAAATTGACTTTTGAGTGTTCTAGCCATCTTCATTGCTCTCTTCAGAATTCTTTCATTTTTACTCCCTATTAGAATGGCAAGATCAAGTCATCTGTCTCTAAATCTAGCTTTCATTCCAGAATGTGACACTATCTTTTTTAATTCTTTCAGTAGATATTTATTTATTTATCCCTGTCTCTCTCCTTAAGGGTCTTGGATCGTTATGAGAAAATAGGACAGTCTATACAATCACTGAACATATCTATTTCAATCATCATTATTATCATCACTATTGCTATAATTGTCATCAATAAAACATGTCTCAGAGAATATAAAATATTCCTTGGCATTTAAAGTTCTTTATACTTAAATAACAGCCTACATTTCTAATCTTATCTGACTCAGTTCAAGTAGCAAGTGAAATTTTTTCTGACCCCTCCAGTTTATAGTGTTTTCCCCTCACAAACTCCCTCCTATGTAATTGTTCTATATTTCATCTGTACATGTATATGTCCTTGTTTTCTTTTCTCATCAAAATATAAGCTTCTTGAGAGCTCCCTCCCTTCCAACCCTTAAAGACAAATGTTAAAATTCCTGCAGTGCAGTTATCAAGTACTAATGAGATGGTAAAGTTTATATAAGTTAAAAGAAAGAGGGAAGGATACTACAGGTGGGCAAATAGGGAAAGCAAAGTGCAGAAGCTGAAAATAGCCACATAGTTAATTGGACTGAATAAATAAATCAATTTGAATGCAGTTAAGAATTGCATAAGGGAATTAAGCAGAGTGAGTTTGAAGTCAGATACTAGATAGGCTTAATGATGGAAGACAAATTTTGTTCATTAGGAAATTAGAAAACATTAAAAGTTGATGGGGGTTTTATTGTTATTTCATTTTAATACAGGTTGGGTAGAGTGATTTATGTAAAACTGGATTTTGTTAAGATTAAACTGTCAAAGGTATAAAGAATAAGAAAGAAACAGAAGCAAAGGCGATCATTTAGGAAGCTAATTAAATACTCAGTATAAAGAGTAAAGGTTCTAATTTAGGATAATTACTGAACATGTTCTTTATTAAATATCATATATTTTCAATTAGTATTGTCTTTTTTAATTCTACAAACACAATTAGACTTCATCATATTTTTAGGAGATGCCACAAATAAGGCTTCCCCTTGTATATCAGTAATTTGGCTGTATTTGTTTTCACGGCATGAATCTGTGATTTCATCATTGTAGTGTTCACTATTAAGGAAATTTCCTCTCCCAGTACAAATGACCAAATAAATAGATAGATAGATAGATAGATAGATAGATAGATAGATAGATAGATAGATAGATATACATATAAAGATACACACACATAGTTTTCAAGTTGTTCTGTCATTGATATTTAGTTGAAAACAATATTTTCAACAATGCATTTGTGTAACCAGGAGGACCTGAGGTTAAATCTAATGTCCAATTTGCTTTGTTTTACGTGCATGACCATGGAAATGTTACTAAACCTTTCAAATCAGGAAAATCTTTAAGGTAAAGAGAAACTGAAAGTCCAGATGGAATGGTAATGTTTCCACATAGGAAATTCTCTACACTGAGGAAGCTATACAAGTAGAAAAACATCATCATGGTAATACACACACAAATATATATGCATATGCCCATATTAGGCATATATAGTAAATTATTGTTATACATGCTTTTATGTTTTTGCATGGTGCATATATGTATCTTGCATACATGTACCACATATAGAGTGTGCTTTTTATTCTATATAGCCATCTATCTACACATATCATTCCTCTGTATTTGTATGTATATATGCATATATATATATATATATACAATGTAGGTGTGTATTTTATATAAGAAATAAGTATAATGAACAAAAATAACTTTCATATGTAAATAAATTTTAATTTTACTTTTAATTATTATTTTATTGTGAAATCCATACTGGTAAAATGAATGACACTGGTTTAAAATTCATTCTTTTATACTGTTAAGAGAACCTTCTCATTGAATCAGATTCAAGGAAGGAGGCATGCTCTAAAACCTATTGTGATTCTTTTTTGTTACATTATTAACAATCAGACAAGAGGCATCATGAATTTTGGTAATTAATTGGGACACCTGCATGCAAATTTTGTATAGGGTTGGTAATTCCTGTTTTCATCTCAATTTAAGGTCATCTTCATCCAAAATATAGGGTATTTCATTCCTGAAAAGCATACCATTCCCATTAAGTAAATAGAAATTCATATGACTGATTTATGTTACCATCCTATATTTTTCATTCTCAATATGAATCATTGCCTAGTGTCTGAAAAGCTTGGTGATAGGAGAATATGTTTTACTTCTTTTCTTTTCCACCTTCCAATCTGAGTCATTATTAGGTTTCCTGGGTTCTATGTTTATACTTTCAGGAGTCAGGCTTTTATTTGAAGGAGGAATTGTTATTGTGAGAAAAAATGACACTTTTTGTCATTAAATATGCCCTTTTAAAAATAACAGTTTAATTGATCAATTAATTAAGAATAAATTAATAGTAAGCATGTGGACTTCATTTCCATAGGAATATTGGCTTTCTCCAAAATTTGAAGCTAAGGGGAGAAAATAAATTTAGGGCTCCCTAAAATGTTTATTTTAATTTATAATATTCTTGGTCATTCTACACTCCCCTATCAAGAACATCATGAACAGAAATTCACATATAAGGTTGATGTCTTACAGCATTCTTTTTCATTCTTTTCTGAACATATTAGCATTTTTAATATATGCATCCCTCAAGTTTCCTTATGTTCATTTTTTTATCATGATGTGTAACTTTGCTTAGGCCTTAAGATTAGATTCTTTTTGGGAAAAAGTACAATCTTATGTAATTAAAAGTGGAAATATTATTATTTTTAATTAATGAAAATCATATTAACAAATAAATGTAGACATACCTTATTGAAAATATTAAAGATTTCTAATGTATGTAGATATACTCTCCTGTTTCTTGTAGTAATTACTGGAAAATATGAAATGTGAAGTTTTTGAATTCTTATTTATAATTTAGTGAGCTATGAATTAAAACCACCATTTATGCCAATATCATTGATGTATTCATTGGTAAAAGCCACAAATAAAGAATTCTTCTAAATTACTGGCAGAGATAGCTGGAGCCAAGATGGCTGTGGAGTAGCAGCAAAAGTCTGAAACCAGTCAATATCCTTCCAAACCAATCTTTAAAAAGTTTCTCTAAAGCATAGGAGTCAAAACAAGACTGTGAAGGGGCTCTCCCATTGAATACAACAAGAAAGATAGGCAGAGAGAGTGGATGTCCACAACAAAAGGGAAATCTGGAAGCAAAACTGTGCATGGAAAAATGCAGGCCTACCAACCCCACCTACTATGCCAGACTTGGAACCAAGATGTAAGCAAAGCCAGGATACTGGATCAGGGGTTATACCAACAAAACAGTACCTTAGACGCCTTAAACCACCAGACACTGGGAGTGAGGTCTGGAAGTACATAGCACTCTGGGAATGCTTAAACCTCTAATACAGCACTGAGGGCACCCTCAGGGTATAGCACTGAGAACCAAGCCATAGGCAATACCTGAATGGCAGGTTGAAGGCTATGCCAACCAAAAAACATCTCAAAGTAGAGAAATTTTCAAAGACTTACCCCAGGACAGAATAATGAAACCTGCCAAATCCAGTTAACCAGCAAAGAAAAGAGACTCAACAGCCTGACAATCCACAGGCAAAACAAAATGAAACAACAACAAAAAAAGGCTAAAAATATAAGTAAATAACAGAGAAAACAGGTAATTATCAAAAGCAATATGAGGATAAAGAACTAACAGAGACAGCAGAAGATGATGGGACCAAAGAAAATCCAAGTAAAACCTCCAAAGAACCTTGAAATTGGGCTCAGGCACTGGAAGAACTCAAAAAGGAATTAAAAAACCAAATAAAATAGATTGAAGAAAAGTGAGGAAAAAACCCAATAGCTTCAAAAGCAAAATTGAACAACTAGAAAAAAGAGACAAAAGAAGGTAAGGAAAAAATGTGCCTTAATAACCATAATTGGCCTTCTAGAAAAATAATCAAAAAATCAAATGAATAAAAGAATGACATAAAAAGAAGAATGGATTAAATGGAGAAGAAAAATCCAAAGTTCATGGAAGAAAATTAGTCTTTAAAGCCAAGATGGTGACTTAGGAGCAGCTAAGGGCATAACCTTTCTGAAAATCCTTCCAAACCAATATTTAAGTCATACTTCAAAGAAAAAAGAAATCAAAATCCAACAAGAAGACATGGGACTCTCCTACTGAAAACAACTTGAAAGGTAAACATAGTCTGTCTATTTTCATGGGAAAAGGAAGAGGAAACCTCATCCACCCAGTGAGCTGAGACCTCTCAATAAGACTAGGCTATGTGTGAGCCCCTACACAGGAAAGGCAGACAGGAGGGTTCATCTCTGTTTCACCACACATGGCTCAGGGTTTTGAAAAAGGCTGACAGGGAGGAACTTCTGGGAGCCATCAGGTGTGACACCCTCTTCCACCCACTATGCCTAAACTGTGAAAAGACCAGTCTTTCAGGGTGAGAACCAAACAGAAACAGTAGCCATGAGGGTTCATCTCTGACCCACCACATGTGATCCAGGGCTATGACAAGTACTGGCAGTAAGGAATCGTGGGCCACCTGGTGGACACCCTAGGTTTACTGGCTACAGTAAAAAAATTGCCCAAGTGCAGGCCAGCTCAGCAGTTTACCTCAACCAGTTGAATCTAATTTGCCAGCAAATGATTGAGAAAAGAGAAGATTCAGACTTAGGGAAGAACAGGTTAAAACTGATTCAGTAAATCCACAGAGAAGCAAATCGATATTGTCCATAGGGTGGAAGGGAAAAAAAGTAAATAAAATGAATAAACAAGAGAGGGGAAAAGTTACAATTGAAAGCCTCTATGGGGGGTATGGAAAAAAGAGCAGAACCTGTGGATGAGGACAACATTCAGGAATCCTTAAGCAAAGCCTCAAAAAAAATAAAACAAATAAAAACAAACAAATAGAAAATTGGATCCAAGCTATGAAGGACCTCAAAAAGGAATTTAAAAATCAGATAAGACAGATTGAAGAAAAATGAAAAAATGAAAATAATAGTGTTAAAAGCAAAATAAGTCATCTGGAAACAGAGGTACAGGCATTGAAAGCCAGAATTTACCTGCAAGAAAATGATGCCAAAAAATCAGAAGAGAATGACTTGAAAGGAAGAATGGACTAAGAGAAAAAGGAGAATTAAAAGACCATGGAAGAAATTCAGTCTTTAAAAATTAGAATTGAACAATTAGAAACTAATGACATCACAAGACATAATAAAACAATATCAAAAGAATGAAAAAATGAAGATGACATGAGACCCCTCAATGAGATAATAACTGACCTAGAGAATTGATCCAGAAAAGAAAATTTAAGAATTATTGGACTACCTGAAAATCATGACCAAAATAGAAGACAAAACATCATACTACAGGAAATTATCCTTGTAATTATCCTGTAAATTATCCTTGAACCCAAAGGTAAAATAGAGACTCAAGATGGAGCAGAATACACAGATGATAATCATAACTGTGAATGTGAGTGGGATGAATTCACTTATAAAATGGAAGCAGGTAGGAGAGTGGATTAAAAAATAGAATTCTACCATATGTTTCTACCAAAGGAGAAATTAATTAAATTGTAAGTAAAAAACTATTGAACTAATAAATAAGACTAGAAACTGGTTCCTTGAAAAAACAAATGAAATAGATAAAATGTTAGTCAATGTTATTTTTTTAAAAAGAAAGAAAAGAATCAAATTAACAGTATCAGAAATGAAAAGGGAAATTCACCTCTAATGAAGAAGAAATTAAGGCAATTATTAGGAACTATTTTGCACAATTATATGGTAATCTACATGAAATGGATTAATATTTAGAAAAATATAAACTGTCTAGTGAATAAAAGAGGAAATAGAATATTTAAACACTCCAAGCTCAAAAAAATACATTGAAAAAGCCATCAATGATTGCCCCACCCCCCCAAAAAAAACAACAAAAATAAACTCAGGGTCAGATTTATTAAGAAGTTAATTTGATCAAACATTTAAAGAACAACTAATCCCCCAAACTACAAACTATTTGAGAAAATATGCAGTCTTAACAAACTTTTTTCATGAAACAAATGTGGTACTGATACATAAGCCAGTAAGACCAAAAACACAAAAAAGAAAATTACAGATGAATCTCTTTAATGAACATAGATGCAAAAACCCTTAATAAAATATTATTAAAGCGACTACAACAATATATTGCTGGGATTATTCACCATGCCAAGGTGGATTTATACCAGGAATGCAAGGATGTTTCAATATTAGGAAAACAATCTGCATAATTGACCATATCAACAACCAAACTAACAAAAAATCATTTGATTATATCAATTGATGCAGAAAAAGCCTTTGACAAAATATAACACAAATTTCCTATTGAAAAAACATGAAAGCATAGGGTAAAAGGGGCCTTTTCTCAAAATAATACATAGTATTTATTTAAAACCATCAGCAAGTATAACCTGCAATGAAGATAAATTAGAAGCCTTCACAATAAGAACAGGAGTGAAGCAAGGATGCCCATCATTACCACTATTATTTAATATTGTTCTAGAAATGCTAGCAATTAAGGAAGAAAAAGAAATTGATGAGATTAAAGTAGACAATAAAGAAACTACACTATCACTCTTTGTAGATGATAGGATGGTATATTTAAAGAATCCTAGAAAATCATCCCAAAAGCTAGTTGAAATAATTAACTTTAGCAAAGTTGCAGAAAACAAAATAAACCCACATAAATTATCAGTATTTCTAGATATATTTCAACAAAAATCAGCAGCAAGAGTTAGAAAGAGAAACTCTATTTAAAATCACTCCAGGCAAAATAAAATATTAGGGAATCTATCTGTCAAGAGAAACATAGGAATTCCATGAACACAACTACAAAACACTTTTCACAGAAATAAAACTAGATCTGAACCATTGGAAAAACATTAATTGCCCAGGGGTAGAACAATTTAATCTAATAAAAATGACAATCCTATTTAATTTACTTATTCAGTGTCACACCTGTAAAATTATCAAAAAACTATTTTAAAGAATTAGAAAAAAAATAATAACAATGTTCATCTGGAAGAACAAAAGATCAAGAATATCAAGGGAACTAATGAAACAAAGTGTACAGGATGGTGGCCTAGAAATACCAGATCCTAAACTAGGGTAATGCAGTGATAATCCAAACAATCTGATATTGACTAAGAGATAGAAGGGTTGATAAATGGAATAGATCAGGTGTAAAACCTCCATAATCTTGTGCTCAATAAACCCAAAGATTGGGGGGGTTATTTTGGGACAAGAACCCACATTTTGACAAAAACTACTAGGAAAAATGGAAAACAGTAGGGCAAAAATTAGGTTTAGATCAATATCTCACATTATATTCAGTAACAAACATTTTGGGGTAATCAAAGTTAATTTATGTTTTGCTGTCAAATTATTTAATGTTATAGAGCACTATACACATATTTTCTTTTCCAATAATATGAATTCTGACTTATATATGTATTTTCAAAAACTGATTTTAAAACTGATTTGCTGTAACAACCCAGAAGTTCAGACTTAGAGATTATGGCTTATAGATGCTATTGCTCTCAACATTCCTCATTTCTTCTTTATATCTAGCACTGGTCCTTTTTTCCTTTCATAGTATTTTAAGTTTAAATACCTTCCTTTTTGTGTCTCTTCTATCATCTGTGACTGCTTTTCCATGACTAGTCAAAAAACATTTAAACTTATTTCAAATTTTAGTTCAGATGCATTTGTTTTTATATACCTTCTATATATGTGCAAGGAGTATATTTTCATTGATTAAAATTTATTAATTTAATTGAAATTTTATTATCATTGTTACTATATAATTTCATTATTTGTTAACATACTAGCCATATTTGCTTAAGAAAATATCTTCACTATCAAAATTCCCAAGAGTACTTTCTGAATATTTTTGTTTTCACTTCTTTATTACTAAAAATGAATGAGTTTGGGGGCAAAAAAAGGAATAATTTCTAATAAGGTAGTTCATTGACTAGAGTGAGTATATTTTGTTTGGCTTTACTTTTTTCTGAACATGTCTCTCTTTTTAGCTTCCCTAGTTCTATTAATGATAATAAGTTAGATTGGATTTCTTTGAGAGTGATGAAATTTAGGGATCAGTGGGACCATTTTATGGTCTTCAATAGTTCAAACATAACATAACTTATCTCTTATTTGCCAAGAATAATTTTAAAAAAAGAAAGTAGCAGGTGTTATGCATACTCCACACTCAACTACTGCATCACAGATGACCTCTTCAGCTTATTAGAGTCCACCACTTTACCAACTTCTACCATTTTTGAAGGCATATTTCATGCTCCTTGCCCAGGACATATTTTCATTACATTACAGTTAAAAAAATGTTAGTTTGGGCTCTAATAAATGTCACTTAAGCCCCAAACTTCCATTATCATCTGTTACTCTCCCCTTTCCTTCACCTTTTCTTTCTGTGTCTGAAATATCTATCATTAACCATGCTTTCTTTCATTGAACTGATACCTCTCTACTTCAAGGCTTCCAATACCTCTTTCCTCAATATTTTGGTAGTTTCCTTCCTATTTCCTAGCTTCCTTCAGTCAGTCCCTTCTTTTTTTTAATTTTTAGTTTAAATATATTGTTCCATGTTTACATATTTCTTTTTCTTTCCCTCTCTTCCTCCATCCTGGATCCAATAAGCATTTCCACTGGGTTTTACAAATGTTATTACTTATACCTATTTTCATATTATCCATTTTTGTAATAGATCAACCTTTTAAAACCAAAACCCTAAATCATATATCCATATTAATAGATAAGTCATTTGTTTTTACAGTCCCTTCTTTATGTCCCTGGTAGAGTACAGTTTGATTAATTTGCTAAAATAAAACCCCACAAATAATAACATCTAAAGCATTGTTTTCCACCTATTAGAAACTTGTTAAATATAATTATCTTACTAGAATGAGTTCTATTTAATAGCTCTATTATCCCTAAGATTAAATGAATATTTTTGAAGTTATCTGTTTTATCACTTTAGGTTGTAGGAAATAGACCAATGTCTACAAAAATGTAAAGTGTAACTAGGATAAAAAAAAAACAACAAAAAAACTAGTTCACTCAATCCTAGGCTGATAATGTAGTTTTTTATCTGAAAGGGGAATGATAGAAAATGTACTTTTCTTAGCTAAAAAGAGAGATTGAGGGATGATGAGAAAGTAGAAGTCAAGCAACAAAGGGAAACTCCAGAACTTCTTGGAACTTTGGAGAGCATAGAGGTTTGAGGCCAGCACTAATAAGTCATGGAAGTACAACAAAATAAAAAGGCATAATTATGCCAAACCAAATATAATATTGAATAATTTGGGCTTTATCTGGCTCACTGATCTTCCTAAGATGTGACCTGGCTAAATAGAATTTTCCCACCTCATTAGAAGCAGTATATTTATACTCCTCCATCTCTTCCTCTTCCTTTGCTTCATTGATGCCTAGAAAACTGGCATCATTTACCCTTAGATTTTGTTTATTTGCAATTCATAATTCTATAAAGTATTTTGTCTCTAGATAAGAATAAGCTGAAGTTTATTGTTTTTTAAGCAAGTATTTGCCATCAATAATCACTTTTTTCTTAAGAGATATCGGATTTCAAACAGGGGATCTCATTTGTTTTTGTTTTTTTTATTTTTTTTAATTTGGTCAATTTCAAACATTATTCCTTGGTTACAAAAATCATTTTCTGTTGCTCCCTCCCTTCCCCTGACCTCTCTCATAGCTGACACATAGTTCCACTGGGTATTGCAGGTGTTCTTGATCAGAACCTATTTCCATGTTGTTGGTATTTGCACTAGGATATTCATTTTGAGTTTATATGCCCAATCATATCCCCTTCGATCCACATCATTAAGCATTTGTTTTTCTTTGGTGTTTTTACTCCCACAGTAAAAACATAAACACCATCCCCCAAAAGAGTTAGTATACCCGATAATTGGAACAATAGTTTTTTTTAAAATATAAAAACTTTCAAATGAAATTAAATACATCATCTCATTATCTACAAAGGCACACTATTAACTTTTATGCAACTTCAATTGCAGAGAAGTTTTTTTTTTTATTGTTTTCACATAGATTTAGCTGAAATGTCTTTCTTGAAACAATGGTTCTGGACAATTTTAATCCTCATCAGTCCTTTTTAGGATCATTTAATGAAATCATAATTTATTTATGTGGAAATTACTTTGAAGGATACTTAGTCAAAACAGTTTATTTTCCAAGCAAAGAAACCGAGGCAAAGAGAAATTGTGACTTGCTCAAATTCATAATCATAGATAAATAGAAAGAGTTGAGATATGAAGAATGACTTGACTTTAAATAATTTTTCCACTATGCTATATTAATTACACACTTTTCCTCCCCCTTTAATTTCATTATTTTCCAGACTGAACATCCCCAATTCCTTCAATATATTACAATTATTAGACTTCATAACATATTGTTTTGCCCTTCTTCATGGCCATTTCTCACTTATCAATATCCTTCCTAAAATGCGCTACTATAATGGGAATAAAATCTATAGTTATGATCTGACAAGGTTAGAATAGAGATGCTATTTTTAAATTTTCTTTCATATTTTGTTTCTCTTAAAATAGACTGTGGTCACATTAGTTGTTTTAACTTCCATATTGAACTTGAAATGTACTAAAATAATCAGATCATGTTTAGAAACATTTCATCATGATTCTCTTACCTCAGTGATGGTGAACTCTTTAGAGACTATGGGCTGTGTCCCACCCTCCAGAGACCATGTGATGTGCCTCTCACCACCCCTACCAAATGTTGGGTGTAACCCACTCCACTACCTTACCGCACCAAGGGAGAGAGAAAGCACTCCCATTGAGCTGACCAGAGTGAGGGGGTGAATTGAGGAATGTCCTCAGTGAGTGTAGAGAGGAGGAGGGAAGTGGTCTGTGAACTCTGCTCCCCTCAGCTTTGCCACCTGCAAAAGGCCCACCTTACCCCCTGTGTGGTCCCTTTGGACTACTGGGCAAGGGGGCAGAGAATGTGAAAAAATGTTGTCAGACATGGTGGAGAGATGGAGGAGAGAAACTCAACCCAAGTCATTCTGCCTTTCTAGTAACAAACTCTGAAAGCAAGGTCTTTTGTGGGGAAGGGCAACCTGCATGTCCACAGAGAGGACTCTGTGTGCCATCTTTGGCACCTGTGCCATAGGTTCAGCATCATTGTCTTAGCTTATCCTTTTGTAGTAGACTTTATAACCAAAAAAAATCTTACATTTAAATTTTTTAAAAGGTCATCTTTTGATAATGAATTAAACATTTAAGATCTTTTTGAATTCTGAATATGTCATTATTATTAATTAACTATTAACTATCCCTCATATATTTATGTCATTTATATACTTTATAAGCATCCCATAAATATTTTCATGCCGTACACTAACAAATCTATTAAACTACATAGGATCAAGGAAAATATCTTGAAACACTATACCAGAGACCTCCTTTTAAATTAAATTAAATTAAATAATCAATAAAAATATAATTTCTGAATATATCTAATAGTATTAAATAGATTAATATTGCAATCATTATAAAATGCAAATCTTGAAATTTCTCAGACTTGTGAATGTTAAAAATTTTCCCCAATGGGGAATTCTCAATTGGAACAATTTCCTACTGGGAACATTCCCCATTTTGACTGTGAGAACTCGCCAGGATCAGAAATGGGAGGACCTCTACTCCACCTGTACTTAAGACTGCTTTAGGAGAGAAAACTCCTTGCTAAACAATGAAAGTACTTGGACTCATGCTTATGATGAGGCAGGGAGTTCTTTGAGCCATGCCTGTTTTTAGAATTGATACAATGGGATGCTAGGTACCTATAAATGTCGGGCAACTTGTAAACTTGCCAGGAGCAAAGAGATGAAAACTTATTCATAAGTTTTCTCTGGAGAGGATTAGTCGACTCAGCTGTGTTTTCTCTGGTTCAGACTTACTGAGGGGATTAGTCGACCCAGCAGTGTTTTTTTCTGATTCAAACTTACTAAAGGGATTAAGTCGACCCAGCAGTGTTTTTAGAATGGGTTGTCCTTTGGGAAACGTCTACAGTGATTGGTAGATGTAAGGACTTAGGGGAGGTGACATAGGAGAAAACCCCCTATATAAGAAAAAAGCAGAATCTCTTGAGAGGAAATCCTTTTGGAGAAATCTCTTATGAGGATCGCTTGGGAAGAATCTCTTGAGAGAGGCTCTGGAGAAGGGAAGCTCTTGGAGTACAATCTCTAAGGAGGTCTCGCTGGAGCTCTCTCTGGTGAAGTCAGCTGAGATGGAGCTGGCCTGGTGTCACTAGAATCCTTGCTTAGACAGACCTTGTGGTGAGTGATAAAAGACTGACTGATTCTCTCTTAAGAATCAGGTCTAGGCCATGTTGGCTTAAGGCCCTTCATACTTATACTTTTCTTTCTCTCTCTTTCTCTTTCTTTGAATACTCATTGTATTATTAATTAAATTCTCTATAAAACCCAGTTGACTTGGGCATATTCATGATTGGGAATATATTCCCTGGCAACCACCTTATATTTGATTTAAAAACCAAGACACTGTAGTGAAACATATTTTCTGTGGTCAAATTTACTCACCCACTCTTATATTTATCACAATTTATGCTCTTCAAAAATTTTAAATCTTACAAAAAGATTAGCATGAAATACCTTATAAGATTCTTTGGTAAAATCTAATAATTTTTTTTTCCTTCCTACTATTTGTATGCATATGTGTATATAGGTAGATATGTATACATTGTTATGGGTAAGTTGAATCTAGGATGGACCGAGCTGTTATAGTAATTGTAGCTGTCAGTTGTTCAACTAATTCCTGTTAGTAGATGGACAACAAATGTTATGATCAGATTGAAGCTGCTATTGATACAGCTAAAGCTGATATATTGAACTGTTATACAAATGATGGATTGAAGACCTGAGGCAGTTTGATCCAACCTAAATTTATTATTATAGAAATAGTAGAGGAATAGGAGGGTAGAAACATGGAGTTAGGAATAGGTAGAAAATCTAAATAACACAACCCCCCAAAACTGCTCCTCACAGAGCTTCTCCTTATTTGCAGAGCAGATCTGACTTAACTTACTCTAACTGGCGAAAAGATGATAACTCCTCTATCTCATCCTAAACTAATTTATAAAATCTTAAATTGATATGAATTCTTTATCTTCAAACACCTCCTTAAAATAATATATAAAATCAAACATCTTGCAAAATGCAAGTCATCTGTTAAATATAGATATTTACAGTTACAGAATAACATACTTATAATTATACCTTACAGAAACAAAAAAACCTTAAAGATAATAATTAAAATTCACCTTACAATACTATGAAAAACCCTTGCAAGAATATAATATACAAAAATATACATAATATTATGTCTAAATATATACACACACATACACATACACACACAAAACATTCTTTTTCATATGCTCATCTAATAATCTGACAAAAATGAAATTGCATTAATCAGGAATGACTTTTTGTGTCATTAACCATCTCTATCATAATAAATTTCAGAATATTTTCAGAAAACAAAGTCCAACATACTGATTTACAATTTATTCACTCTGTTTATCTTCCCTTTTACGAAAATTGGAACATTTTCCCATTCTTCTGTCCTATGATACTTGCCATATTCTCCACAATCTTTCTAAGATCACTGATAGTGACTAAGCCATCATACCTGCTGGTACTTTTATGAAGTTAGAATAAAGTTTAGATCTTTCTAGTTAATCTCATTCATCAAAGAAAACTAGGTAATATCTTATTGTTTTACTCACTCTGGATACTAATTCTCTTTTATACATTTTTATTTTGACCTTTTTCATTCAGAGAGTATTCTCTTTGTAGGAAAAAAGAAACAAAATAAGAGGTAAATTACTCATTCTTCTTTCCATTGATTATAATCCACCTTATGCAAAGGCAGGTTTTTTAAATTTCTTCTTTAATCAAAATCGCAGAATTTGTAAGATGTAAGGAAGATCAGAAGCCATTTTGCCCAAATGCATTAAAAATCAAAAGAAATTTTTGTTGCTCTTGACTATTCTCAATAAACTTTGTTCATTCCAAGCATTAGCTTTCTTCATATTAAACTTATAGGTCTGTGCCAAAATTCATTCATTTTCTCTTACTTTCATTTCTGTGCATGCCTTTTCTAAATCTAAAATTTCCTTTTTTCATCTATCAGAATTTCATCTACAGAAATTCATTCTGAAGAGTTTCTAACACATCCTAGATTGATTCCCTCCCCAAGAATATTAGTCTATTCATTCTCTAAATCTTTCATATACTTCTCTTTTGAAGTCTGAGGCACATGTTTAAGTATTCTCAAATTTTCTCCTCTTTATTGTACGAATTCTAACATACAATTATCACTTGTTTCAAAGGTTTCTATCATCTCTTTGCCCAGCTACATGATGTTCCTTGTTAGCTAAAATTACATCCAGAATATGATTTTAATTATAGGGTTTTTTTTGTCTTTTCTTCCTTTCCATTTCCTTTTTAGTAGGGTAGCTTTCTTTACTTTTAATCTCACTCTGTGAACTCCAGAATACCTTCAAGTGGATGTAGAATTCTGAAATTCAAGTACATGGAGGAATAGGAAATTGATTTAAGGAGGCACTGAGGGTAAAGTCAAAGAATGTAACAGATGAGTCTGCTTCTCTAGTACTTCTAGAAAGGCAGTGTACTATATAGTGTACTATAGATGAGAGTACACTAAATAAGGAGTCAGATGATCTGAGTTTTAATTATAACTCCCTTGAACACTATTTTTGTTTCCATGGGAAAATCATTTTAGTAACATGGTCTTTCATTTCTTAATATATAAAAGGAAATAATTGGAGTCAATGAAATGTGAAACTCTTCAACTAAACATCTTTGATTTTATAATTCTGTGACTCTCCTTGCCTTACTTCATCTGAGAATACCCACCAAACCACAAGATCTACTCAGGTATAATTTTATCTATTGAAGTCCTTCACAAAATTGTCTTATGGGTTACCTATATGTTCAGATCATATTCTTAATATTTACCTAGAAAAAATTAAATTGTTGCAATATTTTTGTAGTCATAAAATCAATATGTTTACATAAAGAAGGCTACCATGAGCATATTTCTACAGGGTTGAAAGGCAAATTTCCTTAGGTGTTTCAGGAAGGAATGCTCATTGTTTGAATGTGAGAGTTGCAATAAGTTTGTATCACATTGAATTCAGTATTTTTTTTAAAAAGCAATAACAGTGAAGAGTAGAGGGGTAAAAAATAAAAATCCTTCATGGGAAAATCCATCTCTGTGATTATTTATAGTTAATATTGCAAAAAGTAGCTTCTGTATTTCACAGAGCAGTTCCAAAAAAGCACCTAGAGAAAAAATAACATCAGCCTCTGAATCACATCACTCAATGAGCACATACTGTTTCTGAAACATAGAGGAGCTGAAGCATATTCTTCATCTCAAAGAATATGGGTCTATGAATGAAAAGTCTATTATGACATCTGTGCAGAGAGAAGGGAACTTTAGGTTCTAACACTGATAATAACATATCTTGATTAATATGTTGATTAATTTTGCTGAATTGATTTTTTAATGAGGGAAAATTCTCTTTGTAAGCTAGAAGAACATATTAAGAAATGAAAATGATTCCAAAACAAAAATTATTTATATTTAACACTTTAAAATATTATAATCCAATGAATATTCCCCTCCGGTTTTAACTAATCTATTTGCCTTTATAGTAGAAGGGAATCATAGGGAAGTGATAGGTCGCTGACTTTGACCTTGTAGTTACCTTAGAGGCCATCAAAGTCAACCCCCTTATTATGAAAAGAAGGAAAAAGTTTAAGTGATTTGTTTCAAGTCCCAAGGTAACCAATGAACTGAGCCCTACTGACACAAAAGCCAGTTCAACATCTTTTCATGGTACCTCAAGATATGAATTACATATCAAGGTTGCTTACTGTTTTGTTCTATACTGGAATGAAAAGGGTTAACACTTGGAACAACATTGAGGCCTCACTTAACCAGGATGCTATTATAGCAAATGAGGTAATACCATCTTGCTGAGACAGGGTAAAGGGGTGGCTTAGAAGGGATGAACTCAAACTGGAGACAAATCTAAATTGATTAACTTCAGCCACACTGAAATTCTATTGTGGTAAAGCAGTGGCTGGGGTCAGGATGGCATGAGGGAAAAAGAGTGAAATTATATATATTTACAAACACCTTGTCATGATGTCTGATATCTAAAGCAGTAATGTTTCCTAACCCAGAGTCAAATATAAGTTTCAATTAATTGCAACTTCTAATGAGCTTTTTTAGATTAGAAAATCAATTCAACGATTCATCTTTAGGCATTGAAAGTAGGGAACTCTTTCTGCTCCACTTTAAATCATTCATTTGACAACAAATGAACAGCATAATATAGTAGAAAGGAGAGAATTTGAAACTCAAAATTTAAAAGGAAAGAATGTTGAATATTTTCAAAATAGAATTTCCTTTAAAAAGCATAATTATAGTCCTGAAAAATAATTCTAAGCATTATATCAATCACTAGTCTTTCTAATTTCATAATTTTTATTTCTTATATTAAACTCGAGAAAACATTTAAGTGCTAACAGTATACTAATTAAAAGAAGGAAAAAGAAGAAAAATAGAAAGGCTGTCATCAAGGAGATTATTATATATTAGGAGGGTTATAACATGTACATCAATCAAATGAATACAAGGGAAAAAAGTGAGATCCCAGAAAAATGCTATAAATTTTTAAAGAGTGTTTTTTTGGCTAGATTTAAAATTAATGGGGTGGAAAAAAACTGAAATAGTTTGATATGTTTAGATGGAATGATTAAAAAAAGAAAAATGAACTATATTGATCATACCGTCCTGGTTGTTTGAGGAAAATATTAAATTACAAAGCCACTTTTAGTTCTGGCCACAAGACAATATACTAGGGTTGCAAAGCATAAGTCATTTACTTGGTGACTCCAGGTAGGTATCTCAATGAAAGTCAACTAAAGGGGAAAATATACTCATGTTCATCTCAAGAAAAAAAGTGAAGGATACCAGGTTATAGCAATAATTTGTGCTTTATACAGCTTAAAGTTTAAAAAAACATTTTTCCTAGCAAGTCTATGATGCAAACATTGCAAGATCTATTTTCTCTATTTAATACAATTTCAAGAACTATTTTGTAATTTAATCTACACCAGTCTTGAATTTACCTTGGAATATCAATGTATAGATATTTAATATATTTCCAATTATTTTGAATAGGACTTTTCCATAATTTCACACTAGATTTTGGTATTGCTTTATAGGGATGTTGATTTTTCTGGGGTGATTTTGCCTGCTGATAGGTTTATTGAAGCTTTTGTCTTACTACTTTTCTTGGTTATTTCTGTCGGCTTTTATAAGTAAAACATTGTTATAAACAAAAAGGAAGAAAGGGAAAGAAAGAAGGAAGGAAGGAAAAGAGGTAGGAGGTATTTATGAAGTGTTTACTATATTTCAGATATTGTACTCAGCACTTAAAATATTATCTTATTTGATTTAAAACAACAACTCTGGGACATAGGTGCTATTATCTGATTTTATAGTTGAGGAAACTGAGGCACATAATGATAAAATGTGCTTTTCAAGGACACATATTAAGTAGGGGTCTAGGAAGAATTTGACCTCAAGCCTTCATGACTCTAGGCCAGTGTATCAAAAAGGAATTGTTGTCTACTCTTTATCTTTTTGTCTTTAAATTTCTTTCTCTTGCCTTATCACTATTGTTAGTTGAGCAGAGGATGAACATATTTCCTAGAAACTTCAAGGGACTCTAATGAGTTTGTTGTATTAGCATTTACTGCATGATAAGATTCATGGATTATTTTCCAGCCAAATGGTGTCCCAACACTGAAAGAAGTTTATATTTGTCTGAGACTTCCTTGTGTCAAGTAGTAGGCTCTGTCTCTTGACTGTCGATAGACAACAAATAACTCCTAAATTTGTGGAAGAATTTTATCCAACCCAACACAGATTAATTCTATTGCTCATTCTTTTCCCTCAAAGAGAAGAGGTACCAAACTTTAAGCCTGGCCTTTCTTCCCAAATGCAGGGCACTGGGATTCAAGAAAGTTTGAGGAGTAGAAAAGAAAAAAAAACTTTGTGGGGGAAAGAAAAGGTCATAAAATCTAGTCATGGTGGCTAAGAGATCTCAAAGACAGTTTGGTCCTCAAATAAAGATAGATGTGCTATTTTCCTTTACATTGCTTGTCCTACATCCAGTATCTTCTTGAATCCCAATTCTATAGTATAGCTTTGTCTTCTACCTGAGAAACCCTTGGGAAAAAAATCAAGATATTACTCCAGAAAGAATCCATTCCCTCTTCTAACCTCATTATCTTGTCATCAGTTCTTGTAACAACTCCATCTTTTCACCAACAACAAATTTCACTTCTGGACAACCATCAGACTCTACAACTGCTTTATTCCTCCAAGAAGATAAGTTTTCAGAGACTCTTTACATCTCCCAACCTACGCAAAACTCTCACTCTGGTATAATTCTCAATTATTCCCAAACTATTTCCATTGCTGGTTCTAGTACTATTATCATAATCCTCTATTTCCTCTTCTTTCATACTTGTCATTATTCTCTGGATTCTGGATTACAGATTCATCATCATTGAGCTAAGATTGCTCTCTCCAGTTACCAAGGGTATCTTAATTTCCACACCTAAAGGATCTGCTTATATGATTGCTTTATAGCACACTGTAGATTCCACTTTTATTTTATAAATTATTATTTTTATTTTGCAAATAATGCATCTTACATGATCATTTCATAAATATACTCCTTAAATTATTTTACAAATATAATCTTCATTCAACAGATAAACATTTAAATTCTCTTTTCCAGCTTAATGTTGATAAATGTAAATAACATACTAATTGTATATTTATCCAAGTCATTGATAACAAGGCCTAGAACAGCTGTTCGTCAATCAACTTTCCTTAAGTGGAATTAAATCTTTCGTGAATCTTAAAATCTTCCTCCAACTGGAGATTTCTCTTAGACCTTTTAACCAGTTCAAATTCATCTAATAATATTGAATTTAATTCAAATTTTCTTATCATTTCCACAAAGATATTATAAGAAATTCTCTCAAAAGCCTTGCTAAAATACAGATTACCATATCTACAATACTTTCTTTTTTCTGCTATAGAAATCTGATAACTCTGTCCATAAAGGATATGTGATTGGTCTGGCATAGCTTCATCTTAATAAACCTAGGCTAGATCATACTGCTCACTGCTTATTTGTTTTGTTTTGTTTTCTAAGTGGTTATAAAACTTCTCATTAATTCTCAGTTCTAGAAGTTTGCCAGGTCTTAACATCAAATTCAGTGGCTTATATAGTTAAAATGATCCAACTTCTTAAGCTTTTAGAAAAAACTTCTCTGAGCCTCAATCTATGAAATAGAAATAAAAATATAATAATTCTTGGCTGTACCTCACAGAGTTACTGCTGTGAATATGTTATTCCTATAATGGATGCTACTATTAATTGCACACAATTTTTATATTAGAATTCAATGGGATGTAAATTGACTTAAGTTTCAAAGAATCAAAGATTCTCAAATTTGGAATAAATTTCACTGGCAATCAAGTTCAACTCATAACTATACAATAATCGTCTTGTCCTCTCTAGAAATCTTTAAGCAGAGTCCTCTTTATGGATTTTAAAGTAGGGATTCCTGTTATGGGTTAGAATAAATGACAATTGAGGTCATTTCAAATTTTCAAGTTCTAAAATTATACAGAAATCATTGGTAAAATTCCCAAGCAGTAGTAGTCAACTCTTCTTTCCCTGATGGCCACCAGTGAAAGGGAGAAGTGAAAACCAAGAATAAGCACAGTAAGTAATTCATTTGTTATCTCCAGTGAATCATTTGTTTCTGAAGCATAGCTGAGTATTCTGTCACAAGCAACCAGAACAGAGATATCTCTCTGGCATTTGTCAGAGATGGTCTTCCTTTGGAAACCAGAGGTTTAAATGAAGAGTTGATCATGATAATATAAAAGCTTAACCAAAGAATTGATATTGAAATTTAGGTTAAAAGCTAGTTAATGTGTTAGTGTAACTGAAACTCATTTATCCAAACTGATACTCCCAGAGTGTGACTGCTATCTGCCTTAATAGACTAAACACATGTGTCCTTTCAGTCAGTGAGGAAAAAAAGATGTACAATGATTGTAAGCATAAAAGACTTGAGCATTTTTAAATATCATAAAATCATTTTATAAAATTAATTGATTTCTGAAGCATATCACTATTATATAAAATATTACAGGCCAGGAAATAAATTATGGCTATTTCTATTGTTGATTTGTAAATATGAAAGAAGCAATCATGCATTTAGTTTCCTTGGAAATGATTACACGTCTTAATTTATTAACAATATTATTGTGGCTAGCTGTATGCATATTAGCTATATATGGAGGAGGAGGCTTAAAACAATGAGGAAAATGAATAGGATGAGAAAGGACAATCTAGAAGAATGTGAAGAGCAAAAGTAGGATGATTTAAATTCTTTATGGTGTAACCTTTTCATAATTCAAGGTTTTTTTTTTTTTTTGGTTTGGGCTTAGTCAGGGCAATCTGTTTTAAGTGGTGACTAAAAAATGACAACCCCCCTCCCAATTTATTAATTCAGGCAAATAGCAAGCCTAATAATGGTTATAGAATGAAGGGGGGGGGAAAGCCCAAAGTAAATGTATTTCTTTCTATTTTTTGCAAATATATTCTGAATGAAATGCCATTTAATTGAATTTGAAAGTTAAATGCAATCAAATGGCTAGTTTTCTAACCCTATGCAAATGCCACCTTAAAAATAAATTCTTGTATGTATATAAAAATTCTCTTCCCCCTTAAAATAACACATACTACTTAACAATGTAGAATCAGAGGATCATAGATTTAGACTTAGAAAAAGCCTTAGAGGCCCAGTAACTCAATGCCTTATTTTATAGATGAAAATACTGAGGACCAGAGAATTCAAATAAATTGATCAGTGCTTAGATGGCAATGTTTGCTACTAGGAGAATTTAGATAAAAGTTTAAAGATCTATATCAACTGATACAGGATAAAGAAAGTAGAATCAGGAAAAGAACATACAGAATAACTGCAACAATGTAAAAATTGTAAGAACAACCCAAATAACTGAAATTGAGAACTGTTAAATTAAAATGTAAACTAATCTCCAATGAAGATATAGGTACCTTATCCCCCCAATAGAGAAAGTCAGATTTTTTTTTTGTGAGATTTGGAGGGTTTTGCTGATTTAAAAAAAAATCTGTCATAAAGTTTACTATCTAGTATTGAATGAGGAAAGATACAGAAGAGAATGTAGGAGATATTATCATGAAAAATATAAATAAAAATCTACTTCCAAAAGAAAAAAACACAATTTAGTTATAATGATACCTTCTTTCTTTCTATTTTAAATGAACATTCTAGCAAAGCAAGTACTCAGTTAATTTTACATTGCTGAAGTATATGGATTATGACATTTTTGAGCCTATTAAATTTTTGGTGCCCCATATAAATATCCTGATCCCTCTCCCACATAAGATTGACTCATCAAGCATTATGACAGCATAAAAAGAGCGTGAGATATGAAATATAGAACAATGGATTCAAATCACAATACTACTAGTTGCTTGTCCATATGACAGTGGCAAACTGACAGTTGTAGAAAGGTTATTCAAATAATGCTTGGAAACCAGAATAAAAGAAATGCTCTAGATTTGCAAACTGAGCATCTGCTCTTTCTTATTTTTACTAGCTACCCTGGCATAGACTAAATAAATTTATGTTCCTTTATCCTGTATCCTCCATGTTTCCTGCTTTGTACTGACTTCTGGTGGGATTATTAATTGTCCCTCTGTCAGGTCCTATTCAAAAGGGAGATTAGTAATCTTTAAAGAAAGATTTTAATGACAAAGGAGGAAGAGGAGATGGATACTGTCATGGAAACAAACATGAATTTGGATTAACTTTAAGAGATAGTGGTAGATGTTGAAGGGCCCAGAGTGCTGCCATTCATGGGGTCACAATTGATCAACAAAAACAATAAAAAGGTATATAATATTGATATATCCGGAAAAAAAAACTAAGATTTCAAAAAAAAGAGTATAGGTTTGACAAAAATTATTCATTTTATATCCACAACAAATACTTATAGACTCAATTGTTAGGTATGCTTACAACCTTTTGCCTGACTACTGAGGATAATCTTGCAATATCTTTGATGAAAATGTGGAATTAATTTTCCTTGTTTTTCTGAATACTTGCTATTAGTCGTAAAGCTGGAATTGAGATTACAGCGGTGTTTCCCTTAGCCAATCAGATAAATGATAGAATGTTTTTTCCCAATGGAATATTTTGGAGGAAACTCTTGAAAAAATATCGCTTTCATCCATTGAAGTGGAATGTTAAGTCAAATTTATTATTGAATACAATGTCTGTTAAAATATCTGATTTAAAAATATATGTGATTGAAAGGCCATCTGAGAGTGGTTGTGTACACCTACCTGTAACATCTACTAGCAGAGGCAGTGCATGGTAGACCACTTGAGCTTAAGAGTTCTAAGGTGTAATAATCTAAGAAAAACAATTATCCACATTAAATCTGGAACCTATATGGTGAGCCAGTGGAAACAGGGAGACATTGCCTAAAGAGAGAAAAATTATTCCAGATCAGAAAACAAAGCAGGTCAAAGGTACCATATCAACAAGTAATAGAATTAAGTCATTGAGTGGGCTTTATACTTCTAGTCTGGATGACACAGGAAGAACTGACATAAGAAAAAAAAATCAAATGGACAACATTAAAATCCCTTTGTAATGTCCTTCTGTTTCAACTCCCTCAAAAGTCTTATTTCAAAGTTACTTTCCTAAAAGAAAAAGTATAACATGAAAGATCAAGTGCACTGATATTTGCCAGTTCTTAGCTTCAAATATATTTATTTTTATGCTTTTTAAAATTTTTTATGGAGCCTAAACTCTTTGTCTTTGTCTTCCACAGTAAGGGAGGCTATAACTCCCTGTATGAGTTCTAAGGTACACTGAAGGTTAGGGAAATCTCTTCTCTAGTTCCAGTGTCTCTTGTCCTCACCCCTAACTTATTGATAGCAACTGGTGACTGGCACTCTAGCTATACTTGCCTAATTAACATCAATTACATTTTACAAAAATAGATGTATTCAAACATATAGAAAAAAAAACCTATGCAATCATTTCATCTACACACCTTGTGATATCCCCTTACCCCATTGTTTCAAATTCAAATAGAAAACATCTTCATTTAGTTAGGGCAGTGATGTTTCTGATTCTGCATGAAATGGTGCACATCTTTGTTCTATTCTTCATCATCTTGATCTCATAAGAAGCCTAATAATTTAGCTCAGTTCCTACATTGACTAGCAGCATCAGGTTCATATTCAGACATAGCCTCTATGATGAGAGAGTCTCTGCTTCAGCTTCCAGAGTTCTTGTGTTCTGGAGGTTATTCCAAAAAGTTATTCCATATTCCTTAAGACATTGATACTAATCAGGATGGGATACCATAATGCTGAGGTGACCTCCAGACCTATAAAATCACAAGATCTTGGAAGCTCCTTTAGCTTTTATTTAAAGGGTAAAAGAATAAATGCAAAGAATGAAGACTTATTTGGGGTCATATAACCTCAAAGTGGAGGTCACAAGGCCTTTACCTTACAATATATAAAGTAAAAGGTTTAAAAAAATAGCTTTCAGGTTCACCAACACATTTAATCTGCTCTCAATTTTTTTTTCCACCAAAGGTTTTCAAAATTTGTTTTGAAATAGAATTGTTTTTCTTTTTTTGAAAAAAACTTATGATATCTTTCTGGATTTTTCAAATTATATGCAAATCAACTACACAAGAGAAAGTAAAACATAAATTATTCCTTCTGTACTTATCAAGCCCTCATTTAATGTGTCTCATGCAAAATATCATCTCAGTGCTAATGATCATCACCACAAGAAATGGATTTATAGACCACAAACAGGATTTGAGGCAAAAGAGATACAATGAAATATAAAATGTTGTTTTAAATCTTAATGGACTTCATGTTGTTAATGATATGAGGCCAAGGAATGAATCTTCCCCTTATCAGTTCTTACAAAATTTTAAACAGATCTGAAGAATTAAATCATTGATAGTCAGGAAACTTCAATTTCTTGACATTTCTTTTTTCAAAACCATCATTTCAAATTCATTAACACTCATTAACTTGTATTCTCTGCTCCAAAAATATATAGTAATACAGACATCTGGCATGTACTTAACTATTATTTCCTTATGATCATTGAGAATTTGATTTTCTGAATGTATAACTTAAAATATGTGCATATTTCAACTGAGTTTAAGGAACCAAACAACCAATATTCATTAAGCATCTCCTATGTCCCAGGAACAGTACTAAAGCCTGGGACTAAGAAAAGGTAGCTCCTAATTTTCAAGGAGCTCAAGGAGTTCATCACCTAATCATGGAAACAACAAGCCAACTATATACAAATAAGCTATATCCATCATAAATAAGAAATAAGGAGTCCAAGTGGTCAATTGTTTATCAAACTAAACATTACAGGCAAGTGTAGAAATCCAATTATCAGTCTCCATATTTTATTTATAGTATTTCTAATTACTGTTAATGGTCTTATAAAAGATAATATCAGCTTCTAAAGTCTAAAAAAATGTCAATACACTCATTGTAATTGGGACACAAAATACCTTCATTTTAAATGCTCAATTCACTTAATCTGTAATTCACTTTTAGATGTTCCTTTCAAAAGAAATGAGCATGTTCTGTATCATATCAATATTTCTTATTTTATAAAGTATGCTTTAAAAATATAAAAACATAGCCTCTTCCGTTGTGAGCAAAGGCTCTGAGATTCTTAAAGACCAATGAAAAACAAGAAATGAATAATTAGAGATTCCTTGATTGGACCTGGAAATATGAGCTTATCACAGAGCAAAAACTTTATAAGTAAGAATTCCTTTAAATGGTTTGTTCAGTTAATTAAGTCAAACAAAGCAAGGAGGGACAACTTAAGTGGGTTGCTCTTGAATAAAATGAAGAACAAATAGTATGGCACCTCCTAAAGTCTTAGAAAAACAGAAAACTGAATAAAATCACTTTCAAAATTGAATTACTCTTCTCAGTGTAAATGTGATGCTATGTCCCAGATCACAAGTGACATTTGCACTGTCAGTAATTGCTAATCAATTTTATTTTATTTTTTTGTCATAATGGAGGGTATAAAATAGGATATATAATTTTGAGCATAAAGGCAAAACGCATTAAATTTTTTTAAAGAATTGAATCATCTTTTCTGTGGGAAAGATAATACCTTTTGACAAGAAAATGAAATCAGTTAAGAAATTTCAAACTTCCATTTTAAAATACATAAAGGTTAGCCATAGAATGTTATTTTGGAATTTTACAGACATTTCATTAAACCCAAAACATTTTCCTTAGTCAATTACATGAACTTTGTTTTTTTTTCTTTTTATACAAACTATTGAAGCCCTGTTTCATATTCCATAAATTGATTCAAATGGTACAATTGCCATAAAGCCTTCCTCTCCCACTTCTTCCCCATCAATATTGTGCTTTATTTTTCACATCTCATCTATATATGTATAATGTGCATGTGTATATAGATCCACACATGTATATGTAAATATATGCTCATAGCCATTGAAAAAGTAACATGAGATGTCCTTTGAAGGAATTAGTGACTCAGTCAGTACTGAGAAGGGAATATCTTACATAAATAAGGAGAAAAGCTTATATAAAGCTATGGAGATGGGAGATGGAACACCAGGAATGAAGAACAACAAGAAAACCAATTCATCTTGAACAGAGAAGTATTGCATAATAAGCCTGAAAAAAGTTTGAAGCCAAGGTATGAAGGACTTAAATTTTAAACAGGGAAACTTACATTTGATTCTAGAATAAAGTCACTAAAACCTACTGAGTTAATGGGTTGAAAGGACCAGAACTGTGATTTAGGAAAATCACTTTGTCATCTGTGTGGAGGATGATTTGATCCAGAAAGAGCATTTGAGAGGTTACTAAATAGCATAAATAAGAACTAATAAGGGAGGACCTAAACTACAGTTTGGGTGAAGAGAACACAGTTGCAAAAACTATTGTGGAGGTAGAATCAGTAAAACATGGTACTAATTGGATATATCCGGTTAGGGAGAACAAATTTAAATTACCTCTGTTTGCAAACTTGTAGGTTAGGAATGATGGAAGACACTGAATTTGGCTTAAAGAAAGAAGTTTTTTAAAAGAGTAGGTTGGGAGGAACCATAAGGAATTCTGGCTTGAATTTGCTGAGTTTAAGAGGCCTATGGGATATTTCTATACCAAGTTAAAAAATGTCTTAAGGACAGGTAATGATTAAAGGATTAGTGTTCAGAAGAGAAACTAAGGTTAGAAGTAGGCATCTAAAAGTTACTTTCTTAAATATGAAGCTCTTCATGAGTGAGAATGGGAGAGGGAAATAAAGAAAAAGAGTCAGGGAGTGGAGCCAAGATGGTGGGGATCAGAAAATACTCAGCCGAACTCCTCTAATATTGCTTCAACATATCCTTTGACTATTTGTCAATTGGGGAATGGCTTGTATTCTAATAATTTGAATTAGTTCTCTATAGATTTGAGAAATGAGACTTTTATCAGAGAGTTTTGTTATAAAAATTGTCCCCAATTTTTTTTTTATTCTAATCTTGGTTATACTGGTTTTGTTTTTGCAAAACCTTTATAATTTAATAATCAAAATTATTCATTTTATATTTTATAATATTTGCTATCCTTTGTTCATAAGTTCCTCCCTTCTCCATAAATCTGACAGGTAAACTATTCAGTGTTCCCCAAATTAACTTTTAGTATCACTCTTTATTTCTAAATCATATACCCATTTTGCCTTTATCTTGGTATAGGGTGTGAGATATTGGTCAATACCTAATTTCTGCCTTACTATTTTCACAGCAGTTTTTGTCAAATAGTGAGTTTTTATTCCAAAAGTTAAAATCATTGGGTTTATCAAACCCAAGATTTCTAAGGTCTTTTACCCCATATCTACTCTGATTCACTATTCTATTTCTCAGGTGGTACCAGTGTTTTGATGATTACTACTTTATAGTACAACATAAGTTCTGGAACTGTTAGGGCACTGTTTTCCACTTTTTTTCCCATAAATTCCCTTGATATTCCTTTTTAAAAAAAAACTTATTTTAAAATATTTTTTCATGTTTGCAGGATTCATTTTCTTTCCCTCCCCTCTTCCACCCACCCCAGTCGACAAGCAATTCTACTGGTTTGAACAAATGTTATTAATTTATATCTATTTCCATAGTATTAATTTTTGCTATAGAGAGATCTTTTAAAGTCCAAACCAGAAATCACTTACCCATATATACATATGATAAGTAATGTCAATTGTTTTGATTTTGCATTTATGTTCCCATAGTTCTTTTTTTAAATGTGATTAGCATTCTTTCCCATAAGTACTTCCAGAGTGTCCTGGCTTGTTACATTGCTACTAGTAGCAAAATCCATTATATTGGATTTTTTTCATAATGCTTTACTTTCTGTGTATGATGTTCTCCTGGTTCTGCTCATTTCACTCTGAATCAGTTCACTGAGGTTCTCCCAATTCATATAGAAAGTCTCCAGATTATCATTCTTTACAGCATAATAGTATTCCATCATATACCACAATTGATTCAGCCATTCCCCAATTGAGGGACAACTCTTCATTTTCCAATTTTTTCCACCACCAAGAGTGTGGCTATGAATATTTTTATATAGGTATTTGTCCCTATTAACCCTTTGGGGTACGAACCTAGTAGAAGTATTTATGGATCAAAGGGTATGCATTTTAATGGCCTTTGGGTATAATTCCAAATTGTTTTCAAGAATGGCTGGATTAATTCACAACTCCATCAACAGTGCATTGGTGTCCCAATTTTGCCTCAAACCCTCCAACTTTTATTATTTTCTTTTACTGTCATATTGAACAATCTGCTAGGTGTGAGATGGTATCTTAGCATTATTTTGATTTGCACTTCCCTAACTATAAGAGATTTTGAACACTTTTTCAAGTGCTTATTGATGGTTATGATTTCTTAACTGAAAACTGCCTGTTCATGTCCCATAACCATTTGTCAATTGGGGAATGGTTGATTTTTTTGTATAATTGACTTAGCTCTTTATATATTTGAGAGATTACACCTTTGTCAGAAATCTTTGTTATCATTTTTCCACAATTTGTTGCTTCCCTTCTGATATTGGTTGCTTTGGTTTTGTTTCTACAGAAAATTTTAATTTAATATAATCAAAATTATTCATTTTATATTTTGTAGTGTTCTCCATCTCCTACTTAGTCTTAAAATTCCTTCCTTTCCCATAGATATGACAGGCATACTATTCTATGTTCACCTAATTTATTTATGATTTCCCTCTTTATATTTTTCATTTATCCATTCTTAATTATCTTGATATGGAGTTTAAGATGTTGATCTAGACCTAATTTCTCCCATACTGTTTTCTAATTCTCTCAGCAGTTTTTTGTCTAATACTGGGTTCTTGCCCCAAAAGCTGAGATCCTTGGGTTTATGGAATACTATCTTGCTACTGTTATTTACCCCAAGTCTATTCCATTGATCTCTAATCTCTACCTCTAAGCCAGTACCATATTGTTTTAATGATTACTGCTTTATAGTATAGTTTGAGATCTGGTAAAGCTAGACCTCCATCCTTTTGTTTTTCATTAGTTCCCTTGATATTCTTGATCTTTTGTTCTTCAAGATAAACTTTGTAATAACTTTTTCTAATCCTATAAAAAAGTTTTTTGGTAATTTGATAGGTATAGCATTGAATAAGTAAATTAATTTTGGTAGGATTGTCATTTTTAGATTATTAGTTCATCCTACCCATGAACAATTGATGTTTTTCCAATTGTTTAGACCGAGTTTCATTTGTGTGAGAAGTATTTTATAGTTATGTTCTTATAATTCCTGAATTTTTCTTGGCAAGTAGATTCCCAGGTATTTTATGTTGTCAATAGTGATTTTAAATGGAGTTTCTCACTCTTGTTACTGGGTTTTGTTGGAAACATATGGGAATGCTGATGATTTATGTGGGTTTATTTTTGTATCCTGTAACTTTCTAAAAGTTATTGATTATTTATACTAGATTTTAGTTGATTTTCTTAGATTCTCTAGGTATAACATTGTGAGAGTTAAAATTAATACACAATAACTCAAGTATTATATTTATAAAATTTATTAAAATAAAAACTAGAGTTAAAAGGGAGCTAACTAACTCAAGCCACAGTCTCAAGAAAGAAGAGCAAGAGGAAGGAGTCCTAGAAACTTATAAACAATCACGTAAAGATGCATCTTAACAAAGGGAAAAGTATTCTGTAAAATACAAAAGGAATTCTGGGGAATGTGGTTCAAAGGAAGAAAAATTCCACTTAAACACCATCATGTCATTTTTCAAGAGTGATAGTGTAGTTTCCACATTACCTACTTAGATCACTTCAATTTCTTTTTCTTTCTAATTGCTACTCCTAGCATATCTAGTAAAATATTAAATAGTACTGGGGATAATAGGCATCCCTGCTTCACTCATTTTGGGGGGAAAGGCATCTAATTTATCCACATTGCAGATGATACTTGTTGATGGTTTTAAATAAATACTGTTTATTATTTTGAGGAAAGGCCTTTTATTCTTATATTTTCTAGTGTTTTCAATAGGAATGGATTTTGTGTTTTGTCAAAGGCTTTTTCTCCATCTATTGAGAAAATCAAGTGATTTTTGTTAGTTTGGTTGTTGATATGGTCAATTATGCGGTTTTCCTAATATTAAACCATATTTTAACTCCTGGTGTAAATCCTACCTGGTCATAGTAAATAATACTTGTGATAACTTACGATAGCCTTTTGGCTAGTATTTTATTTAATATTTTTTTCACCTATGTACTTTAGGGATTTTGGTCTATAGTTTACCTTCTCTGTATTTGGTCTGACTGCCTTTGGAATCAATATCATATTTGTGTCATAAAAAGAATTTGGTATTTCTTTGCCTATTTTGTCAAATACTTTGTAGAGTATTGGAATTAACTAATCTTTAAATGTTTGATATGATTCACTTGTGAATCCATCTAGCTCTGGGGATTTTTTTTTCCGTAGAGGGTTCCTAGATGACTTGTTCAACTTCTTTTTCTGTCATGGGATTATTAAAGTATTTTTTTCTTCTTCCGTTAATCTAGGAAATTTATATTTTTTTGCAAATACTCATTCATTTCACCTAGTTCACCATATTTATTGTCATATAATTTGGCGAAATACCTATTAATAATTTCCTTGATTTCCCCTTCGTTAGAGATGAGATCACCCTTTTCATTCATGATACTGTTAATTTTGTTCTCTTTTTTCTTTTTCATAATTAGATTAACCAATATTTTATCTATTTTTTTCAAAATACCAGCTCTTAGTCTTATTTATTAGTTCAATAGTTCTTTTAATTTTAATTTTATTAATTTCTTCTTTGATTTTTAGGATTTTCAATTTGGTCCCTTCTAAGTCACAGAACCCAGAATTGAAAATAATAATCCAAAGGGGTTCTAAGCCAGGCAGCATAGTACAGATGAAACTATCAAAATATCTCTCTTCTAAGATATTAGTCTCTAAGTAAAGTTCAAGATTAAAAACAGATGTTTGGCTGTCAAATTACATTGTTGGAATATGAGGAAATTTAGGAAGCCAAAATTTCATTTTCAGGGTCATTGTTATTTTTTGTGTGTCCTTCAGAAAGGAGATATTGAGCCTGAGTTTTTTTTTTAATATGTTAAGTTAAAGTCATGAGATATTACACTGCCTTGTTTCAAATGGGCTCTCAAAAGATTAATAAGTTGGTTCAAAATGTATGCAAGTGATAGCTTGGGTTCTGTAAAAATAAGCATTGAAATTTGGAATTATGCCCAAAGGGCTATAAAAGAATGGCTTCCCTTTGATATAGTACTATCACTGCTGGGTTTTTACCCCAAAGAGATATTAAGGGAAAATGTTTGAACAAAAATATATATAATAATGCTTTTTATAGGGCAAAAAAATGGAAAATGAAGGGGTGTCCATTGATTGAGGAATAGCTGAACAAAGTGTGGTATCGTTATGGGATATTATTGTGCTGAAACAAATGATGAAGGATTTCATCCTGAATATTATATTCCACAACTTTCAGAATCTACTAGGTCCTGTGAGATCCTGATTGTAGCTCTGTTGCTTCTTGAAGTACTTTCTCCTTAGCTTGATGGTTCTTGAATTTAGCTATTACATTCCTGGAAGTTGTCATTTGAGGATTTCTTCTGGAGGTAATCTGTGAATTCTTTCAATTTCAAATTTATTTTCTTTTTTGAGGATTTCTGGGCAATTATCATTGATAATTTCTTGAATTATGATGTCCAAGGTTTTTTCTTGTACATGGCTTTCAGACAGTTCAATAATTTTTAAATTGTCTCTCCTAGATCCATTTTCTTGGTCAGTTGTTTTTTTTCAATAAAATATTTCATGTTTTCCTGTTTGTTTTTTTTCCCCCATCCCTTTGATTCTCCTTATCTGTTTCTTGATTTCTCATGAAATAATTAGTTTCAACATGGTCAATTCTAATTTTTAAGAACTGAGTTTCATCTGACTGTTTTTGGTTATCCATTTTTCAATGGCCCTATTTCTTCTTGTATCATTTTCCTTTTTCCTTGCATTACTTTCATTTCTCTTCCCCAGTTTTCCTCTGCTTCTTTTGATTGGTTTTTAAAGTGTTTTTTTTTTCATTTCTTCCAGAATCTGTGTCTAATCTATATTTTTCTTTTGGTCTTTGTATTTCCTTTGCTTTCACTTTCCCCTTCTATATCTGTACCTTCTTCTTTGACTCGATATAAATTCTTTAGAATTAGGTGCTTTTTTGTTGTTTGCTCATTTTTTCCTATCTAATTATAGGTTAGGCTCTATTTTCTGGGAAGTTGGGGTACCCTCTTAAACTTCAGTACCTCCTTGATGTTATTCTTAAATTATTTTCTGGGTTTTTACCAGTTTCAGTTCTTTGAGGATAAAGTGATGGTTTGAAGACTCAGAGCCCCCTCCTTCTGCTGATTCAATAGACTCTGGAGATGATGATGGCTTAAGGACTTGCCTCAGACTTAGACATAAGTTTTAATCTCCTCATGAATTTGATCAGGTCAGGGACTGATTGAATTGTGCCCCAAGGTTAGGCTAAAGTTTTTGGTCTCACTGTGTATTTGATCAAATCAGGCACACACTTTATTGCCTTATCCTTGAGCTTTGCCCTTAGTTTGGGGCAAAATCATGAGGGTGAGGGGCTGTGAACTGTGTCCTCACCCAAAAGTGTGAACTATATCCTTATCCCAAGCCCAGATGGGGATTTCTGGCTTAGCTCTTGGCCCACAAGTATCAGCCCACTTCAGCCCAGATTTCCCTGGGCTAGGACTCAGGACTTCTTCACAGGTTTGAAATAATAAGGGGTGTGGGTTGGCTTAGACAACTATTTGCCCAGGCAGGGTCATAGAGTCTTAATGTCGGTTAGGTTATGAACCTGTGACAGCATATGTGGAATGGGAGTGTGTGGTGTGCTCTTGGCTTATTCTTCTTTCCTTGCTACAGCCTCTTGCTGGCTCTGCTCTCCTCTCACTCCTGTGCCCCAGATGTTCTCTGCTTACCATTTGGGTTTTTCTTTTCTTGATAGTTGTTTCACTCTGTCTCTTTATTGGTTCTTTCACTTCTGTATTAGTTTTGTGGCAATATTTTCATCTTGGTTGGAGAGGATTCTCATAGTAACATGGAGCTGCTCTGGTTTACTCCTCCAGTTTGGTATTGTCCACAGAAATTGAGAAATTGGGGCACAATAAAATTTAGCAGACTTTTCTACTAGCAACAATGCAATGACCCAGGACAATCCAGAGGAACTTATGAGAAAGAACTCTATCCACATCTAGAGAATGAGTTGTGGGAACAGAAACACAGAAGAAAGACAACTACTTGATTACATGGTTCAATGGCAATATGATTGGAGTTTTGGCTTAAAAGATCACTCTATTGCAGATATGAATGTGGAAGTAGGATTTGAGCAATGATACATGTATAACCAAGTGGAATTGCTTGTCAGCTCTGAGAGGAGGGAGGGAAAAGGAGTGGAAAAGATCATGAATCATGTAACCATAGAAAATATTCTAAATCAATACATTTTTAAAAAGAAGTAAGTATTGATATAAATATTTGATAAATTGATACACCTAACCTAAAGAGTCTCCAAATATAGTTAGGATTAGTAAGCTATTTCACAGAAGATAAGTTTTAGGAATCGTATACCAATTGTGGCCAAATATATTAAAAGATTTTAGAATTTTGTGTTAAACTGATGATTTCTTTCTTGAATATGATCCCTTGTTAACCATTCTTATCACTCACATACCATATGCTATATTAAAGAGTTCAGAGATAGCAAACAAACAAAATGTACTTAAGAATAATTACTTTAGGCTAAGTTGTTTATAAGAAAGATAATTGATGAAATGGTCACCTAATTAAACATATGGAGAGAACTGAATCTATCAAATGAGGATACCATAAGTTGCAAAAGGAAATGAAATATAATTTCCTAGGTTATATATCAAAAAGAATGCAGAAAAGAATATTGCATTTATTTTTTGTTTATAGCTTAATATATGCAAATCACATCTTTATTCATCACCAAAATTCACTTTTCCAGAAAGAGTTAGTATATATTTTTGTTTAAAATATAATTTTACTATTAGTGTGTGCATGTGCTTTGAGATCATCTGAACATAAGTTTATGGGACAATAAATATGCCTTTCTGAAGCTGGCAATTCAGCCAAGATAAATTAAATCATTTTGCAAAAGGTATTTTATAAAAAAAAAAAACAGAGAATTTCAACTTCATAAATCTGTGATACCTAGGTAGACAGGTCAAATAACTTAACCATATTTTCATCTCATATGCATAGAAATGTATGATACAAGTCCCATTAAATAATTGGAGTTTTGTGAGTAAACCCTGTACATGATAATATAATATATGCATAAATATCAGAGATTTAAATAGACCAAGCATTAAGCAAATCTGTCTACTCTTTATCTAAAAATATGAAAATACATGGCATATAGGGGGCCATGAAATAGTAATCTAGATATTGCCTAATACCACTGTCAAAAGTAAGGTCAGTTAATGAGACAAGCATTTATATTAAAGAGGATGAGAATATAAACACAGCAGATACCTCAAAGAAAATGAGCACTTCATTATAACTGTAAAATAAACTTTGAGCAAATCATTTTTCTGTCATGGGAATGGCTATAACAGTCACACTATGAGCTTGATTCTTATGTTTTCTATATTATTTACTAAGTATATGTTAAGTAGTCCTAGAAATTACATGACATCTTTTAGACAATTAAATGTACTCAAACCTAAATATACATAGCAATACCTACAGTTTAGGAGCTCTTCAGAGCCAATCTAGTTCAACTTATTGCTTCTACAACATGCTTAGCAAGTGGTCATTGAGCCTTTGATTGAATACATAATTTGTGAAATAATTTTCAAACTCCAAAGCACTATAGAAATGCTAGTTATTATCAAATGATGTTTGACTATGAAATAGAAAACAAAATAAAATAATTTAGCATTTATTTCAGAATGCTTTATCATTATCATTCTATAACATCAACTTAAAAAGTTGGAAAGAAGAATATGGTTAGGTATAATTGTTGGATCTTGTTCAGTTAATTGAACTATATGTCAGAGAACACAGAAGCACAATTCTACAATTCATACAATATTCCATTGTTCTTAGAGATATGAACTGACAAAAGTTTTTATAGTCCAATAATAATAGACCCAACATTTATGGTGTTCCATAGAATAAAATGCAAACCAAAGCTTCCGAATTGTGTGTGTGTGTGTAGTTTGTGTGTGTGTTTTTGTGGTATGATATCAGATTTATCTCTCTGTACTGAATAAGCTTCAGGAATACTTTTTAACATTCTTTTTTTTCTTCTGTGTAGATAGTTTTTGTCTAATGAATAAATGTAATAAAAACATTTGAATGGACATTTATAATACTTTTGCAGCATTTGTTTCTGACATTTTCACTGACATATCCCAAGAAATTCTAGCCAGAAATGATGAATTCTAAATCTATAATGAGATTTTCTGAATTAAACTATTTAGCAGAAGGTGAAGTAGTAGTTCATGATTTTTTCTTTCCTTAATAGAAAACAGAAGTCTCTTCAGAGTATACTCATTGAAACATCTTTTCCTTTGTAATAATAAAAGTAAACTTCTAAACACTTCCATTCAATCATTTCTGTGGTTTAAAAGCATATGTTATACTAAACATCGTCTCTCTTATAGATCCTCAACAAATTGCAGAAAGTATTCTTCCGTAATAATCCTTTTCATCTGAATCAAATCTTTCACTGAAAAACGAAAAACAAGGATCTATTCTACCCAAGTAGGCATCAACATAGACTCTAAAGGAGTGGTGTTATTCATTATCAAGCTTTTTGTTGTGTTGGTGTTCAGGCCTTATTCTGAACTTGGACTTGCTCTTACTTTACTGAAATCATATACCAACAACAGGGAGATGACTGATATGGATGAGGCTAAAAAGTTCAGTCTGTTGGGACCAGGATTCATTTCAGCCCATCAGTGTTCGTTAGTCCACTAAGTGGTGACATAATCCCAAATTCACATTCCCAAGAGATTGACTCTCAGCCTTTCTCCTGTTTGCTGACCTTTCTGCAAAAGAATGTTAAATTCTATAGTAAATGAGTAAAAAGATTTTCAGGTCAGATTATCATTTCTGAAATGAATTGCTTAACATGTGGATGAGTGTCAGAACTTAGCCTAAACTTCTGCTCATGAATCATCTTCTCAAGTAAATAAACAAATGAATAAGCATATGTCTGTATGCTTTGGATATTATTTATATTGGATAGATTTACACATTTGGTTTTCTCCTGAAGTAGATTTTTTTTCTCTAAGGAGCAGGCAAAAAAAAAATAGTCCCAGGAAGTAGCATGTGGAATTTGTATTATTTTCTTATTTAAAATTAAATCATTCTATTGTTTTCCCATAAAATCAAATAATCTCAGAATGTCATTTGTACTTTAAATTCTATGTGCCTGATCCATGAAATTCCCAATGATGACTAATACTAAAAATGCTGTCTATATTCAACAAAGGTCTCCAACCTAAAAGACTATATGAAATAAACACAAGTTATGGTACTAAAGTTAAGGCAGTGATGGCAAAAAGCTTAGGAGGTCCATCTATGAAAATAAATGCTAATTCAGGGGTTGATATTTGGTGTTGGATGAAAACCCAAAACACATTTTACCAAGTGATATATTTCAAGATAAACTTTGTCCATATGCTTTTCATTCATTTACACTTAATTCATTGAATTGACATTTGGGAGAAAAAAAAGTTGTTTGATGTATGAGAAGATTATTGGTGCCATTTTCACATTGCTAATATCTATGAGCAAATGCATTTGCAGGTATGTTTGCATATATGTGTATATATATTCATATAAAAGTGTGTATACAATACAATATATATATATATATATATCACTTAACTGTTATGTATAGTTACATGTCTTGTGAAAAGGACAGGAATTGTCATAAACTGGTATTTTTTTTCTTTCTGGTATGAAAGGAAGGGGGAAGGAGGAAGGAAAAGAAAGAGAAAAGGAAGAAATCAAGCACTTTTAATGGACAAGTTTTAATAAAGTATTGTGCTAAGGGAAGAAAAGACTGAAAAGTAGTAGGTTGAACTGGAGAAAATATAGGATTTGGTGTCAGTAAGAGCTGACTTTAGTATTTCCTAGGTAGGAAAAACATTTATTCTCTCTGGGCCTCAGTTTATTCATTTATAAAATAAAGAGGTTGGACCTCACAATGCATAGCATCTATGCTCTATGTTTTTCCTTTCTATTCTTCTTTCCCTGTTCCTCTCATTCTCATATTATTGCTCCCAGTTAGAAACATGGGAACTGAGGCTGTACAGCTAAGGATATAAAGAGGCAAATATTTGCTTATGATCACAAAGCTTTTGTGTCTTGAAGAGAATTCAGATAGTAACAGTGAAGAACAGCTAACACTTATATAACACTTACTAACTACCAGGCACTATAGTAAGCACTTTACAATTACTAACTCATTTGATCCTCAAAACCATCCTGGGAAGTAGGTTCTATTATTATCCACATTTTACAGAACAGGAATCCGAGTCAAAAGAGGCAAAGTGACTTATCCAGGGTCAAACAATTAAAGTGTCTAAGACTGAATTTGAACTCTAGAAATCTTCCTGTCTCCAAGCAAGTACATTATCCAGTGAACAAACTAATTGCCAATAGCTCAAAACTTTGAACTCTTTCCATTATTCAACACTGATTCTAATTTACTACAACCACTTTAAAATATTACCCCAGATCAAATTTAGGAGTGGTTGAACTAAGAAAAATCAGCATGAGACTTTTTTTGTTCTAAGAAAACTTAAATCAGAAGGAGAATTTCATGACACCCTGGGGAAGTCTGTCAGAAGGTAATGTACATGGTGGTAGCAGCAGCTTCTGGAGCTCTCAGCCTGGAGATGGTAAGGGATTTGGAAAACTGATCAGAAAGGGATTAGAGGGAACCCTTTACTGGCACTGGGTATAGCCAACATTGATACAATTACAGGGGACAAGGGGCATTTCTTGAGTAAAGACCAGAGTGCAGTACAGGAGAGCAATGACCATATCTCTTCTAGGATAACACAACTTGGAAGCACTAAAACTTCCATATTCTTAGAACTACCACTGAAAACAATAGCCCTAAAATCCTTGAAGCTTGAGATAGTGCCTCTCTGTCCCCAGGTGAACAGAGCCCATGTAATATAAAGTTCAAAATCAAGAAAGAGACTGGGAAAATGAGAAAATATAAAAAGAGAAGAATTTAGCCATGCCATAAAAGATACTATGGTGATACAAAGGTCCAAAACAAACTCAGAAGACAACAATGTGAAAACAGCTACAAAGTCTCAAGTGAAAATGCTAATTAGACAACAAGAATTCCTGGAAGAGTTAAACAAAGAAATGAGTAGTAGAGGGGAAAATAGGAAAAGAAATGAAAATAATGCAAGAAAATTATCAAAAGAGAATGAATACACACACACACACAACAACAACAACAACAACAACAACAGAATCAAATGTATATAAAGTGAAAAAAAGTAAAGTTAACAGAACCAGGAGAACATTGTACACAATAATAGTAATAAAGTATAAACTACGACTGAATTCATTATCATCAGAAATGCAAGGATTCAGGACAACTCCAAGAGACTCATAATGAAAATGGTTAATCTGCTTTAGAAGGAACTGATGGAGTTTGAATGAAGAATGAAGCAGGCCACTCTTCACTTTATTTCCTCCATGATTTTTTCTCTAGTATAAATGATATGTATCTTCTTTCAAATGATGAAAAAAGGAAATATGTATTGTATAATAACACATGTACAACCTGTAGCATATTACCTGACATCATAGGGAAGGTAGAGGGTTTAGGGGAAGCAAAAGAACATAAATCACATAATGTCAGAAAACAGATATTGAAAAATATATCAACATGTAATCTAGAAAAATAAAAATAAAGAATTGCGTTACACATGAAAGGGTTACAAAAAATTCACTGAGTAAGAGAACTGAAAAAGCAGAATAGAAATAGAAAAAGAGATATAAAATCTTACTGTTGAAAATTTCTTAAAAATTAGAAATGGGAAAGTGGAAACTAATGAATTCATGACTGATGAAGAATCAAAATGAAGTCAGAAGAAGAAAAATAAGAAAAAAAGATAATCAGAAAAACCATTGATATGGAAAATAGACCAAGGGAAAAAACTTAAGAATTATTAGACTCGACTTCCGGTTAAGATGGCGGCTTAGAGAAAGCTAAAGCTCAGATCTCCTGAAAACCCTTCCCGACCGATCTCAAACTATAAGCTCCTAAGGCGCCGAAATTCAAAACGATCAACAGCACAGACCCTGGGAAGCCTCCTCCTGGACCTGGACCCGGTTCAAAAGGTACGGCTCCCCTCAAAAGCCAGAACCCGAGATCACTCGGACCTCAGGGGTAGGAGCGCAGAGTCCAAGGCTCCCGGAAGCTGCAGCCCGGCTGGGCTCAGAGAGCAGAGTCCTCCGAACCACAACCCTCAGGGCCTTCTACCTGAGTCCGGGTGAAAGTTACTGCCTGGGGCTTCCGCTGCAGAGAGCTGGTCGAAACAACAGCAACCCTCAGGGCGGGCAAAACAGCCTCACGGGCTGGATCCTGCTATCCAAGTCTCAGTGAAAGTCCTTGCCCTCAGAGCTTGGGTTAGCTGCAGCCCATCCCCCTACAGGCCGAGGAAACAGCCTCACGGCCAGCGATTCTGAAGGCAACTTCCGGAAAGCAAGCCGGGGGAGAGTGTGGCCTCGTGGTCCGACCCTTCCATTCCAGTTCCAGTGAGGCATATTCAGTTTGACCCAGGGAAAGCTCATAGAAGGGACAATCTGCCCCGGACTAAAGCCTCTGATCACCAGACAGAGATAAGAAAAGCTAATCCTCCACATTCAGAGATGGCAGCAAACTCCACAGAAGCACAGAAGCCCCAAAATACCAAGAAAAATAAGAAGAAACGGGCGACTTTGGACACATTCTATGGAGCCAAAATACAAAATACAGAGCAGATAGAAGAAGATATACAAGAAAATGCTCCAAAATCTTCCAAAGGAAATAGAAACTCTCCACAAACCCATGAAGAATTTGAATCAGAAATGACCAAAAAGATGGAAGCCCTCTGGGAGGAAAAGTGGGAAATAATGTAAAAGAAATTCATGCATCTACAAAACCAGTTTGACCAAACTGTAAAAGAAAACCAGGCTTTAAAGCAAGAACTAATAAAGCAAAGCCAAAACACCAAGAAATTAGAAGAGAACATAAAATATCTCACCGACAAGGTGATAGATCTAGAAAATAGAGGGAGAAGAGAAAATTTAAGAATAATTGGACTCCCAGAAAAGCCAGAAATAAACACCAAACTGGACATGGTGATACAAGATATAATCAAAGAAAATTGCCCAGAGATTCTAGAACAAGGGGGCAATACAGCCACTGACAGAGCTCACAGAACACCTTCTACACTAAACCCCCAAAAGACAACTCCCAGGAATGTAATTGCCAAATTCCAAAGCTATCAAACAAAAGAAAAAATCCTACAGGAAGCCAGAAAAAGACAATTTAGATATAAAGGAATGCCAATCAGGGTCACACAAGACCTTGCAAGTTCTACTCTGAATGATCGTAAGGCATGGAACATGATCTTCAGAAAGGCAAGAGAGCTGGGTCTCCAACCAAGAATCAGCTACCCAGCAAAACTGACTATATACTTCCAAGGGAAAGAATGGGCATTCAACAAAATAGAAGACTTCCAACTTTTTGCAAAGAAAAGACCAGAGCTCTGTGGAAAGTTTGATACCGAAAATCAAAGAGCAAGGAATACCTGAAAAGGTAAATATTAAGGAAAGGGGAAAAATGTTATTTTCTTTTACTCAAACTCTCTTCTATAAGGACTACATTTATATCAATCTATGTATACTAATATGTGGGGAAAATGTAATGTATAAATAGGGGGTAAAGAAAGACCAAATAGAATAATCGTTCTCACACAAAGATTCACATGGGAAGGGGAGGGGAAGAAAACTCCTATAAGAAGGAGAGGAAGAGAGGGTTTTTTTTTTTTTTACTTAAACCTCAATCTCAGGGAAATCAACTCTGAGAGGGAAAAACATCCAGATCCATTGAGATCTTGAATTCTATCTTACCCAACAAGGGTAAGGAGAAGGGAAAACCGAGGGGGGGAGGGGGAGAGGGAGAACAAAAAGGGAGGGAAAGAGAGGGGGGAGGGGGAGGGAAGAAAAAGGGAGGGACTAAAAAGGGAAACATCAAGGGAGGGGACAAGGGGACTGATTCAAAGTAAATCACTGGACTAAAAGGTAGAGCCGAAGAAGAAAAGGTTAGAATTAGGGAAGGCAATCAAAATGCCAGGGAGTCCACAAATGACAATCATAACTTTGAACGTGAATGGGATGAACTCACCCATAAAACGTAGACGAATAGCAGAATGGATTAGAATCCAAAACCCTACCATATGTTGTCTTCAAGAAACACACATGAGGCGGGTTGACACCCACAAGGTCAGCATTAAAGGATGGAGTAAGACCTTCTGGGCCTCAACTGATAGAAAGAAGGCAGGAGTGGTAATCATGATATCTGATAAAGCCAATGCAAAAATAGACCTGATCAAAAGGGTTAGGGAAGGTAATTATATTTTGTTAAAAGGGACTCTAGACAATGAGGAAATATCATTAATCAACATGTATGCACCAAATAATATAGCACCCAAATTTCTAATGGAGAAACTAGGAGAATTGAAGGAAGAAATAGACAATAAAACCATACTAGTGGGAGACTTAAACCAACCATTATCAAATTTAGATAAATCAAATCAAAAAATAAATAAGAAAGAGGTAAAAGAAGTGAATGAAATCTTAGAAAAATTAGAATTAATAGACATATGGAGAAAAATAAATAGGGATAAAAAGGAATACACCTTCTTCTCAGCACCACATGGCACATTCACAAAAATTGACCATACATTAGGTCACAGAAACATAGCACACAAATGCAAAAAAGCAGAAATAATGAATGCAGCCTTCTCAGATCACAAGGCAATAAAAATAATGATTAGTAATGGTACATGGAAAACCAAATCTAAAACCAATTGGAAATTAAACAATATGATACTCCAAAACCGTTTAGTTAAAGAAGAAATCATAGAAACAATTAATAATTTCATCAAGGAAAATGACAATGGCGAAACATCCTTTCAAACCTTTTGGGATGCAGCCAAAGCGGTAATCAGAGGCAAATTCATATCCCTGAAAGCTTATATTAACAAACAAGGGAGAGCAGAGATCAATCAATTGGAAATGCAATTGAAAAAACTCGAAAGCGATCAAATTAAAAACCCCCAGCAGAAAACCAAATTAGAAATCCTAAAAATTAAGGGAGAAATTAATAAAATCGAAAGTGATAGAACTATTGATTTAATAAATAAGACAAGAAGCTGGTACTTTGAAAAAACAAACAAAATAGACAAAGTACTGGTCAATCTAATTAAAAAAAGGAAGGAAGAAAAGCAAATTCACAGCATTAAAGATGAAAAGGGGGACAGCACCTCCAATGAGGAGGAAATTAAGGCAATCATTAGAAATTACTTTGCCCAATTATATGGCAATAAATACACCAATTTAGGAGAAATGGATGAATATATACAAAAATACAAACTGCCTAGGCTAACAGAAGAGGAAATACAATTCTTAAATAATCCCATATCAGAAATTGAAATCCATCAAGCCATCAAAGAACTTCCTAAGAAAAAATCCCCAGGGCCTGATGGATTCACCTGTGAATTCTATCAAACATTCAGAGAACAGTTAATCCCAATACTATACAAACTATTTGACATAATAAGCAAAGAGGGAGTTCTACCAAACTCCTTTTACAACACAAACATGGTACTGATTCCAAAACCAGGCAGGTCAAAAACAGAGAAAGAAAACTATAGGCCAATCTCCCTAATGAATATAGATGCAAAAATCTTAAATAGGATACTAGCAAAAAGACTCCAGCAAGTGATCAGAAGGATCATTCACCAGGATTTATACCAGGGATGCAGGGCTGGTTCAACATTAGGAAAACCATCCACATAATTGACCACATCAACAAGCAAACTAGCAAGAACCACATGATTATCTCAATAGATGCAGAAAAAGCCTTTGATAAAATACAACAGCCATTCCTATTAAAAACACTAGAAAGCATAGGAATAGAAGGGTCATTCCTAAAAATAATAAACAGTATATATCTAAAACCAACAGCTAATATCATCTGCAATGGGGATAAACTAGATGCATTCCCAATAAGATCAGGAGTGAAACAAGGATGCCCATTATCACCTCTACTATTTGACATTGTACTAGAAACACTAACAGTAGCAATTAGAGAAGATAAAGGAATTGAAGGCATCAAAATAGGGAAGGAGGAGACTAAGTTATCACTCTTTGCAGATGACATGATGGTCTACTTAAAGAATCCTAGAGATTCAACCAAAAAGCTAATTGAAATAATCAACAACTTTAGCAAAGTTGCAGGATACAAAATAAACCCACATAAATCATCAGCTTTTCTATATATCTCCAACATAGCTCAGCAGCAAGAACTAGAAAGAGAAATCCCATTCAAAATCACCTTAGACAAAATAAAATACCTAGGAATCTATCTCCCAAGACAAACACAGGAACTATATGAACACAACTACAAAACACTCGCCACACAACTAAAACTAGACTTGAACAAATGGAAAAATATTAACTGCTCATGGATAGGACGAGCCAATATAATAAAAATGACCATCCTACCCAAACTTATTTATCTATTTAGTGCCATACCCATTGAACTACCAAAATACTTCTTCACTGATTTAGAAAAAACCATAACAAAGTTCATTTGGAAGAACAAAAGATCAAGGATATCCAGGGAAATAATGAAAAAAAACACATATGATGGGGGCCTTGCAGTCCCTGACCTAAAACTATATTACAAAGCAGCAGTCATCAAAACAATTTGGTACTGGCTAAGAAACAGAAAGGAAGATCAGTGGAATAGACTGGGGGAAAGCGACCTCAGCAAGACAGTATACGATAAACCCAAAGATCCCAGCTTTTGGGACAAAAATCCACTATTCGATAAAAACTGCTGGGAAAATTGGAAGACAGTGTGGGAGAGACTAGGAATAGATCAACACCTCACACCCTACACCAAGATAAATTCAAAATGGGTGAGTGACTTAAACATAAAGAAGGAAACCATAAGTAAATTGGGTAAACACAGAATAGTATACATGTCGGACCTTTGGGAGGGGAAAGGCTTTAAAACCAAGCAAGATATAGAAAGAATCACAAAATGTAAAATAAAATAATTTTGACTACATCAAACTAAAAAGCTTTTGTACAAACAAAACCAATATAACTAAAATCAGAAGGGAAACAACAAATTGGGAAAAAATCTTCATAGAAACCTCTGACAAAGGTTTAATTACTCACATTTATAATGAGCTAAATCAATTGTACAAAAAATCAAGCCATTCTCCAATTGATAAATGGGCAAGGGAAATGGATAGGCAGTTCTCAGATAAAGAAATCAAAACTATCAACAAGCACATGAAGAAGTGTTCTACATCTCTTATAATCAGAGAGATGCAAATCAAAACAACTCTGAGGTATCACCTCACACCTAGCAGATTGGCTAACATAACAGCAAAGGAAAGTAATGAATGCTGGAGGGGATGTGGCAATGTAGGGACATTAATTCATTGCTGGTGGAGTTGTGAATTGATCCAACCATTCTGGAGGGAAATTTGGAACTATGCCCAAAGGGCGACAAAAGAATATCTACCCTTTGACCCAGCCATAGCACTGCTGGGTCTGTACCCCAAAGAGATAATGGACACAAAGACTTGTACAAAAATATTCATAGCTGCGCTCTTTGTGGTGGCCCAAAACTGGAAAACGAGGGGATGCCCATCAATTGGGGAATGGCTGAACAAACTGTGGTATATGTTGGTGATGGAGTACTATTGTGCTAAAAGGAATAATAAAGTGGAGAAGTTCCATGGAGACTGGAACAACCTCCAGGAAGTGATGCAGAGCGAAAGGAGCAGAACCAGGAGAACATTGAACACAGAGACTAATACACTGTGGTATAATCGAACGTAATGGACTTCTCCATTAGTGGCGGTGTAATGTCCCTGAACAACTTGCAGGGATCCAGGAGAAAAAAACACCATTCATAAGCAAAGGATAAACTATGGGAGTGGAAACACCGAGAAAAAGCAACTGCCTGAATACAGAGGTTGAGGGGACATGACAGAGGATAGACTCTAAATGAACACTCTAATGCAAATACTATCAACAAAGCAATGGGTTCAAATCAAGAAAACATCTAATGCCCAGTGGACTTACGCATCGGCTATTGGGGGGTGGGGGGGAGGAAAAGAAAATGATCTATGTCTTTAACGAATAATGCTTGGAAATGATCAAATAAAATATATTTTAAAAAAAAAAGAATTATTAGACTCCCTGAATGACATAATCAAAGAAAGAGGTTACACATCATATTATAATAAATTATTAGGAAAAACTTCCCTGATATCTTAGATTCAGAGGATTAAAGGGAAATTAAAAGAATTCAATGATCATCTGCTGAAAGATCCCAAAATGAAAACTTACCAGAATATAGTAACAAAATTCCAGAGCTCCAAGGTGAAAGGGAAATTCAAATCAAATACTGTAATAGCATAGTTAAAGTGGGTTATTTGGTTATTTTAAATGTTTATAATTGAATTATCTGTAACTATAATATATGATCTGCATTTTGTAAGATGTTTCCTTTTATTTTTTCTTTAACTCTCTCTGTCTTGGTTTTAGAATAAAATTAGTTAGGTGTGTTGCTTCATTTGAGAAAGAATAGTCTTTTCAATGAAGCACAGGGGGGGAAATGTAAGGTTTAATGAGTTATTAATTAGATATATAGTATAATTAGAAGTAGAGATGTACACCAGAGCAAGGATTTTTGCCCTGTCCCCTTTTCGTGCAAGGCCAGGGGAAAAATCACCATGGATTCTTTAAGGAATATTGGATTTCTGAAAAAGCAGTTTGGATTCTGGGACATTCTTTCTGGAGTCACTGTCTGAAGAGGTGGTGTGTGACTTTTCTCTGGATAATATCAGTTAGAGACTTGGATCAAACTTAACTTTGAAACCTGACAAGAAACATTGTGAAGGCAGAAAGAGCTTTGATTTACTGTCAGAGCTGCTTTCCTGAAGGGCAGGTGCGAGTAGAGGTGCTGTTAGACTCTCACTGGAAAAGCATGAGATATGACGGTTGAGAGAGTGAGAGGAAGCCATCTTTACCTCTAACTGTCAGAACTAAGAGTTTGAGAAAGCAACCTGTTACTTTTGATTTATATTTTAAGGAGGCTAAGAATATTGAAGTTTATTTATTATAATACATTTAGATAGCTAGAATTGGGGTTTAGGCAGACAGTAGTAGAATGGCTTAAGGAGGTTCACCTTTGTTGAACAAGAAAAAGTCCTCATGGATTAGTTTGGTGGGATTTATATATATAAATCCTAGATTTAGTTTAAGAGTTTTCCTATGGTATTTCAATCTCCTTATTCATTCCCTGTCTCTCCTGATAGAAATGGATAAATAGTTGTTGAGTTAAACTGTGTCGAGCAGCTTCATATACCATCTACCACCAGACAACCCTAACAGCCTATCAATATCAACTAGCCATAAAGATCAGTAACTAATATCACAATCAATATCATAATAACAGCATCCATAGTCAGAATCACACAAAATTTAGAGGTTTCCATGTTAAGCAGTCAAAAGCTTGAAATATGACATTCTTGGGAGAAATGGAACTAGGATTATAAGCAAAAATAATCTACCCAGCAAAACTGAGAATAACCTGTCAGGTAAAAAATGAGTATTTAATGAAATGGATGACTTTCAAGTATTCCTGATGAAAAGCTAAGGGCTTAATAAAAATGTTGACATACAAATGCACAACTCAAGAGAAGCAAAAACAAAATAAAACAAAAAAAAGTAGATGAAAGAATAATGATAAGGGACTTGATAAAGTTAAGTTCTTTACACTCCTATGTGGAAAGATGACACATTACTTCTAAGAATTGTTTCATTATTAAGGCAGTTTTAAAAAGTTAACATACATAGAGTGCATGAATGTGAATTAATTCTGTCTGAAAGATATTCAAAAGAAGGAGTTAGAAATGGGGGTGCAATGGGACAAAGGGAGAAGAGAGAGGAAAAATGGGGAAAATTTTCTCCCATAAAAGAGGTGTACAAAAAAGAACTTTTACACTAGAGGGAGAAATATGGTGGTAAACAATGTTTAAATTCACTCATAATTGGTTCAGTGAATAAAGAATATATACATACATACACACAAGTTGAACATAGAAATGTAACTTACCAAATAGGGAAAAAGGAAGAGAAGGAGAAAAGAGAAAGGGGCAGGGGATAATAAAAGGAGGGACTATTAAAGGAGAGAGTGAATAGAAGGAAAATGTACTTTTGAAGAGGTACAGGACAAAAAAAAAGAAGAAACTGAAGAAAATGGGATAAAAAATAAATATCCAATAATTATAACTGTGAAATGAAATAGGATGGTCTCACCCATAAAACAGAAGCAGAGTACAGAATAGATTAGAAACCAGAATCCAACAATGATATTTTATATTTTTATATATTTAATATATACTTCTTATATATTAATGTAATGATATGCTATGGTATATTGCTAATTTATTGTAAACCATTCTGAAAACAGAAAGACACACAAATAATTTAAAGAATTGGAACAGAATCTAATATGCTTCAAGGTGATACACCTATCTCAAAGAAAGGAAAAACAAAAATAGATCTCTTTAAAAGGGATAAGTAAGGAATCTACATTTTGCTAAATGCTATCATAGACAATGAAGTAACACCAAAAGTTTTTACATCAAGTTTTTCTGATAAAGACCTCATTTTTCAGGTTTAAAATGAGTATAGAACTGAGTCAAACTGCTAAAAATAAGTGATATCACCTAATAACAAATGGTGAAAGGATATAAAAAGATAATTTTCAGAGGAGGAACTAAAACCATCTAAAGTTATATGAAATAATGCTATAAATCACTATTTATAAAAAAACAACAACCTTGTCTTTTGTCTTAGAATCAAAACTAAGTGTATTTCCAAGGCAGAAGAATGTTAAGGGATAGGTCATTGTAGTTAAGTGACTAGATTAGGGACACACCTAGGATGTGCTTGAGGCCAGTTTTGAACCTAGTTCCTCCTGACTGTAAGTTTGGCATTGTATCCACTGGAGAGCCAGTCAGCTGCTCTCCAAATCACTATTGATTAGTGAAATGTAAATTAAAATAACTCTGACTTACTACCTCAAACCTATCAAAAACTACAAATACTGGAAGGGACAAATGAAAGAAGTAATGAACTATTAATGGAGTAATGAACTGGTCCAACCATTCTGGAGAACAATTTTGAACTAATTCCAAAGCTTATAAAACTAATTTTTCATCCAGAAATACTACTTTTAGGTCTTTATCTCAAAGAGATCAAAGAAAAGAGAAAATGATCTAAACATACTAAAGCATTTATAGCAATTCATTTTGTAGGGGCAAAGAAATAGAAATTGAGGTATATTCTTCAGTTGGGGAATAGCTGAACAAGTTGTGATATATGATTGTGATTAAATATCATTGGACTATAAGAAATGATGAGGGTGGTGGTATCAGAAAACATAGCAAGACATGGAATAATGCAAAATGAATGGAATAGAGCTGAGATAACTGTACAATATAACTGCAATATTGTAATGATGATAAACTATGAAAGACTTGGCTACTCTGATCCATGCAATTATCCAGGAAAATTTCAAAGGACTTAAAATTTGCTATCCACCTCCAGAAATAAAACTGATCAATTCTAAATACAAATGAAGTATAATTTTCTCACTTGCTTTATTTTTCTTGCTTTTTTGAAAAATAGCTAATATGGAAATATATTATGAATGATTTCATATATCTAAGTCATAACATGTTGCTCACCTTATCAGTATGTGGGAGGAGTGGAAGGGAGAAAGAATTTGAAGCTCAAAAATTAAAGAGAAAAGAATGTTAAATATATATATATATATATATATATATACATATACATTTTTAAAAGAAAATCAATTGAACCTGGTTTGAATCTGTTTTTCCTGCATTTATCTAATGAGATTTTGGAAAATTAATTTAATAAAAAATAGAAGTAGTATGTCTGTTATGTGTGGCTTTGGGCAATTTTTATTTAAATTCCAAACTTCCAAATTATCAATAAAATAAAGGATAGACTAAATGTCTCCTAAGGTCTCATTTAGCTTGAAATGCGTAATTCTAAAAGATTTCAATTCATTTGGAATGAGAACAAAATTCAAGAATGAATTATATTCCATTATTTCTTTGTATGCATAGAAACATGACTGTTCTAACAAGGCATTTTGAGATTCCATTATTTTTCCCAATCCTAATCCACATCAACAATCTCAGAGTATTGATGTTAAGATATTCTGAATATCTAGTGACTCATTAACTCTTAGAAGAATTTATGGAAAATCAGTTATAGCTTGAACTAAAAATAAAATAAGAACTCAGTTTTCACCTTATATCTTTATACTTTAGGAGACTAAAGCTAAACACAGATTGAAGATTTTTTTAAATGAAAATACATTTTACTAGCATTTTTAGGCACATAATTTGAAGGAAACCATTGTTCATTGTAGTTGTGATTAATATTTTTTGTTTCTGCTCATTGTTAATGTATAACTGAAAATCTGTTACCCTAGAAAAAAGAACTACATTTCCCAGGAGTCCACTGACTTCCTGTCCTTAAGTACTTTCTGAATGTAGGGGTTATTAGGGGGAACATAGAGTGTTTTGCCCTTTTTTTGGCCCTGTTGGCAAGCATGGGGATGGTGAGTGGGAATTTGGAAATGACTAATCAGCCATGGACATATGATCTTTATTTTGTATCCTCTTTATCCCTTTATGTCTAATGATCATTAATAAATCTAAAATATAATATTTTTCTTATTAACATCTAATTTTAATTTTTATATTATAAAGTAGTTTCAATTGTGTCCAACTCTTGGTGACTCTATTTGGGGTTTTCTTGGAAATGATAGGAGAGGGGCTTCCCATATATGTTTCCAGCTCATTTTACAGATTATGAACTGAAGCAAACAGGGTTAGGTGATATGACTTGCTCAGTATCTCTCAGTTAAGAAGTGTCAAGGGCCTGAATTATACTCAGGAGGACGAGTATTTCTGACTTCAGGCCCATCACTCTATCTACTGTACTCTAACTGTCTAGTTTTCATGTATAAAAAATTATCATATGTATTCAGTTTGTTCTTGATTATCTCAAATGGTTATTTCAGAAGTACTCTTTAGGCCAAGGTTGTAGTTTCAATCCCCTATTGATCAATTAGCTTTATTCTTTTCTAGTAATAGACAGAATCACAGACTCTGGTTTGTCATCTCATCAATGTGCATAGAGTTTGTGAAAGGAGAATGGCTGAGAATGGTGGTGGATCTGAACAAACTTTCCTCCATTGTAAGGGTTAAATTAATCTCTACTGATAAAATTATCATATTTTATGAGGTTTATTAAAGATTATTAGAAATCAAGGATACAAAATAATAAACCACGTGTCTAGGGCTGATTAGCCCATTTACATTTTACTCACTACATCTTGCCATCTCTGAGTAGAGGAAGAGAGAGGCGTGTGTAAGCATAGAAGAGGAAGAAGAGGCTCTTGGAAAGCAGAGAGCCCATTAAATACTAAATTGTGATCTTGCCCAGTTGGAGACTCAGGTGAGATTATAGGGAAATCTGGGAAGTACCAAGGACTTCAGGGGATTGAATTCCAGGGTTTAAATCTCCATTTTAAATGCCCCCTGAGGCCCAAGGAAGACTAGTCTCTCCACTGGTCTTGTAAACATACCAACTTTGAAATTACAACAATTTGAGGATAAGAGGAAAAGAGAACAAAACCAATAATTGCTAGACGCATTGACAAAAAGCCAGTTAGGGGGCAGTCACCTTTGGCATGAAAGTATCCATACAAATAAATGTTTAATCAATCACACCCAAAGTTCATTCTTGATCTTCTCCTGCACAGCTTATGGTCTGGGGAGGCACCTTCATGGTGTCTTCTCCAAACACTTCAGTTTCTGGATTTGGAGAGGTAGCATGTTCCTTAACCTAAATTTTCTCTCTCAAAGAATTTAAACTTTTCAATTTAAAATAATAATAATTATACATTTCCTCCTGAAGAGGGTGATTGAAAAACACATGGATCACTTAGGGATGCATGGCTGAGTTATGAGGTATATGAATCAATTGGTAAGAGAAATCAAAAACATTAAAAAAATCCAAATTAAAAAAAGATAATTTCTTGATGAAATATAGACTATCAAAGTCTTATGTGTAAAAAATTCCAAGTAAAGGAAAAATAAATCTAACAGGTCCTTGAATCAGGGGCCAATTAAAATGATATAAGCAATTAAGCATTTACCCAGTCAGTAGCCAGGAATACAGAACTTTGCCACATTATGAAAGACAGAATAGGGACTAGATTATAGGAGCCAGGTAGGAGCCAAATTTGAGATACTTGTCTGTAAGTATTTTCACAAAGAGTGTGGATACAAGGAAGGCCTACATCTTAACATATGTTAAGTGTCACAACTTCGAGTCTTCACACTAGGTTCGAATCCTTTGTATTGGCTTAGAAGTGCATCACTCCTTCCTGGATTGGTTTCCTTTTTTTTTTTTGACCTGTGTGCTCTTTTGGCACAATTCAAGTTTAGCTTTGTGCTTCTTTGGCCCTGTGCAATGGCTTTTTTATATCTTGTCCTGGAATCAGACTGTAAACCTTAAAATTTCTTAGACTTATAAATGTTGGAAATTTCACCATTGGGAAATTTCATACTTGGAAAATTTCTTAGTGATAGTCTATTGGAATGTGAACCCCATTGGCATGGGAGGTTCCTCCTCCTCCCTTCTTAAGATTACTTTAGGACAGAAACCTTTTGCTGAACAATGGAAAAGGGCTTTGACCTATGCTTAAGCATAGAACAGGAAGTTCTTTGAGTCATGATTGATTTTAGAATTGATACAATGGAGATACTTGGAATGACAGAACTAGGTCTTGGAAATTGCAATCTCCACCCTACTCAGTCCTAACAGGATTTAGGAAGGGCTGTAGCAAAAGATCAAGATTTAATTATTTGAGAATATGACCTTCAACAGACATGTGCAAAGCCACAGACCTCTGGGTGGTCCTGGGTTAAGCTAGAGCCACCATTGGCACAGGGAAAATGATGGACAGTGATTGGTAGATGTGAGAACTGAGGGGAGGGAACTTGGATGGTTTCCTTAAAGATAGAGAGGTCTGAGGACTGGATGGTAGGTTGGAGAGTTTTGGCTCTGAGTGGTTGGAGAGGTGCTCTGAGAAGCTTGCTCTGAAGGAAGCTGAAGGTGGAGGCCCCGGAGACTGTTTCTCCATTTTGGTCACCTGAGTAATAGGGACTGATCTCCTTTCTTTGCCCCAGCTATCTAAGGGCTTGGGCCTTTTGGACCATCCTAAACAGAGGGGGTATTTAAGCCCTATTCCCTTCTCTCCCCTTTCTCTCTCTCTCTCTCTCTCTCTCTCTCTCTCTCTCTCTCTCTCTCTCTCTCTCTCTCTCTCTATCTATCTATCTCTAATTCCTTTCTTCCTCCTGTTTGTAATTAAACTCCATAAAAGGCAGACGGCTGACTTGAGTTTTCATTTAGGAATTACATAGCTGAATTCCTTGGCGATCTTAAATTAATATATATCAGTCTTTTAAAGTGATTTCCTTGTCACAAGACAGAATCATTAAGCAAAGTCCCATAATATTTTTTAAACAATTCATGGCATCATTTTTATAATCTCAAGCTTTTGGGGTATGCATTGACATTATAGCAAATGTATTTTAAACTTGTATTACTGCTAAGTCAAAAAAAAAGTTAAAGAAAATCTTAATAATGGTGACATGTGCTTCAAATATAAAAAGGAGAGAAAAAATTAAAAAACTGAAATAGTATATTGCAATGCAAGAACAATATAATAATGAAAGAATTTTAAAAATAAAAATATAGCTTATAATCATTGACACACTGTGTCAGCTAAGAAAAATATAGAAATCAAGGTTTTCTCACCAAAATGAGGTCCATTTCCTCTTCATACCTGGCCATAATCCACTGTGAGTAGAGCAAATGAATTTCACAAGGTAACAGATTTTTTTATAAAGAATAGTAGTACAAATATGTAGGTATCACTATCCCCCAAATTATCAATAGTCTAATTAATTACAATAGAAAACAAACCCACCATCATATTTTACATAAGTTGCTGTATGGAATTTTTAAAAGCCTATGAACTGATAGATATTTGTCAAAAGTGGTTTTTTTTTTTTCAGGTGTAGCCACGTTTCAACCTTGGCAAAACATATTTTTAAACAAAGTAGAACTTATTTTTGGTCTAGAACATCATCAAGAAATCTAGATATTAAAAAATGTGGCAGAGGAGTCTAGGAAAAATTCAAACCTCTGTACTGTTGATGTTGGGTAAAGTGAGCTGAAGAGTTATAAATGAGAGATGCTCCTCTTTGGGGATTCATCCATAGGCGTACGATGCCCTGGGATTAACTTCCCAGCTCCTTTAGTATGAGACTGGTGTCTGATCTGTTCACATTTTTAGGAGGTGGGGATTAAATTTGTATTTCACTTCAGCTACTAAAATGGACCTTACCTCCTTTTAGGGGTGGGCAAAATGACCAGAGATTATTAAAAATTTTCTAAAAATCATGTCTAAGAGACCCCTTAAAATCAATTTGAGATATTTAGCTAAAATTTATTAAATTTTCCCAAGGTTGTTATACAATTGTAACCAGTTCTGATGAAGTCCATCTGTCCTCTTTGTGACAATTTACCAAGTGAAAAATTGAAAAAAAAGCTGTATTTATATATGGGTTTATTCAGTAATATTTGTTCAGTATAGTTATAGTGGGAAAGCAACAGAATATAACAGTAGTTAAAACCCAGTACATTAAAATGATTCAGTGTAACAGAATAGTATTGAATGCATTAATATGTGAACTTAAAACCAACAAAATTAAATCTTAAATAAAACAATCAGTCAAATGCAATAAAATACAGAGATTTTTATAAAATATTGGAGTCTAAAAAGTTAAAATATAACTTCCAGTCTCTTTAAAGTTCATTTTTAAAATTAATTATCTATTTAGATGCCTATTCTCAGAAGGCAGAAGATTGGTAAGGGGTAGGCAATCGGGGTCAAGTGACCCACCCAGGGTCACACAGCTAGGAACTGTCTGAGGCCAGATTTTAACCCAGGACCTACCATATCTAGGTTTAGCTCTCAATCCACTGAGCCACTGAGGTGCCTCCCTATAGTGAGGGTGGGTTTTTGGAATCTCAAATTGGGCCAAAGTGTTGCAGGGAGCTGAATTTTTTTCCCTGAATATCAGGTGAGATAAGTAACAGAATCAGTGCACCCAAAAGATATCCTGTGAAATATGCCATGCTTGTAACTTCCTGTTTGGAAAACTCTCTTCTTTCTCCTTATTGTCCTCCACTGTGGTCCTTTGCCACATGGAAGCTAATTGTAGCTTAAGGAAGAATCATCCTCATTTTTACCAGTTGATTTGTGATCATCTGGGGCTGGAGATCAGATGGGGCCGCGGCCAGGGACTGGGGCAAGAGAGCAATCTGGGTCAAGCAGTTCCAGAGAGGCAATCAGGGATAGTAGGAAGCAAGAGCAGGCCGCAGGAGCAAGCTGATCAATAGGCTTTTCTGAAAAGCCTTTGAGAAACATGGCTTAAAAAAATCTAGGCAGTAGCTATTAAAAGCTGAACTTAGTCACAGTAGAGAAAAGATTTAGGAAGGTTAAGAAGATTGAGGGTATTTCGTCATAACCGACGAGGTCAGCCAAACTGTAAAATTTATATTAGTCTCTAGTAATAGATGCATCTCAGGGCCAGTTAGAAGATTCTCCACCAGCCTCCACTCCAAAGAAAGAAAGAACTACCAGTAGAACTCCACTCAGGAAGTTGTCATTCCCTTTTGAAGACACTTACTCTTACTCTTGCATCACTTCCTGTGCCTTCCTGTAATTCTACATCTACCAAACACAGTTGAAGTCCTGCTTTAGTATCATACACATAGTTCACAGACCTCTCCAACTCAAGTGTGAATGGGGTGTTTACACCTTTGGTGATTAAATCTAAAAATGGGCAGATCTTCCCATACAACTTAGTAGTGTATTTACACTTTTGGTATTTAAATCTAAAAATAGACAGGGGTTACAATTTAATCTTTACAATCAGGAGAGAGTTAAATTTAATCTTCTCAAAAGTGTAGAAAGAGAAAATTAGAGGCTCAAGGAAGGAACTGGGGGAAATATCCACTTTTAAAGTATGTTAAATAAAAAGTCATGAAAAGAGACAAATATTTAAAGAAGTAAATAAGGAACCATTTAATTCAATTCAAGAAGGATTTATTGAGCACCAATAATGTGGGAAATATTAATTATGTATAGCCTTATGCTATGCAGCTCCTAAAGATAAAAAGATAATAAATTCCTTTATAAATAGGACTTTACATTCTACTAGGAGAAATGAATTGGACATGGATAATTAAAAAGTATATAACAATTATATCCAAAGTAAACTCATTTTTTTTTGGTGGGGAAAGGATCACAAAAGGCACTTATAAAGTGTGGTCATTAAACACATTGGCATTGATAGGATCTAGAAATCTTATATGGATTTCAGATGAAAACATTATATTTATAGAAAATAGTTTTATTTTATTTTGTTTTGTTTTTTCTGTATCTATGAATTCAAGTTGCAGTTTTAATTGCTTTTCCTTATTAATGAGTTCTATTGTGTTCAGGATTTTCCTTATATTGAATTCACTTTCACATTGTATTTATTTTTATATTTATATAATTGTTGGTAATATTTTATGTAATATTTTGTACTGATATTCAGTACTTTAGAAGCATCTGGTTTAAGTTCCATTGCCATATTTTTATAGAAGTTTGTTAGAAACTATTTTTCAATTATTTTCCTTTTTTATTCCAAATTATACAAAACCACATAAAACAAATATTTCCATATACAAAAAGGGTATTGTACATAAATGAAATCATGTTTTATATGTTTAGTTTATCTTCCCTCACAATTGCACAATAAATATTGCCCACAAGTGCCCTGCTTCTTCACCATCTCCCACATATCTCACATCTAGGAGACATGTTCATAGAAATTGTTTCATCTTTTACACCTTTCACTTCACGCTCTGGAAATATCATTCACAAATTATTCTTTCAGCACTAATTCTATACTTTTATTTAATGTTCTCTTGGTTCGACTAATTTCACTATTCATTATTCCATGTAGTTCTTTCCAAGTTTTTTTTTAATTACACTGCTCATTGCTTCTTATGACACAGTAGTATTCCATCACACTCACATCAAAATTTGATTTACTACTCCTCAATTAATGGGTATCTTCTCAGCTTCCAATTCCTTGATACCACAAAGAGAGCTCTAATAAATATTTTGGAATATTTGGGTGTATATAGTTTTATAACTCTCTGGATATAATTCCATATTGCTCTCTAAAATGATTAGAGGGGAAGAGGCATGATGGCAGCTTAGTAGCAACAAAAGTTGTAACCACTCCAAGAAATCTCTCAAATCAAAATGATTAGATCAGTTCACAGTTCCACCAACAGTATATTAGTGTTTCTAAATTTTTTCAAACAATATAATATTTTGATTAATTGTTCTTTTAGGAAATCTACAAACATGTCAGTTGATTAATACCCAGAGCAGCCAAAGAAAGAGATGTCAAATTTGCAGTCATTGGGGTCCAAGCATTCTGCAAAACTCCTGAGTACAACACAAACAGATTAAAATATAAATGGGAAATGCATTTTAAAATTTATTTTGTTAAACATCTATAATGTTAATTTGTGGTTTTCTAAGTCAATATGTCAATATATTACTCCAGAGAGCTGTCTATATTTTCATTTGATAAACTGCCCTAGATCATAAACATATACCCCTAGAAAAGGTAAAAAATATAAATAAAAGGAACAATGAGGAAGGAAACCAAGGAGAAAGAAATAAAAGTTACTACATCCAGTTCAGGACTGGATTAAAAAAAAAAAACTACCAGAATCCTGAAAAATCTTGAATGAGGACACATTCAGATAAGCAGAAACCAAAGCAGAGGTATGAACCGAAAGACAAAGAAATATATACGATCCACTAAGGTAGCATGCTACTTAGTTCCAGATAAGTCAGTGGCTAAACACAAATATTCCAGAGGTTGAGCTGACATCATCCCCACAATCAGTGCCATGAACAATTATGCCTAGCCTTTGAGAAGCCTCAAAGTGAAGCAGGGGATATGGCCTGGTCTGTGCCCAGACAATTCAGTGCCCACTAATCAACCAGCCCCATGTAAGTCACAGCTGAGATGGTGCCATTCTCATTCATCTCAACAACAGTCCTAGACCCAAACCAAAGTAATGCCACAACCAAAAAACTGGTAGGGAAAGAGCAAGACAGCACCTGAGAAGCAAAACAACTAGAGTTTCCCAGCATGGAGAATAAAATCTAAGTCAGTCTCAAAGTGAGGATTGAAGTTCATTTGCTATTTGGAACTGTGAAAGAAGGGGCAAGAGAAAAATCCAAGGCTAAAACCTAAACTGAGTCACCAGGACACTCAACCAAAAACCTGAAGGCATGGCTTAATCTTGGATACCACCTGCAGAACCAAGAAGGGCATGAGTACTTCATCTTTAAAAAATTTAAGTGATTTAAACAAAATATAAAACCTGATTCTAAAAGTTGAATATATATGTATAACATTAAAAAATAAGTAATACATTGAAAACAATGAACAAATGCCTTGGACTAAGAGAAGTCCAAGAAGTAAACCCTAAAAAAAAGGTCAACCCTTAAAAAATCTAAATATCTCATAAGAGAAAATAACATATTGGCCATAAGATACATTACATAGGAGTATTAGAAATAAGAGAAGCAACAGATACTATGATGTTAAATGCAAGGACAGCTAGATATACAAAAATGGAAATAAGAATTTATAGCTTAGAAGAGACATTAAGCCCAGGAGTGGAACTCCTTAAAACTGAGAATAGGCCAAAAAAACCCAATAATTCCATAAAATAAGAGGAAATGAAAAAGAAAAAGCAAGATAATTATGGATTAAAAAATTAGCCATAAATTTATTTGAATAACTAAAAATTAGGGACTAAAATAAGATATTGTGTTTTAAGAAATAATAATGTGAAATTCCCCAAACTGTTCTAAGTATAACAAAGAAAAATTGTTATACCTATATATGTCATCTTGTGAAAGAAGTTTCCAAGTGAAAACTTCCAGAAATATCAAAGCCCCAATAAGGAATGTGCAAAGTGACCAAAAATAGATTTCAAGTAACAATCATAATCACCATGATTGAAGTCGTCTTGACAATTGCCACTATAAAAATAGGAAAGCATGAAATATATTCAAAAAAGCATAAAGCTAATGAATTATAACCAGGAATAACATACCTATGAAAGCTAAATGCTATTCTATAGGGAGTCTTAAAATCTTTAATGAAATTCTGAGAACTTCTGATCATTGCTAAGGTAAAGATATAAAAGCTGAGCTAAATCTTTGAATTACAAATACAGGAGTCAAAGAAAACAAAGAAAGATAAGTAGATTTCATCAAATAAATGGATTATAGGATGATAAAGTGTTTACATTTCAATATAAGTAACAAAAAAATAAAGAACTGTAGTATCATACAGAGCCAGGGAAAAATTTTAAATAATTCTAATAAGGGGTCCAGAAGCTGGTTCTATTCTGTATGGATTATTTTAGTAAAAGAAGAAAAATGTGAAGAATAATAGGACAGATTAGGAAAGATAAGAGAAGAAAAAAGAAAGAAATCCTATAGTTACTTGAGCTGAGGATTATATAAACATGGATAAAGGGGATAGAATAATAATGTACATACCAGCAATTTAGTTTGACCTAGGTGAAGGAGGATTGTGTGACACATGCATATAACACACACACACACACACACACACACACACACACACACACACACACACAGAGTCCCTTAAATGCAAAAAGTATGGTATAGAAATAAATTAATCCCTACAGGAAAATACCAAGATACAGGCAGAAGAAAGATCAGTGAATATCAAGCAAGGAAGATGAAATAAAGAATTCAGGGAAGGAAGAAAGCAGGAAGGCAGGCAAAAGAGAGAGAGAGGGAAGACGAAGGTAGATAGGGAAGAGGTAAAAAGAGAGCAAATAAGGGAGGAAAAATAAGGACCTATGATTATGGCAGGGCAAAGAGAAGAGAGGGAAACAGATCAGAACAGACTGCTTCAACTGTAGGTTACTACAAGTAAGCTCCTCTTTAACTATCTTCTTCTTTGTATTGAAGCAATGGCCAAAAGGGAGAAAAAATACAAAATAATAGAATGAAAGAAAGTACCAAGAATTAATTTTAATTATGGTATAAGTGGGACAAAGTAAACTTTAAAATGCAAGTGGAGAGGAAATGATTAGAAGAGTATCTAGTGATATTCATTCAAATAATTGAATAAAAAGATTCACAAGGAGTTAAGGCATGAGCTATAACAAAATATATTATGCTTCTGGAGAATTTAAAAAATCAGAAATATTAATTATGATTTTGGACAACATAACAGTAAAAATAGATAATACAATAAGATAAACAGTAAATGCATATATTTTTAAATACCTAGATTATTTAACTAACCCAGTGTCAAGAAAAAGAAGTTTTAAACACCATAAATGAACTCATAAAAGAAAATGGGTTTAGGATCTGATGGACTTACAAGTGAATTCTGTAAAATATTGAAAGAACAATTCCATTATTTGATATACTGTTTGCAAAATTAAGAAAAGAAGATAGTCATCCAATCTCTTTCTAGGATACAAATATATTGTAAAACTAAAAAAATAGGGAAACCTTGAGGCAATTTACCTAATATCAATGCAAAAATATTAAATTAAACTTTAACAGACTATAATACCATATTAAAAATTATGAACCATGGTCAATTTTGATTAATAAAGAATGTACATTTGGTTCAGTATAAGACAAAAATTATACTTAGGTTTATTAATATCCTGCTAATGGCAAAAGTAATTTTTAGAAAGACCATATAATTAAATATAATTTGTAAAAAGCTTTGATAAAATTTTACACCTATTTTTGCTAAAAATAAAGCACAGAAATAATTTACCTTTATTATGATAATTAGTATATAACTAAAGCCAAAGCCAAAATTATATATAATAAAGAAATACTAGGGGTTAATACAAGAATATCTTATTACAAGCACTACTATGTAACATAGTGCTTAATATGTTAGATATTAATTACAATGACAAGACAAATAAACTGAGGGAATAAACTTAGTTAAGGACAGCTAGATGGCGCCATGGATAGACTGCAGCCACCTTGAGTCAGGAGTTTGTTGATTTTGAATAGTTTGTTTCAATCAAGTCTCACTCTTTGTGACTATATTTGAGATTTTCTTGGCAAAGATCCTGGGATTTGACATTTTCTTCTCCAATTCATTTTAAAGATGAGTAAACTGAGGCAAATAGGGTTAAGCATAATATACTAGGCCATATTAAATTGATTCTTGTTTCTAATGAAGGAATTCAAAATAACCAGGATGAATCTTCCAGAGAAATTTGGTATGATAAGAATTGTGTTGGAGGAATAATTTGCTCATTTAAATAGTCTGATGAAGCAAATTGTGCTAAAGTCCCCTCCCATTTTTTTCTTTTTAATAAATAGGTCATTCAAAAATGGAGAAATAAGACAACTTTGAAGGCAATAGATATCCAAATGGAAGGAGATTCAGAAGTCTAAATGTTTCATCATAAACATCAAAGAAAACAAAGCATTAACTTAATGAAGACTCGTTTGTTTTAAGTTTTTCAACCTCTGAATGATTTTTGAAAGGGTCGAGAAGGGGGAAGACATGGACTATTCACTATGTCCCCTCAGACTCTTCTCCTTAGAACTAATCTAAAGAGCAACTAACTTGGAAACAAAAGAACAAGGAGTGACATTTGGAATGAGGGTCAATAATGGCATACATTTTTATAAGCAGCAACTTTTATTTAAATATGAAGATTTACTGGCTATTTCTTGGCAATTTGGGGATCTTTCCCCTTCAGTGAAAGCCATCATGATCTTATTCTTTTGTACTAGAGACTAATTTATTTTAATATAAATTTTACATTTTTTGATATCTGACCAAGCTCTAGGTCCTCCACAGGGCATGCTTTAGCAAGTTTCATAAACATTGGGAAAATTGTTCTCATTTACCATTTCCCTATTTATTTTGAACAGTTAATAGAAACTCTACATTCATTGGGGAGAAGGCTCATAATATTTAAGTCCTCAAAGAGCATTTTACTTTCTTTGCATCATGTAGACATAGTTGGAAAAAGCAACTTTTATATATACATTTTGATTCCCCTGGTAGAATGTAAACTCCTTCCTAATAGACACTGTATCCCTTTTGTCTTTGTGTCTACAATGCTCACCAAGATCATCCACTGCATCCTGGGCCATTGCCACTAGGCTTCAATGAATAGAAGAGAGTGAAGTTGACTTGAAATCAAGGAATATAAAAAACAGCCAACAACAGAGCACATAGAAAATAAACACTCTCTAAAAACATAAAGATTATGAGAATTTTTTCTGTGAATCTGGTGTCTTTCTTAAGTGTTCAGGAGAAATAAGGGTTGATGAATATACCTTGGTAGAAAAAGGAAATGGAAAATCACATATCTTTTTTAAAGTTGTGTTACTAACAATCATAGGATCATAAATTCTTAAGAATTGAAAAGGATCAGCCAAACTCCCCAAGTCAAAATCCTCTCTAAAGCATGCTGAGAGCTGACATTCTAAACTCCTTCAATTCTCATTATGCACAAAAATATAAAGGAAAGGAATTGGGTAGGATGATCCTTAGTTAATCAATCAAAAACATATATAAAATATTTATTGCTAGGTGCCATGGTAAGTACTAAGATACAAAGATAAAACGGATATAGTCCCTGTCAT